>NC_140630.1:9739938-10375772 GCF_057382275.1 Copadichromis virginalis | reverse complement strand
ACAAGAAGGCATCGGTGGGCAAGGGACGAAAACAGGGCGTTGTTGTTGGAATGCTACTACGCAAATATATATATATATATATATATATATATACACACACACACACACAGGTTATTTACAGTATATAATTTACCCTGTGTTCCTATGCTTTTAACATCTATATGCTATTTGCAGATTATTTAAAATTTCTGCATTTCAACCAAGAACAAAAAAACGCCATCTGTTAATTAGAAACAAAAAATAAATAGCCAGTGAGCGCATGTTGGCATACCTTTTCCGTGTCTATGCCCCGTGACATGGACCAGGTGGAGGCAATGTAGTCCATTACTCTTTCACTTAAGCCCTTGGGAACTTGGTAGAGCTTCAGGAAGTCCCGGACACTGTTGAGCATCTCGTGATAACGATTTGTGTTGGCGTACATCTGCTGAAAAATCGTTGTCACGTTACCAAAAATGGTGGCATAAAGAAGGGCTGGGGGAATATAGAGAAAATACAAAGGAAGACGTTAGGAGAAAATCTAAAATAACAGATTTTTTTTTGCTTTGAAGATGATGAGGGCAGTTATTTGCCATTGAAAATGATGTAAAAAAAAAATATGCTTTTGGATTAAAAAAAAATAACTCAATTTGTAGAGATTCAGGATATAAAAATAAGTAAAGCCTCATAGATCTGAAAAAATATTTTTTTTTAAATCTAAGATTTGGTTTAAAAAAGCAAAAAATATACCTGTAACAAAATATATTTTTATAAAAATAATTTAAAAAATTCTCCTTGTTTAGAAGGACACAAAAATGGTAGTTGGTGTCAAAATATTATAAAAAGACTTAAAAGCATCCAAAACCTGGTTTACAAGGACAAAAAAGTAGCAATTGGGGTTTAAGAAGACAACTAGCAAATCAACAAATTCATTGTCAATTACATAAAAATTTCCAAAAGCTTAATTTAGGATTATAATTCTTTTTACATTTCAGTTTTGAACAAATGTGCCTTAAGACTTAATATTGTTTTATGTGGTTTATGCTTGAATTTGTCACATGGGAAATTAACTATTACTACCTATGACTGCCTCCAAATATAATCAACAAAAGTCTTGCCAAAAGGAAAACTATAATTAGAGCTTCATTGTGACTGTGTGTAACCATCCATCCCCATGCAGCTACATCCCACTAAATACTGGTTTTCATAATTCGTAATAGATGAATTAAATGAAAAGCAACAGAAAGAGAAGTGCAGAGCATCTCCAAGGTGGTTGGGTGGTTGAACTGGTGCAACAGCTGGCGTGTATGTGTGGATCAAAGCCATCAGATGTCTGCTCAGCGTGTGCACTGTTCTCCTGGCAGTGGAGCCCTAATTAGCCCTGCTAGAAGGGACGGAGAGGAAACATGCCAGCCACACATTTCAATTATCCTCAGATGATGACAGTAACCTGTGCAATTGTTTGTGTACGTTTGTTTATTTCACGGCGTACAATCAAAGGGGTGAAAAACTGCACAGGGAATAATACTAATTAAAAAGCATTCAAAACTCCTTCAGGCTCAGGATAACCACAACTTCACCTTTTTATTACTGTCACTCAGTCGTTCATTATAGTTGATACCTTGTTAGCTGCTTATCAAACTTATCAAAGTAAGAGAAGCGAGGTACACCTTGGATAGGTGTTGCTTTTTAAAGACATAAACATCAGTAAAAAAAATCAGTTTCCTAATCTCTTTGTCTCCATCTTGCATAAATAATTCTTCCCAAAATTTTGTTTAAAAGGACATGACATGAAACCTAGCTTTAGAACAAATGAGCAAATGCTATTTATGGTCTCCTCACAACAATGATAAGAACGAGAAACTGGGCCAATATGGCATGTTTGTTAATACAGAGATATACATGTTAATGTGATCTAAGATTAATTCAATGCGTGTCGTGCCCAGGGCTGAACTAGGACAAAAAAAAAATCAGCCTGGACATTTTGACTAGAGAGCGGCCCACCAGGTATTACAGGAAAAGCCATAAAGCCTTTGAATGAAAACAAACGCTGTTGTGACAGTGATGTACAGTCTTGTTGGTATATGTATGATTTCTATGCATTTTACATCAGTTAAAAACTTTGGTTGTAAGATTCAGATAATTATTAATTAAAAGCTAGACATTTTAAATGAGAATAAGAAAAAAAAAGTGTTTCTTTTTGCCCCCCCCTTTCCCTGTTAATGCCCTACCTGGCCCCCTGGCAAAACTTTGCTAGGCCCGCCCCTGCACAGTTACCAGCTGTCAGCTATGTAGAAAAGGATCCTGGTGTTATTTGTCTCTCAGAAACAGTTCATAACTTCCCTTCAAGTCATTCATGTCACCTAAAAGGTCAACCTGTTTCTCCATCACAGCTCTGATGATTCAGTAAGGACATCTCCTGGTTTCATCTTCATGTTTCCCTCTCGCCAGACATTCAAACCGATATCATGACCAGCAGCTTTTACAGCTGTGGCTCCAACATCAGCTGATACTAGAAATTAATATTAAATAAATTCTAATAACAGCTGATCAAGCTTTAACGTGCTGCCGTTGTTTAGCGTGATATCCGCTGGTTTCCTCTTTCTGGCGCAAAGTGGGCGATAAACAAGCAAGAGAGAAAAGCTGATCAGCTGATTATTGATCAGTTTCATGACTGAAGTAGCAACAGCAGAGGGAGGGGAGAGAATGAGAGAAGAGGCAGCTGTGCAGCGTAAAGACAGAATAACTCCAGCTTTGTGTATTTTTCATTCTAGCTGAAGTCCGGGACAAACTGTGTTCCTTTTCAACTCAATACGAAACGCGTAATATTTTCTCTGAATACGGGACGATTCCGTTTTTTACGGGACCATTGGCAACTCTACTAACTAAACTTATGAACAAAATAAAGTTTACTATCAGTAACATCATAGCACCCACCCAGCAGTAATATAAACTCCGTCATGCTAGCTAGTGATTGTAACCGACTGTAAAAAGTCAGCACAACGAAAATAAACTCCACCTTAACTTGGTTTATATCTGACCCAGATAGACTGCAGGTCATAACTTCTTACCTGAAGCTCAGTTCACCTGACACTCGGACTGGCGGCCGCCTCGGGTCTCTCCTCCTCCTGCCTCCCCTTTCCCTCATCCACCTGCTGGCCTCTGTGGAAGGTCCGCCATAGCCAGCACCAAACAACTGAGTTATTTTTACACATCTGCCAGCATCTGGCCAATGCACCACCTTTCATTGTTTATACTGTTGCAAAAAACAAAACAAACAAACAAACAAACAAACAAAAAAACAAACAAACCCATAAAAATGAAAAACCACCATCGGCCCACCGGGCAAATGCCCGGTATGAAATCTTCATTTACTGATTAATCATCTGTAAAAATTGTATTCCTTCCAGGAATGGAGACCTCTCTGTGTGGAGTGAATTTTATTCCTTGCTTTTCTTTTTCCTTTTTGCTCCAAACAATTTCACATCAATTGTATTGTTATATATGACCCTAAAATGGGGTATCTATTTGTATGTATTAAATTTGTACAAATTCAAAACTTACATTTGAATTAGAAATTATTTCTTCACTTGCTTTCAGACACTTAACCCTTACCAGGACTACAGCTCAAAGAGCAGGGTGTAAAATCTCTTAGACATGTCTTATTCTTAAATTAGCTAAACTGGTCTTTACTGACCAAAGCACTTAAAGTGTACGCACATTCAAGTAGCGCTTCTAATACTATACTACATTGTTTTTCTTCTCACACACACTTGCACTGCTGCTTTGTAGCAGTTGTGTCTCTGTATTATGTGTTTAATCTCTTCATATTTGTGTGTTATTGTTAAGCGAACTGCTCTGGTGCGTGAAGTGAAGCCACATAATGGAAAGATTTTATGAGTATGTTAAAAAATCTTCAGGAACCAGGACTTAGAGATAGACAAGTTAACAAAAAAAAGAGTCTCAAAAAGGCAGAAAGAAAGCTTAATATCCAAGTTTTGAGGGGCAAAGCCAGGGGCTATGATAGGTTGGCACATTTACAGGCAGACAGCCAAATGTCTAAGCAGAGATGTCATATCAAGTGGGCCAGACCAGCAAAACTCTATGGAATACCTTTACATTCCCGTAATTTTGTTATCTCGTGTTAGTAAAGCTACTGGCCAGCTGGTGCCTTTCTATATGCTCATATTCTCCTTGTTCCTGCATGTTTTATTTTGGTTTTTTGCAAAGACATACATGCTAGATTAATCTGTAATTTTAAATTGGCTTTAGGGCAGTGATTTTTTTTGTCTCACTGTATTTTCCCCATGATGGATGGGCGGCCTATCCGGAGTGTATTTGCAATTGACCAGTTGACCAAATTTGTCTCTTTGGTGGGCAGGTTTTGGTCCACAGGTCACATGTTTGACAACCCTGATCTAAGGCAATGATTTACAGTGAAGCGAAGTCCACACCAGAGAGCACAATCTATGTAGGAAGATAGGAAAAGCAAGAAGCACATCGAGGTATATACAGACAGTATGACAATCGTCTCCTTGTAAAATGATGATTTTAGAATCCATTTCTTTTGAAGTTGTAAAAGTTTGGCATAGCTGCTTCCTGGAGCCTGAACACAGATGGCAATGCTGATGTCTCTGATAAGCAGAGAATGCTGTATCAAAGGAAACTCAATCGATCCCTGCAAAGCGGAGCCTCATCTAGCTCCCAACAGCTCTTTACTTGCTGACGTACGCAACTTCATCACACGACACTCGCTGTCCAACAGCTGGCTTGTTTGAAGGTAGTTAAAAGACAGTTGTCAGAAACTCAAGCCCCCGGCCAACAGTTGCTATAGAAACAGGACATATGTATAGTGCCCCCACTGCCTCCCCCTTCCTTTTCCCCATGCCATCCCGCAATCCCTCGTCACACTGTGATCTTCTTCTGCCAGCACCGATCCAGTGCTGCTGGTAAAAATAGAACAGTATCAGGGCATCTATATTTCATAGAGAACAGCCATGGACGACACTAGATTGCATCTACTACTGAATCCTCCCGAGGCTGTCTGATTTTAGATATTTGTGCTTTAAGATTATATGTAGCTCACAATGAAAAATTTAGACACAGACAAGTGCAGATGAGTTTTGCCAGTTCCCAAGAGAGTGTATTAATAAAACCTGCGCAACCAAAAAGTAAGGGGGAGCTGAATCTTCCTCCAAGTCTCAGGGTTGAGATTGTGGCTGAAAAAAGTACAGCGGAGGTGAGGAGTGATTGCAGAGGGATCGGAGGGAGCACTGCGCTAAATTGATCTGGCAGTGTCAGTTATTGCTCCGAGGTGTTGCTCTCTGCGTGCAGTCACACATAATGGCACCGCACTGTGGCATACAGTGTTTTATGAGCCACACAAACACGAGATAGCTTATAAATATTGAGACGTGGAAAGAAGGGCATGCTGTGAAAACCTGCCTCATTTAGCATATTACATGTTTTGTTAAAATGCAGAGGCAAGATTTTTTTTTCTTTATTTACATACAGAACATATTGGTGTCCTTGGATTAACAGGCAGTGGGATATTTGCAATACTAGAAATCCGTTGGCATCAATAACAACCTAAACAACTAGCAGAACTTGTGATGATATCTACAGAGCCTAAATTATGCTGTACCCTCTCCCTTCTTAACAAGACAACAAAAATAACCCTGCATAAAATAAGACAGTAAGCAACCTGGGGGGCATCTAATCACTTTCTGAATAGATAATTGTTTTGTCTAAATATTCTAAGAAGGGTTGCCAGATCTTATTAAATGTCTTGCAAGAACCTGCAAGAGAGTATCTAATTTTTTCAAGTTTGATGTGAGTCAAAACTTCCCTGAGCCAGCTGTTATGAGTCGATTGAGACACCTGGGTAATAGGGCTGTAAAGGAAAGTACACTACACTTTATAGATGGGATATTAGTCAGTTTAAGTGGGGGGATACCAAATTGAGCTGAGGAGGGGTCAAGGCTAAGTTCTACATTCAGCACTGTAGCAAGAGTGTCAAATATTTGGCTCCAAAAATTAGAGAGGCTTGGACAGGACCAAAACATGTGAGTATGGTTGGTTGAAGACTGTTGGCATCTATTGCAACTGTCGCTGGCGGTTGGATAAATTTTCGCAAGCCAAGCATTTGTGTACTTTAAAAAGAATACTCACATTGAAATAAACCATGAAATATATGGAGGATGAAAAATTAGGGTTCACTGACTATCTGGTATCAGTACCCCTATTTCCTCCTCCCTGGTCCGCTTAGGATGAGCCATCCGAGCACTATCAGGAGAAACAATGAGGCTAGATATCACGGAAACAGAGTGTCTCTGAGCAGATTCCTGAGTGAGCAAGGAGTCAATCAGCAGTGACCCTGGTGGATGATTAAGAAAATGAGGGTATGTATTTGACAAAGTCTCTGGTTTGAAGGAAATGGAAGAAATGAGAGTGGGGCAACCCAAATCTGGTTGTAAGCTCTGTGAGATTAATAAAGGTGTTTTCTGTAATTCAGAACATCTGAATAGCACACTGAGGTAACAAGCCTCACTCATTCAAGACCTTGAAATATATGTAGGCCAGTTCATTAAAACAGTTTCACTTGAAGCTAACAGAAGTGTGGATAGGAATGAAGGAAAAAAGGATTCAGTTTATATGCCTTACATTGTCTCATATGTTAAAAAAAATCACTGTATCAATATGTTTTGCTCAGATTTACTTCTACAAGAAGCTGTTGTGTAAGACTGTTACAGCACTCATGCAGAAGCCCATTTCAACCTGTCCACATCTCTGATTCTTTTCAGCAATTCACATAATTCCCTGACAACTGGGCCAATTAGAGCTCTGAAGGACCGAGATCAAGTACAACAGAGCAGAAATGTGAGGTGATTTTGGCATGGTGACCAGACCTTGTTAGTGCAACTTCCCACATTCGTTACAAGACGCACTGTGGCCCAAAAACTATTCTTCCTAAGACACTCAATAATAACGAGCAATACAAACCCAACAAAAAACTGCTTCATAGTATGCAAATTATGAAAAATTGATCCATATCAAAGTGGATAAATATTGTCTGATAGAGCTGGAGAAACCAATCTATCATTTAAATGAAGGAAATCATATTTGTAATATGGTTTCCAGTTTTTCTTGGACCTCAGTCACACAGGCCTGGAGACCAATTGGCTGGACTGTCTCTCAACTATCTGTCTCAGCTGGTTGGCAAGTGATTGATCGAGGTTGAAATTGGACACAAAGTGATTTACAGTGCTGCATTACAATAATATTCCTTATGACTGAGCACATTGTCAGCTGTTTGCATGGAATATGCCAACTTGTCTGCAAACACTTGTAAACTACTTGCCAAGAAGTAGTTAAACTATGAAAAGTGCAACGCAAAACATCTGTTTGCTTATTGCTTATAAAGTAAAAGTTACTCCTTTTCAAGGAAAACTAAAATGCAACTTAATTAAAAATTTACTTTGAAGGTGAATGTTGTATTATATGCAGCAAAGTGGAAGTTAATGTCTTGTGTGCAAACTGTGGGCTACTGTGGCAATCTGATATTGACCAAAACAGTCCCAAGTAGGTTTTTGTGCAACACAATCTTTTCTACTAATTTCACTTGGCAACAACCAGAAACCACTCACAATTGGTCAGGTAATAGATATTTTTGCCAAGTGACTGGAAGTTGCCAGCAGCTCACCAGCTGGTTGCTATCTCTGTGTGACTGAGACTGACTCCATCTATGACTGAGAATGAGATTCCTGTGCACATGAAAAAAGCAACAGAATTCTCTTTTTAAAAAAGTAACTGTACAGGTAGTTGGAAAAAGACCTATGCAAATTACAGCTTGGCCATGTCAGAAGTGGCAATGAAATTCATCAGGGCTAAAAAAGAAGCTTGCTCAAGTAAAGTGAAATAGTTCACATCGACTGGAATAATTCCAGAGGAGACCAATTCGGTTTGGCTGTATCATCTGTATGTTTCCACATATTTAAAATGAATGGATATGAACAGACCACTACAAATTCACCATTACTGATAAATGTCTTTATGAATAAGGTGGAGACTGATATATACACACTAACAATGAAGCGAGTTTGGAAGTGCCAATAACTGCATTTCCTCTAATGGCCACTTGTCACTTTTTAAATGCCCAGCTTTGTAACTTGTAGCTCCAAATAACTAAAATGGTGCTGGCCAAAATGCTAATGTTTAGACCTTAAAAACCCACATACTATAACTATACTGCCAAAAGTATTTACTCATCTGCCTTTGCATGCATACAAATCTGAATATCATCCTATTCTTTCACAAATGTTTGTAGAGGCAGTCTGTGTGGCTAGGTGTTTGATTTTATACACCTGTGACCATGGAAGTGATTGGAGCAAATTCAATGATTTGAATAAGGGAGTGAAAACCTTTAGCAATATGGTTTTTAGAGAACTGGAATTACCCATGTAACCAGTGTTTTATAGTGTGACATTTTGTCAAAGCTGTATATACACTGCACGTTAGGCAACAAAAGCACCATTCAAATACAATACAGGATCATGATACAGTAAATTAAATAAGAATTCTGCCAGTAGTTCAGGCAGTGAACTATAATCAACCTCAGCAACACATTCAAGGTATCAAGAGAGGTAGAAAGACTGCTCAGCTAATCGTGTGTGTTATTTTCTGAATTTCAATAACTCTATTTATAATTCACTTATTCACCACCTCAGAGGATTGTGGCTTTAAAGAGCATAGCTGGACTTATCATTTATCTTGTATGTGTTAGATTCCAGGGAAGATAAAACACCTCTACTCACATCCAATCATCATCATGGCCACAGCAAAGATTTTCTCTCCGTCTGTCGTTGGGGCGATGTTACCAAAGCCTATACTTGTCAGGCTAGTCATGGTGAAATATAAAGAAGTGATGTAGACAGAGTCATTATTAGGCCCTCCATCCCAGTTCCCTGAGCTGTCGTTGTAGTAGTATGGTGTGCCCACTGTCTCAGCCAGGATGTAGAGCCAGCTGTCCTTCCGAATGATGTTGGTTTCCTCATCAATAATCTCATAATAACCAATGCTGTACCTGCAAAGTGCAAAAATCAATCATGTATTTTACATTCCATTTCATTCTTAATATTCAGTTCATAATTACATCTACTTACCAGTAGAATTTGAGTCTTAAACAAGGCCTAAAAAAAGCTTCTAGAAATGCTTCCTGATGCTTCCAGATAGACGTCTTCTATCAATATACCGCTACACACAGAAGCCTTCACACTATGAGTCTATTTTTTTTTCTTTTGGCACACTTTCCAAAGCAAAATCTCCAAGACAGCAGCTTGAATTTCAAAAAAAAAAAAAAAAAATAACCCACTGTTTATAACTTTTTAATGGTACCCATAATGATTTTTTTGCTTACCCCATGTCACTGTGTGCTTTCTAGCTCCAAAAATCTATAGAAACAATGACTTTCCATATAAAAAAAATATTGCCGAGTACTTTCTACTGAGCCTACATGAAAAATATTATGTCAACAAGTCCTTCTGAGTTATAGAATGAAATTTCTATTGACTGCTAATGGTTATGCATTGCACACAAACAGTGTAGACTCAAGATTCAAACCATGAGTCATCAACTGCAGAAGTTTCTATAGAGATGAAATGTACATACATATTTAAACTGACTTGTTTTCAGTTTGCTGTCCTGCTTTATGAAACAATGTTTAAACGGTGAGGAAGAGGTAAGTAAGGAAAATAAAATATCCCATTGCACATCCTCCAGACTGAGCTGTTGATGCATAGCACGATGAATTCAAGTAGATCAGCACTTTCTGAAATACTCAAACCAGCCTGTCTGGCACCAACAATCATGCCACATGACTGATTTGATATTTACATTAATGAGCAAACAAACAAGTGTATCTAACAAAATGACCAGTGAATGTACAGTCATTCATCTAGTTAGGGAAAGTGGCAGTGATTGGGGGACAGTTTTTTTGGTTTTAAGGCAAAAAAATTAATATCCACCAATTCACTTTAATTTCAGGGAACTGACCTCTGAACTTTTCAGATTGAGTGAAAAAGACACACAGCTTAAAATACATCTGCCTGAGTTCACTATTAACATATAAAAGCTCAAAGATACCTAGTTTCTTGCAGAAAGCCCTGGAGATGAAAAAATACCCCTAGCAATGCAAGAAACGCTGTTTTCATTCTTTCTTTCTGTTGTGGGTTTCTCTATGGAAAATTACAGAATGCATTTCCCCTCATCTGACTGTATCATCTGAATATATTTTTATATAGCCCCGAGGAAGCAAAACTCAATAGTTTTTATTGCATGGTTTGATTATGACTTTCTTATTTACAGCCTTGGTGTTCATGTCATGCTGCAACCACCTCCATTTTTTCCCTTGTTATAAAAACAGTGACAGCAACAAGGAGAGAGGGAGGCTACGGCTGTTGCTCCTGTCATCTCACTTGATGATGGTTTAACTTTTCTCAAGTCGGCGACACGGTTCGGCATGTGACCATGGCAACCACAGAAACCATTTGGAGGGAAACGATACAGGAGCTATTTTTACCGGTATTATTGTCTGCTTCAGCCTATCAAGTTTGATTACACTGTCTGGATCCAAAAACAATCTTTATGACACTGGTTACAGCCTCCGTTTGAAATCTTCTATGTTAATATGTGTAATTAAATGTAGTTACGAGGGCTTTTCACGAGACCTCTTATGAAAATGAAAAAATATCTACAAAGGAGAAATGTTCATCATAAACTGCCAAACATATTCTCTGTTTTTATGCATGCAGGACATTAACTCGTCATGATGGGCTCTGTCAGTCACTCTGCATGTGTAGACATTCTTATAAACATAATAAATCAAGCACGACACACAATGGAGAGTTAATGCTTCTGCCACACTTGCCCCCTGTAGAGCAGAAGATCTGATTAGACTTTGGAGGCCTTTGCTCCATAAATTTGCATATTAATGGGAAGGGAAAAAAACTAATTCCCTTGAAACTACAATAACGCTTTCTTGACTTTAAAGTGTGGAAGAACATGCAGTTTAAAATGTGTGAGAACAAGGATGTTGACAAAAAGTAACTGATAATTAATGACCTCATTATCTTAATCAGTGACCTTGTTTCTATTAATTAGCTGGGCTGTTATTGCAAATGTGGCAGAAAATCAAAACATACTATGTAATTCAAACCTACAGTAAAGTACAGTAATACCTCAAATGTCACATGATTACCTGTTAAGATGATTTTAGCAATTAAACTAGAATTCTGGTTTTACTGTATGAGACAAAACTGTATTATTATTAATAAAGGGACTTGAACATACCAAATACAGGCCAGCCAGTGAGCAGCCAGTCCAAAAACACACACCAGCAGCACCAGGACCGCTGCTCCGTACTCAATGTAGTGATCCAGTTTACGAGCTACCCGACCCAGCCGGAGAAGCCGAACCACCTTAAGTGAGCTGAATAGACTGCTGATGCCCTAAAACAGGAGAAAAGTACACACAACAAAGGCAGGTATCAGAAACTATTTTTCAAGATCTTTCAAACTGATATGATTTTACGTCAAGCTCTAGTGAATAATATCCAGCACTTTACTTTATCTACAATAATTGTTCTGCACTAATACAAAGCTTTTCTTTTAGAAACGCTGTTTATAAAAACATTTAAAACACATAATATTACACTGTGTTCTTGTTGGCATCCATGGATACCTTGTAGAGTAAAAAGTAACCAATGGTTTGATGAGCAGGTTGCTGTTTGGTTACGCTCATCTCACAACATTTCACATGTGTCAGGTGGAGGTGGAAATGTACCACAGAGTGTAGTGGTTACAAAAAAACAAACAAAAAAAAACAGGTAATTACCAAGTAATTTGTCTTTAAGTGTTAATATAATTTAAATATTTGTTGCTACTTTGGAGATATAATTTATACAACTGCATTATAATGTATTCATAAGTTTTAGCCAAATTTATTTAAACTCTTGAATTGTTAAAAAAAAAAAACAATCTGCAAAGCCTTGCTTGCTATAAAAGCTATTTAACATGTAACATTTCAGCAGAATAATAGTTAGAGCAATAGCATTAGCAAAGTCTTTAAAAATTTCTTTACAAACGTTCACCAAATGTACACATATTTTTCTTTGGTCATCTACTTCACACTAGTAGTGGCTATATTCCCCACTAACAGCATGCACCACCCACTGTTTGTTAATCAGTGATATAAGGTAATAAATCCTAATTAACAAACATATTTTAATCTGTATCTGTTCAAACATGCAAAAGTAGCAGTGGAAATCCGAAAATGAAATAAGATTCAGTGTTCTACTGTGTAATGATGTAATGATATATCAGAATGCACAGAGTGAAAAACAAAACCTGAGATGCATTTTAAAGAATAAATATGAGTGTTTATGAACCATAACGTTACAGCAAACACAAAATACACAAATAAGACGAGGAATAACAAAAGACTCCAAGCATCTGCTCAGCTGATTTTGAAAACATTTATGTAAAATGAGATTAAATTTTGCAACTTCCTTCAATTACATATCCGGCAGCTAAATGTCTGCTCAGCTTAACTGTATGCTGAAGCACCAACACAGTGATTCAGACAGACAACTGCAATCGCATCAGTCTCCTTTGCAGTTCAGTGCTAGTGTCATAATGCAAGTGTGTGTGTGTGTGTGTGTGTGTGTGTGTGCACGTTCAGTCAAAGATATTGATTTTGCTAATGTGCTGTGGTCTGCAATGCCAGTACAACTGCAGTGCTCGCTGTCACTTGATCTGATCTAGCTGCCTGCCAGACACCTCAGGTTCTCTGAAATCACTTTACAGCTCTGAGCTCTGCCATGATTTAATTATCAGTGCAATCGTGCTTCTGAGTTCTGCTGCAAACTCTACAAGCACAAGTTGGAAGAAAACTTTGCCAGTGAAGAGATACGAGAGAGATTTAATCAAAGGACAAGCTGGTAGATGTGCTTATTTGCCTTTTTGTGGAGATGCACTTAGATTAAATCATCATGTCTGTGCACTAAATATGGCAGTAGAGCCACAGTTATTCCAAAACACGCATGCCAGCATTAGAGCTCATCCATGATCACAGGATATCTTGTTTGTTTCAGTTAGATTTGATTTGTGGTTTTACCCAGAGTAATTACATTTTATGATGGATTTACACTGCCTCATAAAATGTATACCAACCTACTGGGGGCTGAAGGACAATGTGATTGGATGCTCATGTTGCTGATGCTACTGCAGTTTGGTGCAAGTGGAAACAGCACTGAGTAAATTAGAGTGATTAAAGTATACTCGGTTCTTGTTGTGCAGCTTAGTTTAAGATATCATGTAGAAAAACTAGAAATTCGCACAATTAGATTTAGTTTAATGTCTGAAAATTGAAAACTGGATTTGAAATACTTCCATTTCCTACACACCTGACAACCACGCAACTTTTTTAATACAATCTACTCTCACAACTAGGATTCTGTGGTATTTACATTTTTACGTAAAACTAAATGGACATTGCCGTGAGATTGCCTTTATTTTGCATGATTTGGGACAAAGCAAACGGTTCAGGTATCACTGAAGAAAAAAATCCTAGTGTTATAATAATATTCAATTTGTTTGCTGGGATGAGCCAAGAACACTACAGTTTAACTGTAACATAAGATATATTTTTCACTAATAATTTCTTTAAAACAAGCTTTTTATAGATAAAGTTTACTCTTAATAAAACTAATAATAAATAAATTCTAAAAAATCTCAGATGTGTAAAACAATGGTTGAATGTCATTTTATCCAATAGATAACAGCCGTTTTTGTTTTTAAATTTAAGCTTATCATTTTAAAAAAAAAGGCACACTGTTGTTATCTCGTGTAACCGTTTAATTGATCTGGTCTTGCATGTGTCAGGTACATAATTAATTTCATATGACATTAATTTGGCAGCTGTAGCAACACTAAAAAGTTCAATATTAAAATACGTGGTAAAAATTCTAGTTTCTGGCTGTCATAGTCCTCAGTTTTTTGGGGGGGGGTTCTTTCTCTGTCGGTCTTTTGTGTCTCTGTCAGTCTCCTGTGTCTGTGTGTTTTATATCTTTTTTTAGCTGCTTCATGTTTTATTATAAAGGTTATTTCTCATGTGGCTTACTTCCTGTCTGTGTTCCTTTCTCACCCTTGTTATAGTTTGGCATAGCTCACCTGTGCTTCATTAGCCTCTGAACCCGGTTATAAATTTTGCTCTCCCTCAAGTTTTTGGCTGCATTGCTTTCCTTGACCCGGAGTTGTTAGGAGATTTAGTATTTGTCCTTTTGCTCTTTTGCAGTTTCCTGAATTTTCCTGCAGCAACTTTTGTTGTAACATAATTCTGCAAGTTTCAGTAAAAAGCCTTTTATTTAACTTCCTAACAGTGTGCAGGTTAATGACCACCTTAACCTACAGACTGGATCTATTTCAGAACTTTGCCCTTAAACTCAACTCTAAGGTAGCCAGTTAAGTAATGAAAGCCATCAGAGATAGCTAACGGCAAGAGGTGGTTCTTATACAATGTATATGTGGTATATATGTATACCACTCTATATTAGAAACACACTATCTTAAAAGACATTTTTAATCCCAGGATGACTCTTGTTGAAAATTTAACTATAGTCAGTTTGTCATAAATGATTGCTGATGTGAGGACTCAATCTGCTCTTGTGCAATTTTAATGAACCTCATTTTTAAATATTGCATAAGACAATCCTGGCATTAAAAAGCTTTGCAGAGAGAGCGAAAAAAAACAAGAATCCCATATCTTATCTTGACAGTTCATGCATTTATACTGCCATATCCTCGTTGAGAACATTGTGCACCTATTATAATTGTTAAGGCCTGATCGATGTGTGAATGTGTGTCTACAAGTAAAATAAAAACACATTCTATGATATTCTAATCAAACTGAAGCCTACTTGAGTGACAGCTCGGTGGTTCCAATTCTTCCCATCACGTTCCATGCATGAACACAGGCAGAAGAGGATGGGGGGGCCATGCAAACAGAATGGAAGGATAAAAAGAAGAAAACAAAAACGAAGCACAAGTAAGAGAAAACATACTTGATCATTGGTAAGCGATGAATAAACACAGTTTAAAAAAAATCAACATTCAATAATCAAACAAAAGGAAACACAAAGGAACATTCTTATCTGTGTTTTGAAAGTGTTTACAGTGCAAAGCACGCACTCAAAGCTTTATTATTTCAAACCACTTGCAACATGAGGTGGTCCATTTATTGTAGTTTTGGGTTATCGCCGAGTGAAAAACCAAATCGGTCAGTGTTTCAAATTGCCAAGAATAACTTTGACAGCGGCTCCCCGTTAATGAGCTTCTCTTTTCTATTCGGAAACCTGTTGGGGGAAAACAGCCATCAAAGTTATTCATGTCAGCTGTTAAGATCTGCTGCAGCAGCAAGATGTTTCCATACCAGTTTAATAACACAGGCAATTGTTTGCTCACTCTCATTTACCCTTGCCAAGGATTGCCTCAAAGCAATTTGGAACAAATTGGAGTCACTGAGTTGTCGCAGAGACACAATGGAAGATGATCCTGAGTTTGCAGTCATGGCTTTGATGTCGGTTTACAGCCAATGCATCCATTACCTCCATTGCCGTATCACATTTCTTACTCACAGCAGATGCATACATAAGTGTTAGGCTGCACTGTTTCATGTAAGGCTGCATCAAATAATTATCTTCGCTGCTGCAGATGTTTTTATGAATTAGGTGGTAAATGTCAAGTCCGTAAAATAGTATCTCAAAAGAAAGTTCAAGTAAATAGCTCTTCTTTTTACTAGCTTTGAAATCTATATAAAAAAATTATAATTATATCCAACTGAGAAAACCACTGACCTTTGAATATCTGACATATTGTTTTGATAAACAGCTTATAAATGGATGACAATCACCTAAATGGATAATTATTTCAGAAGGCGACACTGTATCCATGGCAGCATAATAAGCAAATAATCACTTTAAAATGGAAAGAGTGAAAAATAAAAGTAACATATGTTACAGAATAAGGCCAGCAACACCTGACAAGCAGTGTTTAGTTGTCAGAGCTACATATCATATAATATTCCAGCTACGTCAATGGAATAGCAAGTGACGTCTTTTCAAGTGCATACCGAGCATGCTCAGTTTACAGTATACTGCACTGACTATACTGTGCAATGATTCTGTTTCTTAGACAACTGGATACTGCTGGATGCCATATGGTGAAATCGAAACACATGTATGCATGCAAGTTTTTCAGTTTTTGCATGAAAGACGACTGTTAAAGTTACTGAGGACTGACAAAATGTAACCAAACTAAAAGCACATCTTTGTAGCCTGGCTCATACATTTATTTCTAGCTATAAAATTAGCTTTTACATGTTTTTAGTATTATTTATGATTTTATCATTTTCTCTATGTTCAGTAATCAGTAAAGAATTTAAAATTGCATTAACCTGCATGAAATGCACACTATAAAATAACTGATTATTTCAGGTGAATTTTAAGGGATCTATAAAACCATTTCTTCAGTGTTTGTTCAGTTGCTGAATTAGTAGCCTAGGGAGTTCTGATCCCTAGTAGCGCTGTGCATCGGTTATAAAATAACCCCAATGCTTCCACTTCCCTGAGTATGTCGGGTCCTCTTGGGTCTCCGTTATGCAAATTTGATCATCAGAGGCCTCTTGCAAAAATCCGCTTGCTCTCTCAATTTCCTGTGACCACAAGTTCTGACTGATGCACCAAAAACAGTCGCTTCTGAGTTCCAGAGCTATCTGCTGCATTTGTATTCAGGAGAGTATAGTCAGCCAAAATGAGTCTCCAATTTATTTTGGATACAACACACATTAAATTCAATTCAATTTTATTTATATAGTGCCAAATTACAACAGCAGTCACATTAAGGCATTTTATATTGGACAGTAGAGACGCTATAATAATACGAAGAAAACCTAAACAATCAAACACTCCAGCTAATGTTTGACCTCAATGCTCAGTGAAAGAACACAATCCATGTTTGATCCCAATGACATTTCAATCTACTGTCAAACCAGCCAATATTCACAATTTAAATCTACAATTAATGATGCATTTACTTACACTGGCAGCAATTTATATAATCAACTGTCTTTTTTAAAAATAAACTAAGAAGAACTCTGTAGCTCTTTCATATACTTTCAAAAGATTTTGTCAATGACAAAATCTATTCAGACAGTCCATGGTTGGTTTAGTTTTTCTTTAATGAGCATCACACGATCAAATAACATCAGCATTCAAGCTACAAAAAGGTTGCTGCTTTTCCTTTCTACTGACCCCCCTGACTGCTCCGGTCAACTGAACTCGTCAGCATTTAGAATGCTGAATCGATGAAATACTAGAAAGGCTGAAATGCCTGATCTGCAAGCACAACTAAATGCTCTCTGTCCACCAATCAGCTTTACTACTGCATATCTTATACTGTGTGGGACACCCAACAGTGCGCAGTGAGAAACTGCGCCGTAAACTGCTATTACAGTGTTTTACACACATACACACCAAGAGATGTGGCACATATACACACACCGAGACACAAAATGATACACTAATATAATGAATACTGGCAGGACTTTAAAGTGCCACGTTTGTTTGAGGGGGGGTAAAAAGATCTCCAGATACATTTACGCCAGATTCTGAAGCTGCGTTTTCTCCTCGGACATCTTTAATCACAGAGAGCTAAACATGTAAAATATTTTACATGTAAACCTTCCTTCAAGCTATTTTTTCTCTTTATTCTAAATGCAGATGAGAAATGGTATCACGTAATAGACCAAATAACCTTTTTTCCCTTCAGAGAACCAATCAAAGTTAGGCTTTTAACAAACCTTCCTTCATCACATTATGAAACTGAAATTTATCCATTAAAAATGGACTAACTCAAAGTGCTTGTCTGGTAGAATGGCACTATTTCCCATGATTATTCAACTGTCATTAGGTGTTAATGGCTTTAGGGCATCAGTGACACAGTGGAGCACTGGCGAGTGGCCGAGTTCAACAGTGTTAACGCTCCTTCCTCAAATTAAAATGTGCCAATTATCTCGAGATCCTGTGATGGCTCTCCAGCAAACACTCATCACTATAGTGGAACATTTATTCACAAACAAGCATATTATTAAGCCGTTCATTAAAACTTGTTTTTTAATGTTCCTACCCGAAATAACAACCAGTGAACAGGTTCTGATACAGAGTAGTTGATAATGTGGTTAAATGGCTGCATGGTAACCTAATAACCTGTCCATCAAATCATTATTTACAGGATTTTAATTTGATTTTAACAGTAAAATTATTTTTCCGTTGTTTAATCTTAATGTGAAGTTGCTGTTGATGGCTCTGAGAAACCAAAGTAAGAAAAGTCCTGATTGGTTTAGAGGGCTTACAGTACATTTTCACATTTTAGAGAGGGTCATAGAGCTGGCACCACATGCTGTAAAGAATATATCACAATCATCTCACAAACTTTGGATTAAAGTTCATTTTAACTGTTAAATCTTTACATTGGCTGAAGAGTAGTGATGATCGCTTAGCAACAAACTTATTTAGATATATTTAGATCCAATAACTAAGATCCAACTAAGAGTCTCGAGCATTTGTTTATCCGCACAACAACATACACTGTTCTTAGGGTGACTGATGAGAGAATAAGCAGCAGAGAATGCAGCAGTAATCTGATGCAAAGTGATGCACTTATCACCAGCAAAGTCTTCATCTTTAACAGCCATGTATGTAATCTAAGTCCCTTCTTGTGAGAAGTTTGCAGCAAGAGAACATGATAAGCGGCTGCAGTCACTGTGAAGCGCATGCCAGCATCAGTGCTTAATCTACTCCGATAAACCATTTAGTGTACACCTTTCAGAGTAACACCTATCCAGATGTTTTATATTGTGTTTGCTGCCCTATAGGAAAGAAACAAAGGCCTGGTTCATGCAATGTTATCTTTCCCCCATTGTTACTGCAGAGATGCATATGTCAAACTACTAATAAGAAGACATGGAAGCTTAAAAACTTTCTTAGAGATCAGTTATTACACAGTGGAAAATTAATTTCATGCTTTAATATGTTAATATATTTGTGTATTTCCATGTTGTTTAAAGTGAAATTTAAAAAAATAAAATAACGGTGGATAACATGTATTTCAAACATCACTGTTAAATGATGAATTCAGTTTGACTGAAGAGAATCAGAATTAACCACAACATTAAAACCACTGAAAGCTGAAGTAAGATGCATTCATCATCTCATTACTACTCAATATTCTGCTGAAAATCCTTAAATCCTGGCATTCATGTGATTGTTTCCATCTTAAAACATTCTTGCAGGTCTAGCATAAAGGCACTCCCTGACAGCTGTGTCCTCCTCTAGCAGCAAACACCTTTCGGGAATAGCTTGGGAGAACACTACAAAGAGTCTAAGGTGGCATCCAGAGAGGAATCGACATGGCAGCCAGAAATTCATTGACAATTAGTGACTTCAAGTGTAACAACGGGCAAAAAGACCAGCTCTAAGACAAGGATACAACAGCGAAGGATACTGTTGATTTACTGATGACAGATGGTAAACACATCAGGGGCCTACTACCTAGGCAACCGGAGGCTGGAATGATCACCAGTGACAAAATGTCACCTACAAAGTGACGCGTGACAAGCTAATCACTTAAAAACCCCTTAAAGCACCATCCTCTGAGGTACCAGACATGACGGACACCACCAAAGGTCCATATGGCTGATGGCTTTTTATTTTATCACCAGTTTAGAATAATTTGCTTGTTACTTCAAGGTGTTTCAAGACGTTATTTAGACTGACCAACAGTCTAAAAGGATTAAATCTAAAATGATATGCATTCATATTCCTTGATTAGTAGAAAATGGGGAAACAGCCAGTAACCACTTAAAAATACCTAAAAATAATACATTCAGTTTCTGCCAGGTCAAGACAGTCCAACTGTTTTGTTTACTATGAGCCAAAGCAAAGAAAAACAACATCTGCTATTATTTGGGAGTCAGGTTTCGAATCAACAAATCATTTGAGCCATACGCACAGTGCTGCACTCACCTCATCTACATTCTCGAAGGCGTTGATGACATCATATGGCAGGCATGACAGCAGGTCAATAACAAACCAAGTCTTAAGGTAATTCATTCGAATCAGCTTGGGGTCTGAGATGACCTCACCGGCAGGTCCAACAAATGTGGTGTGGAAGTTTAAAACTATGTCCACCAAAAAAATGACATCCACAATGCTGTCTACCACCAGCCACGTGACGTTGTTCTGCTTCATCTTGAAGGAGACATTGTAGGGCACCATGATGGCGGTGTAGAAGGTGAGGATGAGGATAACCCAGTCCCATGTGGTCTTGAAGAGGCAGTAGTGCAGGATGATGTGAGGTGGAGTTTTGGGAGTCTCCTGCTTGTACTGAGGTAGGATATCTGAGCCGAGCTGCAGAACCTGCACAAAAAACCCAGTTAATATGTGAAGCTCAGCGCAGACAGGTAAATTGCCACAATGGGGAGCCAAAAATGCTGCAGCTAAGGTTTGCTAATCCTTTTAGTGACTGAAGTTCACCTGCTCATGAAAAATGTGTCCAAAGTTAGCTCTTGTTCATTTACTCCGTTTTCCCTTTCATACACAATATTCATATTTTTATTAGATTTTCACCTACTAATGACATTTAAGCACCATCTCACATCTGTGGACATTTTATTTCCTACAGAATGTAACACTATTTAACTTCAACAGTGGAAAAAAAATCTGAAATTAAATCCAATGAGCGAACCTTACCTCAGCGAGGCGGGAGTGCTTGTGGACGTTCTCTCCTTTGTGAACCGTGGGCTGCAGCTGTTGTAAGACTCCTCTGCTGCTTGTTAGAGCACGAGTCAGCCGGGCGAACTTTCCCCAGCCTGATCATTAAACACGGATAGAAAGCAAATTTTCAATATGAGTCTTGATACTTCAGATTTTTCCAGGGGCTACAACACGCTTTCGCTGCTTGTAGAGTTGTGGCTCTGAAATCACTTTTTTCAGTATTGAACATTTGCTCAGCATCTGCTACGTATGCATATTAAAGCTTGATTATTATCTGGGTATGCAGGGCATCAACAACTTCAACAAGCTTCAGATTTCAGTTTGAATAAATTCATGATTCCTCACTTTTACAAAACACGGTTTCAAGGCTCCTGATACAAACTGCCCAGCAAAAGTCTTATAAGCCAAATAGGACAGAACATGATAACAGCCTCTGGGTTTTAAAAAACTGTTAAGTTCTTGGTCCAGGCGAATTAAAGAAAAGTTCATCATAAAATGTTAGTCAACCACTGACAGGATGTGGTTTTCTATAGTCCTGTGTTTAATTTTTTAAGTTACCTTCATGGACATTGTCAGACCACCTGATCATATACGATCTCATGAGATCATGAGTATAGGTCTGTTTATATCTTCTGTCATATGCTTAGAAACATACATTATCATATAGTAGCTTGGAGAACCACTTTTAGCAGCAATAACTTGAAATGTGTGATCAGTCAGTCGCATCTTTGAGGAGGAATTTTGACCTACTTCTCTTTACAATGTTGCTTCAGTTCATTGAGGTTTGTGGGCATTTGCACAGATCTGTTACGTTCCCATCACAGCTTTTTAGGCAGGTTGAATCTGGCCTTCGACTGGACTATGGCAGTTTGTCATAGATTTGCTGCTATGAGTGGGATCACTGTGCTGTTGCATGACCCAGTTTTGACTATGCTTTTACTGTCTGACAGACGCTCTCACATTTGACAGTAGAATACTTTGGCATAATGAGGAGTTCATGGTTGAGCAAGCTGCAAAACAAGCCCAAATCATCACCCCTCCATCACCGTGCTTGGTATGAGGTATCTGTGCTGATATGCTGTGTTTGCTTTCACCAAATGTAGCACAGTGCATTATGGTCAACGGACATTGTTAGAGAACTTCTGCAGTTTGCTCAGATGTAGGTTTGTAAAACCTAAGCAGTGCTGCCATGTGCCTTTTTAGAGAGAATAAGCTTTTTCCTGGCAACACTTCCAAACAACCTGTACTTCTTCAGGCTTTTTCTAATTATGCAGTTGCGAAGTTTAACATTTAACATGCTAACCGAGGCCTGTAGAGTCTAAGACAGGGCTGCCCAATCCCAGTCCTCGAGAGCTACTACCCTGCAGCTTTTAGATGCATCCCTACTCCAACACAGCTGAATCAAATGGTTTGATTACCTCTTCAGCATGCCATCGTGTTTGGCAAAGGCCTGATAACAAGCCATTCATTTGATATGGGTGTGTGGGAACAAGGATGCATCTAAAAGCTGCAGGACGGTAGCTCTCGAGGACCGGGATTGGGCACCCCTGGTCTAAGATGAAGCCCTTGGATTTTTGCAGTTTCTCTTAACGTTACACGGTCTGACCTTGTGTAAATTTGCAGGTACGTCTGCTAATGGGAAGATTGTGGCATTGTGTACACACACAAAGCTGAATGCTCCGGGCCAGAAAAAAACGTTTCCTGTTATAGAGGTGGTCACACTTACTGATGATCAATTAATCAAGTGAATTTGATTAGCAGCACCTGGCTGCTACTTACCGTCTTAATTTCTGTGAAAACAGTAAGGGTATACTTACTGTACTCATACAAAAATCAGAGTCATGATAGACATTTTTAAGAAGGGATATTTGTGCACAAACATATACAGTGCAACTTATTGTGTGTTTTGTTTTTATTTCCACAAATCTATCAGGTCGAAAAATGGATCATATCACACAATGTTTAGATTTCTGCATCTTTTGGTCAACAAAATTGCGTGGGTGGCTTTGGTTCACTCTCATTAATGTTGTTTATGGTCACAGCAGGCTGCTGTTTTCAGCAAAAGCAGCCTACTGGGCACCAAGCAGCAGACAGACAAAGTTAGCCACTGGCTGGTGTACACTGTTGAGGATTCAGAATCATAAATTTCACTAAAGAGTTGGTGAAAACTAAAAATAGAGCACAGATGAGTGGAAATATTGGACCTATGTCCAATTAATTAAATTGTGAATTAAAGGATGAATCCTAATTATTAAAAATACCACTCCCTCTCTGCTACATGTGGAAACCGGCAACTGCTAGTTAGTTTAGTGCCCTATAGTGCACATAAATTTATTTTTTATAGTGATGAAATGCATTTGTCCATCAACCCTCCAAACGCTGTTTTGGCAGTATGTTACTACAGTCTCCAGTATCAGTGCAGGGAACACAAACATACATGTCTTTTCATCCTACCTGTTGATGCTCAAGCCTGAACTATAATTTCAGTTTCATGTTAACGACAAACCCCGTTTTTGCCCCTATTACTGGATGCACTCTTGCACTAATTCATGTTCTATTTTATCTGTCTAACACTCATACAGTCCAGTGAATAACTTTTTGTGCTGTGTACTGATAACTATGAAGATGAGGCACATTTGACTGGTGAATGGTGAAAGCAGGCAGACTGATTTGACTTCTACCTCTGAAGTAGATCATACGGGTCTATCGTGTGTAGTGGAAAAATAGATCTAACAGGATTTTACAGACTCATGTGGCGCCCAAGTATGGATGTACATTCTTTTTTTCCCCATTTTACCTCCTCTCACCCTGTCTGATAAAAATGTGAAGTTAAACAAATTAAATTTGCCCAGAGTCTAACCTTTGGAAGAATCGTCTTCAATAGGCTGTTTAAAGGCTGTGATGTCGCTGAATGTGCAGAGAAACAGGACCACTTTTTCTTGTTCATTACGAATGGGAGCAATCTTCACAAAAAACCAAACAGGCGTCCCTGAAAGTACAAAGAACAGCACACATTTAGCTTCATCACCTGCTTCTTATAAAGGGAAAGAATCAGTGTGTGCATATAGCATAGTAGGAATCTTGATGGCCTTTCAAAACTTTGCATGTTACACCAGCAACAGGAAACAAACAACCCCACATTTTGCTGAGGAAGGCTCCTCTGGTCTGGCTCTCAACCAATTAGTACATTTCTAGAGGTAGAAATGTTCTTGGCTGCCTTTGAACTCTGCTGTATGTTACAGAGGCTCTGAATACATTTGCATGATGAGGAGACTGTGGAAGTTTTCTCTTTTCTCGCATGTAGAGTCGCTACTCACTGTTTTTCTTGTACATCAGTATTTCAAACGAGTTCATCTCATAATTCTCAAATGTTAGTCGCATTTTTTCCGTCGTGTCCTTGTCTGTGAGCTCCCCATACATGAAGCTGGAAAACACAAAGGGAAATAACAATTTGAAATCTTAAAAGAGAAGCAGCTTTCTCTCTTTTACTAAAAGGGTGGTGAGAAAGGTTTGAATGGGAAAATATCTTCAGTGTTAGATTACCTTGTGATATTTTGTTCTTTTGGCTTAAAATCAAGCACTGCTTTGACAACTTTTTGTGTCATTGCATTTACCTTTAAATCATGCCTCGGTCAGGATTTCCTCTCAGTTTCACCTCAGTTATAAAAAATGATATCTAAACTAAGCAGACCAAGCTGTGTAAAATATCAAGTGGGTTAAAATTCATATAAATGTATCCTGAAAACATAAAAAGACAAATGCAGCCCTGGATGCTCATTGGCCAAATGCAAATTAAACCTGAAGATGGGTTAAGCAACCACGAACACTTTTAAGCACACTACAGAGACATTCATCTCACTTTACTTATTAGTGCCAGCCTCAGTAGCAGCCTGCTCCAGCGTGATCTAAATATAGTCTGTTATGAAATACAAAAGGAAGGCTAAATTTAATGAGACTAAATTCTGATGCTGCAGAGACTTTTCAGACCAGCGCTTGATGTAACATCAGTGACGAATGTCCTCATCTCACACCTCCCGTCTTTCCCCTGTGCGGGGAGGAGAATGACATTCTTCAAAGAAGAATATGTAAAAGCAATTCCTCAAATCACTTCATCATCATCATCATGTGTGTTTATAGAAGGATGTAACTGATGTGCAAAAAGAGCTCGTTATTAGACTCTGGAGAAATGAGCATACATCTTATGTTTGAGTCATCTTCAAAAACATTAAAAATCCATAATGTGAATGTTTTATGAGCTCATAATAAGGCACAGGATTTTTTTTTTTTTTTTTTACATCAAATAAAAATAACTTAAACACCAGGATGATTAAAGGTGCCGGAATATGTCTGAAGAGAAAGTGGCTACTACCTAAATGACTGTTTTTTTTAAATGGTTCAGATTAAAAAATAAAATTGATCTGGAAAGTGATCTTCCAGTAGAGAACCAATGGACACAGCTAAAAAAAACTGCAAAAAACCCCCCAGAGTATCGACTCATGTAAAGAAATGCAGCATATATGAATTATTAACATGAGAACTGTGTAAGCTGCTGAGTATATAGCCAGTGACTCTATTCCTAACATACAGCAATGCATAAAAAGACAGTGTTGTATAGTTATCTTCCATAAGCAGTTAAACACTGGCAGTAACACCAGCGCTGCCAGGTTTTAATGAAATAGCTGGTTTTTGTTTTGCTTCTTGCTTGGCTCAGATTCAGCCTTTATGACCATGTTGAGGGCTGAGATATATCAAATTTTCTGCTTTCACAGTCACTGCCATGGGAAAATCACTTTATTACTGTGGTCATAATAGCCTTTTATACAGCTGGAGTATTGTAATTATGTATTTCATTGCCAGTTAAAATATATATATTTAAGAGAGGTTGGCACAAGAAACTGTAGTTTCAACCTGAAAGTCTTTTGTTTTTTAATAATACCTTTTTTTTCCTTAATTATTTGTGTTTAATGTAACTTTTTAAAGTATTTCTTTGTGTAAGAATAATGCCCCATTTAACATGATAAAATTAGACGTTTTTAGAGATTCTTCTGACAAAGCAGTAAAGCACCAGGAAATCTATTCTTCTTCTTCTTCTTTTTCCCACGCTAATAGTGTTTGTGCCACAAAAAACTGTAAAAAAGTATTAACGTTGATGATATTTTTCAAAATTTCCACCACTACTCAAGGTTTCAAATCCCTTCTCTCGGGATAAATTAAATATTGATAACTATAAAATAATAATAACCGAAAAAATAATCTCAAAGAAAGGAGGCGATGCTAGTGTGTGCCGCTTTCCTAACATCTCCCTACAGCAAGACTACCTCACAAAATGCTTACCCTGTGATTTTATAAGGCCTATAAACAGCCCCTATTGGGTGTTGCTAATAGATCAGCAGTTGGCTTTTGTCATACATATTTAATAGCAATTATTTGCCTCTGTTTAGTTCACCAAGATCCTGCTTTAGACTTAAGAAATCCCCACAAAGAAATACAGGAATAAACGTGTGAAGAAGTGTAGCTACAAAGAAACAGGAATAACCAATAAAATGCAGAAATAGAGAAATGCAAGTTTATATACGGAAATGTTTTGTTTCATTAATTCGTTCACTGATAACTACTAATCACCGATTCCTCTTTTTACGCTCATCCTCACTCTTGTGAGCCGTTTGATAGTAAGTGCTCAGTATGATCTTTTCACCACAATAATTAAGTAATTAGTGATGAATATATCTCTCAGTGTGTTCTCCTACAATTCATTACTACCTATTGCAGAAATAACGCATTAGTGATTTATTAATTATCAGGTTTCCTCCCTCACTCGTTTTCTGCTTTCCATCAAAGACATTTGGGAGATTTTAAGTTTGTTTGTCTCCCTCTTTCAAACAGAAGCCTGCACTTGATTTACCGACCTGATATTAAACCACAACAAACCATTACACATTGGCTTCAATATTTGTATTGGCGAGTGCTCTGCAGCTTATGTTTGGGCACCCGAGGGTCTAAATCAGTAATAGCCGCAGTGCTGGCTGTAACAAACACCATCTCCCGCAACAGATGAAATCTCCCACGTTTTTCAGATTTGGCAGCACCAACTGTTTCACTGGGATCCTATTAATATGGTGGTTAGTGGCATCCTTATTGTAGGCACAACAAACACAAGTCCTGAAATGATTTACTCACTCCAATAACCTTTTATTCCTTTATGTTTATGTATATCTACAGGTTTACCATTATAGTCGGTGATGCAAAGGCAGTTTCAGCTGTTACAAGCTGATTACATCACAGATTTGTGTCTGGTTTCCGGCTCTGTGGCGGTGCAAAAAAACCCAAAACAATCTGCTAGACTGTGTTTAACTATGGGAATATCATATCAGATCTAATTGAGTGGTCTGTGTAATTTGAACTTCCTCTGGTGAGATGCTCTGGCAAAAAGAATTGATTCTCCTGTCAGTTGGGTCTCGTATAAAGCCAGGCCTTTGACATAGCAAAGTTAGCCCCACAGTGTCACTAATAACTGTGTATCCACATCTTAATTGTTAGGTTTAAGCTGATAGTTGTATTTTTAGGTTTGAATTTGTGACAAATAAATCAAAAACTGATCACTCGGCTCTTCAGCCCTGCTAGAGACGCGGCTTTATAGACAGCATTATCAATCCCATGTCAAGCCCAGCAATTTGGCCCAGACTGAAATATCCCACCAATATTGCCATGAAATCTGTTCTGATCCCCTGACTTTTCCTACAAATGTGTCATTGAAGTTGGCATTTATGATTGGGAGTGTTAGGTCATGTCTCCTACCGGATTAAACATAAATAAACTCTGGTGATCCTTTAGGTTATAATGCAGGAGGAACAGCAGTAGTGGTTTTTGCATGTTTGTCACACTTTTTGTTTACAAATTATTACAAGTTCAGTTTCACTAGCAACACCCAGCACTGATTACTGGCAGACCTGTTGAATCAAGAAAACTTAAAAGTGAAGTACACTAAGAGATCTCAAAACACAACACATCATGCCAGAATTTAAAGAATTCAATATAAAAGTCATTGTAATCTCTTGGTCTGGAAAGGGTTACAAAGCCATCTCTAAGGATTTGGGACTGGAAGCAAACACGGTGGGAGCCATTATCCACAACTGGAGAACACTTCATAGAGACCAGCCTACCAAAATTACTCCAAGAGCACACTGACGACTCATCCATGAGGTCACAAAAGAACTCAGAATATCTAAATAACTGCAGGCCTCACCCTCAGTTAGGATCAGTGTCCATGATTAAACAATAAGAAAGAGACTGGGCAAAAATAGCATCTATGGAAGAGCTCCAAAGCTGACCAAAAAGAACAAAGAGCCTCACATTTGCCAAAAATGTCCAGCCATCAGTTCATGCTCTGAAGCTCAAGCACACTCGAGTTATGCAGCAGGACAATAATCCATAAAACACCAGAAAGTCCACCTTGACAATCCTGCAGTGTGGCTGAATTAAAACAATTGTCTAAAGAACAATGTGCAAAAATTTCTCCAAAGCAATGTGAAAAACGGCCAGTCACAAACACTTGATTGCAGTTCTTGTTGTCAAAAATGGCACAACCAGTTGTTAAAAGAGCAGTTAAATTTTCACACAGGCAGGTTTGGATAGCTTTTTAACCCCCTAATAAATGAAAATATCATTTAGAGTGTGCACTTTGTGTTTACTCAGGTTATCAAGGTTTAATTAAAGTGATAAGATGATCTGGAATATGTAAATGTACCTCAAGTACAACTTCACTGTACTGAACAACAAATCCCATTACTGCAGACGCTGCACCTGACCAGAAGCACCTCTTGCTATTTCATTAAAAAAATAACAGAAAAAACATTTGCATGTACTGCTGATGGGTGAATGTTCCTCTTATTCTGGTAATTAACAAGCAAATTTGCGAAGAAGTTCAATCTGAAAACACTACATATAGTCAGTTGTGGCATGTAGGGACTATTTGCAGTATAGGCTATATTTTCCATTTCAATTAAAATAACTCCAAATATTCATTAAAGGCAGATCTCTCGGATCACAAGCAACTACTGATTACATTATCCTCCTTAAATAAGGCTTTCCCACCTCACAACATCAGCGCGCTCTGCTTGGTGGTAGAAGGTGTAAATGCATAAAAACAAAGGAATTCACAGTAACTGCATCCATAACTAAAAATGGCTCCTATTGTGACAGAACTACATATTAAACTGTCTGATGTCGGATCAAACAGTGCCAACCCCATATAGATCTTTTAATCACAGGACCCAAAGTAATACCATACCTATGTGATCAAAGGATCTAAGTGAGGGCTCCACACATTTCTTTTTAAATGGAGAAATTTAAACTAACTTGATTAAACATAAAGTGTGAATATTTTAGCATTGCCAGGAGCTCATCGAGACAGCAGCGGCCATAACATGTTCTCAAAGTGTCACTGAACAATCTTATTTATTTATTGACGAGAAACAGCTGTAAAAAAAAGTTAGTGCCATAACAACTAAATGCTTGAGGGCTTAATGAAGTATTTTGAGTCTAAATTTAAAGTTTTCAGTAGTACAGTACAATACAGTACATTACCTTGTTCTAGGCCAGGTTCGTGTTCAGTGTTGGGTTAAAATCGTCTGTAAGCTCCAATTTTTTTTACTGATTCTTTGAATTTTCAGTACTGTAAGTGTAAAAAAAAAAAAGACATTCTGCTGAAGGAATACATTTTTACGTGCAACTTTTTGAGCTGTACGTTAGAAGAAAGAAATCACAGCAGTGCAAACAGTATCAAGTATCCCTGGAATTTGCACACGTTTAGTTGTTTGACTGCTGGACCTAACTGCACTTATAGCAGCCCATAACATTCAAATAGATCAAGTCTGAAGTAAATCTAATGTGTAGAGCTGCTCTCTTGGCGTATTTGTACGACTGGTTTTATGTTTTGTTTTTTATATTCTTTATACATCCCTGGCACTCATTCTAATGATGTCTTTGAATGAAGACAGCTCTTAATTAATCTACCAATTATGTGCTGAAAAATAGCCAAATTACATGTTAAGCCCTCCTTTTACATGATGTAGTTTTAGGTTTTGCCAACCCAGAGCCAGGCTATGTTAAACTTTTAGTTTTTAGTTCATTACTTCTCTGTAATTAACAAATAATTGTTAAAATGAACAAAGCTAATGTTTATGTTGGGATGTGTTCTTGAAATTCTCTTAATAAATTTAAATACGTATGACAGTTTCTTGTTTTTAGCTTTTAACGTACAATATATTAATAGATAGAGTTCCCTTTTGCCTACCTGCAGGTGCTGCTTTTCTGCATCACCTCTGCTCTGTGATACCCCGACAGCTTGCAGAAACCATCATTGCTGTAGACGATGGGCCAGTCCACTATCTGAGCATTTCCCAGGACAAAGTTGGTATCTGTTTTAGAGTGAACAGGAAATAAAAAGGGCAAATAACTCGCAGCATTTCCTAAAAATAGCATTGTAGTGTAACATACTTCAACTACAGGGTAAGGGAAAAGACCTGTATCTTAAACTGAAAAAGTAAAAAAGTTATTGACCACTATCCATCTATATCTGTATCTCTCTTTCTATTTTATAAGCATATGTTTATCTTAGTAATATCTATCATTAAAAAGATTGGTGACTTAAAGCAGTTTAAAGATTTTTATTAGAGTCCACGGTCGCCTACGGCTCATTAAACACTCAGGGCAAGTGTAAACAAATGTAACCAAACATAAACTCTTTGCTTATGCAGAAAGCATCCAACTATCTGCTTCATTAACTTGCTTCTTGGCAGTGCAAAAACAGGTTTTTATTGCTTTTTTATATTTACCTATGTAGAGTTTGTAACAGGCCTAATTGGCTGCTTAATGTGTGTGTGTGTGTGTGTGTGTGTGTGTGTGTGTGTGTGTGTGTGTGTGTGTGTGTGTGTGTGTGTGTGTGTGAAAAAGTAGTTATGTTTGCCATTAATTTATAGATATAGAAAACTGTAAATATCTGTATCTACCCTTTATGGAGAATAGAACACATTTGTTATCATGTGGCATATTTTGAATTATTCAGAGCAAAACGTATTTGTGGCTAAATGTTAATAAGCTTAAATAACCAGACTCGCATGCGTACTTGCTTCCATCCTTTTTTCAACCTGTCAGCAGTTATATAATTAGCCTACTCAAGCTGTTACTCATGTCGTAATACATTAAATAAACAGATAGATTTGCTATTTTTTTTATTTTAGGGGACATTTTAAAAAACCGAGATAAAGTACTACATTGTGCAAATGACTGCAGTGGGTTTTTCTGGGAAACTTTGAAAAACTCAGACAAATTTTAACATGAATATGTGTCACTTTTACAAATAACATTTGCATTTAAATGACAAATGAAATAACTTGTGCATATGCACATTTTGATATTTAAAATGAGGAAAAACATTACGCATATAATGCCTGCAAGCTAGCTCACACAATGACACAATGTTCTACAGGGATCAAAAACAAAGGAAGATTTTGGTGATTTTTATGGATAACATAATAAAATAAAACATACTATGTAGTAGTGGACATAGTGATTTTAGCTAAGATGAAAAACTAAACATACAGGCATAGACTATAACAATGTCACAACACTGAGGTAAAGGAGCAGGAGGGAAGGAATTCAAAACACTGGGTCACAAAACACAGTTTATATATCACATCTAAACACAAAAACACACGAATAATCACTAAAAGCATGGGGACGATGCACAGAACATTTCATGCCAACATGTTATTTTGCAGTGAACACATGTTAATGTTGGGATCCTGGGAGGAAGGAGGCATAAAAGGAGGCATCTGTTAACTCACTAATGGGTTGCAGCAAACATTTCAGATCTGAGCTTTGTAAATTAACAGCATTTGGTCTAGAACATTAAGTGTTACATTACAAAAAGAGAGACACTGACGGGGGGAATATGAGCAGCACGCCAAATTAAACTTCATAGTACCTGTCTGCCTATGTGACAGTGTCCAAACTGAAATGTTTGAAAAGAAAAGAGGGTTAACAGATTACAGAGAGAAACATGCACTGAATGTCAAACAAACAGAGACACGCTTGTGTTTAACTTGAGTAGCTGCTGATAGACATTTAAAGCAACTATCTGAAAAAAAACTATTCTGATTAAGTTAACACATTAGTGGCCACATGAGTGCAGATAAAAACAGAAACAAGCATGCAAACTTAATCACATTTATAACCCTGTGATCAATTTTTTTAAGCTTTGATTTCATCTTTAATAACTTCTGAGAGAAATATTTGCCACTTTAGCTGCTAATGGATTCAACTTTCTTCAGCTAACATCAGCTTCACTTATACACCCATTGCCCCGCTCAGTAGCTACACTTGTTCAACTGCTCATTAACAAAAATATCCAATCAGCCAATCGGCAGCAACTTGACATATGTAGGAATGCAGCCATGGTCAAGATGACCTGACAAAGCTCAATCTGAACATCGAAATGGGAAAGAAAGGTAATTTAAGTGACTTTAAATGTGGTAAGGTCGTTAGAGTCAAATGTGCTGCAGGTCTTGATGGAGGTCCTAAAAATAAGCATTTTGGTTTAATTCGATAAAATGTGGAAAATGTGTAACAGAATGGCAACTGCATAACCTGACAGTGCACTACCATAAACAACAGCAGCTGTTTCAGCAGCTGAATAATCATTCTAACAGCTGATCATCAGCTGGGCCTGAACTGGTAGCATTCTGTTTTTGTTGATTGGTTATAATTATACTGATTTCTGAGATGCATTGTAACAGTTTTCGAGGTTTCCAGGACACTTTTGTGGCACCTTTACTCGAAACAAATAAAAGCGACCTGTTGTGCTTTACCCTATTTTATGTGGGACCAACCGTAAAAGCACCTAAAGTAATGCCAGCATTGCATTTGCACATAACTGGATGAGTTGCAAATATAGTGTAACATTATCAGTGTTGCTCAGTGCTCTTAAAATGCCTGGACTACATACACTCTTCTACAACACTGCTACAGAAAAACATAAATACAAAATAAATTGTATAGCTAACATGACTATGTTCTACAAAAGACAAGGTAAGTTTATATTACAGTATCAAATATAACACTAATATCAATGTAATCTGACGTTGTTTCAGCTGTTTCTTCAACCATGCCTATCTTATATTTTTTTGTTAGTATACTGTCATTTGAAAAGACAAGTAAACAGACGTATGCAGGTTGTTACTATGAACCAAATTTTGGGAGAAAAAGTTTCAAACAATGATCTCTAATCTCTATGAGCCAGAATCTCAGGCTTCAGTCTGTTTTTTTCCATGTGATGTTTCTATACAGTCGTCTTCTACAGGGGCAGCACGTAGAACTCTCAATGCTGCCCCTCGGCAGGCTTCGAGATGTCAGCCAATCAGAGGAAAATAGACTTTAGTAAAGAAATCTAGGGATTGTTTTGGACAAGAGGACGAACTCAGGGGCAACATATAAAACAGGTATATCGAAGACGTTTTTTAAACTTTGAGACATGCAAAGCTAATCTAGTGGAATCCCAGAATAAAAATACAGAGGTGGAAATGAGCATAATATGTACCTTTTTAAGTTACTGACATGTGTAATTGAGCCATCAGTGCTGTTCTTTGTGACTGTTCGTTTCCTTTTAAGACAAGTGCTGAGAAAAATGTTTGACAGGTTTATTAAATGGGGAGTGTAAGTATAGTGAGAGAAGAGAAGATATCTGCATAATTTAAAAGTCAAAGTAGGTGGTGAACTGCTGAGCACGAAAATCAAAAAGTTGTCTTGAACACTGTCGTCAAAATATAGCACAAAGCTAGCTATTTAAAAATGAATGACTGGTACATAAAAGGAATATTTCATTGTTTGCGAATGCCCACCCACCACTGTCTCAGTGGCATCCAGCAGATTATAGTCTCGGCTCCTTTGTTTCAAGCTTGGGAGAGATTTACCGCTCACTAATCCATCATGGGCTGCCTAAGGTCATAAGAAAAACATATGTATCTGCTTTTGTTTTTAACGGGTGGATTTTCTTAAATATATTATACAGCTTAGGAATCCAGACATCACGCTGTAAAGCCAGCCTCACTGTGAAGAGATGCTGTCACTGTCTCTGAGCAGGCTGCTCCCTGTTTGTCATAACACATTTAAATGTAGATATGTGCAGCAGGAGCAGACTGACAGTGAGGCGGAGAGTTCATGCACAGAAACATGGTGGTTTCACATGTGTGAACCCCTATTTAAAAAAAAAACAAAAACAAAAACATAAAGATAGTACGTATCCAGTAATTTTCCCAAAATGTGTCTCATGACAGAGGCAACAAACGCAGGTGGTTCTCTGTCACAGCTAGCTGTCAACTCTCCAGTCCGTGCTGTCACGTCCTGTTGGATCTAAAAAAAACACAGAAAAGCTACTTTCTGTGTTTTTACTGAAGCCAGAACAGTTGGCTTAACAAATCCCACTTGTCTCTATAAGTTTAAAAAAGAAAGAATCTTAATTTTAGTTCATGTTTTTCCTGAGAAGTCTGGTCTGTGTGTTTTCTTTCAGTGAAATGTAACTCAAAATGGTATAACAGAAAGCCTAAATCCTCTTTATTAACTGATTCATAGCACCAGTTACAACATGGTGCAAGGCTTTCCAGACTCCATGAAGAAAAGTGAACATGATAAAAATAACTATTAGGATTATGTTTGGACAAATGTCAACTACTTTTGGATACATTTTTAGATTTAGTTTAATAAATAATAATGCCTCAGATGTTGATAATAAAATCCCAACAGCTAAATTTCAAACTGACCTGTAACTTAAAGGGAAATTAAAGTGAATGCTATCAAAAGCAGGACTTTTCACTCTCTATATTATACTGATAATCTATTTATGTGAAAACTGTAGAAATAAGTACACTGAAAAAAAGGGACTGGCCATCTCTTGGATTTATGTAAGCATCTTGCATGTATTTAACACAATTGCCTCATGTTTTAAAGATAAATGTAACTATATAGTGTAAAAACTACATGATATGCAGAAAGGGTGTATTAAATTGTTCATATCATGTTCAGGTGAAGTAAGTCAATAAGATAGCAACGTTAAATCTCGTGAAACCACGCGTGATTTCATCTCGTGGGCTTTGGATCGTGGTTTAAAAAATGCATCCATCTCAGTCGAGTCGAGCAGCCAACTCTACGTTTTTTGGTATGTCTTGATTTTTTGAATTAATATTTACCATATTTCAGCCAAATGTAGTTAAACGTCTAAAGTGCCGCCATGTAACATGCTAAAAAAGAGCCGTTAGCTTATTTGCTGTTTTATCTGTTATCAAAGAATTGGCGCTTTTTCATTTGAATTTGTCTTTGGCACAAGAGCCGTAATATCACATTAAACCTAATTACGAGGCACTCATAACATAATTTGGTTTTCTGTGTGAATAGATTTGTCAACTGACTCTTCAGTTACATTGTGTATTTACTGCACCGTGGTGTTAGTGAGATTTTGGACATTGAACAGCTTTAGCTAATATCATCAGCGGTATTATGCTAGCTTACATCCCTACCCCTCCTGCCCTCACCTGCTGTCCTTTTGTTTTTGTTTTTGTTTTTGTTGATGCACATTGAGAGACCACATCTATTCTGCATTTCACCAGGAGTCAGCTGATGGATTGTGGGTTCAAGGTGTTATGGTAAGAAAGTATATTCTATTTTCGCTTAAGGTTTCTGTAACTTAATTATAATAGGTTTTTTATAATTATTAGGTGCATGCATACTCAAATAGACCACCCTATTAATACAACTGAGAAATCCAAAATCTGCCATAGGTTTAACTTATACCTGTATGTATTGTCAGAAAGGTGATTACTGGACTCACATTAATGCACACTTGAACTAAAATGAGGTTGTAACTTGTGGGTTCTTGGGTTGCAAATCAGAAATAAACATCTTTGGATTTTTTTAATCCCATAAGATCTGGAAACACAGTTTTTATTCAACAAAACATTACTGATTATTAACCAAGCACAGTGCCTGCTGTTATTTCAAAATAATTTTATGTCATTTCAGATGAAATGCAGCATTCCAGTGCATCCCAACCATGCCTTTACAGTCAAGGTTTCTGACGGAGCTGAGTTTCTCTCTGACAGTCTGCTGAAAGTGTTTGCAAAGTGATCGGGGGAACAGGGCACAAAGCTAAAGGATGTAGCTGCCATGATGACAGTAAGAACTTTAAAATTCTTTAACTACAAAGTGTATATGTATTGCATTAGGTCAGTAAAAGATTTTTATGCTGCATCCATTGAAACAGTCAACTATTACCTGTGAGTACTGATTCCACCGAAAGGATGCCATAATTTTCGTCATGCATTTACTGGCCCACTGAGAAAAATTGATCTTTTTAAAAAAATAAATGTTCTGGAAACTATATATCCATAAAGTTGATGTCAAACAGGAACTTTTGATATTGCTTTGTAGATGCTGGTGTTGCATGTTGACTGGTTTAAGTTTTGGTCTGGGATCATTTTCTTCTGTGCTACTGAAAAGTTCACAAATCTCTGTTTTCTTTGTTATAATACTTTAGGATGACATTAATGCTCAAAGGGAGTCTCATCAAAGTGCTCCGCATCTGTGTGAAAGACAATTGCAACATCTTGGTGCAGGAGTTCATGGTGAGTGTTTTATGAGTAGATTGTGGCTTTGCAACATTTAAAAATGCATTTAGTTATCCACTTGATCCTCATTGGACCAGTTAGGACCAGTAGTCCTCTTTAATAATTTGAAGTTCACATGAGGCCTGGTAGTGAACTCAGCCGCCGGCCCTTGAGGCCCCATCCCCACCCCTGTATTAGGGGTCACATCAGTGTGAAAAAACTTTAAATTTGTCATTCTAGTGAACAAAGGAAAATCCCACCAATATTTACATTAGCTTTTGTTTGAAAAAAAAAAAAGACCAACAGCTAACCAAATTGTGGGGCTGAAAGTCTAAATTCTAACATCTTCTGAGTGACAAAACCTGGATTTCTGATGGGCCGGTGTCTTTCTAAGAAAAACTAATGTAAAGCATTTGAAATTATGTTTTTCACCCTCTCTTAGAAACTCTGTTAGACCATGAATGGCAGCATGGCAGGCCACTCTTTGGCTATAGCTATTTACTATGTTGCTTGCATTGGTTTAAATTACTCTAACATTAGAACTGGTAGATTCAAAAGAGATGAGTTTAAAAAGGAATCTTAAAGAAATGTTTTGTGTTTAACCAGGACTTGACTGAGGCCACTGCACAGATTGAGAAAACCACAATGAACATCTGTCTCCAGAGATGTGCCAGGCAATGACTTTTCTGATGTTGGCATCATCATCGAGGGTATAGTAGTTCTTCAAGATCTGGATAACGTGACCTTTGCAGTAGCCATGCTGTTTGGACCTTTTTTATTCCTTCAACATGAGTTACCCATCACAACTCTGCTACACTTTTGAGGTGATTCAAAGGGTGGTAATGGAGTTGGATGCAACTCAGCTCTCAAGAAAAGCTCACAACTAAGACAAAACTGCTCCTGCAACGAAGCTCACTGTTATGCATGTGAGGTGACCAGCTCTAGGTGAGAGGACATTTAAATCTCACACTTGTTCTGCTGCATTTTTGAAGCTCAATTCCAGGAACGGATCACAGGGTTCATTTTTATATACTCTGCAACTGCCATGAGGACGAGCCGTTTTTTGTTGTTGTTTGTTTTTCCTTTTGCTCTGTACAAGTTCTGTTTGTCTGTTTGGCAGCATTTTTAAATTTCTCTTTGTATTTTTTCTTTCTTTTACTAGTGAAGAGATGTAGCGCGAACAGTTATACAGTCTAAATATCCCATATGGGTCGTGTGAAATGGTATTTTCAGTTTCATTCAGTTGAAGTAAAGAACGTTGAATATTTCTAAGTGTGCTGTTTTGAACCAAGATGTCACAGTATGATCAGTGCCGTAATTTTTGACAGTCACTGTATCAATGTTATTTTTGCATCTCTTGAATAAAGGTTTTGACCTGCAAGTGCTAATTTCTTTAGTTATTGGGGTAAAATGGGTAATGTTAATAGGAAGGTGTTTGCCAATTCAGTAACCTAATTTAATGTTAATGGAAACTAACATTACCTCAAATTGTTTAGTCATAATTGTTGTTTAACTGAATCTTGACGTTAGAGGCCTTAAATAGAATGTTTTGATTTGTTCTTTCCCAACATTTTTCAAAAGAAAGAGTCTAATTTCTTTGCTGTGATTGATTCCAGAGAACACGGAAGAACTGACATTATTTAACTGTTGATTTATATAGATTCAGTAGTGGAGTAATGTCAGTTTAATTCTTTACCTACTGTCAATGCAGTGAAATTAGACATTTTGTTTTGAAAGGTTACTGGTGGATGCCAGCAACCATCTTGGAAGAGAACAATATAATCTGTTATAAGGCCTCCATTTAAAAATTGTGTATTTGATACTAGAATATAATAGCAAAATGTAATTTGAAGATAACATGTAGTATTTAAGTGACCAAGTAGTATTGGGTAAAAGTTATTGAATGGTGTTGGGATAAAGTGAGAAAATTGTGAAGGATTAAAATATTTCAAGAGCTCAAATTACTTCATCAAAACATGTTTAAGTCACATTTTATCAACACAAATTGCACAAGTTTATTGAACATGAATAAATTGTGTTAATTTAACTCAATTGTTTAAGTTGCTGCCAAAGCAAAACATCTGTGTGCAACAAATGTCCACCATTGAATTAAGTAAATCCAACAACATATTTTTTTCAGTGTATCATGCCAGACATTTCTGAGCCATACAGTCTTTCCTTGGACATTTCCAATGGTCTTATGTAATCAGTAGTACATTTAATGCTTGTAATGCACACAGTGAAAAAGTGAAAGTGAAAAAATGAAATAATTTTAAAGATGAATATGCTTACTCTAAATACATGAGTGAGATATTGACAGTCCTACTAGAAACATTAATCAGAATGTTTAACACCCAGTAGTTTTTCCCCTCCTGGTAAAAAGATCACAAAAATGTTACTTTAAAAAAATCTCAATAAAGGATTCTTAATTAATTAGCCCTCCTCGTTATTTAGTTAATTAGACTAGTTGACTGTGTCGAGGCATTTATTATGTCTAGCTTTCCAAAACAAAGTAGAGTTCATTTTTAATGTTTAAATCGCATCATCCTTACCGTTCGACCGTCTGACAATATTCTCCAAAAAAGTATTCTGAGGGGCCACAAGTCCCCTCCGACCCCCCGCCATCCTGCCGCTTCACTCAGTCGTCTGCAGGTGAATCGTTACTCCGCAATCTGCAGTTTGTTTTCATGGTGTCTCAGGCTCTGAGCGGATTTCTTGGACAGAGGCTGGCTGTCTGGTGTGCTCATTAGCTACCTCCCAAGCCCGGTGTGGTGCGTTGGCGCCTCTTACGCACCTCATCATCCAGGAGAGGAGAGGAGAGACTCTGGGTTGGCTGTTATTGACTGGTGTTACTAACAGGACCTGGAGCTCCATCTGCTGGACATAATTATGCGTACACTGAAAGTTCGCAGTGGCTCCTGCTCTCAACAAACTGCAGTAGTGGAACTAAGAGCGTTTAAGTCACGCGGGGATTAGCAAATGAAAGAACCCAACAAGCACAACTCTGATGGCCAAAGGCGAAATGGAACCTCTAGGACAGACGTTTTGAAGTCATATTTCTCTTTGGAAAATAAATTAAATATCCACACAGAGGCCAAGGCAACTGCAAAGGGACTCAAAAATAACCTCAAAGAACTGAAAATGACCTCCAAACAGACACCACCCCCCAACTAACATAAAATATACATTAATAGACACAAAATCTTACAAAGACTACAACAATAGACCATGGGAATTAGGGCAAATCTTCTTAAAAGACCCTCAGTTTTTTTGGTTTTAGATGTAAAAGTCAAATCTCAAACAGTGAGGTTTAATCTCTCTTATAAGTTTGCAGGTGTTATTAAATTAAGAAAAAACCTTCCTAAAATCTCCCCAGGAGAATTCTGGTCAGTTAATTTGTAGGAAAAGTAATGCTGAACTTTGTGGTTTCCTCTTTGTTTACTGCCGTGAGCTCTTTCTAGAACATTTTTTTCATCGCCTCATAAATCTTGCTCAATTATTTCGGACTCGTAGTTGGCCACACTAAGACAGGCTAAGAAAACAAATCCTGCAGTGACATTTCCATCGAAATTAAAACAGTTTAGGTGGAAAGAATGACGTCATGAATGGTTTGCAGGTGAGGGCTTCAGGTTTTCTGTCCTCACAGTTTGGGCTCGCCTGTTGTTGCAAGTCTAAATCAGACTGGATGGCTACTATGGAAACCAGCAACCAGCCTGCGCTGCAGAGAAGCTCTGGTTACCGCTGTTTTGTGCTACACCAATTAAAAAGGTGGAAAATGGCAGAATCTTCCTGCTGTTTTGCTATTTCACTGTCCTGCACACACTGATAGAAAGACAGGAGCAACCAGAGCACATTATCTTCTTATATTATTGCCAGTTACACTTTAACCCCTCATGTAGCATCTGCAGGCATTATGCACACAAAATCAAAGTGTTTATGCTCACCATGTGGACATCATTGACGATAAACCCTCATTGGGGTGGGTACATGAGCCTGATGGCTCCATTTAAGGGCAGATGATTTCTGAGTCAGTGTTTGCTTTTCTTTCTTTCTTTTTTTTTTATTTGGTCACAACTTACTCCAGTCTTTCCTTAAAAGGATAATAATCAGGTCACCTGCTGGCTTTTCCACCTGTCTGGTGATATAATTATGAATTATTACATAAAAGCAATAACTGTTATCAGACAACAGTGTAATGCTGCGTGTGTGCAGATTGGTTGTGCTCTCACTGACAGTATCTTCTTTAGTGCTATCAATTAACTAAAACACAGATTTATGTAGAACACAAACTATATCAGCATCTCATACTATTGTTTGTGACACTTCTTTAAACCCTCATTGTAAAAAAAGAATTTTAACAAAAGTGTTTATACTATACAGTGAATTATTTCTTATATCCACGGCCAATACAGCATGTGTTATGCATTGTCTGCTTTATTGCTTGGAAATACTGAATGATGTCTTAAAGTAAACTACAGATAAATTTGCCTCAGGTCTGTGTTTCCATTTAAGGGCATGTAATTTGAGTTTGTGTTTGGGTCACACCTTCCTTCATGTCCTTAAAAGGTTCTTCCTCCAGATACGTATTGGTTCTGTCAATATTACTGATATGTGATGGCAATAACCACTGTTAGACAACAGTGTTGTGCTGCATCTGAGTTTTCATGAGGGCCAATAATCCAGAGTCTCTGGAGAGCCTTAGATTTGTGGCAATAGCAGGAATCATAAAGCATATCTTATCACAAGACTACAGAGCAGTAGATAAAATAACAAGGCTCATTACCTACAAACACAATTCCTTAAAAGGATCAGTGAATAGAACCAAAGCATTTCCTTTAGATTTAAAAAAAATATTCTTCCCACTCTTATAAAACTTCAAAGGGTCAAAAAGGCTTTACAGTCACAACAAATTAAAATGTGTTCAATTGTTTGTTAAAGTTACATAATTGCGCCCTAAATGCCCCAGATAATCGATATAATTTCTCAGTTTTCCTCATGGAATATACTTGTGCAGCTCATTCAGTTAAAGAGCTTTTGTAACCAGTGGGGAGGCTGAACTTAAAAGTGTATTTTGTTGTTAAGCTCTTAATTAAGGACGCACAGATAAAACGTGGCTTTTGAAGAGAATTTTATCCAAAGAAAGCTACATCGAAAGGAAGAATGCCAGTCACATTTTCAGCCGAACCCAAAACATCTGCGAACAGAGAGAGTGAGAACGGTCTTTTGGGAACACTTCAAGGTGGCTTCTCAGTTGACAATAAGCAAATCAGTAATAATAAGCCATAATAAACAAAAACAGGGCTTCTTTGGACAAATTAACTGTTTTAGATTGTTATACTATAAACACAGTCTTTGCATGTCACTTCACACGTTAACTTGACCAGTTCTTAGTGATTCTCAGATGACTCAGGTGATCTGTGATGCGTTTGTGTTCAGGAAAATTCGCAAAGCTGGCCTCCTTGAGCTTGAGCCAGTTCTGGGCTCTGCGTTCTGCTGCATGCCCGTACTCCTGTTCCTGGGTCATGTACGGCCGGCTGATCCAGTACTCGTTCTCAGCTTCGCGCTCCAGCTGCTTCAGTGTGTTGCGTTTCATTTGCCAAGTAATCTGTCGAGGCCGTCGATACTTTCCGATCCACTGCTTTCCAGGAATACCTTTTCGCAGAAGGGTGAGGGTGAGGAACATGATGGCAAATTATTTCTGTGAAAGACAAAAACAGCTGAAATTAGGGACTGCTGTGGTGACAATTTATGACAGCAAAAGGGCTTTGGTGAAAATATAGCGGGGCTTCAGAGACACATTCAAAACTGGCAGAAAATAACCAAAAGACAAAGTGATTACAAACTTGAACATTTTAAATGAAAAATGATTTCTTTTGAGAAAGGGCTAAAAATAAAAAGTACATTGAGGGAAAGCTGTCAGGTTATATATACTGCCATTAAATCCAATGAAGGTTGGGACAGACTGGCAATTGCTTGACAAACCAGTTTACTAAGACGTTTGGATTTTCAAGTTTTGTTAAAAAAAAAAGAAAAGAAAAAAAGCATACAATAAACAATTCCCATAATGCTAACTACATACTGCTATGAATCCAACTGTACACTGAGAAACTTCACTATTTCACCAATAAAACTTCATTTTAGGGGAAACTTTATTTTTTTACTTTAATCTAACAGCCACACTCAGTATGCGTCAGGAGCAATTCAGCGTTCAGTATCTTGCCCAAGGATACTTCGGCATGCAGACTAGAGCCAGAGATTAAGCCACCAGCCTTCCGATTGGTAGACAACCCACTCTACCTCCTGAGCCACAGCCCGTAAAAAAAGAAAAAAAATGCTGCAAATGATGAAACATAAAAAGACCAGATTCAAGCCATCATGCTTCATGCTGCATTCAGATTTTCCTTTTAAAAAGGCCAAACGGAAAGAACAGAGTAGCTACCTAGACTTAGGAATGTTTACACTGCACTCCAAAATATTATAACTAATGGCGAGTTATTAAAAATAAATAAATAAATAAAATATGCACACTATGAATATCCTATACTAATCCTCTTGCTAATTAAAATAAATCTGACTTACATCTGAATCATTCATTTATTCCAACATTCACTATAAATATTGCAATGACATCCTTAAAGTACATTTTTAAGATAAGATACGATAAGATAAGATAACCTTTATTAGTCCCACACGTGGGAAATTTGTTTTGTCACAGCAGGAAGTGGACAGTGCAAAAGTTATGAGGCAAAAATTAGAATACAATAAGAATAAATACAATTTTGGGGGTCATGTTAATTGTGTAGTGATACTCGGATATAAAATATATTATATATGATATAACAGGAAACAACTAGGGTTATAATGCAAAATGAGGAGCCTGGTGATGTGCATGAATAGAGTGGCATGGGACAAATTTCTAGCAAAACCTACATTTGCCCCCTAAATTATCTGCTTCGTGAACCAATATCAAATGTTAATTATACTATCAAACATTTATAAAAGGTAAGTTTTTATCCAACGGTTTTACTGAGGTCAGATTAAGCTGTATGTGATTCATCAACTAAAAACAACCTTGACGCCCGACAAGTAAATGCCCTTAACACAGAAACCGTTATAAAAAGAAAAAATTCATAAAATGTATTAAGAGTCTAACCTTTTTGTTATAAAGGTGGGAAAATATTTAAAAATATGGAACAAGCAAATACCTCAGCGTGGTTTAAATGCAAAGCTGTAAATGGAAGCTCTAAACGAAAGCTAATGTCAACCGTGCTTCACGTTGCAGAACAAGGACAGTTTAAAAACGGATCATTTCAGAGTCACAGCAAGCACACAATGGGAAACCACGCATCTAATCTTTAACTTACCTTCTAACTGCGTTAAAAGCAGCCGAATCTCTGACCAGAAGACAGGTTCACTCTATTTGATTATAATACAAAGAACAAAAAAGGCAGAAAACAAGCCGCATAACTAGCATCCGCAGCTAACTTCCCGGGTCATTGGTTGTATTTCCGGGCAAACTATGGGGCCTAAAAAGGCCCAAAAGTCTTCCGAAATACGCGTTTGTTTCTTTGTTTTTAAAGAAAGGCTTAAAACTATTTATAAATGTGTAATTAGGAAATTATTAGAAAAAAGTATCATACTCTGAAATTTAAATTGTTTATCAGGTCGTGTCATTGCAAATTTACGCATCTGAGCGTTAAAAAAAAACTGCTACTTTATTTAAGTTGTTTGTTTATTGTGAATTTAAATACTGCAATTCATATAAACCTTTTTTTCTGATCAAAGTTTTTGTTTGATATCCTGGAAAACCCGCTGAGTCAGAGGTGGTGACTAAAGCTAACTGACCCACCAATGACCTCTTTTTTTCTTTTCTTTTTTTTTTTTTTACAGCCTCGCTGATAATTTGTCAGTCTCCTCCCATCATGGAGTGGCTTTAAGATCAGGCTCCCAGCGCGTTTCCTCAGTTCCTTTTCCAGCGCTTTCAGGAAGAAAGTCTAAAATGTTTTTCACATTATTTTCACCAACCACTTGGACGTTGCTGGCGATCGTGTTTACCCTGCTTTTGCTGTGAGTATTCTGCGAAGGAAACAAATGGGTGTCAAGCTTTGTTATTAGTTGTGATAGTTATTTGTTTATAATAACTGATGTCATATCGATCTCAGCTTTTCTTCTTTTTTTGTAACACAGGTATGGAATTTGGCCATATCGTTTTTTCAAAAAGCTGGGGATACCTGGACCATCGCCTCTCCCTTTTGTTGGAACAGGACTTGGCTTCAAAAAGGTAAGGAAACCAAACACCAACATAGTAATACACCTCACCTTACAGTAAAAAGGAGCTGACTGATGACTGACAATGAGTACCTGTCTTCTCTATTTAATTTGAATGCATACATTCTATTCTAAAACACAGTTTCCTGCATCTTCTTGTAGGGAATTCTTGCTTTTGACCAAGAGTGCCATGCGAAGTATGGGGACATCTGGGGGTGAGTTGTTGCTTCATGTGAAAGATGTTTTCAACTCATGTATCCAAGTACACTTAGCTGCACTTACGTGTCTTTTAAATAAGCTGTGCGTGACTAAGATTGGGAATATTTCCTGTTTTTATGAAGGTGTTCCTCCTTTGGACCTGAAATAGTTTTAAAAAAGTGCAAATCTCTTTTGGTTGAAGCATGAAGATCCAAAATGTTAACTCAAATGACTAGATGCCTCCTTTTTGCAGGTTGTACGATGCAAGAACACCGGTTTTAATGGTGGCTGACCCTGAGATTATTAAAACTGTCACTGTGAAGGAGTGCTACACTGTGTTTACCAACCGCAGGGTAAGAGACCCTTTGTATCACATAGCAAAGTGAAACCTACGCAAAGGGACCTTTGTGGGTTTATTTGCATGAATGTGTTAATTTAGCCGTCATTCAGTAGCAGGAATAGTTTGACTGCCTGACAACCTGCCTGGTTTTGCCGGGTGGGTACTAATGAAACATGGGAAATGTATTTTTTTTTCTTCAAATTTGTCATTTGTACTCACTTATGCACATATTAAAAAACAGCATTACAGACATAACAGATGTGCTTGTTATTCTAGTTTGTTATTAATCTTTGTGCTAAATTAAGATAAGTTGCAGCTTGTTGTATAATTATATATTTGACAAAAAAATTACAATATACATTTCCATATGTATTCTATATGTACATTTTAAAATATTTTTTTTTACTTTCTTCTATGTATAATAATAATATGCACACCATAGAGTCAACCTAGAGATAAAGGTGTAAAGACATTACAGTTGCATTACATTATCTCAGCAAAGTTCATAAGTTGATGTTGGACATGGAGATGCTGGAGGAAGCTAAATTTAAGCTTTAAGTGTAATTTAATTTTCACAGGATTCTGGTTTTATGAATGGACCTCTGGATGATGCAGTTTCAGTAGTCAAAGACGAGAGGTGGAAAAGAATTCGGAACACCGTGTCCCCATGCTTCACCAGTGGAAGACTGAAACAGGTTGATATAATGTATCAGTTATGTTGTAACTCCAATTTTGTTAATCTGTCTTAAGGAAATTCTCTCTCATGTCTTATGAAAAGTTCTGTCTTTCTGGTCCAACATCGTTAGTTACATTGATGTATATAGTATCTTTTTTTTTTTTTTCTTTTTTTTTAAAATGACATCAGAAACAGCAGTATGCGACATTACGTGATGGCAGAGCTTCAGTTCATCCTTTGTCATTTTTTTTTTTTTTTTTTTTAATAAATAGGACAGGGGGAATGAATGAGAGAAAGAGGGGGAGAGAAAGAAAGAAAACCAAAGGGGAGAAGAGACGGTGAGAAGGGGGGGGAAGAGAGAGAGAAAAAAAAAAAGAACTCCTGGGTCACCTGTGTGGAGAAAAAAACAAAAACAAACAAAAAAAACAAACAGAGGAGACAGCAAACAACAAAGAGCAACATAATAATAGAGAAAACAAAGCACCATCACAATAAACTAGCTAGTCATAGATATCAATATTTACTAAATAATAAACGATATTGTGCAGCACGCAAGATAGACAGCGCACAGTGTGCTTTGAGGCAGCAGCCAAGAAAGCTTTAGTCCGCGTCTGTGAATACCCATGTGTGCATACCTGTGTGGATCAGCATGCTTGCATTCCAAAGGTTTCTCCATGTAATGATCTGCTAGGGAGTGTGGGGGGGCCACAGCCCCGTCCTCCAGGGTGTGAAGCGGGTATGGAGGAGATCAAAACTCCAGACATCCAGAGGCCCCCAGAACACAAGAGACCATGGAAGACCAACAGAGGGGCAGCCGCGCCACTGTTCCAGTAAGAGCTGAGGAGAGTCCCAGATGAGGGCTCGCCCAGCAGCCGCGGAGCAGAAGTCAGGGGGAGTTGCAGTGACGCGCCCGTGAGCTCCGCCGGCCCCCAGCTGCGCCTGAGTGACCGAGCCCCAGGCCGAGAGGCCGGGGGCACCCCACCTCCAAAGGGGCCCGATGTATATAGTATCTACATATTTTTTTTTTGTCTCTGTAAACCGACTGACATGCATTCCAAACAAAACATAAATAATATAATTCTCCTACTTTATCTCCTTGTTAAGGTTTATCCCCTTGTTGCTCGCTATGCAGACCGACTTGTTGCTAAACTTGAGGAAACGAATTTGGATGAACCCATCAATGTCAAACAGTATGTTGTTAATCTTTAATATGCCAGCATATTGCATTGTTCATCCTATAGTAAATAATGCTCTGACTTGTCTTTTCCAATTCTCATAGGTTTGTGGCTCCTTACAGTTTAGACACTGTGACCAGTGCTTCTTTCAGTGTGGAGACAGACTCCATAAACAATCCAAATGATCCTGTGAATGTGCAGGTCCAGAAGGTCCTTAACTTCAAATTTTGGCCTATTCTTTTCCTAAGTATGACCTCCTTTTGACCCTTATTCAAACTCCATTTGCTCATATAGTATTGCTAGGTTTTTAATTTTTGTTCAACTGCTCTTTTGTCTCCTTTCAGTGATTTTTCCCTTTGGTAAACATCTGCTGGAGCTCCTGAAGATTGAAATCATGCCCAAAGACAGCATTGACTTTTTCTACAACATCATTAAGAGATTTAAAACCCAGCATCGTGAAGATGAATCTGTAAGAATAACATTTATAAAAGAAGTTCAACATTTCACAAAATCAAAGGCTTTCTATTTTGTTACATTATATTTAAAGATTAATGTCTGTGAAGTGCAGCAATCAAGATCATTATATTAGCTTGAAAACAGGAAATGAGCTGCCTACCCTTTATCTACAAATTTTTGTTCTGGTTTATTTTAATTTGTATTAAAAAAACAAAACTAAAGATGAGAAATGTGTTTTTTTTCCACAGGTTTAATAACCTGACTATTAGCTGGTCAACAATTGAAAACTGTGTTCATCTTTTACATACAGTCTACCCATATTGCAGATATTTGCAATTTTCTTCTGCTGTTGTCTTTCAGTCACCCATATTTGAGTCAATAGACTTTGAGCAAGTTTGCATTTGTTGCTGACACTGAATGTTGTCTTTTTGGTCTAGGCCCGAGCAGACTTCCTGCAGGTGTTAATTCAGAGTGAGATCCCAAAAAAGGAGTATAAGAATGATGAAGAACAGCCAAATAAAGGTATGTTTTTACCAGAGAGGTAATCCATAAACAGGGATATTATATCCCTATAACATCCCTGCAAATATTTAGAGACAGCCAGGCTGGCTATGAGTATCAAAAATGTACACCAGGAAGGTTGGACTTTAAATCAGTGTTTAACCAATACCAGTCAGTTATTACATTAGGAATACACTAGCTTTGAATATGATTCTGAAACTGACAAGGATTTTTCTCTTTTTGATAGGTTTGACTGAACATGAGATCCTTTCCCAGGCCTTGGTCTTCATCTTGGGAGGCTATGAGACCACCAGTACCACTCTTACATACATGCTTTATAATCTGGCCACCAACCCTGATGCGTTGCAGACCTTACACAAAGAAATCGATGCTAACCTGAAGAAAGATGTACAGTAATTTCTCACATAATTTGTCTTGTTACCGTAGCAGACAGTCTTATCACATTTTCCTTTTTTGTGATTGTGTGTTTTCATATTTTGCCTAGGCACCCATTTCTTATGAGGAGCTGACCGACCTGCAATACCTGGACCATGTTATACTCGAGTCGTTGCGTTTGATTCCCACTGGCCCTCGGCTCGACAGGACATGCAAAAAAACTGTGCAGGTGCATGGCCTCACCATCCCTGAAGGAACTGTAATTGGGATTCCTGTGTGGCTGTTGCACAAAGACCCACGCTACTGGAACTCACCTGAGCTTTTCAGACCAGAGAGGTAAATCTGCAATCTTATCAAGAACCAATCTTGGTTAAATCTTGGAAACTATTACTAAAGAAAGGGTGCTTTACAAGGTTTATTTCTATAGACTAATCAGAATCAGAATACTTTATTGATCCCTGGGGGAAATTATTTTTTGTTACAGTGCTCCATTATAAACCAACATTAAGACAAGACAGACAATACACTAACTAAGAATAGTAATACATACATACATACATACATACATACATACATACATACATACATACATACATACATACATACATAAGTCACTCATAAATAAATAGCTGAAAAAGAAACATGTGTAGTTGTAGCAGCAAACAGTGTGTTAAGTGGATGCGTTGTACAGGGAGATGGCCACAGGCAGGAATGATTTCCTGTGTCGTTCAGTGGTGCTTTTCGGTAATCTCAGTCTCTCACTGAACGTGCTCCTGTGACTGACCAGCATGTCATGGAGTGGGTGGGAGGTGTTATCCAACATTGTCTTTATCTTGGACAGCATCCGCCTCTCCGACACCACCTTGAGGGAGTCCAGCTCCATCCCCACAACATTGCTGGCCTTACGGATTAGTTTATTAAGTCTGTTGGCATCTGCGACCCTCAGCCTGCTCCCCCAGCATGCAACAGCATAGAGGATCGCACTGGCCACCACAGACTCATAGAAAATCCTCAGCATTTTCTGGCAGATGTTGAAGGACCTCAGTCGCCTCAAAAAATAGAGACGACTCTGGCCCTTCCTGTAAAGTGCTGTGGTGTTTTTAGCCCAGTCCAGTTTATTGTCAATGTGTACTCCAAGGTATTTATAGTCCTCCACAATGTCAACACTGACCCCCTGGATTGAAACAGGGGTCAAGTGTTTCCTGGTCTTCCTGAAGTCCACGATCAGTTCCTTGGTCTTTGCCACGTTGAGCTGCAGATGATTCTGCTCACACCACGTGACAAAGGAGTCGACCACAGCCCGGTACTCTGTCTCATCATCCCTGCTGATGCATCCAACCACCGCAGAGTCATCAGAAAACTTCTGAAGATGGCAGGTCTCTGTGCAGTGGCTGAAGTCTGTGGTGTAGAGGGTGAAGAGGAAGGGGGAGAGGACAGTCCCCTGTGGTGCCCCTGTGTTGCTGATCACCTTGTCAGACACACACTGTGGGAGACGTACATATTGTGGTCTTCCTGTCAGGTAATCAACAATCCAGGACACCAGAGAAGCATCCACCTGCATCGCTGCTAACTTATCACCCAGGAGGGTCGGCCTGATGGTGTTGAAAGCACTGGAAAAGTCAAAAAAGTCAAAAGCCACTCATATCACTTTGTCTTTGCAAACCTTACAAACAAATCTGACATAAATGCTGAAATACCGTTGGGTTTGCTGACAAGAAGTGACTCAAAGACATCTACACAATCATCACAACAAGACAAAGCAAGGCTGTATCGAAATTAGTTATAGATTTATTTTAAATACATTTATAAAAAGATTCAATTTCTTTTCATCTTTTTTAGATTTCTGTGTATTTGCATAATTCCTTCTATTTAAATATATACAAATTATAGTTCCCATCAGTTTATTCTTAATATTTCAAGTAATGAAGTGTTGACATTTTGACATTTTTGAAAATTTAATGAAAATCAAAAACTTGAATCTCTCATTTGTAACACTCAGGTTCTCTTAATTGGATAGTTTGCAACAGTCCCTTTGGCAGCAGGTTCCACACATGGATTTTGGGCCATTCATCCCATTTATCCTGACAGATCCTCTCGAGCAGACTTCATGAAAAGTTTTAGGTCCCTTTACTTTTAGTCAAGGATAGCCAGAGACTTATCCAGTGGTGTCTTAAGACTGTGTTAAAGCTTCATCAGGATGTGATTTAGGAGACGCCGAATCTTATCTCATTATAGACACCCAAAAACTTTCTGTAGTCCAGGGGCCACGCTGTGCTGTAGAGGGTTAACAGTATTTGTTTTTGTGTTAGAGCACTGAAGTTAAAACTACAAATATTCTTACTGAATACTACACCTGAAATTAATGTAAAAAAAAAAAAAGAATTCAACAGAGGATTTTTTGCTACTGTTTCGAGTAGCTAGATTAACTGCATCCTCTGTAACAGCATGCAGAGCCTTTTCCTTTTACGTAGTAACTCCATGATTTTAAAGGCTTATTTGATCTGTATCTGCAGGTTCAGTAAAGACAGCGGAGAGGAGGTGAACCCATATGCGTACATGCCGTTTGGACTTGGCCCTCGTAACTGCGTTGGGATGCGCTACGCCCTCCTCGTCATGAAGATGATTATTGTCCGTCTCTTGCAGAAGTACACTTTGGAAACGTGCAAAGAGACCATGGTAAGAGCAACACTCCTCCACATTCAGACTATGATGCTACTTTTTTGTCCTGTCCCTGATGTTACATCCATTTCTTTTCTCTTCTTTAGATTCCACTTCAGTTTGACTGGAAGTTTCAGCCAGTTCAGCCTGTAAAACTCAAGATTGTTCCCAGAAATCAGTAATCTAAGAGGGAACATCTTCAAATCCCATCAAACATGTTATTTTATGCTTTTGCTTTAACGTGAGGGAACTGCTGCCAGGAATGACATTGTTCATGTAATTTCTTTTTTCAGCTGCTATTTTGATGAATCAAATGTATTTTAATTCCCTTTTTTTACTGTGTTGAATGTTTAATCTGACTTTTCTGTGTTCAAAAAACACATCTACCTTTGCTATTTCTCCTTTTATAGTTAATTGCATGAATTTCTTGATGACATTCTTGGACTTGTGACTTCTGAAAAGTGCAAACATGCATATTATCTTTTGACACTTCTGCTTTATGGGTCACATTTCTTCCTTGTTTGGTTTCTTTTTTTGTGTCAGTTTGGTAGAAATTGGTGTCTGTTCATGTATGAGCTTCGTGATGCAATAAATACAGTTACAACTAGAAATTCAGAGTCTTGTGAAAGTCTGTCTTGAGACTGTCAGGGCCATGAAATAAGCTCCTGGCAGTGAACACACATCTCCCTGATGCATGTAGCTTATTATTGGTGGCAGTGGCGGTCCTAGCCTATTTAGCGCCCTGGGCGAACACTCCCTCTGATTGTTTCAGGATGGCCTGCCATTATCCAATGACACATCTGCTTACCTGTATCTTTTGCTCGTTTCTCCTCCTCTTTTCTCATTTTTATAAACTGAGCACCTGATGGCTTTGAACTTTTCTTGTCCATCTTCCATTGGTTTTAATTTTGCACTCCAGTATGAACACCCATCCCCCAACACAAGGATCACCACAACATAACCTAACAGACCTACACCTTAGTTCACAGATTCGATTTGTCTAGGGTTTATTTCTGGGATTTCACACAACCCAGGATTCAAATCATGATTACATAATGGGCTTGGATTTACAGCATTACGATTGAAATATGCTCTATTTGGAAGCAGCCGGCCCCCTCCCCTTTCGACGGGTTGTGTGTGAGACTTTAAATTATCAAACTGTAAATTATAAATTTTAAATTGTTATTGATCCCTTTACCCCTGGTCCTAAAGTGTATATTTATTTTCTTACTCTTCCTATATACACTCAACAAAAATATAAACGCAACACCTTTGTTACTGCTCCCATTCCCCATGGGATGGACGTAGAGACCTAAAATTAATTCCAGATACACAATATAACCATCCCTCCCAAACAGTGGTCACAAATCAGTCCAAATGTGTGGTAGTGGGCACATCTGCTATATTGAGATAATCCATCCCACCTCACAGGTGTGCCACATCAGGATGCTGATCTGACATCATGAGTAGTGCACAGGTGTACCTCAGACTGCCCACAACAAAAGGCCACCCTGGAATGTGCAGTTTTTTGCGCTATTGGGGGTCTGGGGACCCAGAACCGGTCAGGATCTGGTGTGACCACCATTTGCCTCATGCAGTGCAACACATCGTCGCATGGAGTCTATCAGATTGTCAATTGTGGCCTGTGGAATGTTGGTCCACTCCACTTCAATGGCTGTGCGAGGTTGTTGGATATTCGTGGGAACTGGTACACGCTGTCGTATACGCCGGTCAAGCACATCCCGAACATGCTCAATGGGTGACATGTCCGGTGAGTATGCTGGCCATGCAAGAACTGGGACATTCTCAGCTGCCATCTGCCCTGAACAATGTGAACCATGATTCATCCGTGAAGCGCACACCTCTCCAACGTGCCAGACGCCATCGAATGTGAGCATTTGCCCACACAAGTCTGTTACGGCGACGAGCTGGAGTCAGGTCAAGACCCCGATGAGGACGACGGGCATGCAGTTGAGCGTCCCTGAGACGGTTTCTGACAGTTTGTGCAGAAATTGTTTGGTTGTGCAAACCAATTGTTCCAGCAGCTGTCTGGGTGGCTGGTCTCAGACGATCTTGGAGGTGAACCAGCTGGATGTGGAGGTCCTGGGCTGGTGTGGTTACACGAGGTCTGCGGTTGTGAGGCCGGTTGGATGTGCTGCCATATTCTCTGAAACGCCTGTGGAGACGGCTTATGGTTGAGAAATGAACATTCAATGCACGGGCGACAGATCTGGTTGACATTCCTGCTGTCAGCATGCCAATTGCACGCTCCCTCATTGCTTGTGGCATCTGTGGCATTTTGCTGTGAGACAAAACTGCACATTCCAGGGTGGCCTTTTGTTGTGGGCAGTCTGAGGTACACCTGTGCACTACTCATGATGTCAGATCAGCATCCTGATGTGGCACACCTGTGAGGTGGGATGGATTATCTCAATATAGCAGATGTGCCCACTACCACACATTTGGACTGATTTGTGACCACTGTTTGGGAGGGATGGTTATATTGTGTATCTGGAATGGATTTTAGGTCTCTACGTCCATCCCATGGGGAATGGGAGCAGTAACAAAGGTGTTGCGTTTATATTTTTGTTGAGTGTATATTGTTTGTTTACTTGCACTGCTGTAACTGGAGCCTCGTCTCTCTAGATACTGTACTGTACTGTATGTAGCGGAGATGACAATAAAGTTTGCTTTGACTTCAGCAGCAAGCAGACGCACTCTCGCGCTCACTTTTCGCGTATAGAACTTTGAAAAAACATATTAAATTATGTTTTTTCGAATTATAAGTCTGTATCATAATGTCTGGTGTTTTCGTGTTTGTTGGTTTGTTTTTATTTTGTTTTATTTTGCGAGTTGGTTATTAGATGCTGCTCCAGCCAGCCAGAGAATACCCCGCCGCCCCGCCCTCTCCTCCCTGAGCCGCAAGCAGCAAGCGCGCCTCGCAAACGGAGGGCACCCTTACTCCCAGAAAATGGGCGATAGAAAACCGATCGGTGCCTATGCCATTCCCAATATGCGCTGGCATGATGTTGGGGCAGCATGAGTTCGAGCAATTTTATTTTATTTTTTTGCCGATGCCCGTGATGCCGCCCCGGGCAACCGCCCGTGTCACCCGTATCAAGAACCGCTACTGATTGATGGTATCTGTCTCCACCTAGCGTCAACAGCTGCCAACCAGCTTCTACTGATAATTTGTTTTAAACGTTGACAGCTGTCCACTGCTGATTATATCAAAAGGAAATCTTACAATATGTCGTCAAATCCAAACACTTGAATTATAAATTTGTACTTGATGTACTGAATCTTTTTATTTTATTTATTTATTTATTTTTACCAAATTCCAGAACAAAATCCTAAACCTGAACTTCAGTGCTTCTGTTTTTAACAGGACTTTATAAGTTTATAAGTCCATGAGTACAAGAGTTGTATCTTCTCTTGTAACTTGCAAGACTACGAATAAGCACGTTTCCCGTAATGTAGTACTATTGTTTTAGATCTTGAATAAGTCCTCTGCTTCCAGACAGGAGGAGTCATTAGTTATATTAATGGAGTAAAATCAATCATAAACATTTAATTAATTTATCCAAACAATCAAACAGTCATGCAACATAAACAGAGTCACATATATAACTAACAGTAATAGCGGAAGTCACTTTTTTTGAGATTTTCAATTAATGAAGTTCCCTAATCTAAAATTATAACTTGCAAATGAAGTGAAAATGTCACTCAAGTGAAAATTGTATGTGATCTATTTTCTACTCTGACAAATTAAATGTACAAAAATAATGATGATGGTGATAATTTGAAGGCATAAAAGGATAAAAAACAAAATGAACTTAGAGTTATCTTTGGTAATTTAATTTTTATACCTTAAACTTGGCAACGTGAATACAGCACAATAATTGAGTTGGCTGATGTAGTTGTCTGAAAACCACCTGAAGCTATGAAGTATAAAGGTGAGCTCAAGAACTGTATACAGTTCTTGAGCTCACATCCAAGAATAGTTTATATATAAACTATTCTTGGATGTGTTTGGGTGCGTGTGTTTGCATTATAAAGTTTGCTTTTTAAGACCCATTGGTAACACACTTTTGTATTACACAATCAGTCATCGGTGCCAATAGTATCTAGGGGAAGAGCCAGCAGGTGACCTGATTATCACAACCTTTTAAGGAAATATTGCAGTAGGTTGTAACTAAATAAACTGTGCCCTAGAAAGCATTTGCCCTTAAATGGAGCTACTAACACCAGGTTGATTTACCCGCCCCAATGAGAAATTATCAGCAGCAAAGGTGAGACAGTGAGCATAAACACTTTCATCTTGTCTGCATACATGGCATAGAGCCTGCAGACGCTACATGATGGGTTAAAGTGTAACTGACAGTAATATAAGAAGATAATCTGGAGAGGTTGCTCCTGTGTTTATATCAGTGTGCAGGACACTGAAATAGGAAAACAGCAGGAAGTTTCTGCCATTTTCCACCTTTTTAATTGGTGTAGCACAAAACAGCCTTAACCACAGTGTCTCTGCAGCCCAGGGAACACTGCTGGTTTTCATTCTAGCCATCCAGTCATCCTCCAGCCCTCACCTTCAGGTGTGAGCAAACCTTTAATGACATTATTCTTTGCACGTTGTCACCAGAAGCATTTTTTAGTCTGTTTTAATGTGTCCACCTAAGGGTCCAAAGTAATTGAGCATGATTTATAAAGTGGTGGGAAAATCAATTTCACAGTTGTAGACAAAAAGGAAACCATAAAGTTCACCAATACTGCTCCACGAAACTGAATTTATCCTCAAAAATCTAAGTAAGCACAATGCTACTTGGAAGACTGGAGGAAACGTTTTCTGTGTCAGACCCAGCTCAAGCCTTTCATCAGTCATCACAGAAAAATAAAGAAACAGTACTCATAAAGTTTACTGATGCTATTAAACGAAAAGATGCCCTCAGTGTGGAGTGTCTAACATAACCTAATATTTATACAGGTTCAGGTGTTTTCTAGTCAATTCTTTAGTCTCTGAACAGAGACACACCAAAGAGTCACAAGATAAATTTGAATCCTGTCTTTGAGATCTTTTGATTGAATTCTTAAATGCAAGCCAGGACCCTTGCTGGATACCTGGTGGGAATCAAACTTGTGACTATCGGTGCAAAAGTGCATAGTTTTACCACTACACTATTCAGCTGCCTAACATTCCCAAGCTTTTCTCGCACATAAAGTTAATGATCTTTTTTGATTTGTGAAAATAAACCTCACAAATAATATTACAGAGAAGAATTTGCCTGAAATCTGATTTTCATACAACTGAAAAGAAACTGAAACCTTTATACTCAAATGATGTGTGTGTGTAATAAACCCAGTGTTACATAGGTCGTGCATTTACTAAGCAGTTACCCTTGGCACACTGATACATGTGACCAATATCACTAACATTACATCAGCGTTTTTATCTCCTTGCTCTTCCTCTGTTGTTGTGGGAAAGGTTACACAAAACTGCAGAGCATGCGCAGATGTAACAGTTTCACACAAACGTCATAAAAAAAAGAGGATCGGATAACAAGACTTTTAAGTCAGTCACGGACCAACTAAATCACGTAGCAGCCGTGGAAGGTGGAAAAATAACTATTATGGGGATAACGAAGAACTTCAGATTCTAACAGCTTTATAACCGTGAAGAAATATTAAAATGATTCAAAACGAAAGCTAATTTACAGAGCAAGGTGAGCGGCTCGTTTCACACTCACGGCACAAATAACACCGATAACCACACCTTTGTGTTCAAGTTTACCTTCTATAACCCAACAAGATGAAAAACGATCAGAAATGCGTTTAATAAGAACAATAGCAAAACAAAGAAAGAAGAAAAAACGAAATAAAGAAATTAAACATTTTAGCTTAGTTTTATTTTGCCATATGTTGCAGGCAGTGGTGTTCAGTGTGAAGGCTAAAGTGTCTTTTCTTCTCATTCAGTTGTTGCGCAAACACAGTAAGAATGCGAAGAAAAAAGGTTTAAAAGCTTCTGACCCGCCTCTGACCCTTTATGGAGCTTATTACATAATCACATTTCTGTCTCATAGACTCCTCCCACCACACAGAAGCAGATGTTTTAAAAACACAGATTTTCCAGCCTTCTTCCTCACCTGTAGCTTTTTGTCGGAAAGAAGTCGCAATGTTTTTCACGCTGTTTTCAGCAACCACCTGGACTTTGCTGGTCCTGCTTTTCACGCTGATATTACTGTGAGTATTCCTCGACTACTGTTTTGCAAGACAATCGAGCCCTTATCTTATGTCGCGTTCAAACCACCCGTACGTGGAGTTTTGTTTCTCTTGTGTTCCCTTTGTTTTAATGTCCAACTGACGATTTCAGATTTTCTCTGTTTTGTGACACAGGTACGGATTATGGCCATATCGGTTCTTCAAAAAGCTGGGGATACCTGGACCGAGGCCCCTGCCTTATATTGGAACGATGCTGGGCATAAGAAAGGTACGCACAGAAACCAAACTCACCTTAGAGACTGGGATACGAGGAGCTGACTGATTTGATCTTGAAGAAGTGAGAAGGACATATTTAATGTCCTTATCAATCGTCACTATCACTGACCTGCCTGAGCTTTCTGTGTGTTTTTGAACACGTGTCCTACTCAGTGGCTTATTGACTCTAAAAAACATTTTACTTCTTGCAGGGATTTCTTGGTTTTGATCTAGAGTGTCATGCCAAGTATGGGGACGTCTGGGGGTGAGTATTTACTTCATCAACCAGGAAGTTCACTCATGTGAGCCATGCAATCCCCCCCCCCCCCCCCCCCCCACACACACACACACACAAAATAAATAAATATACAAAAATTCTGAATTCATTCATGCCAATAATGCTGTGGCCTAAAGCAACTAAAAAACAAAACAGAAAATGCCTTAAACAATTAGCCATGAATTGTGTTATTGTAAACGGCTGTTTTCTTTTTTGCAGGTTGTACGATGGACGAACGCCGTTGTTAATGGTGGCCGACCCTGAGATTGTTAAAACCGTGATGGTGAAGGAGTGCTACTCTGTGTTCACCAACCGCAGGGTAAGAAGCTCCTCTTTCTATGATGTACCAGAGTGAAAATTCAGCAAATCAGATGTAGTTCAATGCTGACATCTGCTCTCAGATTTCTGTCAAGTTGCATCACTTATTAGATTTCATGAAACCTTTGGACGTCCTGCCACTCTACATAGAACGTAAAATGTTAGCAAAAGATAGGTACAAATACTTTTTCACTTTTTTACATTAACTAAATTGCTAGCAGTGATTTCCAAAGCAACTTGGGAAATGCTGTAGTTTATAGTGTCAGGCTGATGTGTTTAGGAAAACAACAGCAGCACTACAGGGAAAGACTGTTACATGAAATGTAAATGAAGTAATATTAAAATCCAAGAGGCTGAACTTGCAGTAGTTCTCTGTGCTTTACACAAAGAGTTACACTTTTATTACTCAAGGGTTACATCAGCCAACACAGCAGCTGAAGAACATGAAGCAAACCAGGAAACACACTTCACTGTTTCACATAAAAACTAGAGAACAAAAACAGATGTTTAAGATCTATCTCACTATGTATAACAGAATCAAAGATAATTTTATGAAGGTTTTATGTATTTAAACCAATTCAAATCATCACATTATTGTTTCTGGGACTGCTTCCTGTACAGCTGAGTTTAAAAAGAGTTGGTCAATATATAAATTATCAGCATTGTACCGGTACTAGTGAGTGGTGTACTTTGAAGCAGTTTTCTGACATGTTATTTAATCAATAATCAATAAGCACTGGTAGTAGTTAAGATATTTTTTTGATTACATTTTACTCGAACCTCTTTACACTGTAGTACTTATTTATGGTGATGTTGGTATTTGTTGTTTGTTTACTTTCCACTTTTGCATGTACCCATGTGTGTCGATCTAGCCAAAGGAAGTTCTATATGAATAATCAACATAGAGCCAACACAGAGAAGATTCCAATTGCATTACATTATATGTGCAAACCAATGTTGGAAATGTAAGCAAACATTGAGAGTTATTATTTCCTTTTCACAGGATGCTGGTTTTTTCACTGGACCTATGAATGACGCTCTTGTAGTAGTCAAAGATGAAAGGTGGAAACGAATTCGCAACAGCGTGTCTCCATGCTTCACCAGTGGAAGACTGAAACAGGTTGATATATCTAAGTTCATTAACCACTTATATCCCAAAAAGTTTCTTTTTCAATGGGTGAAAGGTGATGAAACATTTCCCCCACTGAAAACGCTACGTCCAGAAAAAAAGAATCAACGTTTCTGGATTTCAATACCTGGATGATTGAGCATGCATCAAGACATAACCACTAATGTGATTAAACTATATACAAAATGAAGTACAAAAATAAAAGCCAGCAATTCCCATTATATGTTCTTATTTATTTCACAGACACTGTAAAGACATTGTTAAACTTTTTAAAATAGAGAAAACGAGTTTACAAATAAAATGTACCAACATCATCAGTGTGTTTTGATCTGTTTTCTTTCTACATATCTGACAGACATTTAACATCTACAGAATATTAATAACATAATTTTCTTATTTTGTCTCCATTATATAAAAAAGGTTTTTCCCCTCGTTGCTCGCTATGCAGAATGACTTGTTGCAAAACTTGAGGAAATGAATTTGGATGAACCCATCACTGTCAAACAGTATGTTGTTCATCTGAAATATGCAAACATATTAAATTGTTCGTCCTAAAATAAATAATGCACTGATCACTTGTCTTTTCCAACTCTAATAGGTTTGTGGCTCCTTACAGTTTAGACACTGTGACCAGTGCTTCTTTCAGTGTGGAGACAGACTCCATAAACAATCAGAATGATCCAGTTAATGTTCAAGTCCAAAAGTTCCTTAAATTCAAAATGTGGCTTTTCTTATTCATAAGTATGTCCTTCTTTTGACTTTTAAAAACTCATTTAATTGATTTGTTTTCAGAAAGCAAACTCAATAGTATCTGCAGGATGTCAAATTTTGCTTACCGGTATTCAGTCTGGTCTCATTTCAGTGGCAGTTCCCTTTGGTGGACGTCTGGCAAAGTTCCTGAACATGGAAATCACACCCAAGGACAGTGTTGACTTTTTCTACAACATCCTCAAGAAATTTAAAAACCAGCATCATGAAGACAAATCTGTAAGCATTAAATTGACAAGGACATGAAACTAGTCGCGGAGGCCATCAGCTCATCAGAAATCTTTATAGACATGAGAGACAAGAGAAGGTTGTTTTCCATATACATCTAGCTTTGAAACCACAGGACTTGCTCCCTGTAAGCTACAGGAAAATAATTTAGGGCAATACCTGGAATCATTTGCCATTTTTTATATACAGTCTATGCACACCGCAAACATTATTGATATTTTTCTTCTGCTGTTGACTCTCAATCATCCACATGTGAGCACATTTGAATATTGTCTTTTCTGATGTAGGCTCGAGTAGACTTCCTGCAGGTGTTGATCCAGAGTGAGATCCCAGAAAAGACGTATAAGAACGATGAAGAACAGCCAAGTAAAGGTATGTGTTTACCACAGAAGTAATCCAGAATAACCCAGTCACCTATGTCACATTTACTTTAGACAACTCAGGATCAAGGGTTTAACACACACATTTTTCTCATGACATCAATCTGCTCATATGTCTCAAAAGACCAGTCAGTCAGTATCATATATTATAAACCAGGAGCTTGATGATAAATAGCTGAAGGGCTCTACACATCACGACGACATCCCTGTAAATATTTATAGAGCCATCCTAGCTATTGTAACATTTTTGATAATCTGGCTATAAAAAATTACATTAACCAAGTTGGATCTCAGGTCAACATGTACCCCTTCAGCCAGAATGTAAACTACAGAAGATAAGAATCAAGGTTAAGGGTGTGCATTGGTGCCAATGCACACCCTTAACTAAATGTACAGTTTCACTGAGCAACTTTTCAGCTGCCCTGTAGCACACACACCTCCTACCTCAGGTCCCAGCACATCCTTTATCGGGGAGCCATGACTGGATGATGGAGCTCAGGTGTGTGCAGCCTCTGACACCACACCCTTAACCTGCTGCTACACCCTTCCCCTGCAGCTGAGCCACAAACCACACTCCATCACAGAAAGTTTTAGTATTAATCTTAAAAGCATAGTCTGTTCTTGTATCTTTTTATTAAAAATGATGCAGTTTAATGTGTCATTGCACTCTGAAATGAAACGAATGAATATTACAAATATACAGTTGGAGTTTAAAAAAAAGAAATCACGGAATCAATTTATGAACCAAAATGTATTCTAAACTTTTGAATCATCAAAGCAGCCACCTTTGACAGATATAACAGCTGGACACACCCATGGCATTCTTTCTACAATAAAACAAAAAATTCTTCTGCCCAGTCCAACCCAAACCAAAGGTTTGAGTCGGAAGACTGTGTTGCCCACTTCCTGATTTCAAGGTTACATCTTGTTCTTTTTTTCCTGAGGCAGTCTGGCAATGCTTGGACTTATGTTTTGAGTCATTACCTTGCTGTAGGATGAACCCCTGACCAACTAGGTTCATACCAGAGGGTGTTGCATGCCGCTGCAGAATGTTGTGGTAGTTGTTTTGGTTCAGGGTGCCTCTCCCTCTGTACAAGTCACCGAACCTGGATCCAGCAAAACAGCCCCAGACCATCACTCTTCCTCCTCCATGTTTGACAGTTGATGCCACACACTGTGGAACCAAAAATTCGCCTTCTTGATGGTGTACAAATGTCCTGCATGATGAACTGAAGATTTCAAATTTGGATTCATCAGTCCATACCTTCTTCCAGTCTTCAAATAGTGGTGGTGTTTCATGACCCAGGCAAGCCTCTTTGTCTTGTTCCAACATCTTAGCGACTTAGCGTCTTGCTTCAACTCGCCCTGTCATGCCTGCAGCTTGAAGTCTTCTCTGTACATTTGAAACTGAGACTTGCTTACTGCTGTTAGGGTCAACCCGCGTGGACCCAGGTAGCAGATCACACAGACACTTTAAGCTAGAGCGTAAATGATTTCTTTACAATAACACAGTTCTGGGATTGCCGTCATAACTGGTGGAGGACTCAAACAGTCTATGGGAAGGCAAGGGAGCAGAGATTAGAGAATAGACACGGTGAGAGGAAGACGAGGACTATGTGAGGTGAGAGAATTGGAGAGCTTACTTGCCACAAGTTTGGTGACAGGCTGGGCCAGGGGGTGTGAGGAGCTGGTGGATTAGGCTAATAGAGTGCGGGCTGGTGATGGTGCAGGCTGATGAGGGTGACCAATATTCAGAAAGAGACCAACACGTTACCACTTCTGGATGAGGCAATACTCTGACACCAGACAGCAGCTGCGCTGCTCCTCAAATAGCCCCAGCTGATGATGCCTGATGCCCTGCAGGTATGCCAGGGAATCCAATAGATCACAGTCCTGCCCGTCTGCACTGAAAAAGGGAAATGACAGGACAGCAACAACACACACCATCCCAACTCCTAATAACTACAACCACTATTAAGCTGTGTTCCTGTGAGCTGCCTATCATGCAAGCTGTTAACTCTCAGAAACTTGTCCTCGAATTCAGTCGTTTCTTTGGGTCTGACTTTGTTTACAATTTCTCTGTAAAAAAGCACCTACATTTTTAAGTGTTATGATAGTCTGTCTCTCTTCCATCTTAATTGCCTTTTTCTTGCCATTTTTGTAGTAACACACTACTTTCTGCAGTACAACACTGTTAAACTGATGCTCATGAGGGTATGGTACCACAGTGTGTTCCAAGACTCCAGAAAATTCAGAATGCCTGTAGGAATTAGTAGCACCAGCTTTAACCCTAACCCTAACTCTAACTGCCCGCAGGGGCGAGAAAGTACTAGCTACTGATTACGCTTAAATAAGATAATTAATTATGTTTTTTCATAGGTTTGACTGAACATGAGATCCTTTCCCAGGCCTTGGTCTTCATCTTTGGAGGCTACGAGACCACCAGTACCACTCTAACTAACATCCTTTATAATCTGGCCACCAACCCTGATGTGTTGCAGACCTTACACAAAGAAATTGATGCTAAGCTGAAGAAAGATGTACAGTAATTCATCACATAATTTGGTGCCATTCTCGATTCAATGGTGGACACCATTTGCATATTTTGTTTTTATGTTTGCCTTCTTCTTTATATTTTGTCTAGGCACCCATTTCATACGAGGAGCTGACCGGTCTACAGTACCTGGACCAAGTTATACTTGAATCAATGCGACTGTTTCCCACTGCCCCTCGCCTCAACAGGGTGTGCAAAAGAACTGTGCAAGTGAATGGACTCACCATCCCCGAAGGAACCACAATTAGGATTCCTGCGTGGGTGTTGCACAAAGACCCACGCTACTGGGACTCACCTGAGCTTTTCAGACCAGAGAGGTAAATGTGTAGGTGTGTCATCACAAGGTCATAAAGAACCTGGTCATCCTGTAATTAGTGAAACCTGGGACATTATGCTTTGCTTTATCTTTGCTAGATCTTTCGAATGTTTTATCCATTATAGCTTCCACCTAAGTACTGCTTTGATCATAGGTTTTTCCCTGCTGTAAGATCTAACTGGCCAATGGGTCCCTAATCCCTGCTTAGATGGTTTGGCATCTTTACGTTGTAGGTCTACAGACTGCCTAAAAATCATGGCTCAATACAATGAGAATTATTTGATTATACATATCTACATTTTTAAAGTTTGTTTGATCTGTATCTGCAGGTTCAGTAAAGACAACATGGAGGAGGTGAACCCATACGCGTTCATGCCATTTGGACTCGGCCCTCGTAACTGCGTTGGGATGCGCTACGCCCTCCTCGTCATGAAGATGGTTATTGTCCGTCTCTTGCAGAAGTACACTTTGGAAACATGCAAAGAGACAATGGTAAGAGCAGCAATCCTCCACATTTAGACTGTCATGGTACTCTGCTGTCCTGTCACTGATGTTACATCCATTTCTTTTCTTTTTTTTTAGATTCCACTTCAGTTTGACTGGAAGGTTCAGCCAGTTCAGCCTGTAAAACTCAAGTTTGTTCCCAGAAATCAGTAGTCTAAGAGGGAACATCTCCATCCTATCAAAAAAAAATCCTATCAAACATTTTATTGTATAATTTTCTTTTAATGTGAGGCAAGTGCTGCCATAAGGGTATTCATCCTTTTTCTGCTGCTTAACTGTAAAATGTTAAATCAGTGCAGTGTAAATATTTGAATTTTCTTGCAATATTAATAAATCAAATGTATTTTAATTACTTTTCTTTAAATTGTGTTGAACTTTTTTCAAAAAGCTAACTTTACTAATGGTTTACTGTATGAATTTCCTGATAACCATCTTTGATTTGTGCAAACATATTATTCTGTGACACTTGATCTTTAGGTTTGCCTTTGTTAATTTTGTCTTGTTTTCTTTCATGCATGAGCTTTATACAAATGAATAAATAAAATTACAGTTTGAAATCTAGAGACTTATCAGAATATCTCTTGGGACAGTTAAGTCCATGAAATAAGCTGCTGGCAGCTATACACGTCTCATTGATGGCTGTAGTCTTATTATTGGTTTTACCATCACAGCTAGCCAGGTTTCCAAAGGCATAGGGTCTTGTGGGCTAGTCAGAGCGGACACTCCATTTTCCCTCCTGCATCCAGTCTTGAGTCTTGTAGACCGATAGCCTCTCTGGCTTTCAGGCATGAATGCTCACATTTTACAAAGCCCGGACCTAGTTAGCATGTAAATATACACATTCATTAATGGTTTTTACAGTTTTTACAGTGTTGTGGTCAGAATATTGGGCTGCTCCACCTCCTCTTGGGGTGTCTTAAAGAGTTAACAGAGTGGAGAGACAGTCAAGATACAATAGAGAATGTTTGGTTATGTTGTAATCTTGGTTGTCTCAGTGAGAGACTCTCTCCAGCTCTAGGGCCACTTGGAGAACGTTATAATTAAACTATCAGTGATTTCCACGAGCACAGATGTTTTATGCATAAGTTGTTGGGTGTGGCCAGGTAAGACGGGGATCATTCTACAAACATATGGAATATGTAGGACCTTTTAGGTTTGGATTTTTTCCACCCTTAATAATAAACACCTTAATTTAGACGTTTTGTATACATGTTGTGTTTAATTTTATTATCTTTGTCTAATATTTACATTTGTTTGATGATCTGAAACATTTAAGTGCAACAAACATCCGAAACAAAATATGGTAGGATCCGCCCTGTTAAGAGGGAGTTTTTCGTTCCCACCGTCTCCAAAGTACTTCCTCAGGGCTTGGTCGTATGATTATTGAGGTTTTCTCGCTTTTCTTTGTATTTTTTAGGGTCATTACCTTACAATATAAAGCACCTTGAGGCAGCTGTTGTTGTGATTTGACGCTTTATAAATGAAATTGAATTAAATTGGTGTAAATTTTAAAATAAAAGAAATGATTTAATTAATAATCTCAAAGCAGGAACAATTACTTAATGATGAATACTGTGAAATGTTTCTGGATAACTTCAGAATTAGGTTGTAGTGCAGGGAGAGACTTGGCTAAGAAACCAACTGAGAAGCTGGGAAAATAATATTTATTTGATGATGAAAGCATAGAAATTAACTGAGAAACTAAGACCAGATTCAAGCTGGGGTCATTGTATGTCATGCTGGATTCTCAACTCGCTGGCCAAACAAGAAAAACAGACATGTTACCCAGAATTGGAAATGTTTACACATTTCAATGTAATTAAAGTCGCAAACCCTGTGCCTACTCCTTTGCTGATCTCTCTAGGAGATATCGTTCTTTAGTTTGGACAATAACACGCCAGCAAAACTCTAATGCATAGTAGAATTAGATAAATCTCACTGCAATTAGTATGGATCACGTCATCAGAGCGATAAACATGTTAAGTAAAACACAAGAAAAGTACTGAAGAGAGTAATGCTTGCACACTTCCACAAAGCTGTGAGAGAAGAATTACAGCAGCCTGTGTCAGGGACATTATCAGCTTCTGCAGGGCCTCCTTGGTTTTTGTAGAAAAAAGGTGGGTCTCAAACAACTGCTGAGCATGCGCAGGAGTAATAGCCCCGTAGAAATATTCACAAGACTCATATGTTAAAAGTCGATTAGAGACAAACTAGACCGGACGGCAACCGTGGAAAGTGAGAAAATAATTATTGGGGGGATAATGGAGAACTTCGTTATTACAGGGAAGTATTAAAACAGATCAAAACGAAAGTTGATTTACAAACCAAGGACACCCTAAAGCGGATCATTTCATGCAGCAGAAATAGCAGACACATTAGAAATCGTTGATGGTTAAAGTATTTTATTCAGACTTACGCAAAACCAAAAACGTTTTAAAAGCGTCTGACCCTTTTTACACCTTATTACGTAAACACATTTTTGTCTCATACGCTCTCCTCCCACCACATGACGTCTTCTTAGGTTCGCTGGTTTTCCAGCCTTCAGCTACACCTGCGCTTTTGCCGGAACGAGGTCAAAAATGTTTTCAGCAACCACCTGGACTTTGCTTGCCCTCCTTTTCACGTTGATATTACTGTGAGTATTCCTCGACTGTTCACTGCGGTCAAGCCACCGCACCTGGAATCTTGTTTCTTCTTAATTACCTCGAAAGCAACAGTTGGGTGTCAGGCTTGCTGTTTGTTTTATTGTCCAACTGGCTCCTATCCTCGCTCTCTTTTTGCAACACAGGTACGGATTATGGCCATATCGGTTATTCAAAAAGCTGGGGATACCTGGACCGAGACCCCTGCCTTTTATTGGAACGATGCTGGGCATGAAGAAGGTACGTACATACACTAAACTCACCTTAGCGACTGGGATACGAGGAGCAGACTGATTTAATCTTGAGATTTAGAGATCAGGATTTGCTTGATGAACCTGTCTGTGCTCACGTCCAATTCAGTGGCTTTTTGACACTAATACACTTTTTTTTTCCTGTCTACCTTTTTGCAGGGATTTCTTGCTTTTGACCTAGAGTGCCATGCCAAGTATGGGGACGTCTGGGGGTGAGTTGTTAATTCATCATGACTGATAGAAGACGCATTCAAAACCACCACTGATATCCACTCATACCAAAATATCTCTGGGAGCCAAACTCACAGTATGTTAAAAAATGTAACATATTGTGACTGTGGTTGTGAGGTCAACTCTGTGACAGGATGGAATAATGAAAAAAGTTTTCTACTGGCTTCCTCTTTTTATGAAGTTGTTCTTACTTTGGAGCTTGATCTGATAAAATAGTTTAAATATGAGATGGTAAACAAATATCTTTCTGTGGAAACATAACAAACCATTTTCTCTTTAGGGATAAGTGCAAGAATCAGCTTACATATCTAGATGTGTAATAGTACAAAAAAAAAAGAATTGTGAAAGACTCTTTTCTTTTTTTAGGTTGTACGATGGACGAACGCCAGTGTTGATGATTGCTGACCCTGAGATTGTTAAAACTGTGATGGTGAAGGAGTGCTACTCTGCATTTACCAACCGCAGGGTAAGAGGTTCATCTTGTTGTATATCAGTGTATGTCAGTGCAACACTCTCCATGTAACATAGAGTCTGCTAACTAAACATTGTTTTTTACTTTATTATTTTTCCAAGTTTGCTTTCAGTGGCGCTACAGTCTGAGGCTGACGTGTGTAATAACACAATAACTACAGGGACAAACTGGTATTATATATAAATGAAGTAATGTTCAAATCTGGCAGATTGGACTTTCACCAAGAGTTACACATTTATACTCAAGGGTTACATCAGCTCACACGTACACAGGAGCTGAGACACATGAAGTAAACCAAGCAACACACTTCACTGTTTTGTAGCCACCTAGAGATGAACGATAGATGTTATCTTTCTTGCTCTGTATAGCAGAATCAGAGATACTTTTACAAAGGGGGCGGGCCCCACACTTTGGGAAGGTCTGCATTATAATATATTATATAGAAGGACTTGGAGAGAGCTGTATCTCACTGCGTGAATGTCTTAAGATCTCAGATATTAGAAGCCAAAGATTTCAGCCAACAATCGTTGGTTCCTATCGTAAGGGTAATAAAATCATATTGGTCATAAAATTTTAGTATGTAATGCTTCAAGGCCAGGGGTCAAAGGTCAGACATCAGCAATCTGCTATAAACGCAGGTTGACGTCATGTTGTAATGAAAACATAAGCGCTTGCGCTTTGGCGAAAATGGTGTTAGAAGACATTACACTATCTGAGGAAACTTTGAGTTTCTGTGTGACAGGGTGGAAGCAACAGTAAAGTTATTTCCTTTTCACAGGATACCAGTTTTGTCAGTGGACCTATGGATGACGCCATTACAGTAGTCAAAGATGAAAGGTGGAAACGAATTCGCAACAGCCTGTCTCCATGCTTCACAAGTGGAAGACTGAAACAGGTTGATATCACATCTGAGTTCATTAACCACTTGTGTGTTAACATGTATATGAAGTGCATTTTTTTACTTGCTAAAATATGTTGGGAGAACAACTCCCAGGCATGGCTAAAACTGTTGGTACCTTTACACTTAAAAAAAATCATGGACAAAAAATATTGACCTAGACTAGATTAAAAAAAATTATAAACATAATTCTCTTATTTTGTTTCCATTACTAAAAAAAAAAAAGGTTTTTCCCCTCGTTGCTCGCTATGCAGAACGACTTGTTGCAAAACTTGAGGAAATGAATTTGGATGAACCCATCACTGTCAAACAGTATGTTGTTCATCTGTAAAATGCAAACATATTATACTGTTCGTCCTAAAATAAATAATGCACTGACCATTTGTCTTTTCCAACTCTCATAGGTTTGTGGCTCCTTACAGTTTAGACACTGTGACCAGTGCTTCTTTCAGTGTGGAGACAGACTCCATAAACAATCCAAATGATCCAGTTAATGTTCAAGTCCAGAAACTACTTAAGATGAAAATTTGGCTTTTATTCTTACTAAGTATGCCCTCCTTTTATGCAAACACCATTTGGTAATATGCTATCTTTAGCTTTAGGTTAACAACTCTTTGCTCTCTTTTCAGTGGCATTTCCCTTTGGTGGACGTCTGGCAGAGCTCCTGAAAATTGATATTGTGCCCAAGGACAGCATTGACTTTTTCTACAACATCATCAAGAGATTTAAAGATCAGCATCATGAAGAGAAATCTGTAAGCATTCAATTTAAAATGGAAGATCAACATTGTCTTGTCTGTATGCACTAACCTTTGGGTCATTGTCATGTAGCTGTAGCTTCATGTTATGTGGGGTCGAAAAGGAAGATGCTGCGAGGGACTGTACATATTCTTGGCTATAATACTGTACAAAAATAGTATAGCAGTACTATAGTTGTGCTGAGTCTTTTCAGTGTCCCCATCCTGATGTTTTAAACTCAACATGCCAAACAATGAGCAGCTCTATCCTCACCTGCAACTTCTTAATCACATAGTAAAACATCCCATGCCTTTTCTTGCTGTGTCATTCTAATGGCACCATAATTTACAAAGCAAATGTATTGTTGAATTTAAAAGGAAATGAAACTAGTTGCAGAGCCAATCACCTCATCAGGAAAGTGTTTACTGACACAATGTAGCTAAAGTGTTGTTTTATGTAGCTTTGAAACAAGAGTAGTCACCCCCTGGTGACCATTAGGAAAAATTACTTCAGGGAAAAACTTTAGAGAAACTTCTGCGTTTTTTTTTGTTTTGTTTTTGTTTGTTTGTTTGTTCTTGGATGTAGTTTTGGACAAGAACACCAGTGACGCCTGTTTTCATCCATGAGGTGTGTGCGGCAAAAAGCTGTACAACATGTGCCTTGAGGCGACTGTTGTTCTGATTTGGCGCTATATAAATTTTACCTGTATTAACTTGTGTGTGCTACTCTAGTATTGTTTTAACTTTGGAATATTCAATTTCATACATGGTTTCTGGAATTGTTGTTAACGATGAATGTTTTCTTTTCTTATCTAGGACCGAGCAGACTTTCTGCAGGTGTTGATTCAGAGTGAGATCCCAGAAAAGACGTATAAGGATTATGAAGAACAGCCAAGTAAAGGTATGTTTTTACCACAGAAGTATCAGGGCGAGTAGGGCAAAGTGTAGGGCTCAGCTTGTTGTCCACTTTCAAGTCACTCATGTCACATGTACTGCAGACCACTCAGGATCAGGGGTTTTACACACAATTTTTTCTCATGACATCAATCTGCTCATATGTCTCATGTACAAGAGACCTGCCAGTGTTACATGTTATAAATCAGGACCTGGGTGATAATTAAATGAAGGGCTGTACATACCTCTGTAATATCCCTGTAAGTATTTATATAGCCAGCCTGGCTAAGTGTTTTAAATTGTATGTGAGAGATGTCAAAGTGAGCCTGGACTGTAACAGGCCCTATGAGGCACTGTGAGGTGTATGAGATATTGTGGAGCATTAAGGGCTTTGTATTTCAAGATGAGGGAGCCATGGAAGAGTAGCCAGGAGAAATGGGATATCTATTTCTCGTTGGTGTTACCACTTCCTATACAGCATTTTAGAGCTATTGGAACTTGGAAACTACTGGAGAAATTTAACACACAGGAGAAGACACACAGCATGAGAAGACTACATCACAAAGAACAAGGAGAGACAGACAATAAATAAACAGCAGGTAATGAGGGGAGATGGGAAACAGTTGGGAAATACACCGGGAGCAAATCAGGAATAACAAGACAAGGGAAGTTGAACTGAACACAAAGCACCTGAGACAAGAGACTATCACAATAAAACAGGAAATTACACTGAGAGGGAGACGAGAGGACTTGACACAGGTAACGAATACAGAGACATGACTGTCTTCACAATACAGGCACAAAAGGGAACGGACAAAAGTCAGCTATAATTAACCTAGAGACACAAAATAGAGAACACACAAGCTCAAAACACTGCATCCATGTCACAAAACACTTGCAATAATTAGTTTGTCTTACCTTCAGTTAACTATCTGTTAGCTATTAAAGTAATTCCTCAGGAGTGTCAAACATTATGTGGTTCTTCACATCACCTTCAGATTTAGGAAACTGTCTCTGGCATTTTTCTTTTTGATCAGTTGTCAGTTTCAGTGTGAGATTGGCTCAGTACTAGTTACTGATTACTTTAGGGTTATTATATTAATTATAAACGGACTTTGATTTTGTTTTTTCTGTAGGTTTGACTGAACATGAGATGCTTTCCCAGGCCTTGATCTTCATCTTTGGAGGCTACGAGACCACCAGTACCACTCTAACTAACATCCTTTATAATCTGGCCACCAACCCTGATGCGTTGCAGACCTTACACAAAGAAATTGATGCTAACCTGAAGGAAGATGTACAGTAATTCGTCCCATGATGTGTTTCCATCACTGATTTAGTAGTGGACATCATTTACATATTGTCTTTTTTTTTGTGTTTGCTGCCTTTATTTGTCTAGGCACCCATTTCATACGAGGAGCTGACTGGTCTACAGTACCTGGACCAAGTTATACTTGAATCAATGCGTTTGATTCCCACTGCCCCTCGAATTGACAGGACATGCAAAAAAACTGTGCAGGTGCATGGCCTCACCATCCCCGAGGGAACCATAGTTGGGGTTCCTGCGTGGGTGTTGCACAAAGACCCACGCTACTGGAACTCACCTGAGCTTTTTAGACCAGAGAGGTAAATGTGCATGTAGGTGTGTCATCACAAGGTTATGAAGAACCCTGTCGCTCTCCACAAGAGAGAATAATTAGTGAAATCTGGGACGTTTGCTTCATCTTTTTCATCCCAAAACCTCTGCAGCTGTCTGCTTTGAGTCATTGTTGTTCTGGAAGCTGAACTGTTCCCCTAGACTGAGGGTGCTGCAGTGTGGAGCTGGTTTTGATCTGACTTGTCCTCAATCAGGCCCGAGAGCTCCTCAAAGCTTTAGAAGTAACAGTGTATTTTTGCCCTGAACTACGCCCTACTACTCTTTATGTTGAAGGTTGCCTGAACATCGTGGTTAAATACAGTGAATTATAGGACTCTACATATCTACATTTTTAAAGGTTTGTTTGATCTGTATCTGCAGGTTCAGTAAAGACAACATGGAGGAGGTGAACCCATACGCGTTCATGCCATTTGGACTCGGCCCTCGTAACTGCGTTGGGATGCGCTACGCCCTCCTCGTCATGAAGATGGTTATTGTCCTTCTCTTGCAGAAGTACACTTTGGAAACATGCAAAGAGACAATGGTGAGAGCAGCAAACCTCCACATTCAGACTGTCATGGTACTCTGCTGTCCTGTCACTGATTTTTACATCCATTTCTTTTTTCTTTTTTTTAGATTCCACTTCAGTTTGACTGGAAGTTTCAGCCAGTTCAGCCTGTAAAACTCAAGTTTGTTCCCAGAAATCAGTAGTCTAAGAGGGAGCTGCTACCATGATGACGTTCATTGTGCATTTTTTTTTTCTACTGCTAAATTTTAAAAGGTTATCAAGTCAGTGCAGTGTAAACACTTGAATTTTCTTGCAGCATTAATAAATTTTAATGACTTTGGATTTGTGCAAACATTATTTTGTGACACTTCTGCTTTAAATTTGCTTTTCATCATTGTTTGATTACTTTTGATTTCTCTTTGTGTATGCGTTTCATGGGTTAATAAGTACAAAGTAAATAAATATAAAATAAATACAGTCTACACAGTCTAGAGACAGTCTTTTTAAAATCTTTCATGTGCATTAAATATGCTGCTGGCAGTGATGCATGTCTCAGTGATGGCTGTAGCCCTATTGTTGGTGGTTTCTGTCTCCACCCATTTTTCAACAGCTAGTGGGGCTCATTCTGGACTCACAGGTTTGATTGTGGTTTTCTGACAGTCCAAAAACCAATGTTTTGTATTGCTCACTAATTAAAACGGACCAGTTATGCTGAATTCCTGTTCTATATTTGTATACTTGGACTCCAGAGTAGCTCAAGCTGTCCTACTTATCATATGCTTTATTCCAGTGGTTGCCAACCCCCGAGCCACGGACCAGTATCGAGCCGTGAGAGTTGAGGTTTGGGTGGGAAATTTATGGTTTTCATAATTTTTTATGACTTTTTTAATCGTTTTTATCGTTAACTCTGTTTCCCTGGGCCTTTTTGCATGTGTTATGAATAAATCTTTTTTTTTTTGGTACCGGTTTTATTTTGTTGTATTTATCCGCAACACCTTAAAGTCTGGTCCGTGAAAATATTGTTGGGCATAAACCGGTCTGTGGTGCAAAAAAGGTTTAGGACCGCTGCTTTATTCAGCTCCCCAGTTTATCCTGTCTATGAAACAAGCCATTTTAACCCTCTAAAGGGATGATTTAAACAAAGTGGGTGGAGCTCAGTGAGCCTTCTAGGGATTTTACACGTTCGGACTTTATTATTTGAAACTTGTTAACCATCAGCATTGCAACTTATATAAGTTAAAATTATTAAAAGCATAATAGTTCCATTTAGCTTATTTTAAACCTATTTGTTGTTTTAAAATGGATGAAATGGTATAAAATTTACTAGGAAACTTTGTATCACCTTTGAAATCCTTTCCAGTGAAATCCACTTAGGAGTAAAAAGTTAATGTTCAGTGCATGTGATGAGGGTCCTGAAAATGAAGGATCATAATCTGATCTTTTGGCTGATGCTGTTGACATGAAAGCATTCCTGTCACTGTAAAAACAGGCAAACTTTACAGTTTTTTACAGATTTTTACTCAGTACTGCATTTGTTCAACATACCACTGTTAAAAATAATAAAAGGAGGAGGATGTGGAACTATTCCTTCTGGAAAACGAAATTTGTCCAAATTGTCAGCATAGAAGAAGAAGCACAGAGGCTCAGTTCTGGAAACATATGCTGGAACTTTGGATTTTGGACATATTTTATTGTGAAAACATGAAAGACACTGACGGTAAACAGGCAATGCAAGTATTTGCATTTGATGACACAATCTGAAATTTCTTTCTATATAACCAGCAATGGACAGTCGTCAAAGTTTAGAACAAATCAAACTCTTGTTGCCAGCTGTTGAAGCTAGATGGAGACAGATACCACCAATAACAAAACTACAGTCATCAATGAGAGGTGTATTGCACAAGCAGTAGCCTTATGATTTAATAAATGCAATTACAATTTAAAAATGTATAAACGCTAAAGTCAAAAGTGTAAGGTCCATTTAAGACACCGACTGGTGTAACTTTTGGACACAAAATAGATCAATTTTTCAACACAATTTAAATAAAAGTAATTAAAAGAGATCAACACAGCAAAATCAGATGTTTAACCTGCTCTCATTCAATAACATTTTAAAATAGTTGAAAATATCAACTCAGTGAATTTATCTTGGCAGCAGATATAAAAACATGTTTGATGGGATTTGGAGACGTTCCCTCTTAGATTACTCTTTTCTGAGAACAAACTTGAGTTTTACAGGCTGAACTGGCTGAAACTTCCAGTCAAACTGAAGTGGAATCTAAAAGAAAAAGAAAAGAAAATCAGGAACATGACAGCATAGTTGTATGACAGTCTGAATGTGGCAGAGTGCTGCTATTACCATGGTCTCTTTGCATGTTTCCAAAGTGTACTTCTGCAAGAGACGGACAATAACCATCTTCGTGGTGAGTAGGCCGTAGCGCCTCCCAACGCAGTTACGAGGGCCGAGTCCAAATGGCATGTACGTGTATGGGTTCACCTCCTCCCCGCTGTCTTTACTGAACCTGCAGATACAGATGAGACTTTTACGTTTATTCTGCTATTTGAAACATTAAAAAATAACATAACAGGTGTGTAAAAAGAGAGATATGGCTGGGTTACTCTGCACAAATACAACATTTTCTTTAAGAATTATGTCCCAGTGGATGAGTTTTCAATAAGTTTGTAATGGCACACATTTACCTCTCTGGTCTGAAAAGCTCAGGTGAGTTCCAGTAGTGTGGGTCTTTGTGCAACACCCACACAGGAATTCCAACCACAGTTCCCTCAGGGATGGTGAGGCCATTCACTTTGACAGTTTTTTTGCACACCCTGTCGAGGCGAGGGGCAACGGGAAACAGTCGCATTGATTCAAGTAAAACTTGGTCCAAGTACTTTAGACTGGTCAGCTCCTCGTATAAAATGGGCGCCTAGACAAATAATGGAGGTGGCAAGCACAAAAAGAAAATTAATTGTTGTCCATTATTCAAACAAAGATGACAGAAAATTATGTAAAGAATTACTGTACATCTTCCTTCAGGTTATCATCGATTTCTTTGTGTAAGGTCTGCAACACATCAGGGTTTGTAGCCAGATTATAAAGGATGTGAGTAACAGTGTTACTAGTGGTGTCGTAGCCTCCAAGGGTGAAGACGAAGGCCTGGGAAAGTATCTCATGTTCAGTCAAACCTAAAACAAAAAACAAAAGATTTTATGGTAATAAAAAGTGGAGCAGGGACCAAATACTGTTGATCTTCTTTCAGCTGCCCCCTGTAGGGGTCACCACAGCAGATCATCTTTCTCCATCTCACACTGTCGCTAGCATCTTCCTCTGTCACACTAACGCTCTGCGTGTCCTTCTTTACTACATAGATGAGCTTCCTCTGAGTCTTTCCCTTTTCCTCCCTCCTGGCAGCTCCATTTTCAACACCCTTTACCTAACATATCTACTATCCGTCCTCTGGACATGTACAAACTATCTCAGCCTTCGTTCTCTAACCTTATCGTTAAAGTGCTCAACCTGAGCTTTCCACCTCCAGCTCAGCCTTTTCTAGGGTCACCATCTCTAAACCTTACATGTAGGCACAACTACATTCTTGTTAGCTTTCCCCCCTCACACTTATATACACCCACTTCACTCTATGTCCAGTCCACTCTCTTCTGGACTATCTGTTGCTTTGGATGGTTGACCCCAAGTAACTCTAGAGTTGGATGTCTCGAGACCACTTTTATGTGGTCTTGGTCTTGACTTGGTCTCAACGGACTTTTGGTCTTGGTCTTGTCTCTGTCTTACTTCTCAGATTGAAATAGTGTTCGGGAGATTTGGAGTCAACCACTGGCGGAGCCGGGGGTGGGTGGCTTACTGGGCTTAAGCCCGGGTCATTTTTTCAAAAGCCAATTTTTCAGTTTAAAGACTTTTTTTGTCTCGGTCTTGGTCTCGATACCCTTTGGTCTTGGTCTTGTCTTGGTCACGGTTTATGCGGTCTTGACTACAAGTCTATTAAACTCCTATAGCTTCAGTATCTCTGTAGCATCTGTCTCCCTCTCATCCAGACACATGTATTCTATCTTGCATCTACTGACTTTCCTCCCTCTTCTTTCCAAAGTATACCTCCATCTCTTCAGGCTTTCTTCCACCTGCTCCCTTCGCTCACTACAAATCATCGGTGAACAGCACTGCCTGAGGTCATCTGTCAACGTGTCCATTAACATTGTGAAAGCAAGAGCAGTTCTCCTGTGTACTGTCTTCATCTCCCTAGTTCACATTTTCTTCGCTAACCTCTACGTTTGAATACTTTCTTGTACTTCTCCATTTCCTCTTTCCTCTATCCAGAGGATACACCAAACACATTCTTGGCAGTTTCCCCTCAACACTTAAAAACACTCAAAACTCTTCACTATCACCCAGAGCTTGTCTCAACTACATTCGTGAGCTCTGCCCTGTATTCTTCCCTCTTAAAATATGTATTTTGACATTAACTGTTAAAATAAATGATCAGTATACAGCTATACAGAATTGAATTTAAAATCCTCATTCTCAAATACAAAGCTCTTAAGACTCCATCATATATCGGAGACCTCATATTTGAGACTGGAGGCTAACTTGGGCTTGGTTACTTCTCCGATAAAAACATACCTTTACTTGGCTGTTCTTCATTGTTCTTATAGTTCTTTTCTGGGATCTCACTTTGAATCAACACATGCAGGAAGTCTGGTCGTGTCTGGTTTAAAGCAGACAAGCATTCAGAGCAGGACTTGAAAATGACCCAGAGGTAAGTGCATACAGACTAGATAATGTTGGTCTTCCTTTACAGATATAATGCTTACAGATTTGGCTTCATGATGCTCATCTTTAAATCGCTTGATAATGTTGAGGAAAAAGTTTATGTTTTCTTTGGGCATGATCTCAATTTTGAGCTGCTTTAACAGACGACGACTGAGGGGAAATGCCACTGAAAGAAGAGTAAAGAGTGGTTAACAAAAGGATATGATCAAATGGAGTTTGTGTAAAAGAGTAAAAGTAAGGTCATACTTAGCAAAAAGAAAAGCCCAGTGTTGACTTTAAGGACCTTCATAATTTGAACATTAATAGGGTCGTTTGGATTGTTTATGGAGTCTGTCTCCACACTGAAAGAAGCACTGGTCACAGTGTCCAAACTGTAAGGAGCTACAAACCTATAAGATTTGAAAATACATGTGGTGAATGCTTCAGTTATTTTAGGATGAACAGTGTAATGTGCTGGCATTTTACAGATGAACAACATACTGTTTGACATTGATGGGTTCATCCAAATTCGTTTCCTCAAGTTTTGCAACAAGTCGTTCTGCATAGCGAGCAACAAGGGGAAAAATCTTAAAGGAATAAAAGACAAAATAAGAGAATTATATTATATTTATTTTATTTTGGAGAGATATACCCATGTTTGCCACAAAATAAAACAATAAAAGAGCAATAAAAGAGTCAAATTCTTGTTTATTCTGAAAATTACTGATTTCTCTGAGGATTTAGAAATAATTAGTGATATCCAATAATAATAATAATAATAACTAGTGGTATGTTTGGTAGCTCCATAATAAGGTGGTTTTCACAATTGCCAAACAAGCAAAAACTCACTGGTTTGGTACCAGGAGAAGACAGAAATTTAGTATAACAATCTGCTAAATGTAATAGGTGTAATGACACCTTTTGAATAAGGGGGCAGCCAAAAGTGTCTGTTATGTGGTTATATTTTGAGCCGTGGACAACATGTAGCTATAATTATTTGCACACTTTGGGAACTTAAAAAAGGAACGGCAAGTACCAGAACACAATTCACTTTAAATTAAAGTGGAAATAGTGGAATAAGGCTATTAGGAGCTACAAATAGTGCCTTATGTTAGTGATTTCCTGAAATACCTCAAATTACTGTGTACCTTTATGTCAGTATTATCCAAAGAAACAGCTAAATGTTAGTGATTTTATATATTATGTGTAAAGGTGCCAAAACTTTTTAATGATGCCTGTTTAAGTAGTTTGAGGAAAAAAACCCAATACAAAGTGATGACATTTGAACAAGAAATAAATCTATTACTTTTGTTGTAAGCGCACATTAAACACAGACGTGGTTAATAAACCCACATATGATATCGACCTGTTTCAGTCTTCCACTGGTGAAGCATGGAGACAGAGTGTTGCGAATCCGTTTCCACCGTTTGTCTTTCACTGCTGCCACTGCATCATCCAGAGGTTCGCTGAAGAAACCAGAATCCTTTGAAAAGGAAAACGACAAGGAAAAACTACTCTTAGTGTTTACAGTTTGCTTCCACCAACATCTTCCAGTCCCCTAACGACACGTGTAGTTTGCTCAGATAATGTAATATCATTTGTAATATCTTGTAGCATCATTTCTGTGATAGCTCTATATTATGCATTTTCATGTAGTACTTTGTTTGGACAGATCAATGTATATGGAATTAGAACAGTTTGGACAGGCCTGAGTAAAACGTAATTATTAACCTGCCCTTTTACCCCATGTTAATGATATATCTAGGGGGGAACATATTTCAGTTTAGCTTTCAAAAAAAAGCAAAAGATAAAACTCTTTTGGGGAGTGTTGCGCTGACAGGACATCCAAAGGTTTCATGATTTGCTGAATTTCCACTCTACTGTACGATAGAAAGCGGAGCCTCTTACCCTGCGGTTGGTAAATAAAGAGTAGCACTCTTTTACCATCACAGTTTTAACAATCTCAGGGTCGGTCACCATTAACACCGGCGTATGTCCATCGTACAACCTGCAGAAAAGGAAAGAGCCTTTCACAGTATCTTAAATCTTAAATCACAGCAAATCATTTAAGGCATTATTAAGCATCTGGATATGTAAAGCACCTTCAGATCAAAGAGGTTTTTTCATCTGTGCAGGTAGTAAAATTACACATCGATTACACGTGATGCTACAAATGGGATATCACGGTCCTATTATTATTAAATAAATACATGACAATGGAATAAGAAATTTTATAGAGTTTATTTTTGTAGGTTTTCATATGTTTCTCACTTCACATTCCCTGAACTCATACTTTGACTGGAATTCATTTGGCAAAAAAGAGGGGAAAAGGTAGGGGTGGGGGAAAAAATCGATACTGTGTAGTATCGTGATATTTTGTTTGCTAATAATGTATCGATACAGGGACAGCAGAAATCGATATTTTGTTACAAAAAAAGTTTTTGTGGACTGGAACTCTGACTTCAGAGCATGTTGATCCTTTTTCTGAGCAAGAATCCTGACATTCCTTCACTATCCAAATGTGTTTAACTTTTTTTTGGCAGCAATAAACATGACAGTTTACTTCTTTTAATTTAAGACATGTTTTACTTTAATTAAGTGTAAAACTTTTTTATTTAATGCAAAATTATATTTTGTTTTAATTTACTTTCAAATTCTTCAGTTGCTGAATGGGCTGCATAGTTTTCATAAATTGCATAGTTCAGAATAGCTATAATTGTACCAGATGGTTGCATTCAGTTAAGTTGGACTAGACTGTAATACAAACCGTTCAGTTTGTCAACAATAAAACTGACTGAAATGAGAGAAAGACTGAGTGTGAGACTTTGATATTAGATAAAATTAATATTGATAAAGTTTACCTTTATGTTCAGAATCTGAATATCGCAAAATATTTTAAAAAATTGCAATAATATCGTATCGTGCGTTAAGTATTGTGATAATATCGTATCGTGGGATGTATGGTGATTCCCACCTCTAGAAAAAGGATGAACAAATTTAAAGCTGAAGTGAAATAACTGCTTTTCAAATCTTCTATTAATCATTTTATATAAATTTTAATCTAAATATTGATAAAGGAATTTTGACATACTTATACTGTGAACCTGTTTGTGAACCTAGTGTAGATATAGTAGGATATATGCATTTCAGAAACTTCGCCTTGTGTTGTAAAGAACTGTCCCCAAACTTTTTCCCCTTTTATCCCTAAAATAAAGAAAATTGGATGCTATGCTTCCACCAAAAGAGATCTGCTTCAGGCCAAAAAGAGAAATGGCTTCATGAAAAATGTGAGCCAGTGAATATTTTTCCACCCTGTCCCAGTGATCATGGCAGTGATCATGGCTCACAGACAGAATTTGATATCAACAGACCTCCTGGTGATTTCTTGTATGTATACTGATGAAGCAAGAACTCACCCCCAGATGTCCCCATACTTGGCATGGCACTCTCTGTCAAAAGCAAGAAATCCCTACAAGAAGTTACAAGAAAATCTGTTTTAGTGTCAAAAACAAAACAAAACCAACCACTGAATAGGACATCTAAAGTATACAGAGAGCTCATTCATCTCGAATTCTCAAGGATCAAATCAGTCAGCTCTTCATATCCCAGTCTCTAAGGTGAGTTTGGTTTCTGTGCGTACCTTCCTCATGCCCAGCATCGTTCCAATAAAAGGCAGGGGCCTCGGTCCAGGTATCCCCAGCTTTTTGAAGAACCGATATGGCCATATTCCATATCTGTATTACAAAAAAAGGGAAAAAAATGGGATCATCAGTTGGACAGTAAAAAATAAAAAAATAAAAAACTCTGCCAGGATGACACCCAGCTATTGCTTTGGAGGAATACTCACAGTAAAATCAACGTAAAAAGCAGGGCCAGCAAAGTCCAGGTGAAAAACATTTTAACTTTGTTCCAACAAACAGGAGAGGAAATGTGGCTGCGAGCTGGAAAACAAGTGACCTATTTTCATTTTACACAATAACCCAGGAGGCCCAAAGAGATAAAGCTACTGATCAAACATCAGTGACACAGGTTATCACATGATCATCAGTGTGTAATAAACTTTTACGGCATCAAAAGGCACTCTGCTACTACTCACACTTTTTAATTATATGCACTTATTTTTGGCTTATTAGTAACAAATATGCACCAGATAGTTTATTTATTACTTTATTCATGTTAAAAAAAAAAGTGTGATCCCAAATGATTTGATGAATTTAAAATACAATTAATAAAAAGACATGTTTTGAGATATATTTTTTGAGTGTCATTTCAGATTTTAACTTTCTTTTCAGGTAACTTCACTTGCAGTATATACTCATAAGATTTTACACAGCAGGATAAAATAAAAGTAATCCGTTCTTTAGCAGGCCTTAAAATGAGGTAAATAAAAATGAGTAAATAAAACCTCAAATAACTCAAACATGAGTTTTTATCCCATCTTATTATTTAACAAAAAGCCCTTACGAGAGTTGATTAAATGACTGTCAACACATGTGAGCACCTCTATGAAAGCAGAGATTTGGGAGTTTGCCGAGTTGCATTTAGTTGCATATAACCAACTTCTGCTGCCGATCTGCCAGTGAGAAAGATTACTCATAGGTGGGTTTAATTCTCTGTAGAAAGTAGTGTCAACCCTCCAAGTCACTCTGTACTGCAGCTTAGTTCTGAAAGTATGCAAAGCCCTCCTAAAACAAATATTGACCCATGAAATAAATGTTTAAACCCTAAAGAAAACAATCTACTAACAAATAACACATTTAAACCTAAAACAAGGGGAATCTTTAATCACATTACTAGAACAAAATCTATAGCCATAAAACTAATTCGCCATGACACAAACACAGTCACAGATTGTATATTTTCTTTAATAACTTTCCAACAGATACAAATGTGTTCGGCTCCATCTAAAGTCTCTGCAAGTTCACTGTGAAACGGCTGAAGTCAGTTTTTCTGTGTTTTGAATGATTGAGGTTTCCCGATCTGCATTCATAGCTCACAAAGGTGGCGCAAAATCTCACAAGTTATCACTTTAAAGGATATTTACTCCTCTGAGAAAATAAATGCACACAAGAAATGAGGGTGATTACAATTCATAGGCTGCCAACGTAAAAAGAAACAAAAGAAGAAGAAGAAAGTGACGTTACAGCCATCTTTGGTCATTTTAATTTACTATACCTTAAATTTGGCAATCACAAGTAAAGTAATAACTAAGTTTGTTGATGATTAGTGTTTAACGATTTATTGTGTATTTGTCGACAGACAGATGATTGTATCACAGCTGAAAACCACCTGAAGCTATGAAGGTTACAGGAAACCTCAGTAACAGTACAAATAACAGCCAGCAGAGGGCGTCGTCAACAACAGTACGTGTGAGTGTGCATTATAAAGTTTATTTAGTGAAACATGAAAATAACTTTTAAAAATTAAATCCTTTCACTTCAAATCAGATAAAATATGCTGGTTTTTGTGTCTTTTACATGATTCCTGTAAAACTGCTTCAGTTTTGTTAGAAAGTCCCAAAAACAACATTTTTACCCGATGGTTGACACTGCCACAAAATGTTGCTAAAAATTAGCGTGAGCACAAAAAGAATACAACTAATCTCTTAAAGATGCAGACGCATTTGTAAATACACCCTGAAAACAGTGCTACATTTGTTAAGATTGATATTTCTTTGCCGCGTGTGAGAGATGTGTGGTAAATTTGGCCCAGTTGGTAGCTCGTTGAAACCGCTTATACTATAAGTGGGGGCACACGCTCCTACATTCATGCACAGACAGGAGAAGAAAAGAAAAAGGAAAAGTGTGCAGGCTCGCAAACAAGCATACAGGATGTAAACAATAGCTTTTTCTTTAAATCTGAGCGAAGAGTAGAAAACTGCACTGCCACAGCGTGCTGCCGAAAAGCTCTATGGAGTGACAACTGCATTAGAAAAGCAACAGCGACAACGCAAATGAGCATGTGGGATAAAAAAGTTTAAAAGATCATATGTTACAAAGCCTTTTAGAGTCCTGAGTTTAAGGGCAAAACAGACAAAAAGGCCAGAGTCTTTATTTTGTAGAAATACTATAAGGATTTAAAGAAAAAAAAAAAAAAAAAAAAAAAAGGGTATCCAAGATCAGTTAGTCTTCATAACATCCATGGCTCTTGTTTGGGACAATACACAATATGCAGCATATGTCTCCTTGTTAACAGGATATATATTTGTCTGAGTAAATCATGAAGTTTTCCCCACCAATAACCTTCCGATAATCAAACTTAACTAAACTGTGCAGCGATGTTTCAAAACGGCACCACGTTGTGTCGCTCCTAACTGGACACAGTGTGAAGAAAAAGACTGTGAGAAGTGCAGGCTGAAGAGAGGTCAGTTAAAGAAGAGCTCGTCTGCCTTCGCTTCTTCTTCAGACACATTTGTATACATTGCAGACTGACATTGTGTCCTAAGTGTGAGCGTGGACCTCGATTTTTTCGGATAAAACGTTTTGCTTTATGCTTTTAAACTACTGGGAGTCTTCTACAGTTGACCAACAGAACACTTGTGGGTGCTCTAAGGCACCTTGGCAGCTGCTACTGAGAAAGAAATGTTTCCCATCTTAAATCAATCCCCCCTTCACTAGAACCTAACTACGAAATGATTTAGAAACATTTTACATTATTGGTGGTGAAATACTTGTTGCTACTTCATAATTATTAAGTAAATCCACTTCATTAGTTTGCTTTAATTAAAGCATGTGAGGTTATTAAGGATGGGAGGGAGGATCTGACATCATAGAAGAAAGGCGGGGGTCTCTGTGAAGCTAAGAAAGTCTTATGGATTGACAGTGGTTCTGGATCTGTTTGTTCTTGTCTATGCAGCTGATTGTAGTTCTGGTTTAGGCTGTTTACAAACCTACAGCCTGCTGTAATAAAAAATAAAAGGCAGAGGATCCAGCAATTTGAGGCAAAGGGTAAGAATTCCCAAAATCCACCTGTTACTTTCAAGATTGTAGCAGCCACCTGTCCCAGACCAGATCTGAAACACAGCAGGCGGCAGTGGAAACATTTACCAGCCACAGATCAAATGATATCAGCGCTCAGCTCCTGGACATTTAAAACCACCAATAACTGGGAGGTCGCTCAAGACAATAAAATCCCCTCACAGACCTGCTGTACTTAAAAGTATAAGGCAGAGCATCCAGCACTTTTAATTCTTGTAGCAGTCCTCTGACATTTTTAACACAGCCATAAGCCTTAACAAACCTAAATCATACCCTTTTGGTGAGGATCAACACCACTGATAAATAAAGCACTGGTATAGTTTGGATGTGGCTGGTAAACACATGAAGGAATTTGGCAGGTAAAATAATGAAAACATATTCGATGTGAAAAAGTTAAAATCTCAGATTGATGAGAGCGATGACCACAGGTTTCCCGTCTTTGTCAGCAATAAGAGCTCCTTTCTTCGGCAGGAAAAAAAACATTTCACTGCTCAGGATTTCTTCAAGTGTTTGGCTGACACCCGACCATGCGCGAGGATAAGTCTGACAGGACCTTTGGCTGTAGATAGATCCATCAACTGCAGCAGGTTTTCTGTTACCTGGCTGCCAATGTAACAAGTCCAGCCCAGAGTTTCTCAGCATGCCATACAGCCTCTACCTGCGGGGCTGGTGGCGAGAGTGACGAGGCAAGGAGGAGGATGGGCTGGAGGACGAAGAAGGTGAGCAGGGTGACATGGAGGCCAGGGAGGCTGTGGCGGCGGCATCCTCTGCCTCCTCCAGTTCGCCTCCGTGGAGCTCCTGGCTCACACTGGACTGTAAGGCAGCTGGGGTCAGCCACTCTTTGGGCAGGCAGCTCTGGAGGAATGGCACGCAGGAGCTGAAGTAGGCCAGGCGATTGACCCAGCGAGGGATCTCCCTGCCACACAGGATCTGAGAAGAAAGACAAGAAGGGAACGTTTTAATAAGTTCAGTACACAAGAAGTGACTCCTTAAAGCAAATGTATATTCTTTTTATGCTAGTCGTCAAAATTAAGGGAAAAAGTAATCACTCGTGTTTAGTGCCCCTCATTTACATGTTTTGTTATGGTTTGCAGGTTTGTGGTACGTAATGAACTATATTCACACAAAAACAGCGCAGACCCCTTTCTGCAACGTCATCAAGCCATGCAATACAGCCACAAAGGCAAATGATACAAAGTACAATAAAATTAAATCAAAGAAGTCATTTCAGAGACAAAAGCTCTATCCACCTACTATTGAAGTCTTTTTATTGTTAGGGACAGAATAAAGTTTGCTTAAAGGGAGGTGGAAGGGAACTACAATGACTCCTCTCAGACAGAAGATGAACTGAGGATCTGCACAAAGACCCAGTACATGACAAACGAGGGTTAAACTGATCTGCGAGTCATGCAACCCTACTATTTTTATATCTAAGACTACAAATAACTGACCATAACTGGTGTATTTTAATTAGTAGTCAATACCACTGGTCCCTAACCTTTTTTGCGCAAAGGACCGGTTTATGTCTGACAATATTTTCATGGACGGGCCTTTAAGGTGTTGCGGATAAACACAAAATAAAACCAGTACCGGTACCAAAAAAAGATTTATTCATAACAACATGAAAAGACCCAGGGAAATCAAGTTAAAGATAACACCGATAAAAAAAATTAACCTATTATCCCGAAAACCATACATTTCACACCCGCTCAACTCTTGCAGCCCACTACCGGTCCATGGCCCGGGGGTTGGGGATCGCTGGGCAATACAATACCAATACAAATCATTAGTTACTAGACTGACAGAAAAATCAAAGGTTTACTTAAATTCAACTTATGTATGAAGCCCCAGTTCAAAACAAAATCGGACTCGAATAGCTTTACATTATAGAAGAAAGAATGAACCGAAGTCCTTTTAACAGGAAAATACCTTGAGAGGGAAGTATGGGAGCTTCTGCCACTGAAAAACACATTTTTGCCATCCTTAAGTCAAAATTTCAGGATGTTATCCAGAACATTTAGATCATCTTAAAATTTGAGTTAAGTATCTAAAAATGTCAACTTATAAACTTAAACGTCTGGTAAAATAACTGGAAATTGAAAAGAATAAGTTGAAATTGCAAGTCAAGTCAAACTTTTGACTGGTAGGATTATGTAGGGCTTTTGTTTCAGCGGTGGAAATAAGCTTCCACGGGGAAGAGAGTGAGGGACACGAGGAGAGAGAAAAGAGCTAACAAATAAAAAGTTGCAAAGTTTACTTCCACATATTATATTATAGTATTTTCTGAATTTCCATATCACCAGTGAGTTGTGTCATTAGGCAAGTGAAGTGCTAGAGCTTATATAAAATAACTGACTATGCCAACACTTAGGGAGATAAAGAGCAGTAATAAGTATTAAATTATATTCAATAAGTCACTTTGTCACTTCCTGGTTAGTTTGTTCTCCATAAGAGAACTTGTCAGTGTTGTGAGAATGCTGTGGAGGAAATTAATCTCAAACAATGACTGCATAACCAGAAATTACATCCTGCCTGTGTCTTGAACTTCCAGGAAACTGAATCAGATTTCCTGACTTTCTATGCCATAAATAAATCTGTAATATGACTCTGTGCTAGTGATTTCTCAACCTACTGTAACAGTTAGTTCACGAGTACGTCTAGTTGGACCTTTTTCGGTCTGTGGTTGACATTTCTCTCTCACAATCTTCCTTAACAACTAACATGCTTGCACAGGCAGACACAGTCTATGTTATGGCTAATTATGATTACTCAGTGCTATTAGAGGCTGTTACAGCATAATGGGAAAAGTGGCTTCCAAGAAACTCAAAGTGTTTTCCTAGTAAAAGGGCTTAATTATGCTTTGATCAGAACATTTATTGAAGCTGCTGACGAGCTGCTTTTACAGACGTGTAAGGAGACAGAGACAGTGGGTTTGCTTTTATCTACAAAAAAATTCTTACAAAGTGGCTGATTTTTGCTGATGATACTAGATTGCATAGGTTGTTTAGGCTCCAGCGATGAGGTTCTTCCATTTCTTCAGAGACTCAGCAAGAACTGCTCCTTGCAGAAGAAGAGGAGGTGGCCTACATTCACCAAAATCCTTAAATATCATCTCTTTAGTGTTTGGCTGACATGTGGCTGATATATAATAAACTGTAGCAATTCACACTACTATTATGAAATATTCCTTTGCAATAATAAAGTAAGCCTTCAGATCAACAATAGGCAATATTCATCCAATATAAAACGGTTGAAATGGGTTGGAAACATCAGCAACAGAAACATTTTTCTATGCCATGTATTTGACACTATGTGTATGTATGTGCACCACAAGCACTGCTGCTACTCTTTCCCAGCCGAGCAGCTCATCCGTACAGATTGTTAGCACAATTTTATTTGACGAAGAAAGCCTCAATGAAAATAAATATTCTTTCATTTTATCCAGTTTAGATGTTGACTGAGAGACTGATGCTACTAGTCTGTTTGGGATTTTAGATGATAAAGCAGTTTTATGTACACTGAAAGTCTGTGTAGATATTCCTTGTTTCCTCATTTACAATTAATTCCTATACAGTGGTCCTCGCTGTTTTGCAGATTTTTGTGTGCAATATTGCACGTTTGTTGTTTTTTTAAACAGCGCATTGTGTTCTGCATCCTGATTAGCTGTAGATCACTGTCAATCAATCTCGCCCCGTGCCTTCTGTACAGTACAGAAGGCCTTCAGCTTGTCAAATTTACATAAATCTTCGATCGCTAGCAGCGTGACTCTGAAGCGCTGTACTGTATGTTTGTAAGTTTTCTCCCCAACAAACACAACAATGTCGACAAAACGTTTTGCACCGTCAAAGACACCCGCGGGAGCCTTTGGTTTCATTCTGTAATACTGAACTTATTTTTCTATGTAGGTTTGAACTTTTAGAGTGTTTAAACAAGAGAGAAAAGTGTGAACATATTCATGCCTGTGTGAGAAAAATGTATAAAGTGTGTAGTGAGGGGTTTTACAGCCTTAAAACATCTATAATAATTGTAAAAAATAAAGTTGGCTACTTTGCGGATTTCACCTATCACGGGTTATTTTTAGGACGCGATAAACAAGGGACCACTGTACTCCTATATTTATTTTTATATTTTTGTATTCAATGCACTTATCTCTCTGTCACAAGAGCTAGACCTCCAATGTGTCAAAAAAGGTGATCCTTCAACCTGATCTTTTATTTTCAGGTAGAGGATGAAGTTACAGGATGGGACATCTTACAAACAAATAAATAAATAAATATAAAAAAATAAATGATGAACATGCCTCTGGTTTGGCTTCATCTTTGCCCTTGGACATTCATCATTATTTAATTGGAACCAGTTGGTTGCAGCTTAGTTTTCAAAAGCCTGAGACAGTCAGTTTTACACTCTGTGCAAGTTTAGCATCTGTGGTGAAATCGCATGCATGCTAAAGGATGGGATTTCTACAGATGACCTAAAAAGAGCAGAAGTGCTCCCTGTGGTCCGCTGGTTCACGAGAAATCGATTTTAAATGAGAAATAAGTCAGGCATGACTGTAACTTTGAAATTCACGTTTAATGATTCTTATCATACATTAGGTCACCGTGTTTCGAGTAACAACCTTTCTTTGAAACAAACAGTCTTCCAATTGGCTAGAGCCCCACATTGTGGCCAACATTTTATAAAACAGAGGCAAGTAAAGGTTTATAGATCTAGTTTTCTGTCAGACTACTAGGACTACAATATACTGAAAGGTTATTAGGAATTTCTACTGATCTACTGTTAGAGTTCAGTGGTCTGCAGGGAGTACAGTATTGATTTTTCAAAAAGAAATCTGACATCTAAGTCGTACACATCAAACATTCTTTCTGAAGATTTAATTTTTATGCTTGATCTTTCAAGCATCCTGCATTCCTGCAACAACAATCAATGTGTCCTGCCATTTTTTACTCTGTCGCTTTGAGTCAGCCTTTCAAGGTAATGCGGTTAGAGTAAGCATAAAAAAAAAAATCAAATCCTGAGATGGAAGATGGATGACTCTCAATGGTAAACCTGCATGTGTGCTTGATTTTATTTCCATGTACATGTCTGAATTTTATTGTATTGCACTGACGTGAAGTACTGTCTGCATTTAAGGTTTAGAAAATACCATGGTATGTTGTAAGGATGTGTCTTTTATTATTTGTCTGTGTTTCTACGCGTGTGTGTGTGTGTGTGTGTGTGTGTGCGTGTGTGTGTTTGCCAGCTGGCTCTGCATGTCTGGGCTCGTATCAGTGTCCTAATCCCCAACTCAGCATTAGATGCTAACTGGAAAACTCCCTGCTCATTAGTCACACCAGGATAAGCTGATTGAAACAACGTGCACGCACGCACGCACGCTGTTCTTACACAGCACCTTCTTCCTGTATTTACTGTTGTTGCTCCCGCCCCACACACACACACACACACACACACACACACACACACACACACACACATCTGGCCAACGAGCGAACAGTCTCACATGGTTTTTTGAGTGATGCATTTTGGTTCGCTTGGCGTTTACTTGAATGTTTCTCTGTCTGAAAACAAACCAAATAATGGGGAAAGCTACAAGTTTACAAACTCATCAACTGATTTCAACCACAGTAAACAAACTATAGGTGCGAAATCACCGTAAGACTTGGCCTTTAAACTCAGCGCAGCTCAGAGTAATGTCCAATGAAATGATGTGTGTTTTTTAACCCACCTCCGACAGTGCTGAGGAGAAGTGGTTGCAGTTCTTGTGCATGAGGTGGTAGGCGTTGCCTTTGTACTCCTTCCCCATCTCTTCCACGATCCGCTCCACATCCTCTTCTGTGAAGTCTGTGCTTCCTAGGACAATAGCTTCTCTGCAGAGACAAACAGGCAGAAGGTACTGATGTTACTGAAAGAGCATCTTCTGGGAAAGAAATGTTTCTAATCCAATTCTACGTTTTACCATTTTCATTTACTGATATATTCTTTACTGTTTCTGTCAGTGAGTCTGGCTGAGGGCGACTATTTCACTTCGTGTTGGAAAAAGCTGTCTGACAGCAGATAAAATAGTGAAAAATGTTCAACACTGTGTGCATTTAAAACACACTGATTTTTTAAACATTCTATCCGGTACAACCATGTTGCACATTTTTTGAAGAAAACGTTGACATATTTTGTGATTTGCCTTCAGCCAAAAAATAAGTAGTTAACTTTGAGAACATTTTAAAGGTGATCTGAGTTTTTGGCTTTAACATCAAATGAAATTAAAATGAAATTATTATGATTTTAGTATGAGAGAGTGCTTTATTCACTGGGATAGGCCTCAGCTTTGTGGATAATAAGCAGGCATTTGTCACAGATGATCCATATTTGGTTTAGTGGCCTGCTTGGAGACAGTTACTGTGTGTGCATGTGTGTGACAGGCGGAGTCTGTCTAAAGCCACAGGGCAAATCAACTAGAGCAGAAGTAATACTCAGCAGAGTAGGTCTGAGTAGACAAGCACACAAACATACTGAACTGATTTGCTGAAATCAGTTGTCGTGTTTTGTACATTTGGATTCCACATTCCTAAAGAGCATCATGTTGATCTTTTGCAGGATGGAAAAAAAACAAAAACAAATCAGAAACACTACACATTTTGCTGCAGTCCACTACAAAAACAGCTTTTAAAAGACAGCTGGTAATATGGTAAAAAGCTGCACTGGTTTGCAGTGTATTTGCAAAACTCAAATTATTAGACTATACTTGAAAAGTACATCAACAATTATGAATTTTATTTAATTTTATTACAGCCAAACACTGTGTTCAAGCCTAAACGCAATTTAGCCTGGTGAGTTAAATAAAATATTATTGCCCCCCCCCTCAGATGTCATTAAAGTATAAATGATCCATAAAGAAAAATGTCCAACTTTCCAGCAGTAATTTTTTTTTTTTTTTCTTGAGTGACCATAAAAGGAACTGCAGCCTGCAGTTTGTTAGTGTTACTTTTTCAGCTTCAGCTCGTTCCTCAAAATAAAGTAAAGGAGAAAACTTGCAGTTTCAGTTCAAGATAAATTGAGCTTTTTTCAAATCTCAATCTTCTGTTTTATTCAGTCTTTGACCAAGACCATAGGCCATGAACTGTTACAAAAAGGCATTAAAATGTTTGACACATCATGTACAGGAGCTCGCTTTACTGTAGGAGAAATACCAAAATTCATTAAACAGCTCAACTAACAGCTGACCAACTGATCAAATGGGTATAAAGAACATGCACATGAAGCTCTAACTTATCTAGGGAACAAATCAGTGCTTTCTAACTTGGCCGATGGCTGATTGACCAAAACAGTCACTATACACGCGTACTGTATGCGCTACCCAGAACCTACCAGCATCTCCACCTAAACCAAACTACTATCAGTAGTCAAAAGACATTTGACACATTGTCTGACTTTCCAAACTGATCACTCTGCTCTACACATAATCTTATTGGGGAAGAATGACCTGAACAATCGGGCATCTAATGAGCAGAATGGACTGAACTGATATTGTCCTTGCACAGCAAACAACCTAAAAGGCTGTTAATGGTTATTAAAACCTACACCAAGTAAGTAATGTTAAGTGACTTCTAATAGCTGTTTAGATAGGTGCCTGCATCATGCCTTTGGGGCAGAACCTGGCACTCTTAACTAGAAAATGTTCTAGCATAAACTTCAAAGTGGTCTCAGTTGTGCCTTGAAGTTCAGCCCCATAGGAACAAAGGATGGCTGTGTTTGTCTTTGTTGTTGTGGGTTGCTGGAACATCTTGCAGCACAGATTTTCTATTTTTCCATGTTTAGAACCATTTCTACAGATTCCCAATAACTTCCCCTCCCTTGTGTGCCAGCTGGCAACCCTTGCAGTTACTCATTTTTCCAAAGATCCTGTGTTGCTTCAACCTACTGAGGTAACTGCGCAGATAAGGGTGGACCCAGATAGATTTATGATACATTCCTCATTGCCATTATTTTACTACCCAGCCCTTGGCGCGTGAACGACTGTCCTCTCGTCACTACTGAGTTTAATAGCTAATAGACTAACAAACTTTTGAGCGGTAACCTGACTGACTCGCCATTTGATTAACATTCTACATTAAACAGGCCAACTCTTTCACCGTAAAAACTCCATCAAGCATGTTGCGAGCTGCCTAGGCTGTTGCGAAAGATATTTAGCAAAACAGAACACATGCATATCTGTACTTGTATGTCTCATATAAACACCAATTATCCCACACTTACTTGAACTTAAAGGTCTCGCCAAGCTCAGTTGCATCACCTGGTGTAATCTCAAAGATCCCTGAGAATGGGTACGGGTGTCCGCCATAGGCAAACTCTAAACACACAAGAACAAATTTGAGCTGCTGATGTAACAAAAGCCATTAGCAGATAACATACAGTTTTATATATACACTATATATAAGTATGTTTAGACATGCCCGGAATGGAAAACAGTGGTGTGTGTATATATCCTGAGCTATAAAAAAAGCATCCTCTCTGTAACACTATCCTTAGGCAAATGACTTGATGTAGGCGGAGTCTTATTTCTGGGCAACCTTACCTCTTCCATAGATCTCAATCCCTGAGTGAAAGACTCCGATGCCCAGAGAGCTGGTGAACTCATTGATCCAGTACTGAAGGCAGAAGGAGAAACACAGAATAACACGTTTGTTAAATTACAGTAAAATAATAATGCATGTTTTCTACACCTATTGATTTAATATATTTAAATTTTTAGTCTACAAAATGTCAACAAAAACAATCCATCACAACTTCCCAACAGGAAAGCTTTTCTTGTTAAACTGTTCAAAATGTAAACATATCATAGTAAAGTGAAAGAAAAAGCAACAAGAATCAAATTAAAATATGTGATAAAACAATGTAATATCAAATTTATATGGATATTCTTCAGGAAGAAGACAAAACCTCCCCCTCACTGAGGTAGAAAGAAGGAATGAGGAGTATGCACAGACAGCTCCAGGGCATCTCTAAATCCTTGCTGTTACAGACAGACAGTGAATCATTGCATAACTACAAGTGATAGTTCAATTTTTTTGACCTCTGAAAGACGGGAAATTCCTTCAAAATGTAGCCCCCACTGCAATAAACCCACAAACGGCAGCTGAAAAGGCAATATGTTTGACATCCTGCAGCTATGCAAACCTTATTACTGAATTGTCATTGTCCTATTGTACCTTGGCATTTATCCAGTCTTCATATCAGAATAATCAAATTCAGCTACAGAACACATTTACAGACTTTTCTGTGGGAATTTATGACCACAGTGCAGATGTTATCCCTGATGCTTACACAAGATTTCTTTGCATGCAGACAATGACAGTCAAGCTGCACAGAAATAAATCAATAACTGCTGCACTAATCTTTGAAACTGCTATCCATCTTTTCTGTAGTATGTCTGCTAAACATTGTGTCTACAAGGTGATTGGGCAGACTGTTGCTAGGCAGAATTTTCACTCAAAAATATTATTTTATCACAAAAGATGGAGCAGAGAAGAGTGTTGGTGAAGCATCTCAGGAAGCTGAATAATAATCTCTAAATCTAATATTTGTTCATACCTCAAACATCTTCCTACTGCTTCACTGTGCCACGTCATCAGTTAATTGATTATTGTCTTGGACCTGATCAATTTTAAAGTTTGATGCTGTTGACGTTTCTTCAAACCAAATCAAGTGCTGATCAGCATGATTAAAACATGCCAAATTTACCAAGAGCAGTTCCTTTCTGCCAGTGCACTGTAACAAAGGTGACAGATTTCTTACCATGCAAATCTGAGACAATTTTTTTTGTAGACAAAGTCTACAAAAAATATACACCTACATAGTCCTGTGAAAAACTAATTCTGATTCTTTTTTTCAGCCATTATGTTGCAGATTTGCTGTTGTGTTTGGGATCGTTGTCCTGTTGTAGGGCCGCCACAAACGATTATTTTGATAGTCGACTAGTCACAGATTATTTTTGCGACTAGTCGACTAATCAGATCATGCATCAATTGGACGTACAACGTACAGCTTATTGCACCAGCATGCATCTGCTCTTGTATAACTATCATTAGCTTACAGCCTTAAGTGTTTAAGGTATGTGCTAACTAAAAAAAAAAAGACAAGATGATAGTTTATTAAATTTTAATGAAATTTGCAGATTGTTTCGGTGAAGTTTAAGAAACTCAGCCATCTGCTCCTTGCTATCTAAAATATAACAGCACACCGGAGTATATTCTCCAGCAAAATAATTTCCCCTAGGGATCAATAAAGTATTCTGATTCTGATCTCACACTTCTGATGATCAGTTGTCTGCTTGACGTTTATTCAGCTGTGTAAAAACTATAACTTTAATCTCAGCCAAACCGATTTACTCAGGAACAAATAAAATACTGAAAAAAGCCAAACAATAATATTTTAAGTTATTTAAGTGACTTATATATCATGTTTAACCTGAGTAGCGAAAGACGGCGGTGGGTTTGCCGGGAGTCCGGTGTTCTCACCGGCTCTAGTGAGCCTTGAACCCGGGCTAGATATTGAGCTGGTGCGTAACAGACATATCCGAAAACGTCGGAGCGCTTTTGAAAATATGTGGTGTCTTGATAAACTGAGCAGATATTTGAGGTTTACACAGCTACATTCTCGCCTGAAAATATGTTAAACGTTTATTTTGTGACCCAGAAAGAATAATAAGAGTAATATTAAAACTAACTAGCTGCCGCCATTGTTGGAAACTTAGCTGGGCCGCGCTATGAATTCTGGGACACAGCTTCTTCTTCGGGGTTTAAGGGCAGCTGGCATCCTTGTACATGCAGTGCTGTCATCTACTGTTTCAGTCCGTTATTACACGCTTAAATCCTGCTACTTATTCCTGCGTGTTTTGGATGTTACAAAGCTTCAAACGACGCATCGACTATTAAATTGGTAGTCGACGATTTTGATAGTCGACGTAATCGTGACTAGTCAACTAATCGTGGCAGCCCTATCCTGTTGCATGACTTAGTTTTGGCTGAGCTTTAGCTGCTGGACAAATGGGCTCACATTTGATTCTAGAATACTTTGGTATACAGAGGAATTTGTGGTCAACTCGCTGATTCCCAGATCTTACAGCTGCCAAATAAGCCCAAATAATCACCCCTGTGACACCATGCTTGGCAGCTTGCTCCTGGTAACACTTCCAAAAAAGCCATACATGTCTTTTTTCTAACTGTACTGCCATGACCTTTAACAGTTAACTGAGGCCTGCAGAGTCTGAGATGTAGCACTTGGAGTTTTTACAGTTTCTTTGAGCTCTGTGTTATGCTGACCATTTAAAGACATTAATTCTGACATTAGGAATCTGTTTAAATTGATTTTAAGTATTATTTGGATTTGTATATTATATTAGAGCTTTCCATCTTACATATTTGAGGCATTAAATGTGTTTAACCAGAGTGACAATAAACAACTTAATTACTTGAAAATGAGCCCTTTCCCTGGCGGGGCCCCCTTTCCCTGGCGGGTCGCGGAGTATGGGGGTGCCTACTGGGGTCAGCGGGGGAGCTGGCCCCAGGGAGGGGTCACTTGCCCCTCCCTTCCTTCCCTCCCCATCTCCAGCTGCCTCCCTCTTCCCGCTCCACCACAACCACCCACACATGCAGGGCCTTGGAGTAGGGGTATGTCACCAGGGTGCAGAGGAGGCTACCCCCCCCTCTGTCCCCTTCTGTCTGCCTCTGCCTCAATTTTATCCCACAACTTAGACATTCACATTACTCACACTCTCATTACACATACATATAGGATCTTGGGGGTGGGCACGATACACGGAGTCCAAAGTACCATCAGGGTATACACCCCACCCCTGGCATCGTTGCCCACCTCTCAATTTTAAATACACGTAGACATTGAGGGCTAGCAGGAGGGACCATGCGCTTACCTGCTGCTCTCTGGCAGGTAGCTCCAAGCCCTCCTGGGTTTTAAATGCACCTTAGAACACACATGCATCAACACTACAATGAGCGGGTGGAGGGAGGTTTGGAGTCTTCTCTCACCCCCATTCTCTGCGACCTGCTGGAGCAGGGGGGCTAGGACTAGGAGGAGGAGTTGGCCGTCCGACTGCGGTCTGGAGTGTGGGGCCTTCCTCCTGCTGCGGAGTCGGGGCGGTCTGCCTCCCCCCACCGCAGGGAAAAGGGAAACCACCTGGGTCTGGGTGCAGTTCCCCCCTCCAGGGGCAAGGGCACCTAGACCCGGTTTGTAGAGTATGCTTGGGGAGTGTGATTGTGTGTACAACGTCTCTTTATGTCTGTCTCCACGTTGGTTGAGTGTGGAGTAAGTGCATATGAGAGCATGAGGGTGGGAATGGATGTTGTATCTGTGTGTGCCTGTATGTCTGTGTCTATATGTCAGGTTGGGTGTCAGGCGCCACCTCTCTGGGGACATCTCAGGCCCTCCAAGGTTTGGAGGCCTATCTCCCCCTACCACCACTTCCCCTGCCAGTGGCGGACTCCCTCAGACATCGGTGCGTTGGTGGTTCTTTGTGTCCGGGGATGGGCATCCAGGTACACACCGGCTCACTCCTTGGCGGCCGCTTATCGGGGCCTGGAGCCTGGGGCTCGCTCGGGCCACTTCGGAGGTCACTCAGGCGCAGCTGGCTGCCGGCGGAGCTCACGGGCGCGTCACTGCAACTCCCCCTGGCTTCTGCTCCGCGGCTGCTGAGTGAGCCCTCATCTGGGACTCTCCTCAGCTCTTTCCGGGACAGTGGCGCAGCTGCCCCTCTGGTGGTCTTCCTTGGTCTCTTGTGTTCTGGGGGCCTCTGGATGTCTGGAGTTTTGATCTCCTCCATACCTGCTTCATGCCCTGGAGGACGGGGCTGTGGCCCCCCCACACCCTCTAGCAGATTATTACATGAAGGAACCTTTTAAAAAACAAGCGCGTCCATGCTCACAGGTGTACACACGGGTGATCACACCCACAAACTACACCCTTTTTGGCTCCTACCTCAAAGCACACTGTGTTCTGTTGATCTTATGTGCTGCACAATAATGTTTAACATTTAGTATTTACTGTCATATTCCCATATATCATTGTGATGTTGTTTATTCTATTACTCTTGTTCTCTTCTGCTTGCTTTCTTTTTTCTTTCTCAGCAGGTGATCCAGGTGATCGATATGCATTTTTTTTTTTCTCTGCCCGTTCTGTTGGTTTTTGTCTTTTGCCCTTCTCCCCCGTCCCTCTTCTCAGCTGTTTCTCTTTCCCTCTTTCTTTCTCCCCTTCTTTCCCCCAGTCAAGTCTGTCCCGTATTCAGTAAGTGAAAATAAAATAAACAATAAAAGGTGAATCAAATGGACCATTACGGCAAGGCTGGGATGGTCAGTTTGGTAAAGTAAATCCGTTGGGCATCTTTCTTTGCCTTTAGACAACAATTCTGATGGCAAAAGAGCCAAACAGGACAGGCCAAAAAAAAAAAAAAAGAAAGAAAAAAAAGAATCTGTTTAAATTGATTTTAAGTATTATTTGGATTTGTATATTATATTAGAGCTTTCCATCTTACATATTTGAGGCATTAAATGTGTTTAACCAGAGTGACAATAAACAACTTAATTACTTGAAAATGACATATTTTATTAGTGTGTACACACAGAGGCTTTCCTTCTTGACATAAAAACAGCTTCCAATGCAAACTACAGTTATCAGGTATCACAGAAGACAGCTTGCTATTTAAAACAGTTATCACATTTCCCGTCTGTCATTATGCAAATACATTATGTAGCTGCTTAAAGTCACTTGTGGCAGAGCTGCTGGTCTCCGCCACATCTGCAATGCAAAATATAACCTCTGTGGAATGTAAGAGTTTAAACACCAACTGATCACAAAGGCTTTGCGGATGCTACCTGCTGGATGCCCTTCCAAATGCAATGCTCCCTGTTTTTCCAGTCTTGGGAATGGAAAAAAAGAACTAGGAGTAAACTGGATGTATTCTTCAACTCTACTAGAATATCTAAAACAGTTACAGTGCACCTTAAACGCTTTATCCACTATCTGATGTGCTTCTTTCAATTTTTCCTTATTTGAATTCAGATGGTTGGGGCTGCGTGTTCACAGCCAGAGCTCTGTGATTGAGATGACCATACTAGGATATCCTCTCACTGACATCATACCGAGCCAAGAGCATCCAAATGCATGAAACCAAGCTGAAACCTAAGCTTTAGGCTTATAGGATAACTTGCACAGAGCCAGCCATGTTAAATATGCACACCCACCATTGTAACAGTATATGCGGGAAAAAATATACAGTGGAACCCCGACTTATGAATACCCCATTTAACGAAAAATTCAAGTTACGAAGGCACTTAACGGCAATATTTCTGCTCGTGTTATGGCAAAATGCCCGCGTAACGAAATTCGCTGGCTCTGATTGGCTGAGCCCAGAATGCCTACAATGCCCATAATGCCTTCCGAATCCTGTGACAACCCCCTTGGCTTTCGTACTTGCGCTTCGCTGTTCCACTTGGACGTATTGTAGTTGTAGTTAGCAATTAGCCTATCATTCACTCAAAAGGCGCAATGGGTGCTTCGACTTACGAAAGACCCTTTGGAACGAATTAATTTTGTAAGTTGGGTTCCACTGTACACACACACACACACACACACACACACACACACAATTTTACACCCTTAAACTTTATTGAGGGAACTGACTTTAAAACAGAATCTGCATTCTGATCAAATACAACATTTACTGAGGCTTTGGCACAACTTTTGTTTTTTCAAACCCACATTTCAAACTTGTCATGCTGCTGGGTTTCTGTTTCCTGAACTATATATGGGGCAAATGTTGCACAAAGAAAGCCACAGCATGCGTGTCAGTAGTTTTGTTTGAAGAAGCAAAAATGCCACTGCATATCCCCATTTTATCAGAGTCAAGCTACAGCTTGTGCATTTAGAGCTTGTAGACGTATCTCTCACTATAGAGACCTTTTTGATTTTGTTAAAGGTCAGTAATAAAGGACCAACATTGAGTCCAAAAACTAACACAATAAAGCATCTCATATTTCCATTTCCTAACATTACTTCTGGTAGGGTTTTTCCCACCAAAGAGTTTCTCACATCAGCTGATCTCCTACGGATATGAAATCATGTCTGTATCAGTTCTGAAGTGGTTTCTTTGAGCCCAGGAACAGCAGCCATCTGTGTGTGCACCAGCTGGTTCTCACTGACTAAGAAGCCTTGGCTGCTGGCTCCTTTTTAAAACATTATCTACATTTCTGTTACAGTAATGGTGACAGAAGCCAGTCTAGAAAACGTGAACACACATCAGCATTTGAGCTGCTAAAAATAAACAGACACCCCCCCAAAAAAACTTCCTTAACTGACTTTATATAAGGCGAAACATAAATAGCAGGTTGGTGAACTAACACCCAATGGCAGCGTAGTATGTGCCAATATGTCCTTGTAGAACGTGTGTAGGAGTTATGTTAAGAAAACTAATCTGCATCGAAATGCAAAATGACTGTCTCCCACTCCGTTAACAGGAGTAACAAAGACAAATAGTCTGTTACGCTGCTACTCCTCACCCCTGTCGGTGGTGAAATAAGACTCTTATCTCAGACCTCATTACTTCAAAGCTTGTTAAAAGCTGTGTGCTGTAGAGAACAGGCTGAGCGTTTATGAATGAATTAAAAGATAATGAAAGGAACAGGAGACAGAGAGGTGGATGAATGCTTGCTGTAGTTTGCTCTGTAGTTTTCTTCTGTTTTTAAGTTAAGATGTACACCGCTGATTTGAAAGTGTAGCGGAAACAAGCTGACTGAAACTAAGCTCAAAACAGAAATCGATGGAAGGAAGCTACTACCAGCCACAAGATGGGTTCTGGTGAATTTTACCTTCATCTGCAACAATAGTTTGCTCTAGTTTTACCCACAAAGTTATCTTAAATCTCCCATGCAAAGTGTGTTACATTTTTATTTATTTTTTTAAACACTCAGCAAGTTTACACTGAACTAGGCAATTGAATAACAAAAAAATTATAATAATAAGATCACTGCTGATTCGAGTTACTGATTCCTGTGAGCTCTTTGTACTGCTGTCTGTTGATCTGATTAACACAAATGAGCAATTTTGACATTCCCATAACCTGTGGTGCAGCATTAAGACATTTGCCTTACACACAAAGGATTTCAGAGTTCAGATATTGTTTCCATTACTGATAGCTTTAGATTGCATTGTATTAGTTTTTATGTTTGTATATAATAAAGTGAATACTGAGTGAGTGAATCAAATGTGAGGAACTTGTATTAAGAGACTGTTTATTATGGAAATAAAATCTCCAGTTTTATATCAGCTGTTAGCTCTAATTAAAAAGACTGAGAAGTACAGTAAATTAGGTCTGGTTCCAAACTCGGACTGTCTACAATTACATAATAAAACAGAGGTGAAAGCTGCCATCATTGCAATGTTTAATGAATGATAACCATGACCACACACCCAAGCTATAGTACTATTTTAATTGGTTTAGATTTCTTCCATTAGAAATGCTGCACTATATTCCACTAGCAGAGATTTATGTGGCTGTAGCAACACAGTACACTCCCAACTTCTTTTGTTTTGCGCCACGTTACCTTGTAAACTAGGTGGCAAAAAAGAAAAGGAGGAATCATGACTGCTGCATGTCCCTAATTGATCCACACAAAGACACTGCAGCCAACACATAGCCTGCTCGGCTGAGTATCAGGCTCCATTACACAGTTAAACCTAATATCCTAACATGTCCTCTTACACGCTCTGAGACAAAGAAACCCGTGGTGCTGGCTGGCAGGCAGACAGGTGGTGTGCAGATAATGCTGTCTCATTAGAGCAGTGCACTAAACCACTCAGAGCTGTCCAGGAAATCCACTTAGCTGAGATGTGAGCAGGACTGTGGGGAGGACCTGACAGAATGGGAATTGGGAAAAAGCAGTGGTTTGGGGCTGAGGGGGCGCCTGTAATCATGTCTGTACATACACTCTTGACAGTCACGTGACATTATCGATCCTCAATGGGGACTTGTTATCAATCTTTTTGAGTAGATGCTCAGTTGTGCTCCAAGAAGAACAACAGAGCAGGCAGACTCACACACACTGCATAAATGGTGATGCTCTTGAGATTGAGGTAAGGATCCTGAGTTGTTACCCAACTGTCTTGACCTCGGCAATCATCTGATCTTTGCTGTTTTCTCACCTTCTTTTACATTAAATGTTAGCCCTAAGCTTACACCTCCCAATAAAACAGGCCCTATTGAGACCATCAAATAAACTGCATGACAAAACAGCCTCCTTATTCACTTCTATGAGAACATAATCGCAGGAAATTAGAGCTGTTTGCTCAAGTGGATGACTAAGAAGAAACAACCTATAAATTAGGAAACTGGTTTAAAGTGACAAATTAATCAAAGTCATCTAAATATTTCCTGATTTACAACTGCTGTTCAGACTTTTTTTTTTTAATCTGATACCACTTTGGGGGTTTAAAAACTTTAAAAAAAATGAAACTGTTTTGTTGTCCCACTGACATTTTAATGTTGTTAAGGTTTAATGAATGCAGACATTATTCCTGAGGTGACGTATAACATTTTCTGAGAAGCCTTTAGAATTTCTACAGTTGTAAAGTGGCCTCACAAGTAGGGATGGGTACCGGTATCCAGTGCCATGATGGCACCGGGTCTGACATAAACGGTAGTAACCAGACCGAAAAGCAGCGCAGATTTCAGTGCTTTATTTCGGTGCTTTTTTTCCCTGAGATGTCATACACTTTGGATTCCAGCCAATCATTTTAACTTTGCAAGCGTAGTAGGCGGGCCCAGGTACGTACGTTCTTTTAGAGCAGAGCTACAGATTAAAAACGCCCAAGGCGAAGCGGTCAAAGTCTGGCTGTATTTCACAGCAAAAGATGCAAACTCAGCAGCCTGCAACAAGTGCTTTAAGCTGATACTGTGCAAAGGAGGTAACTCCTCAAATCTGATGAAACACCTGGCGACGCTTAGCGTTTTTTTAAAAGCCGAGAAATTCACCGTATTTGATAGCTTGCTGCAAGACCTCACATCGAGCACATCTACTGCGGGTGTGGTGCCTGTTATCGGTCTTTGAGTTAGCAACATCCCCCCCAAAACCCGAAGAGTAGAGTCCTGGCCCCTAGCCCTGCCAGTGTAGCAGAAATGATGACTGATGATGATGGCAGCAACAGCCGTTCTTCTCTGGGTCAGTAGCTTAATGTTGTTCGTGTGTAATTTACGCTGAATAGGCTAACCACATTATTAAATTAACGCATGTAAGGTGAACTAGCAAACACCATCGTAGTTACATGCAGCTGTCTTCTTGTTTGATGGCAGATACTCCCTCCACCCTGGCCAAAAAGGCTAAAATGACCAGAGAAAAAGTGGGAAACAGCTAAACATGAGAGGTTTTTGGACAAAGTTGGTGTTTTTTTCCCCCTCATTGATTAAGCACTGCTTCCAGCCAAGAGTGATACCATAAATTCCCCTATAGCTGCAGAAAAGGCTAACATTGTTATCTTTTTAGAAAAAAAAAAAAAAAAAAAAAAAAAAAAAAAAAAAAAAAAAAAAAACACAACAGCTAAACATGAGGGGTTTTTGGACAAAGTTTGTGTTTTCCATTCTTTAAGCACCGGTTCGAGCACCGTTTAAGCACTGGCACCATTTCTGGTATCGAATAAAACCTAAATGATACCCATCCCTACTCACAAGAGCAAAACAACAGAGCCATCTCTTCTGTCCTTAAAGTGTTTTGACTTTTTTTTTGGTCCTTAAAGAATATTTTGGATGGTAAAATATTCCAACTGGAATTTGGGAACATCAGAAAAAAACAATACAACATGAGTCCAAGTTAGTAAAAGAAGCATGTCCTCATCTATCAGTGCTCTGTTATTCTCCAGTTTCCTTAAATCCAAGATTATATTTTGTAAGCTAAAACTTATAGAAATAGCCTCATAGAAATCAAATTTTAATTTTTTTATTTAACTAAAATATTAACATTTTATTCCAGCTCAAAGAGAGTTATTGTGGAAATACAATGGACTGGTATGTGATGAGTCAATCCGCTGTTCGATCCACTCACTTCAGTTCATGTTGTTCTCTTTTTACTTAATGCAACATCAGTGGCAGACAAGCTAGCATATAATGGAGGGGAAAAAGCTCCACAGATAACTTCTACTTGTATCTTTCCAATGTGGACTGGTACTTGGTACTGGTAAAGATTCATGGCTAAAATATGCATAGAACACAAATAAAAGAAAACCCTGTTACTGGGCCACCAGTAACAGTGACTCAATCTATAAACTGATGATCCCCCACCAAGTGACTCAACCAGCCTCCAAGCAAATCAGTCAAACAACACTCACTGGAATTGATCTACGGTGCAGTAGAGCAAAATTGATGTTTTTTCCTTGAATGCAAAACACATTTACACAGAACTTCCATACAAGTGAAGTATTATGCACAGTTTTAGGCAGGTGTGAAAAAAATGGTGGTAGACAAAGAATGGTTCCAGAAATATAATAATATTTTTTTTTAAATCAATATTTGGTGTTACTACCAGCATCGATTCCTATAGGTACACTTGCACAAAGTCAGGGATTTTGTAGGATCATAGTCAGAGGTATGATCAACCAATTATACCAAACAGGTGCTAATGATCATCAATGTCGCACGCAGGTTGAAACAGTCATTAACTGAAACAGAAGCAGCTGTGTCTGAGGCTTAAAACTGGGTGAGGAACAGCCTCTGCTACGAAGGTGAGGTGAAAGAGTTTCATTTCATGGCAAGAGTGAGCACATCAACAAGCACAAGGTAATTTACTGCATCAGTAAGGTCTCTCCCAGACAAAGATTTCAAAGCAGACTGGGGTTTCAAGATGTTCTGTTCAAGCTCTTTTGAAGAAGCACAAAGAAACTGGCAACACTGAGGATCATAGACGCAGTGGTTGGTGCAGCAGATGAAAGAACATCAAGCTTGTTACCTTTCAAAATTAGATGTCGTCCAGTAGTGCCATCAGCTCAGAGCTGGCAGAAACCAGTGGGACCCAAGTACACTCAGCTATTGTCCGGAGAAGACTAGCCAGAAGTGGTCTTCATGGAAGAGCTACAACCAAAAAGCGATACCTCCGACGTGGAAACGAGGCCAAGCGACTCAAGTATACACAAAAACATAGAAATTGGGGTACAGAAAAATGGCAGCAGGTGCTCTGGACTGATGAGTCAAAATTTGAAATATTTGGCAGTAGCACAAGGCAGTTTGTTCATCGAAGGGCTGGAAAGCGGTACCATAATGGTTGTGTGCAGGAAACAGTGAAGCATGGTGGAGGTTCCTTGAATGTTTGAGGCTGCATTCCTGCAAATGGAGTTGGAGATTCAGTCAGGATTAATGGTGTTCTCAATGCTGAGAAATATAGAAAGATACTCATCCATTATGCAATACCATCAGAGAGGCATACGATTGGGCCCAAATTTATTCTGCAGCAGGACAACGACCCCAAATATACAGCCAAAGTCATTAAGAACTAGCTTTCACGTAAAGAAGAACAAGTAGTACTGGAAGTCAAGTGTGTCTGAGATTACATGAAGAGACAAAAGGATGTGAGGAAGCCTACGTCCACAGAAGATCTGTGGTTAGTTCTCCAAGATGTTTGGAACAACCTACCAGACGAGTTCCTTCAAAAACTGTGTGCAAGTGTGCCTAGAAGAATTGATGCCTTTTTGAAGGCAAAGGGTGGTCACACTAAATATTGATTTGATTCAGATTTCTCTTTTGTTTATTCACTCCATTTTGTTGCTTGATGAAAATAAATGATTAGCACTTCTGTTTTTGAAAGCATTCTTTGTTTACAGCATTTTTTCACACCTGCCAAAAACTTTTGCACAGTACTGTATACTTACACTCAAACCGAGGTGCAAAACCATTAGTTCTGCTGTACTGTTATTATCATCGTGGGGGTCAATGCATGTACAAAGCAAAACTGATTTTTAGTTAGGTCAACTGTCAAAAGTGAAGGAAAGGAAGCCAATTAACAACCAGCAGACAGCAAAATGTACCCACCAGTTAGTGATCATGCCACTAGCAGGTCACCCCTCCTACAGTACTTAGGTCTGAACTGGCTGATTAAAAGAAAGAGGAAGCCTTTAAAAAGTGCTGGAATGAAGGACTGGACTCCTGCCACAGTGAATGTTTGCCGCGGCACCAGTTTCCACACAAACATCGCAAATATGCATGGTTCAGAGCGGATCGTTAGGCAGAAGCAAAAAACACAGTTTCTTCTGTATGGAAAATATGTCCTTCCGTCTCTACTGTCGATTCTCAAATATACTCTAAAGATCTTACACATGTGTCTTTTAGATGTGTATGAGTAGCTTCTTAAAGCAACGGTCCCTGCAGCTATTCACATGAATGGAAGCAAGACAGAAATAAAAGCTCTTCAGACTTTACAGAGAATGCAAGTCATGTGGAAAGCAAGAGAAAGTGAAAGAAAGTAATGAAGAGAACAGGAAGAGAGAAAAAGGGGAATAAAGAATAAGAAACTAAGGAAGAAAGGAATGAATACATACCAATGTATATAATTTGTAATCGTGCAACACACTACTCTTTCTACTGACTCTCAAAGGTCTGTTTAATGACTCTCTGGCTTTCAGTGTTAATCCATTTCAACCCATGTGACCCCAAACCTCTGCAGATATATTGACCAGCAGCTGCAGAGGGACATCAATAAATAGAACAAAAGCAGGACCAAGAAGAAAAGAATCGAGTCCTAAAAAAGGCCATTTATATTTTACCAGGGAGTAACATGTTCAAGTAAGGAAGACCGTCATGATTTACGATGCACAGGTCACAAAGCCAAGTGTACATACAAAGGATGTTGTGGTTTTCCAGCCAGGAGTTCATGCACACTGTCCCAGAGCACTACCCCGATCTGTTTTATAACCTCAAGCAAGACCCACTTTAAATGTAATCTTCAGCCATATTAATCAATGATTCATCAATACATCAATTTCCAGAACCCATCCCCACTGACTCATCCCAGCATGGTGACAACATAGTGACTCAAATTACTGAACCTCAGACTAATGCTATAACAAAGAGTCGATAGCACGTTCTATGCAGTAGAAATTACCATGCGACTTTCACATCTGCTTTTGGTTTGGTGTTTAGAGTGAACTGAAATCCTTAAAATGCAAAACTAGGCTTAGTTAAATAGTGACTTCCTGTAAAGCCTAAACTTTTACTAGTTTTTTTTGCTTTGTTTTTTGTCTGTAGTCCACAGTGGACCAGTTTTCTGGCAGTCCTATCATGGAAGATACATAAAAGATAGCCAGAACAAACGGAGATTTAATATATGGACTAGCAAATCAGCTGTGGGTTCCAAGTTGCTTAATTTTCGTTCTTGATTCTTTTCACACTGCTTTTCCTGTCGCCATTTGCAAACCGGCTTATTTTGTTTGCACTGAACAGACACCAAAACAATGTTGGATCTAATACAAATAGACAAAAACCTTTCGAAAAGGATCATACGACAATAAAGCGTACATGAATTGGTTCAACCGCTTGCAACCCTGACTCACTGTGTTTTGCAAGAAAACAACTGAGGGGGAATAAGCAAACTAATTACTAAAGATGGAACTGCATTAAACGGCAATTGCTTTGGTGTTGTGTGAGTATGCCGAATTGAAGAGTGGTTCGTAATTACGCGAAAATGCTTTTGAGTGTTTTTCTTCCATTATTGTACAAGTGCTGATAACCAACGAGGAATTAAAATCGCATTTTTATAACGCGCTTCAGCGTTGTGTCCTGGATAAATAATACTCCTCTCAAACATACTTCTTAGATCAAGTGATAACAAATAAGCAAGAAAACGTTCACGTTTCCGCTTCTACTTACCATATCATAGACATTTAGGATAATCGGCTCGTTTGCCATCACTGGGCATCAGGATTTTCTTCCCCTAGCGTCCCTTCTTCTCTTCCTTCGGTGCGAGAGCCAAACTCTCGCTCTCCTCCTCTTATTATTATTATTGCTGGCTCTTTCTCGAAAGATGTTCACCTTGGTAATTCAACTTCGCAACTCGGTGTAAAAATGTTAGAGTTCCGATGATGTTTTCACCGTCCAACATCTGACTGATTTTGTCCCCCGACAGAGCAGCAGCAGAGGCGGACAGATGAATCTATCGGTTACCAAAACTGACTTGCTAAACCCGGTCGGCTACCGAGGTCGCCGCGAAAAAACACTGACTTTACAGGGAGAATTTTCTCTTCCAGAAGACGCCGCGCCGCGGAAAAAAGTCAAATTCATTTTCCCAAACAAACTGCTTAGTTAAATAACATAATGTAGGTACATGAAAATGAAATTCCCTGTGTAAAAAACGACTTGCTACTCCCTTATTAGCCCCGGCTAACGGTAGCAATGGAGCTGCAGGCAGGATGCGACTGCTGGGAGAAATTGGACGATGTTGAGGAGTAGACCGATGAGCCCATCACTCTATTAAGCTCCCTTAGCGCACTGAGCATTATGGGTGATGTAGTTCATAAGGAAAACGAGCGCCCAACCAAACTACACTGCTAATAAATAAATAAATAAATAAATAAATAAATAAGTAAAGGGAACACTTAAACAACACAATGTAACTCCAAGTCATGCGCACTTCTGTGAAATCAAACTATCCACTTAGGAAGCAACACTGACTGACAATCAATTTCACTTGCTGTTGTGAAAATGAAATAGACAACTGGTGGAAATTATGGGCAATTAGCGAGACATCCCCAATAAAGGAAGGGTTTTTCATTTGGTGACCACAGATCTCAATACCTATGCTTTCTGGATGATTTTTTGGTCACTTTTGAATGCTGGCAGTGATTTAGAATAGAATAGAATAGAATAGAATAATCCTTTAATTGTCACACAAGGGGAAATTTGGTTGTAACAGCAGCCAAAAAGACACATATACAAACAAACAGGACACAGGACACAGAACAGAAACATACACAAGTTTTCTTACATATTTAGATTAAGGACCGTGGTTACTATATACAGAGAGTACTGTACAGTTATTAAATTAAATAAAAATAACTACAGATAAGAGGCAAACCAGCTTGTAGTGCGAATCGGTTAATTAACTTATTGCAGTTATAGCGCAGATGTAAACGTCTATGTTTGTTGGGAGCAGTTCTGATTGTACAGTCTGACAGCTGCAGGGAGGAAGGACCTGCGGAAACGCTCCTTCATGCATCTAGGATGGAGCAGTCTGTCACTGAAGGAGCTCTGCAGTTCAGCAACATTTACATGCATGGGGTGGGAGACTCTGTCCATCAGAGATGTTATTTTGGCCAGAGTCCTTCTGTCTCCCACCACCTGCACTGGGTCCAGGGTGCATCCCAGAACAGAGCTGGCCTTCCTGATGAGCTTATCCAACCTCTTCCTCTCAGCTGCCGATAAACCGCTGCTCCAACATACAACACTGTAAAAAATGACAGATGCCACCACAGAGTCATAGAAGGTCTTTAAAAGCGCTCCCTGTACTCCAAATGACCTCAGCCGCCTCAGCAGGTAGAGTCTGCTCTGACCCTTCCTGTAAAGAGCATCAGTGTTGTGGCTCCAGTCCAGTTTATTATTCAGGTGAACACCCAGGTACCTATAAGAGTCCACTATCTCAATGTCCACTCCCTGGATGTTCACCGGTGTCAGTGTGGTGGGTCTGCGTCTCCGGAAGTCCACCACCAACTCCTTGGTTTTCCCAGCGTTGATCAACAGGTGGTTCTGCTGACACCAGTCAACAAAGTCCAGAGTCCACTGTCTGTACTCTGAGTTGTCCTCACCTGTGATGAGGCCGACTATGGCAGAGTCATCAGAGAACTTCTGTAGGTGGCAGCGTGGGGAGTTGATGGAGAAAATTTCACTCTAGTGGTAGCATGAGACGGAGTCTACAACCCACACAATTTGCTCATGTAGTGCAGCTCATCCAGGATGGCACATCAATGCAAGTTGTGGCAAGAAGATTTTTTTTGTGTCTGTCAGCGTAGTGTCCAGAGCATGGGGGAGACAGGTCAGTACATCAGGAGACGTGGAGGAGGCCATAGGAGGGCAACAACCAAGCAGCAGGACCGCTACCTCCGCCTTTGCGCAAGGAGGAACAGGAGGAGCACTGCCAGAGCCCTGCAAAATGACCTCCAGCAGGCCATAAATGTGCATGTGTCTGCTCAAACGGTCAGAAACAGACTCCATGAGGGTGGCACGAGAGCCCGACATCTACAGGTGGGGGTTGTGCTTACAGCCCAACATCGTGCAGGACGTTTGGCATTTGCCAGATAACACCAAGATTGGCAACTTCGCCACTGGTGCCCTGTGCTCTTCACAGATGAAAGCAGGTTGACACTGAGCACATGTGACAGACGTGACAGAGTCTGGAGATGCCGTGGAGACTGCTGCCTGCAACATCCTCCAGCATGACCGGTTTGGCAGTGGGTCAGTAATGGTGTGGGGTGGCATTTCTTTCGGGGCTGCACAGCCACATGTGCTTGCCAGAGGTAGCCTGACTGCCATTAGGTACCGAGATGAGATCCTCAGACCCCTTGTGAGACCATATGCTGATGCGGTTGGCCCTGGATTCCTCCTAATGCAAGACAATGGTAGACCTCATATTGCTGGAGTTTATCAGCAGTTCCTGCAAGATTCCCCAGACCTGAAATCCAATTGAGCACATCTGGAACATCTTGTCTCGCTCAATCAGCCTGTAGTGTGTTTTTCCACTTTAATTTTGAGTGTGACTCCAAATCCAGATCTTCATGGTTGCTAAATTTGATTTCTATTAATAATTTTTGTGTAATGTTATTTTCAGTACATTCATCTATGTAAAAAACAAAGTATTTAATAAGAATATTTCATTCATTCAGATCTGGGATGTCTTATTTTTGTGTTCCCTGTATTTTCTTTTTGAGCAGTGTATCTTCTAAATAAACAAAGTAGAGTTTACACTATTTAATACAGAAAGTGCAAATGTGGTTTAGGGTGGTTCTTTTAATGTATTTTCCATCCATATAAAAATAAAGCACAATACCCCATATCTTAAAAACAAAGAGAGACAGAGAGAGAACAGTAATTAGGTCATTTTGGTTGAATTAGAGCAAGATCCCACAAGAAACAGGGTGACTCAAAGACTTAAAAATAAATAAATAAAATTAGGTTGCTAAGGGGGTCCACTGGAAATTTAAATTCAGAATATCTGATCAGATTCAGTTCAACAAGAATGGTATATACCGGTACAGTTCTTAACAAATGTATTATACTACCATTCAATCTAAAGTTTATGCCACAGCTGCCTTAAATTACCAGTATTGGTAGTTACCAAAATTATTTTATGTGCTTCTGTAATGGTTAATTCACCAGTATGTGCAAGCTCTTTAATCAAAATTGTATTTTTAATGCTAAAATCTAATTATTGTTCTGGTCCACGAATCTACTATTTTTTCTGTTTTTTTGTAAAACAGTAAAGCATGTTATTTTTTTATTAAGATGCCAAATTAAAGTAATCCACTTGCATTCCTGAGCAGAAAAATTAGTTATGCTTGATTCATTTGTAACCAGTGAGTGACCTCAAATTGAGGTATACAAACGTGAATTCAGTTTGCTATTTAAATAATAAATAAAAATATAACTTTTAAACAAGTTTTTAAAAGATTTCTAAAATATTCGTGTTTCCTTGGTTTTAGGACAGATGGTCTGATAAATTTATTAAGCACTGTAAATCACTGGGCTTGATTTTCAGACTTTTTTTTTCCCACCCCCATGCTCCAATATAGATGACAGTATATGATTAATAGCACTGTGCAAGAGATTAAATAGCATGTTGTACTGAATAACTGTTTTGCATTTTGGTGGAACAAGTTTTTAAAGTTTTTACTGAAGTGTTTCCATAGTCTAGTGGTTAACATGTTTGCCTAAAAACATCCCTAGTTTGAGACCAGAGGTTATAACCCTGAATAAACAGGAGGGTTGTAGAAAGGCATCTGGTGTCACATCTGTGCCAAATCAAATATATAGATCCATCTGCTGTGATGACCTCTTGGGTAGTAAGGAAGCAGAGAAAATTTATAATCCTGCTTAAGCAGTATGAACATTTAACATAAAAAAAATCACCTAAAGTTTTTTTCAGCTCCTCCCTTGGTCACAGTGAGTCACCACAGTGAGTGGGTAGCTTCACATGTGTGATTCGGTGATTTGGCTTATTGGGGTTGGGTAATAGATCAGGAGAGGCTAGGGCCACTTTGCCCTCCATCTCAACACACCCCCTGCAGAAAAGCTCAGACTTTCCTGGCAGCAGATTCCTGCCTTGTCCTGTCCAGTTAATACTTGTTACACATCTGGCAGCATTTTTTGAAGGCTGCCCAGCATGAGACAATCACTGGAGAATCCATCTGCTATTATAATGAAAACAGATGAAGAATCTGCTGTGTTCATTTTCATTTCTGTTGCATGAAACGTGTTAGAATCAAATTTTTGAATTTCTCTTTCTTCAACTCACGAGTTACCAAAACATACGACTTTGTGATCACTGTGCAGCTCATACATTTTATTTACCACTTTTTTTTGTTTGTTGTGACGCTGCTTATCACCTTCAGATACGCATCTCGTATCAGGCACTGCTGAGATTTGTGCCCACTTTCAATGCATCATCTTCTTCTTCCCCACACAGTTTTTACAGTCTAGGAATGACCAGCATTACATTACTATTTGAAATAAATGCACATTCTGTAAGAGACAAAGTCATGAGCTGTCCTGACTGTTTTCTCCCAGCAGTTCCATGAGAATCTCCTGGTTGGAAAACTCCTTAAGTGAAGAGTTCATTTCATCCAGAAGATCCTCTCCCAGCAGGAAGCTTTTTAAATCGTGCAGAGTCAAGCTGATCCGGTGGTCTGTTATGCGATCTTGGGAAAAGTTGTAGGTCCGAATCTTCTCTGATCGTCCTTTAGTGCCGATCTGGAGGACAAGGAAGAGGAGAAGCACTGAATTTAGCAATGTTTGTTACTTCTAGCAACAAAACCACTAATATCTTACCTGTGTTTTCATTATATTTTCACACCAGTCAAATTCAACATCATGTCAGAGTTTTAGAGACAAAGCATCACATCTGTATTTTATGTTGTATTTTATGGTTTCCACCTGTGGTTTACCTTTAACTGTCCTTTGTATCTCACTGTGTCCCACCTGTATTTTCCGCTGGTTGTAGCGTTTGCTGGTCTCCTCTTCCAGCTTCATGCTGTACAGTTTTGCTCTCAGGGACTTCATGGCTTTCTCCCTGTTCTTCAGTTGGGATCGCTCCTGCTGGCATTCCGCGACCACACCTGCCCAACAAACACACAATAAAGATCTACTTTACTGCATTTATCCATCCTTACATTTTCTTCCCCTTATCTAATTCAGGGTCGTGGGGGATCTGGAGGCTATCTACTGGATAAGATACAGGGTACAGCCTGGATAGGTTGCCAATCTGTCGCAGTGCTAATACATATGCACAAACAACCATTCACGCTCACTATCACACCTACAGTCAGCTTACAATCACCAATTAACCTAGCTCTTTTCAACCACTTTAAACAGCACTGTCATCTCCTTTCATTAATAATCTATGAAAAACAGTCCATTTTCCCCATTAGTGGAAAGAATAAAAGATGCCCGAAACTTGTTTGCCATGTATTGCATTCAGTTTGTACAGTTTTTACCTGTAGGAAGATGAACTATCCTGACAGCGCTGTCTGTGGTGTTGACATGTTGACCTCCAGCTCCACTCGCCCTCTTAGTGTCTATCCTGAGATCCTTTGGGTTTATTGTGAAAGAGATCTGACAAGAACACACACAAACACTACAAATTACACATACTACATATATTTAGATAAGCAGCAGCTAAACAGAACAAAACACTCTGGAAACTTTGTAAGTTTATTGAGGATTCATTTAAGCAAACTGAGCTGTTTTAACAGCATCCTTGTTATTTGGATACATCCATCTATCGTGTGCAGCTGTACCTCAGTGGGCTGGGGCAGCACAGCCACAGTCATGGTGCTGGTGTGCATCCGGCCCTGTTTTTCAGTCTTGGGAACCCTCTGAACGCGATGAACTCCTGCCTCAAACTTCATCCTTTTGTAGCTCTGAGGGCCGCTGATACTAGCTGAGGCGTGACGTAGTCCACCTGTTCATATGTGAGCAGTGAAAAAAATGTGAATTCAGTTTTTTATTTGGCAAATAATTAACATAGATTAACATAAATAAATTTAATATTTGTGTATTCTTATTTTTGGGGTTTTGTTTTTGTTTTTTTACAATAGGTGGTCTAAGGAATTTGTTAAGCACTGTAGCATAAAAAAAGCTGATTTCCCTGATGTTGTTTTATTATAACAACCGCTAAAATGTCACTACTCTAATACAAAAACAGATGGAAAAAATTAGGTATGAATTGAGTCTTTTAATGTGAGCATGAATAAAGTATTTGTTTTGGTGCATGTTTTTAGATTACAAGTTTAAAAATGAACCTTTGCCCACTGTTTACTGGCACTATTTGAATCCATGCTGCCAAACATTCAGCATTTCTGTGACACAAGGGCTCCCTCTTGTGCTTGATATAAGTTATTACAATTTTACCAAATCAAAGCTTCAGGCCTTTGCTGTTTTTTGTAAACACATATTTTACGAATCTACTTTTTCTTCTTTTTTTAATTAGACATCACCTCATAACCTAAATTTCAGTCACTAGCTCAAAAATTGCCAAACACTGTCTTTTCCATGTGGAAAGGACACATAAAATTGAGTTCACTCTGATTCTGATACTAAACGAGAAAATCCGTAAAAGCGTAAGAGTGACCACGTGACTGAGACCACCGAAACTAATCAAGAATAATTCTTGATTAGTTTTGATTCTTCTCTCAAATTTGTTAAACAAGCATTTCTGTTTTCTGTGAAGTTTTCTTAGTGCATGGCATTATTTTTGTTTGTGCTTTCTTTTGTCTTTTAGGATTATTACTTTGCTATGAGTAAATATAGTAATTCGAAATTTGGCTTCTGTAAACTACATGATTTCATATATATGATGCTGAGCTTGTGTCTTTAACTGAACAGATCTATTTTAATTTCTTTCCTTCATTTGGAAATCCAATAAATAAATTAAGGGAATCTATTTTTTTTTAAAAAAAACAACTGTAATGATAGTTTTCTTAAAAGGTGTAACAATGATATGATGGCAAAAATACATTTGTGGAAGATTTTGTAATAGAAATGTATGTGTCGACTGACCTAGCTCACTGGTTGTGTGCTCCAGGATGTCAAAGGACCAGCTGTGGTGATGAGCAAAGCCCTGGTACATGTCAAACACCTTAAGGGGAGAGGAAGTTGGCATGTAAATACAGAAAAAAAACCTTTCGCTTAATTCTTTATTTTTTTTATTCTTTCTTTATTCTTTATTGCAGATGGCAATTGTGTCTGTGAGCATCCCGTTTTTGGCCTGCTGCAATAGCAATATTAAGATAAGATAAGATAAGATAAGATAAGATAACCTTTATTAGTCCCACACGTGGGAAATTTGTTTTGTCACAGCAGGAAGTGGACAGTGCAAAAGTTATGAGGCAAAAATTAGAATACAATAAGAATAAATACAGTACACAACTGTACAGAATAGAATAAAAATATTAAATAAAAATATTCAATTTAAAATAACTAATACACATATGTACTTCCTGACCTCAGCAGTGAACAGCATGGCTTCTTGACCACCAACGCCAGCGGTGACCTCCAGGACGAGGTCACTCAGATCAGTCTCCTCCTCTGGAATCAATAGATCCAGAATCTGATTTGATGATGCATGTTGATTAACAAGAGAAATGTGATAATGTGTCAGCTGTGCGACAAGTATAACAACACTGAAAATGCCAAGAGAAACGCTGTCAGCGCGCTCAATAAGATTTACCAACAGCTCGGTTGAGACCTTGATATCACAAAGTGAAAAAATCAAGTTTCTACCTTTTGTCTAAGAGTTTGAATATCTTCCAAACAGCCTGCTCTCTCCACCTCTGCCAGTTCCCGCAAAGATGGGTCTTCATCTTTGAGGAAAAACAGACACAAATACAATTTTTACCATAATCTGAGAGTGATTCTACTCTCACAAAGTGAGAGCCAAATGTGGCTTATTAATTAGAGATCTTTCTCCACAAACCTTTCAGAAGCGTCTCAGTCTCTGTAATCTCTTTTTGCTTGGTGTCCAGCTCTCTGATGGTCTGGATAAGAGGAGCCAGAAGGGACACTTTGGTCCTCTTGGCCTTCAGTTCATCCTCACTGCACTGCTCCTCTCCCAAATTACCACTGATGGCTTGTAAACATTCGCTGTACTGTGCCTCAGTCTTCCTCAGGTGCTCCTGCAGAGACTTCCTGGCAAAAATCTCATCCACTGACAGCAACTTCACCATCAGTGGTGTGCTGGTGTAAAGAGTTCTTTTAGCTCGATTTTCAACACTTTGGTTTAAGACATATGGTGGTTTTTGAAAGTAAGGTATCCATAGGTTATAGGCAGACTCTTTTACTCTGGGCAGAAGGTTTACAAGTCTTCTGTAAGCCATTTTACATGTAGATGTGGCTGAAATATTCACTGCGTAGTAAACAGACTTGATTTTTGCCGGTCTCTAGTCCATTTAGCCAAATCTCATTCAAAAATACAAAAGTTGGTATTTATTTATGTTTTAACACAAATAAATTACTCCCAGATACTAGGGACCATTTTTGACCCGAGCACAACACAAGGGTTACGATACAGCCTATATAGTGAAGAAAAATTCTTCAACTTGGCGTAAATATAACACGGTAGTGATAATTTTACTTTTTTAAAATTTTGTAACAGGTTCAAGTCAGTGGTGAGCAGCTATAATGCGGAATACTACAACCAACAACAGATTATTCTTTTGGATTTAGAAAATCTTTGACAAAACATGGCTGATGGGCGGGGTTTTTACTATTAAGCCTGAACTAATCTACAAAAACATGATATGAATATCTGAGGAGGTAAACAACTCACTGAAGGTTCCCTGCTAGCTCAACGTGATCATGAAATCAAATGTCAAGCTGCCGAATGCTTTACTCCATTTTTCCAGTTAGCGGTGTCTATATCGGAACAGGCTCCAGTCATTAATTCTTTAAACATTGTCTAGAAACGTCCTATTAACATCATTTACAAACAGCTTGCGTCGTTACCACCTTGCTAAAGGGCGCAGACATATTGAACATTTTCTTCTTTTTTTCATATTTCTTGCGGTTGGGAAACAGCTTTACAGTTCACTGCTGCCACCTCCTGGATGGTGCTGTGTACTGCACCTGGCCACAATGAGAAACTAAAGAATGGGTTACCACACATGGGTCCGTTCTTCGTACCTCGCTTACTACATCCAAGATCAAATCATCGCTATTCCGGTTCTCCGAACACACCTGTTGTTGACGATTAGTATTGCTGGATGAAGTAATGTGAGATCACTGGGTGGCTTAACAGGGGCTACGCATCGATAGTAGAAACATTGATCGGCAACCCTTTGATTGGTCGGCGAAAATGTCGAAGGAGCGCGCTCGGTATTTTTCGGCAGCAGAGCAAGAACTCTTGATTGAGGGATTTCAGGAGTTTCAGAGTTTAATTAAAACGCAAGGGAACACTGCAAAGGCTGCAAAAGAAAGGAGAGAGGGCTGGCAGAAAGTTGCTGACAAATTTAACTCGTAAGTAATTTAATAATAATAATAATAATAATAATAATAATAATAATAATAATAATAATAATAATAATAATAATAATAATGGATTGGATTTATATAGCGCTTTTCAAGGCACCCAAAGCGCTTTACAATACCACTATTCATTCACTCTCACATTCACACACTGGTGGAGGCAAGCTACAGTTGTAGCCACAGCTGCCCTGTGGCAGACTGACAGAAGCCAGGCTGCCATATCGCGCCATCGGCCCCTCTGGCCAACACCAGTAGGCGGTAGGGTAAATTTATTATATTATATTACATTATATCATATTATATTATATTACATTATATCCTCTTTCACATTAGAGCCACAACAGGACCCACTAGAACATGGGAACAAGTAAAAGTGAAATATAAGAATATTCTACAGAATGGTAATATTTATCACTTATATTGCTTTTATTCTCTTGGAAAGAGACCCTGGAATACTCTGTTTGTTTGTTTATAACAGCAACCAAGAAAAGGGCAGAGCAAAAAAAGACAGGTGGTGGTCCTGCACCCCCTCGTCAACAAGTTGGTTAAGTAAATAATACCCTCACGGGAAAATCGATATCTCTCTATGAGCACACTGTCGCGCTGAGCTAAAGGATCCTGTCTATCCCGCAATATACGCTGAATTCTGAAAACTCTCCTTATCAATCTTGCACCTTCCGCAATGGGTGGCTCGCGTATACGGACAGGACATGGCTGCGACAGACTTCCCAAATCCACCTTCGCTTTTATAGCCGTGGTCTCTCATCTTGATTACACGAAGTAATTTACTATTACTACTCTACAATATGAATTACATCGGAAATAATCAAATACATGAAATAGAATGATTAATAGTACATTTCCCTTTTTTTAGGAAATGACCTGTATGTATCTGTATGGAATCAATAAAAGGATCAAGTACTGCATTAACTTTAGTTACATTGATAATATTTATTTATGGTAAAACAGTGGTAAAATATCGCTGTTGCTTTCGGACATACCTGAGTGGCCGCGATCTAATCTTGTTTACATAAAGTAAGCCTGCTCCCGAGCAGGTTTACGCTTACGGATCTGTTGCTATGACAGCAAGTCCCGGATGAGCTTCGGAGAACCGAACGATCCAAGATCACGCGAAATCGTCAACAATCAAATCCAGCTAACTTACTTAGCGAGGTACGAAGAATGGACCCATGATCTGAAATTGTGGTAAACAATAACAACAGCAACAATAACAACAACAATAATGATAATGATAATAACACTGTTCCCATGCACAGACACAGTAGCTCTACTCAACTATTTAGCCATAAGCTTGCAAATTTACTGTAGTAACTTGACCTTTTTTCCAAGCTCTTCTGATTTCATTATGCTTCCAGCTTCAGTTTGACTGTAATTTCATATTTACTTCTAATTTCTGACTACCAATTTGTTAACTTGGAAGAGATAGTCTAATTCAAATTAGACTACATACTGATGTTTTTGTTTTTTATGGTATAATTTATCATATATTCTCAAACCGGCATGAAAGTTGAATAAGAATGGCATTTTCTTCATATTTGTGACTAAGAATTTCATGTCATTCAACATGTTTATTACCCATTTCTGAAGGATATAACTATTTACCCTTCAGAGACTGTCAGAACTGAAGAAGCCTCTCAGATGAGAGGTGAACCGTCTTCATATAACTTAAAGAAGTCCAATTTGTTTCTTTCCAATCTCCCTAGACTTCTAAAAAAAAGAATTTAAGATGGAATGACCCCCATGTTATTCTTTGTCCAAACTTATTGAAACTAACCTTAGATATGAGCACACCTTCTTCTTTGAGCTAATGATATAAATGAATACTAAATTCAGTAAATTTCCCATCCTTGATGAACTTGTCAACAAAATCCACACTGTAAATGCTACTTGAACAGACAAGGAAAAGACAAATATCAGATATACTGTCATAAATTATATTTTAGAAATACATTTGAATGAATTTAGCCTATTGGATGTGCAAATGTGTAATGTTAATAAATCCCTGACCCCCAAGATAAACATATCCTTCCATATATAATTATACTAATCAGTCTTGCACAATCTTGCTGCTACTAATTAACAAGGCTGCTTTGTTTTTAATTAACTGTGGGGTGGGGGGTTTCGAGTGGCCTCTCATGGCATTTGGAGTCAATGATATTGCATGTGAATTGTAGACCCCCCACTGCTTGGGCATGGTGTGAATCATTAGGATTAATTAACAGGCCACTTGAATATATCGCTGAAACCCATATTATACTGGAAGTAATTGGCAATCAAGAGGATGAGCAGGGACCATATGTGGTCTGGGGTGCAGGTATTTCACTGTGTTCTGTCTTAAATCTGGAAACAATAATTCATTGGCACACATGCATGAACAAAACTCTCTAATATCAGCATCAACACATCAATACAAACACATAATTTTGCTTGGTACATACTTTGCATACTTTACTGCTTGCTCTGGACCACAGTAGATTGTTCAGCGCTCAAAATAGACACCAGGAAAAATAGCACACAGTTTCCCCACTTTAAACTGTTAAAGTTTAAAGTCGTATACAACAGACTGTTAAATAACATTATTGCATATACACCTTTAGCTTGCAGAAACTGTAAGCTAAATAGCAAAGAATGGCCTTTGTGGCTTTTACAAAAACGATTTGGTCACCTGAGCATTTTATTGACTTTAAGCTGCTTTGAAATGTATCTGGGACAGCTTTCAACCAGAACGACTAAACTTGTAAATTAGAGTTTGACAACAGGATCAAGAGACTAAACTTATCAGGGTGGACTCCAGTATGCAAAATGAGCCGTCACATACATCTTCAGTGACCCTCTCTCATGTTTTCTCCCAGTTGATCAACAATTCCCATTTCACTGTCCTGTAAATATTAAATTATACAGAGATCCTGATTATGTTTTTTATGACTTAAATAACAGAAAAGTGTTAGAGAAAAAAGCTGAGACAGTGTCTGGAAATAAACCTACATTACATCCCCCAGCTTCCCCCACTGGTTTCAGTGAAAGAGCTACTTAACACATTCCAGGCAGGGTGTGAACTTAACCATCCTGTACATTATCTGCATTGTAGAGCTTTTGTTTGTCAAGCAGTGGGAATCATGGCAGGAAAGAGTCTCTTATTCATGTTTTCCATGTAAGAACAGGCTCAATAAAACCCAGTGATGAAAATTGTTGTTTAAATGTTTAAATGTTTGAAGCATCCTGAAACGGGAGTGTTAGTTTCAGTCATAAATATTAATCAGGTACACTGATTAAACATCCGTGGGCCTTTCAAACTTTTCAGAAACCCTGCAAATAATTAATTGGTAATTGAATTTACCAGTATTTACCAAGCAATGGCTGATGTTTATCGTATGCCTAATTGGTTAAAGGTTGTGTGCTAAAGATTTTTAATAATAAATTCTATTTAAACAGTAGTATCGATTTTCACCCAAAATATCCCAATTAGTGCATGCATAATTTTATTTTTTCTAGTGTTAACAACACAGAATTATTCAATAGTAACTCTAATTTCAAGCTGCATTAAAGATTCCGAACATACCAACTTTAAAAAAAGACTTTAACCTCCTCTAAGACCCAAACTCTTTCACGGCATGCATTTTTAATTTCTCTTTGATATTTGGTCACATTGGGGCCCGATGAATGTAAAAACAAATAAGTACCAGATTTTTTTTAAACCTTATTTTTGTTTTTAAGAAAAATAAGAGCCACATACGAGGATATTCGTTTAAAACTTTGATAAAACTGTAGCAGTATAATGTCCTCGTAAGTGGATATCAGGCCCTTGTAGAGCAAAATTGAGTATTTTGGTCTAAATAACCCAAAATGTGATGTCCACATATGTGGACGCCAGGTCCTAGGAGGTTAAAAGGCTTATTTCGCCTATGAAGTGCCATATTCAAAATATAGGATTTGGAAATATTATTTTGTTTTTTGCATATTTGCGGTCTGCAAAATATGCTAAGTTCCGGAGGATGCCACGATTTTCAAATCGGCTAACGTTTAGAAACTTCTTACGTTTAAGTGCGTGAGATATATCTGTTTACATTAGCTTCAAACGCTGAATGGCGCTCAGAAAGGCCATGTTTTTTTCACGACAGTTTTGCAGTGGGAACACGTTCACTGCGCGGTGACGTTACCGAAACTGAAGCCAGCTTTCATTTGTTGACGTTTTAAAGAGACAACCTCCCCTTGTACTGTGATTGGTTTGCGCCATTTGCGCACCGATTTCAAAAGAGTGGCTGCAACTGGCGGATTTTCAGTTGAGGAGTATTTAATCTGGGAAGAGCGGGCGACAGTCGAGAAGATACTTGACCAGCTACTAGGACTCTTCTGTGGATAACGATATAACAACAGTAAGGTAAGAGGAGTTACGTACCTTTTCTAAACTTTCAAGAGTTCTCTTTAGCGGAATGTTATTCTGTTCGCGGTATGAGGAGTTTGTCATAAGTCGCTTCTTAGTTGCAAACTACTTACCATATTATCATCTAAGACCACGCAAATGTAGCTCGGTATTATAACAGGATTTTATTTAACGCCCATCACTCTCATTAATGTCCAGTTCATGTTATTTGACATACGTTTGACCAAAGACAGCATAAATGGGCGAAAACCGAGTAGCTTCACGTCATCGCTACATTTCCGCCAAATTTGCATCGCGCCAAAATCAAGACTTTGGAAAACTAACTATTGAAAAGTTTCCAACCTTATTTCCCCTTTTAAACAACAGTGTTTATATTATAGCTTTATTCCCTGTCTAGCCACTCATAGCTTACATTTGATGTTTAATGTGGCCTGGTTAGCTTGCATTTGGGAAGCTGTGTTGCGTTCAGTCCCGTACACTCCGTAAAACCTAACCTAACACAATCTTGTTATTTCTCTCCTGTACTTAGAAATCTGCAAAGTGAATGTCTCATTCTAACGGAATCATCATGAAGTTTGCCGCGTGCGAATCTCCAAGAGCCTCTGCCGTGGAGGCCAAAGCTTCCCAAGTAAAAGAGCCCATCCCCATCAAACCTCAGTGTTCCCCTGTAAAGGTGACCACGGTGTTGTTCTCTTCCAAAAACAACACCAGTGCAATCCACGACAAGGAAAACAGCACTGGCATGGCGCATGACAGGACTCTGGAGTTTGAGGATAGTGGTTATCTCTCTCTGCAAAACAGTCAGATTGAATATCACCATGAGAACGAAGAGGATGTCCACATCCTGGGAAAGTCCACAGTAGTGTCGTCTACTGCTACAAATCAAGGAATGCCACATAATTCTCCTTCCAAATGTCAAGTAAGGAGCACCCCTATTCAACTGGAGGCAGTCTGCACTCCTGTGGTTCGTCCCCAGAGGAGAACTGCGGCATACTCGTCGTCCACCCCATCCGGCCATCACAGCGACAGCCACCTGCCTATACTGAACTTCCAGCGGGTTGTGTGTGAAGAACTTGCTAAGAGCTATGAGAAGAATAAGAGGTAAGATTTTGACATCTTGTTTGACTGGGTGTTCATCTAGATTGGTTTACGCTTGGGCAGCTATAAAATGTTGTCTTTCTATGTGTGTTAGGTACGACTGGAGCATTGTCACAAAAGTTGCAGAGAATTTTCTTTTGGATCGGGTGATTGGACGTCAGATGGGCTTGGAGTACAGCGATATCTTTCAGTCTCTGCTGGCCAGAAACATGAGATGTATCCTGACAAAGATCCTGGCCTTTCTGGAAGACTTGGACCTCATTAGGTAAGCTACAAACCTTCACTTTGTCCTATCTGGATAAATGTATTTGGCAGTAAGGAAATTTGAATTTAGGTGATATCAGAATTAATTTTTGAATCTTTGTAACTGTTAATTTTGTGCTCTTATTAATCGCATGTTACATTTCCTTTTTCAACTTCACAGTTGTAAGAAAGTGAGCAGGACTTGGAGGAAAATCATCTGTGAAGATGCAGCAGCTCTGAGGCGGTGTCAGCGAGCTGAGCAGGAACTCAGGGTGAGGAAACTCGCACAACATGACACTGATTCAGACAATGCTTTTGTGCTTCAGGCCATCAGTGTGATTCTTATCAAGTAGTTACATAGTAAGAAAGACCACAACTTACCGTACAGGTCTTCTTACAAGTTATTTAAAAGAACAGTTGCACATGTAAGGAAAACATGCAACGGGTGGTTGTTAGAGCTATAAGAAAGGATGACGCATTCACAATTCATGTCATTCTTTCTATAAGGCAACCTGAATAAGAATATTTAGTTTTGAGTCTTTATTTTGTTTTTTCTTGCAACAATATGAATAACAGTATACTGCTAAAGCTGCAAATGTTCTAATCATTTGATTAATTCATTTTTAGGAGTCAAGAAACTCTCTGAGACAGAGGGGTATTGGTTTGACAAGAGATGTGGCCGTCTCCAGGATGGTGCTGTCCTGCATGCAGACCACGGCTTCCTCAAAGACTCCATCTTCATCATCCTCCTCGTCCACCCCCAGCTGCATGACCACCAGACGGGCTGCTTCCTCTCAGAGAGGCAGCACACCCACCTCCCGATGCTCACGCTTCAACGAGTACATCCAGGTGAGCATCGTTTTCAACAATTCACTCTGATGCAACAGAACTGAAAAACAACCTCATGGCCAAGATTAATTTTCCAAATGATGTTTTCACTGTAGGAAATGCATAAATGTTCCTTATAGCCTTGTTTTTAACAAACCTCCATGTTTCATTCTTTCTATCTCCAGGCTGCCAGCACTCTGAAGCAACACGAGTCTCTTCGTGCCTGCAAACGCTGCGGCTCACCAGCGACACATCTGAATGAGGTTCAGAAAGCTACGTGCACTCGCCTTAGTTGTCTCTTCACCTTCTGCACTCGCTGTCAGGAGTCTTTCCACGGCTCGACCCCCTGCAGAACCGTGACTCCCCGAGCCAACTTCTCTAAGACGTCACCGGGGAGCGCTCGCAGCAAGAAGAACATCAGGCGACTGTGATGGAAGCTTTGTGGAATTTTATTCAGATTTTTTTTTTTTTTTTTTTTTTTTTTAAAGCAGCTAACCTCTGAGCCAGCAGTGTTTCCACTAGCACTGTCCAAACCTCGGACAAGAGTGGAAGTTTTTATATAAGCTCGACCTGAAAATGCAAGGCTTCACTGCACGTACTTTTCCCAAAACCTGTATACGGAAGTCAACACTGAGTGAAACACTCAAAGAAAACTGACACAATCGAACAAAAAATATATCCTGATTGTGAGAAGACGATGCCAAAAAACCCAAAATAAAGGCTTTTATTTTATTTTAAATGAAATGTATGTAAATATATTGTAATGTAACTTTTAGATAATGTAAATTGTTTAGTAGTTTTAAATAAATTTTTGATACTCAGGAAATATGAATAAGTATTAAAGTTTATTGTATTGTACTGTACTGTATGGTATGGTATTTCCTGTAAATACATTGTTTCTTTAAAACCTTACCTTGTGTTATTCTACTTATTTTTAAAAACACAACATTTATCTCAGGGAAGCTGAGTAAAGCTTCTGCGCTCATCAGTTTAGTTTGCAATAAGAAGTGATGTGCCTTTGCCATCAGTTTAACACTGCTTTGAAGTTTGAATTCTGTATATTTAAACTGCTAAATCACAAACAATTTAAATTTTCGCAGTTTAGTTTAAATGATACTTAAGTCGGTTTTATTTATATGGTACCAATTCAGCTAAGCCTGGTTCATTACCTATAGAAGACCGTAGTGGCATTTAAATTAATGGCAAGCATGAAAGGAAAAGCTCTGCTTCATGGGAAATCCTACGGCAACATAACTAAAGGATTTAAGGTCTCCTGATCCTGCTTTTATCAAAAAGGAAAGTGAAGCGTTCACTTAAAAGTGCAGATGGTCTGTTCCCTGATCAAAACTGGGAGCTGGTTCTACGCAAGTGGTTTGATAGCTGAAGGCTCTTTCTCCTTTTTTGCTTTCTCAAACTCTGAAATGACAAACATGCAGCCTGTAAACAAAGCACCTTATTGGGTTAATACTATACAAGATTTTTTTTAAAATATGTAATACTAAATAATATGACTATTAAACTTTAATGCTTGATGACTACTTTCAGGCTGGACTGCAGAAACCTCAGAAAAACTTTGAGTATAACACCAACTACTGCATTTAAAGCTCCAAAGTATTTCTTTTTAATAATTTCCCACAGAGCCGCTGTAGTCAACATGCAGCCCCAGTGGCATCATTGGCATCAGATGTGAACAATTTCTTTTCAATTCTATCTGCCAGCTTTTATTACAGCAGAGGGCAGTGTTGCTTGCTGCCTCTCCATCTCCTGTCCACTGAAGTAATCTATAACTGCGACTATGACTTAAATGAAAAAAACCTCTCAGTGCCAAAGCTCTCTTGTGAAATATTTAAATTCTTTTAATACGACGAATTAAAGCCTGATTGTAAAAGCATTTCAAGCTGTATAAACAGCAACAAACTATGAGGAAAGGTCCGGGAAATCACATAAACAGGCAATTTTACCTAAAAGATAAAAATCCCATATACAGACACACAGACTAATTCACAAGGACAATTCAGCTTTTCTGTATTTTTTTGACCATTTGTCAACTTATGAAACTTGACTGTTATTTTGCTCTTCACATGGAAAATACAGGACATTTAAATGAACTGAAGTGATCTTGCAGTATCTTTCTGCAAGATACTGTGGATTATAGGATAACTGGTCATGTATGCTTGTACAGATTTATGTTAACACTTTAAATAAAACAGATGAATTATGGAGAGCCCATTTTTACAGAGTATTAAAAGAAAAAAACACATTTAAGCCCAGAAAATGTATAATCCGGTCTCATGTTTTATGAGGTGTACCTGCAGTGTATATACCTACCATGTACATCTTCTTACACAGGGGTCAGTTTTGGGGAAAAAAAACTAAAAAAATAGTTCACAATTCATTGTGGCAGGCTAGCATGGTGACTCATGCTTAGGACAAACATGAAAAAGTATAGTTTTCACTTCCTCTTTTGCCTTTATACTCATGAGTACAGCACTGGGCCCAGTCTTGCAAATTCAGGCCAGAGGGGAGTGTTGACATTAATCACATATTTACATAATTTTCCTCAAAATTTCATGGTCCAACATCCTTTTATTACAGTGAAGATTCAAAATAAATTATTTTTGTTCGCCAGTCTTAATCTTCTTTATCTTGCTGTACGATCATCATGTAGCCACAGTCCTGTGAAACTCAAGGCCCCACCTGGCTCCTTGATCACCTCATAAAGGAGCTGCCTTGGAGGCGCATTTCCTCCAAGCTTCAGCAAAGATGCGACTGTCATGCGACTCTCGTGTGCACATTAATCTTCAGTGGTGAATCACCACTGAAGATTAATGTGCACCTTTCTTTGCTGAAGGGATTAACATGTAGTTAGTGAGGGAGGTGGTGCTTTCAAGCATCCATACATTTTCTGCTACATGTTGTTACGCTGGGGAAGATCCTTGACTACATTTTCCTCAGCGGTGTTCCACTATAATAATTTGGGGTTGCGTGCTCATGTTGGAGTGTTACATGATGTTCAATGAGGTCTTAATAACACCACAGTGAACCTGAAGAAGCCCTTGCTGTAGCATTCTTGGGTATCTCGTGAACACCCCAGTTTTTAATGTTTTACAAAAAGATTGGAGATTCTGGACAGAAGTTTTAGAAGTGTGTTACATTTATCAAAGTTATTATATTAATAATTTTCCAATACCCATCATAAACTCAGTTCTGCTTTTTGATAAAGTGCCTGCAAAACCTGAAGTGCCTTTTTAACGTTAGCATTTAAATGCATTTTATTTTTTATCCCTGTGAGTCTGACCTTGTGCTCTTGGAAAATCCGCTTTTAAAATAAACCCTCACAAGCATTTGAAAAGTTCCTCCTGGAATGAAAATATCTGTCTTCAGTTTCCTCTTAAAAATCTTTGCTTGCATCAGTCATCGTTTGTTTAGAAGAGTTATGAAGCCGCAAATAGCATCACTGACATTACATGATTGCCTCTGACATTTGGAGAACAGCCCATTTGTCTCTCACCTCTTTCTCTCTCTCCCTCTCTTTATCTATACCTCGCTCGCTTTTCGCTGACTTGCTGTGTGTGTGTGTGTGTGGTTTGTTGGGATGACGCATAAAAACACAAGCCAGCATTCATTTAGCTCTTGCATGGAAATGATTTCTGTTTAGCAAGATGGAGCTGTGACGTGGTTCTCAGAAAAGCCTCGGTGCACCACAGGTGTGCACTTGTCAGAGGTCACTGTGAAATAGCTGGTGTACATTTGAGGTTTACAGTTAAGTTTCTTTGATTTTGGCCTCGTAAAAAAACACATCTTATTAGAAATGGTTTCCTCTATCCAGGTGGACATGTTATGTGAGAAACCTAAGAGAAAATAAAAAAACAACATAACAGTAATCTTAACAATAGCCTCCTGAGAACCAGGAGACTTATTTGAGCTATCCTACTAAGTCCTGATGTATTAAATAGAGGACATCCGGGGTTTTCCATTGATATCGCATGTGTTTGGGTAGCCTCTTTTAGCTCCAAAGAGGAACGAAATCACAAAAAACGTTCAATGCGAAGATTCTTTTTCCCTCGGTTCTCGGGAGGATAGGCCAACGAGAGTACCTAGAAGTTTTGCATTTGCTGTCTTTCCAGTGTTTAGGACTCAACAAAATCATCCTTATTGATTTTATTAGTTACGCCTGAAGCCTGTTATTGTGTCCAAATTTAAGATGAGCCACCAGGCCCGAACGCTGTCAGTGGAGACAAAAACATTGGCGCTTTTAAATCAAAAGCAAAGGCGATTGTTGCATTTTATGACTATATTTTTCTGGGTTCTTTTGGGATGTATGACTATTAATGTCAGCCAGTGATAAATGAAGTTTACAATGAACCAATAAGTGTCCATCTTATATAATGAAACAGTTTTATACTGAAAACAAACAGGTTGCTTATCTTGGCATGAAAACTGAAAACACTGGACTGACCTAATTCTTGTTTTTTGTTTAGGAACCTCACAGTTTTAATCACAGCCTGACTGATGTGTTTTATATTTGTGTAAGCATACAGAGAAAAATATAAGAAATATACTTGAGGTATTTTAAAAAATATTATCTCACCACAACTTGATCTCTAATCATTTGAGTTATGGAAGGTGCCACTCTGCAAATCGCAGACCCTAATTAAATATGTTTGCTTAACGAATGAATGAGCCAGTAATATTTATTTTTACATATTAAAATAAAACGTGTCTTCTTTTTCCAACACAGTGTGAGCCAAATGACCACAAATGACCAAATGCAAAGACAGTGATTTGGCTTGAAAGTAATTGAGGAGCCAGAGATGCGCTGATAGAGAGAAGAGCAGCAGCTGTACACCTGACATGTAAGAAAATGTCATGATGATGGAACTAAATGGACGATTTTGTAAAACGTGAGAGCTGCTGATGGAGCTGTTGCAGCGGCTGCTGATTAATCTGTGCTGTGGCCTTTTGCTCCCCCTGCAACCAAGGCTCATTTATCCCGCGGGTTTATTGATCGCCTGCCGCAGCGAGACACATCTCCAACACAATCAGACCTGATGCTGCTTATTGTAAAAGTCATTAGGCTTGGCTTCCACCTCTGTGTGTGTGTGTGCGTGCTTTACTATGTGTGTTAATAAACAGGTGTTTAGCAGACTCCATGGTTACTTAATCACAGCGTGCAGGTTTGGACCTGAAAGCTCCTGATGACATAAAGCGTCACCGCATGGTGAAATCCATGTCTTTGTTTCTGCCGTCATCCCTCTTGCGTTTCTCCTGTCACTATTTTTGGTGTTTTATCTGCCTCTTTTGAAGTTCACTCTTTTTCTGCTTTTTTGCATAAATAGCTCATTTTAGCCCAAGGACAGAGGGTGCGGGGGTTGGTGTATGTCAAGGCAACATCCGGACCATGTGAGCTGTGTGTTTTTCAGGTTGATGATCCTGATGTGCAGTGACTTCCACAGGTCAATTGGCCATGTGTCACCAAAGTTGAACTGTAAAAGCCCTGAAATTAAGCTGTCATTCGAGCGCCTCCAGCACAGCAAGAATGAAACAGGAAGTGAATCAAGAATGGAGCACAACAAACAAACCAAGTTCACTGCTGTGCTGCAAGCAGGCTCAAATATTTTGTAACCTTAATCCATGAGAGAAAGTTTGCTATCTCCCTTTGAGAAACATCCAGCTTCATATGTTTTATACGTTTTGGTGGGAAATATTTGTCCTGTACCCTTTAAGCAGCTGTAGCTGATGTATTGAGACAATACTTTATTGTATATCTGTACTTACCAAGTCTCATGATAAACAAATTTATTTCAATGGTCAGCCAAATCACACCCAAATCATCCTTTGGGAAACAAGTGATGTACCAGATTGACCCACTGGGCACCACAGAGGCAAAATGAGCTATGGTGGCCTTTTCTAGTTTGCTTACCTACCACCCGTGATGTGGCTTGTGATTTTTTTTTAATGTTCAAATTTATTTATCATTGTGCATGTACAAAGTATAATGTGTACAGAAATAATATTGATATTATAGATAAACACACGGACCCTCCACATCAGGCAAACAGATCCCTAATAATTCAAGTCACGATTGTGCATTAGTTGTACATATTTTGGGGCTTTGAAGGTCTTGGCCACATGGGGGGCTGGTAATCCAGCCTTGAATAATAAACACAATTGTGGAACCAGTTGCTATTAGAATACATGGTGGCTTTCATATTTACACCTAAATTAAGGGATTTAGATAATCTGGCTTCAGCTGTTGTTCAGGGGTCTTGTGTGTGTGTGTGTGTGTGTGTGTGTGTGTGTGTGTGTGTGTGTGTGTGTGTGTGTGTGTGCACGCCTTTTTAAAAATTTGCGACTGCCTGGCTGCTTGTGCTCTTGTCAGTTCTGATTTAATCTGGTGATGTACAGTTCAGCAATGATCTCATCCATTCCAAGTAATTGTAAATCTTCTAAAAATAGGAGACAGGTTTTAATGAAAGTTCTAGTGTGAAAGAATCAGATCTAATCAGATTTCAGTTGTTTAAAAGAAGAATTTCTGTGTGTATATATCATCGTTTGCAGCTGCCTTTGTGTGTTCCCTGGACTCGCTGGATTCTGTTGCTTTTCCTTTAATTGGCTTTATTTTCTGAAAATATATTTAAAATTTATGCTTGCCTACCTCTAATCATCCATCCATCCTCTGCCGCTTATTCACACTCACACCTATGGGCAATTTAGAGTTTCCAATTAACTTATCTGCACTAACTGCATGTCTTTGGACTGCGGGAGGAAGGCGGAGTACCCAGGGCGAACCCACTCAAACATGAGGAGACCATGCAAAGTCCACACAGAAAGACCCTGAAATCCAACTCAGGATCTTCTTGCTGTGAGGCAACAGTGCTAACTGCCGCCCTTAGATTCCTATTCCTTAACATGATAGAAAACAGTAGGGCAACAGGATTGATAGGCATAGAGTAAAATGCTGACAAAATCTTTCTGCACTCTTTCCCAGATTTGTGCCTCGATAAAATCCTGGACTTCATGGCTTGGTTTGTGCTCTTTCATGGAAGCTTTTAACCTATAGTCTTCAACCCACTAATCCCACTGGTGTTAGTGGGTTAATAACAGTCCTCATATTTAAAGTGATCTTAGTCTGTCCAATTATTAAAGCTAAAAGCCTGCACTTCAGCATGTCATTGACTTTTAATACTTAACTGAACCTTAAACCTTGACCTTAAATAATGCAAACAACTTATGAATATGAAAGGACTTGTTATTTAAAGAATCCTCCTCTCACAGTGGTGCATATTCCAACAGTGTCACACCTCTTTTATACACTGAAGGAATATTCTCACAAAGGATACACCTGTGCATCAATTATATTTCCTCTGGTAAACCTCTTCTCTCCTGTCTCTGACCCTAAAATCCTTCTCAGTATGCCATGCTGAAGGTTGTCTCATTTCCTAAAATGCAACTGATGAAAGATGACAGAGGAGACAAGATAAGATATCTTATCTTAAGAGGCACACATTAGAGAATTGAGAAAATACTAAACACAAGCGGGTGAAAGGAATAAGAGCACATGAGAAAAAGTAAAACTGTTGCATGAAGACTAACACTAAACATGATGACGGAGAATTAACGCTGGAAACATTAGAAATTGGATACCACAGGGAATTTACTTCATCTACATTTGTTTTGGGGTTTTCTGATTTTGTTTGTTTCATTTTTGATAGCCTTGCAAATGTGTCTGTGCACACAAACAGTTTGTGAAACCCACCGTTGCAAAAATTGCTGTGAGACTAGACTGCAAAATCAATTTCAAAAGCTCCAGGGCAGCTGATAAATGGACCTGTACAAATATCAAAAGGGCTTTCATTTCTGTTTGACCCAGGTTTTGTGTGCAAAGCTGCCTTTTCGCCTAACGAGCTGATATTAAATAATTTCTGCTGTTTGTTGTATGAGCTAAGTGGAGACAACATGAACTTACTAAAGGTTTGCAACCAAGTCTTGTGTTATCAGTCAACAGTGCTGAGAGAAAAAAAACAACAACAAGGTGCGAAGTTGAGCAGCATGCTGGATTTATGACTCTGTGGATGCACGAGTGTCCTCAGCAGAATCGTAGAAGGAGCAGTTGAGCTTTAGCAAGCGCACACGTTCACAAGGACGCAAACACCCACCCACAGTGCTCGGTGTTAAAAGGCTGCAGCCCTATCTCTCCGTCTATTTTTACTCTGTTTTGGTCCATTAAGATCAGCAGTGATGATAGTTAATGAGTGAAGCCCCTCGACAAAGCAGGCAGTAATCACAGACACACACACACAATCACATATCCTCACAATATTGATGTGTAAGCTATTGCATGTGTTTAAAACCATGCACACTTTAAAAACTTTATGTATATATTTGTATAAAGTATATAAGGTATACACTACTGCCATGCTTAAAAGAGGACATAGTTACTTGTGTATCTTTTGAGTGGACTTTTCTATTTACAGTGGCATTATTTTTTCTAAAGAAATTAAAAAGCAAGAGGTTTGAATTTATTTTGGATTTACTTTAAATCACACGTAGTTTAAAGTATACCAGTAGGCCGAACTATACACCACTCTACTAATATTTGGTTAAATGTCCCTGAGCAAGCAACATCTCAACCAGACACTTTTATAGCAACTTCTGGCATAATTCTATCTGTCTACCAGTCATCTGCGCATAACTGGTAGACTTCCTTTAAACTAGTTGGTTTCCTGGCACATTCCATAAACCTAGTGTGCTTTATCCATTCCAAAACCAATTTTGCTGGGTATTTGGGACTGTTCGTTCATTGAAGGTTCATGCCCATGATGACTGTATGTAAACTGACCACACTGATAGTTGTAATGGAGGATAGCAGGTATGAGTAGTAGTCTTTTTTCAAGACTGCACTGGACAATGAGTGAATTCATTATCCCTGATGTTTTTTGCTTTACTTCCTGTCATGTGTTCCTAAAGGAAAAACTAATTCTATGATCTCTGCAGGCAGTTCTGGTTGGCAACGTGGCAGAAGATGACAGATTAATTAACAAATGTTAGCAAGGCTAACTCACTGAGCTACGATAGTGAAAATGGTAAGGAGTGCTAAGCATCAGCATGTCAACATCGTCACTGTGAGCATTTAGCTCAAAGTGTTACAGTACAAGCACAGTTTGACATTGGTGATTGGTTTTACTGAATCAGCGAAGTAATTTAAGTTTTTCACCCACAACAAGTAACACCTGCTAATTATAAGATCGTTGCATGTGGGTCGACCCTGCAGAACGTTGCTTATGACATTTATGAGTCAAATATCTGCTGCCATTTTGACACCTGTAAACAAAGTGAGTCACAACTGAAAGCAAGCAATTACATTTTTACCTAACACCAGAATTCAGTCATTTGGGGGCAAGCATGGTTTACCTTTTGGATTATTTAAGGACTTTATAGTAAAAATGGCAAAGGACAGTAAAAATTAATCATAACATAATTATCAGTTAAAAGAGAAATCCAAAATATAGATTAGCATTGAGCTATGAAGAAGAGTTGTTTAACATGTTCACTGTTAACCTTCGATTTAACCAGAGTATTTCGAGTTATCTGTTACACATGAACAAAGACAGCTTGTTCTTCTCCACTAAGGTCATGTTGATTCGTCAGCTTGATTTAGAGAAATTCTAACATCACAGACAATCTCAACAGTCGACAGTTATCACAAAAGAAAATTGCTAGAAAACCAGTAGCTTTTTCCTTTCCTTGTCAGCAGATGGTGACAACAAAACTTACATATCAAAGTGTAAAATGTTGTTACTTCAGGTAGACGTGACAGGTTTGTGCATGCAAAGGAGAGACTGTACATAAATGATGGACATAGCCACTTAGGGATACAATCTGGGGGTAGTTATCACAAGTGCCTAAACACTGGTGAAACTATTTATATTTAGAAGCAAACTTGAGCTTCAGCTTGGGCTTGGTTTTTTACCCTCATAGGTTGACACTATGATTGGAACTTGTCCGAATTATCAAGAAGTATGCTTTTGGGAAAACTGGAGCCTGTGAAACTCCATGGATGAGCCTTTCAAGAGCCAAAAGTTTAGCAAGAGGAAAGAGGAAAACGGAGAGTTTGTTAAAAACAAAACAAAACACATTATAGTAAAAAAACAAAGAAATCTTTATGTGATGATCCTTTACTTGATTCCCGAGTTGATGCTTTGCTGATCAGTGAGAAAGCTACCAATGAGAAAGCTTCGCGAACTTCATCTCAGGGAACCTTTCTCTCCCACAGTGGGAGTCATTACACAGCAAAGCTGTGGAAACTCACAGTGGGATAACTGAGACGTCTCCTAAATGGCATGAAGAATGACGACATGGATAAAAGCACAGCTACATTTAGACCTTTAGTCATGATACAATCATTTAGACATGACACAACAGACCTGCAGTCCATTATCTAGTGCGACACACTTACATTAAAACTGTGAAGACCAACTAAATAGGAATCAAAGGTGTAACATACTTATTTACTTACTTCTAAAAGTTGAATTGTGATTATATCAGAAATTGTGTTAATAAACTATAATAGGCAAACTATACAACTGAACAAGATGCATTCATTTGTGGTTGTGGAGTGACGTTACGAGTCTGTGAGCCATTAGCACTGCTATTTTGACTTTTTCTTGTAAAAAAAAGAAGAAAAAGAAAAAAAAATCATATCATCTTAGGTTTTTCCACTAATCAGCTCTTTATGTAGCACCCAGTCCAAATCTTATTGATTCCTTCTGAAAACATACATTCATGGTAAAAAACAAAGCTAAACAAAACCAAAGTACACCACACACATCTGTCAATGCCAAGGTTTTATGTATCTGAACATAATAAAAAATCATCTTGAACTTGCCAGTTTCTAAAACTATTTACACGCAACCCCTGATAAGCAACAGCACATCACATTTTGCATTGTAACATTGGTTATTTAACAAAAGCTAAACCAAACTGCAGAATTACGGAGCCCCAACCTGTACCTCATACTGCAGCAATAACCTGAAGTAACTGTCATCTTGTTGTTTATGAATCTCTTGCGTTGTTGTGGAAAAATTTTGGGCCACTCTTCTTGACAATAGTGCTCATGAACATTGAGGTTTCCAAGTATTCATTCATAACTGAGAACCCAGAGTGACGCCTTAATTACTTCTTCATCTGCTAATGAAGGTGGTGACGAGCAGTACAGCTTGCAGCATTGTAGCCTTCATTTTTAACTGTATGTTCCTAGAATGGCTTTAAAGGCTCTTTGAACGGGTTTTAAAATGTTCTTTTTGTTATCGGGTTTGTGTAGGTAAACACTAAAACAAAGATCTTGTATGTTCTCATTAGGATTTGTGTCAGTGGGCGGGACTATAACCTCAGCTTTATTTTGTTAACTGGAAATTATGTGAGAATGTATTTCAGGCTGTGTTACAGAGTAATGTAAAACTAATGCAACGAGTAGAGTAATAAATTATTTTCTCAGGCAGTTAATGAAGTAACATGCTAGATTGCATTTAAGAATAATAACAAGGAATCTGTAGTAAATTACTTTTTTGGAGTAAAAATTCAACACTACTTTTGTGTTTTCATTTCATTTGCATTTACCACGTGGTGAGACCTGTTAAAGACAAGATTTATTACTTTATGCCCTAATTTTGCAAAACCTTAGAGCTGAAAGAAGATGTTTTTTGTTTGTTTGTTTGTTTGTTTACACAAGTGTAACTGAAAACCCTGATTTAGCTTTACAGCATGATAAGAAACATACCAATCAGGTTTATTGTCAAGAAAGATTTGAGATCAAGTTGACATTGTTTAATATTATTTTTGTTTCCAAACTAACTTTAGTTTCGAGCAATTATTTTATACTATTACTAAACCAAATTTTTCTTTATTTTCTTTCTAAAAACAAAAAAGTATCATCCACTAAGATAAAGGGAGACAAACACATCTGACAATCACGTGTTCTTCTGTTACAGCTTCTCGAATGCAAATTCTTTTGAAAGGGCAGCATTTAGTATTGCAATCTTGTTGCAAACACCTTCCTCTCCTCTCTACAGGTGGTTTTAGCTTTTCTTTTCAAGCCTGTGTCATCTTCAGTGTTGCCTCAAGTGAGTGGAAAGACACATCATCACCCTTTTTTGCTATGACTAGACTGCTTTAAGCTGATAGGATGGCAGCAGTAACTCAAATAACCCCTCATCACAACCTTGTTACAGCCAACCTTGAACCTTGAAGTAGATACAGAAACAGAACACAACACTGGGTAAAGTAATTAAGTAAAGTATGTAAAGTATGTAAATGACAATCTGACAAAGAACAAAGGGAGACAGTGACTATAAACGCACAGAGGGGTGATAGGGGCAGAATGGAGACACCTGGGAGACAATGCAGAACTAAATCCGAAAATATGACATGGGGAATTATAAACTAAGACATGGGAACAGAGACAGATGACTATCAAAATAAAGAAAATGGCAAGACAGAAAAAGCTAAGAGAAGACCGAAAAAGCTGAGAATATTAACATAAAGAAACCAACCACAAATAACTGCTGAAAGTAAAATTCAATTCAATTTTATTTATATAGCGCCAAATCACAACAAAAGTCACCTCAAGGCGCTTCATAGATACAGAGAAAAGCCCAACAATCATATGACCCCCTATGAGCAAGCACTTTGGCGACAGTGGGAAGGAAAAACTCCCTTTTAACAGGAAGAAACCTCCGGCAGAACCAGGCTCAGAGAGGGGCGGGGCCAGGGGAGACAGGATAGAAGACCTGCTGTGGAAGAGAGACAGAGGTTAATAACAGATATGATTCAATGCAGAGAGGTCTATTAACACATAGTGAGTGAGAAAGGTGACTGGAAAGGAAAAACTCAATGCATCATGGGAATCCCCCGGCAACCTACGTCTATTGCAGCATAACTAAGGGAGGATTCAGGGTCACCTGATCCAGCCCTAACTATATGCTTTAGCAAAAAGGAAAGTTTTAAGCCTAATCTTAAAAGTAGAGATAGTGTCTGTCTCCCGAATCCAAACTGGAAACTGGTTCCACAGAAGAGGGGCCTGAAAACTGAAAGCTCTCCCTCCCATTCTACAAGAATACAAAACTCCAAATGCCGCAAATGCAATAATACAAAATATCAATAGACATAACAAAAGACAAAAAAACAAGGATCCAGCCCCTTCCCAGTGCAAACATTTGGAAAAACCACATCAGAAAATAAAATAAAAACAAAAAGATGTAAAACTCATAATATCCCAGTGTCACTGTCCATGGTGCTGAAATTCCTCCTTATTGTTTTCTAGGGTCTCCAAGGGTCTTTAAGCAATAAATTGAGTTACTTATTGCCAAATCTTCTTCTCCCCTAGAAAATGTACAAGTTCAAGACTCTATGTGATAAGTAGTCCGACAGTAATTTAGAAACAACAACTGAGGAATCACAGGTTATAATGCGCCACATTCATTTTAACTTGTGACTGAACTTCTTTAATGTGGTGTGGTCAACATATTTTTCACAGGGGGCATGCTCATTTTGTTTTCTTTATGATCATCTCAACATGGTCTGTATTTTTTACTGACTGACTGATTTATTAAAATTTTTTTTTAAGCTATAGATGTTTTCCGGTTGACCGACCGTGACTCTAAATAAATGGCATAATTGTCCTGAAAGAGACATGATGTGTGGATCGCCATTGGCAACATATTGCCTTTTGTTAAAAACAGATCCTGATAGGATCCCCACACAGAAACACCTGCTTCTCTGGGCACCGAAAATGGTTGAGGCAAAAGAAATGCACTCAGGGTATATCCAGTTTGTTTATGTCACTGTCACAAATCTTTATGTCAATCAGATGAAACCCACAGGGATAAAGTAAAGGCCGCTTGGTGCTTCATGCTCATATGTGTCGACATGTTATCATCTACATGTTATGTTCATGGTGTTTTGAGAAATTCAGATTGGTTGTCCCAGAGTAGCAATAATATTTTAAAACAGTTAAAATCTGATGGGGAAAAAAGGATTGTGTAAGAGAGATAGCATTCTGTTTTAATGTTCAGCTTTCAGGAAAAACAACTCACATGCTGATTTTGACCCCAAAACATTTGCCTCCTTGTCTGAAACACATTTAAGAATGAAAAAACAAACAAACAAACAAACAAACAAACAAACAAACAAACAAACAAACAAACCCAACCTTTTGCCAACTTTTCTTTAGATTCCCACTAAACAAACTTTTGTCTTCAAACTTACAATGAGCTGGGTGTAGAAGGCAATGAGCTCTCTACTCATCAAACAATCAGGCAGACAAAACACATCAGCTTTGAAAAATAAACCAAAATCTTTTATTTGGTGACTGGTTTACATCACTAAATACACTAAAGGCAGGTCTATGCACAGTTATAACTTCTTTGCTCTACATACTGAATAATGTAAAGTGATTATATGCATCTGTGTCCATTCAATGTGTGTCCTCCTCGCCTGTGAATCCCCCATGAAAAGAACATTTATGAATTCTCTGACAACTTGGTGTGCGCACAGATCATGACCGCAATACTGAAAATGATTGGGACAACACTTTAATTTAACACAACTGTACATTAAAGAGCAATAAATTTATCTATCCTGTTGAAAGGAAATCAATCAAATCTTCCACTGTCAATCTTATGACTATTGTTCTGTTGACATTAAATGGGTCAACTGAACATTTCTAAATAAACAAATTTACAAATGGTACCTCTGGCTGGAAACCAAATAAATCACATTTCATTTATAGTTTGAGTGGACAAATGCTTTACTTAAATTTGAGAGGATTACAGATACCCTGAAATGAAAAATGAAGACATTAAAAACAATGGAGTTTTTATTAACATTCAACATGTCAATTAATTGATTAAATTTAATGGAAAAGTTATACCATTAGGAATAATCAGGGGAAATTATCCATTGAAAATTAATAAAAAAAAAAAAAAGTAATCACAAAATCAAAATGTGACAAGTAGCCTGATGAAATTTGCATAAAGCTGTAATTTCACTAAAAGTTAACACTGTTTATGTTCCACTGAAGATCAGCTGTACCAATGCTCCACTGACAATTAATGAAATGAGTCTGAATTTAATTACATAGATTTGAATGCTCCATTTAAAGTTAATTTGACAAGTGCTGGCTAGTTAAAACCAAAGTTAATATGTCATGAATATGAAATTTACTGGGAATGTTCTCTGTGCAAATGAAATTGGATTGAGTGTTATTATTTTAGTTTAACTTGACTGGGTCATTTAAAATCCCAAAAGCGGATAGGGCCAAAGATCCTTAGATAAAATTTTGGATTGTTTTTTTTCACTGGAAGTTAAACCTTTGTCTGACAAATTAAGGTTTGTGACAGATTAATCATGTTTATCTTCCAATGAATGTTTGATATTGGCCAGTAAAGCCAGTATATCCACTGTAAATCAACCGGTATGCTATTAAAAAAAACACACTTTTCTATCAATAGTCAATGGCTCAAATTTTCAACTGAAAGTTCATGGGACACAATTCTCTTAAATTTAACACTGCTGTTGTTCCCCAGAAATGGTTAATAGAACAAGAGCGACCTCCTTTTTATCCACTGCTGCCATTTGTTGACACATGCATGTTGCTCAGTGCGGCCCGAAAATTCTTTTGCGATTAGCATTGTGTATATATATGTGGTATATATACAGTGAAAACGTGTACTGTATAGATGAACAGATAGCTAGATAACCACACTGGAGAACACATCATTGTTGGTTGACTTTTGAATGTCCTTTGGATTAATACGGTGTTGTTTTTTCTGAATGAATGGTTTCATGAGGATGACTTGAGGTATTCACTCGAGCATGGACTTCTCCTCAAAGTGCCTGCAAAAAGAACAGCAAAGAACAGGCAGAGAGGAAGGTTAAAAGCTGCAATACATAACACAGCATTGACTAATAGTCAGGTACTAATTGTGTGAAAAGTTACTTCAGAAATTTAGCTTCATACTTGTCATAAAACTGGACCTTTTAACATTGTTTGTGCTTTTGGTGGCTTTTAGCACTTTTTAATTAATTAGCACTGACTCTCAGGTAATATGTCTGTGCATTGCAGCTGTACAGTTTATGAATGTAGGCTGTTAACTACGCTTGCTGGCATTAGCATGCCTCACGTTTTAAGGCTCCAAAATTCTGAGTCAAAAGAAACCAATAGGTGTCATTGATGTTGATGCTCTCTCTCCCCTGCAAGTAACTGTGTATTAGTGTGCATATGTGTCTGTACTTACCAGCTGATAGTTGTTTAGGAGATGGTCTACGTTTATGTCGTCGTAGCTCTCCTGGAAGGTTTTGGGTTCATCCCTGGACTCCTCGCTGGTTACAGGATCTTCTAGGCTGTGTGGTGTAAGGACATCGGGGAGGAAAGAGGGTTTCAAGATCCACACTTTTTTTTTTTAAATAAACACCTGACAGGTCTAAATAATCTGAAAGACTTGTCATTATCCCTTTCCATATTTCTTCACAAACCATAACAATTGTTCAGTGTATTTTCTTCTAGTTAGATGAGTGTACTATTTTTATTTGTGTATTAAGTGATTGAAGTGACAAAGTTTTGAAGATGCACAAACATATATATTAACCAAAGTTGATTTTATTCCGTTTGAGGTTCTAAAGGTCTTTTTCTTCACATAATCAAATGTACAAATTATCACCCTTATGAATCCGACGGACTCTGTATTTATTGTTTTTGTAGAAAAGTAGCTTTACAAATACATGTCCAGGTAATTCAAACAGTCTAGTCAATGAACCTTAAAATGAGGATTTCTTAAAGCAAATGCTGCATGTTTTGCACAATATTCAGCAAATTTGCTTTACTCAATACCCAAATAAAAAATGTATAAATACATTTGAGCAGAGCCACTTTATCAATTTACCAACTGGTTATTGTGATTTGCAACCATCAAGCTCATTTATACATCAAATAAAACCAGCATCCATCAAAATGGAGTGAAGTAATCAAAGTAAATGTGCTTTTAGCTCCATTATTTTCTTAATGTATTCTTCTGTTCATCCATAAGCAGCTTCAGAAACTAAGAAAGCTATCTGTGTATACAGTGAGATAAAAAGTGAACACAAGGACTGATTCCTACCTTCTCTTTCCTGATAAGACAGAGTTCAGGTACTTCTTGACAGCCATCTGTTTGCGGAAGCGGCTGTAGTTGTCTGTAAAGATAGCGTCTGTGTGACGCTTTGCTGGCTCATCCATCAGCTCATCACTGAACAGAAGAGATGACAGCAGAGTGATACCATAGCTCAGAGGGCAGCAGGTCTTAATGCAAACTCAGTGCAGCTCATGGTCTGTGACTCATGTTGTCATGTGTGTGTGCATGGGTGTGTGTTCCTCTAGAATATATAAAAACATGATGTGATGTCACTGATTAACCTTTAAAATATATGTGCAATTACAAAAAGCATGAACTCTTTCAATTGTAAATATAAGTAAATATAACATTTCTATGAAGTCTTCTTGGACTCATTTCTTTTATTTGTATCTAATTTGATTATATGACTAAATGTTTTCGATGAAATAAAATATGAACTTTGGGGGTTTGGAGAAAAATCAACTTTCAACCTAATTTATAGCTTTAAGGTAAAAAACAAACAAACTGTACTTTACTTTCCTTAGCACCCATATTTTGATGGTTTATGGTCAACAACTGGTCCTTGACTGTGGTTTTGGTCAATGAACAAAGAAATTTTCTACAGATAATAAGCTTTGTTTATGTATTCATTTATTTAGAATTTTCTGAAAACTTAACATTTCTATATAATCCGAAAATATTTTAAACGCCTCTAAATACTTCTCATGTCTGGATTGACAGAGTTACACACGAGTTTATTAAGCCTAAACACGAATCATTATATACATTTAATAAAAAGAACAGGGTTGGGCATAAGAAAGAACCACTGCTTTCTCAAAAGCGAAATTTAGCATGCTTTTTGGGGGATTATTTCACCTACCTGACCCGCTTTCCAATCAGAGACTCCAGGTACCTCCGTGCTGATAGCTGTCCCAGGAGTTTGCTATATCCGCTGGTAAACAGACCGTCTGCGTGTCTCGTCGCTCTGCACAGATTCACAAGGCATTCACATTAAAAACCCGGATACTTTTAATCCAAACTAAACCGGAGACATACCCATTGTGCTTATGATTGTAACAGAATCTTTTATTGCTTTTGCCGTATGACAAATCATGTAAGTTTCTCAGTAATATGATAGTGTAATAATAAATAATGATCAAATATCTCAGATTTTACCCCCAACAAGTTTCTTAAATAGTTCCAAAGTGGTCGCTATTGTAGAAGTCCGATGCTTACATTTAATGAACGGTTCATTCAGCTAATGCAGTTAATCGCATACCTCATTGTATTTATTACCGAGGAAACTTTCCCCACTCTTTCAGTTTCATATCCATGTCATCTGCGCTCAGCAAAACCAATAAGTTAAACAATTTACTCAAGAACATAAAAGTTTCGGCTCCAGAGTCGAAAGACAAAGCTGTTCGTCCTACCATACAGTGTTGGGTACATTTCCTTCTCTATACATTTTTTTTTTTTTTTTTGTAAATAACACGTGTTTGCCCTTACCTTATGGTTGTGTGCGGTAGACTTAGGGTCCGGGAGTACAACACACTGCACAGGGCTATTAGGAGAAGCAGGTGGGGGCCGGTTCGTTGTACCATCGCTTTATACCTGAAGATGGAAATGGTGAAGGGTTATGCTCATTCTGGAACACAGAAAGTATATCTGATCGTGCCAACAGGGGAAGGATATCCTTTATCCGGAATTACGCGCAACAGTCCAGTTCAGTTTCTCGAGGCAAATGCAGAGAAGAGAGGACTATTTGTGGAACGAACTCTAACTAATTTCCCCTTTGGTGCCGATCTTGACATAGAGAAGACAAGAAGCCATCGGAATCCAATGCGCAATTGCGCGCGTCGCCGTCACAGGGTAGGACTAAAGATATAATTCCACATACCACATACTTTGACTGTGTTGGCACAATCTGACGTGGTATTGAAATGTATAATTCAAAAGAGTTATTGAGAAAACGCTTGCGATCTCCATCAAAATACCACGAGTAAATTTATCACCGGAAGTCTAAATATCTTTATCAGTAACTTTCTGCTTCAAAATTTCTTTTTAACTACTCAGTTCCGTGACTCTCAGTGCAGTGAGAGTTCGATGTTGACTGAAGAAACGAAATAAAAGCGTTTATCTTCGAAAGGCTGTCAGGGATATAACCGTTACGAAACACTGTTACTTTTGTCAGGAAAGAAAAACATCTGGCGCGGTCCCATGCGTAATTGTGCACAGCGCGGATATGTCGAGGAGTTTTATTACCCTTCGTCAAGAAGTGTAATGCCTCTAATTGCTGTTTAAACCAAAACAAGTAGTTTATTCAATGTAAAACTCAACTTTCAGTTATTAGTAAAGCGTTTCCAAAAGCCGATGGAAGCGGGCATAACACCAAAACTAAAACCCCACCAAATACGAAAACAAACACAAATTCTCAAAGGAACCCCAGAATTACTATGATACAAATGAAAATCTTACATGTGCGGTAGAGAAAGTTGTCTGGTTTGGTTCTCTCTGCTGTGCTGCCCAGACTCCTGATCTTGAGTCGCTTCTTTATGTCCACACTGCTGCTCCGATGTTTCCTCACTCTCGTTCTCCTTTGTCTTTCTGTTTACCTTCAGCTCTGCTGCCGTTTTATACACCTGGATATTCCTCAAGAAGCATCAGACTCATCAGGGGCCTGAGACGTCAGTGGGTCGCTGCTTTCGTCATTGGTGTTGCTCACGGAACCAAAGAGGCCTATGGTGGAATTAGTGGGGAGTGTTATTCTGTTTCTTCTGATTAAACGCAGGAATAACTAACTTATATGCCAGGGTTGATGTTGACTCATCTGATCATTTCCCCATGAGCTCCTCATCGTGCAAAACTATAGTGCAGGTCAGGGAAAACTGGAAATTGGACTGGAAATGAAACCGAAAGCTCTGAGACCTGGATGGAAACTAGAATAAGAATAAAACAGCTGTGAATTTCAAATGTTAGCATGATTTTATAAATGTTATTGTATAGTAGCCCTTCGTTGTCATCCTGAAAATGGGCATTTGAACAGTGCATTAGCAATGGAGTTTAAAAAGACTTGATTATTTTAGCTGTGGATGAATATAAATCATGAACTTCTGGAGCATAAAAACGTTCATGCGAAAGGTCAATATAGAACAAAAATTAAGCCACACCTTAAAAAAAATCAAGAACTCTTTTGTTTAATACCTTTTTTCTTTTAATGAGCTGCTTTTTAAAGGCTTCCTGGTTTCAGAAACAATGTCACCAAAGTAGATTTAACAGTAAAAATGCAACATGGAGCCACTGCAGCAACTAAAATATTTAATTAAAAATAATTAAAAACATTCATCATGTTCTTCATATTTATTTTAATGCCAACACATCTCTCAAACATTTCAGTGTGCATTTCATTGTCTGATGAAAATTTCTGATAACTAGTGGAGTGTGACATGGGATGTTTTACACAATTTCCATTGGCCTTTGAATGTTGAGACACTCTGATAATAAATCATTTTAATTAGTGTATACATGTGCATGTGATAGCCAAATGTTTTCTTCACTTTTATTCAGCATATCCGAGGTTTTACCGTTCCATCTCTGTCAACCAGAGTTTAAAAGTGTTCAAAAGTTATAAATGTATGCAAAGTGTAGAAGAAGAAGACGTGTTCTTGCTTATTTTTATTTCCATTTATTTAATCATTGACACAAACAGTAATTCCACAACAATGCTACCAAAAAAATCCTCTATCGCTGCTATTTATACCTTCTTGTTTAAATCTAAAGTGAGTGCTGAGCATCATTGATAGTGCTGAAAAGAAAATACCGTGGATATTGCAGATTACACCTCCAATAAACTAAAAAAGTTACAGGATGTTTGCAAAGTAGTGATGCTGCTTTCTATTTCAGGTTGTATTGGGCTTTAAACAAAAGAATAGCATACAGGACTGAAGTGTTCCTGAGTCCACCCACAGTGTCCCTGATGAGTCTGATTTGTTCTGCTGGAATGGCACAGTGAAATAGCTGTGACGTCAGCTGGCACCTCATCCATCCATCTTTCCGTCCATCCAAATGAGTGTGAACCATTTAGCCAATATCACCGGAGAGGGAAAAGATGATTGGCTCAGACATGGGAAACAGAGAGAGAAAGCGTGACTGTGTGCTGCCTTTAGGTGAGAGTGTAGAGCTGAAAAAATAAGCACGGAAACAATACACAGGATTGTTGTTGAATTAAACAGATAAACACAATCCTGTTACAATTGTGTGTCAACTTTCACAAATTTTATAGATGTTTTGAAGATATGAAATATTCGATCTGTGTCATGGCTCCTGGTTTTGGCTCTAGGGTTTTGTCATTTTGTGGATTCATATTTAATATTCTGTGCATTCTGTTTGATTTCGCTGTCTAGCTTTTAAGTTTTTGATTATATTTAGACTGAGGTTTTTTTTGTTTTGTTTTCATTTTAGGGATCTTGAGCATTAATTCTTGTTGTCATGAAGCATAGAATTAGGATCCAAATGCAGGCTGTAGAAACAGGGACAAGCTGTTTAGTCTATGGACATAGTTTTGAATACTTGGTGTTTATTTAGCTTCTGTTTTGATGAATTCCTCATGCATTTGCTTCCCTCTGTGTTTCCGTCCTCTCTTTCCTCTTTCTTGTTTTCCTGTGTTTATACGTTTATCCTCCAGTATTCCCTTGTCTCTGTCTTTATGTTTGGTATGAGTCTTTTTGTCTCTGTGTTCAGTAATGGGTCTTCTGGGTTGCTTTCTATTTCACTTTGATAGATGGCTCTTTCTAGGCTCTTATTTAAAGGTCTTCTGATCATCTTGATCACTTTCAGTTGTGTTTTGTTCCATGTCTGTTCCTTATCAGCCCTAACTCTATAAATAGTCTCTGTTAGTCTCCATAGTTCTGGCCGGTGTGTTACTTTGTCCCTGGTCTTTGTTCGTCGCTCCTAGTCCAACTTTGAACTGACTCTTCATAGTTAATTTGTTTGACTAATTACTTTTTAAAAAAAAAAACTTTAATAATGTTAAAAACAAATCTTTTTAATATTTAAGTATTCACCTTTTTTGTTTTACCCTTTTTGCCCTCAGAAATTTTATTCAGAATTTACCTGCAGTTGAATATTTACCTGTGCCTGAAATCGCTCAATGTCTTCTTGCTTATAACTTTCAAAAGTTTAACATATTTCCCAGTTTTTAGCATTTGATTTAAATTGCCAATAAATTGTAATTTATGCTGATATTTATGTATATATAATTGTATATTTTTGTATATGTTCCCATCCTGTGTTGTTATAAAGGGTCCAGGGATAATCCAGGGATTATTTCTATTTTACTTGCATTATTAATATTATTATTATTGATTTATATTTCCTAAGTAGACACATCTAAAAATGCAATGAGCTCTGCTTCATTGTTTCAGCACTTATTCAGAAGCAGGTCTCTGGTGTTCTCAAGAGACACAAGTTTATGAAAGAGAGGGGTGAAAAAGCCCAGTCATCAAAACAAGTTGGTTAGGGTCCATCAAACATTTGTGCCCAGGAGTCTGTAACTTGATCTGGGCACAGCCACAATACAAATAAACAGTTATTGATAATGAAGATGACAGAAGAATGAAAAGAAACAACTTAGGCCTGAGGCTGATCTTTGGAGAAGGCTAAATATTGGTGGCTGCTCCAGATTTGGCAGGAGGCAAGGGCAGGTCACAGAACAGTAGACTGGATGATGTCCTACTGTACATATTCCATGATCTGTGTTTAACTTTGAGACTTAAAGTTATCAACTCTCTGAGGAATGAATCAAAAACAGTGCAGTTCTTGTTTTATTAATCAGTATGCCATAAGAGTGTTTTCAGTTTACAATCTGTTGCACAAAACAGGTACTGTGCATTCAATTTCACAAAAAATATATAAAAGATTTGAGGGCCAACTGTTAAGTGGAGTGAAAATCCTGCAACCTATTACATTAAATACATGCAGAACAGAAGCAAAACAGAATTTAATCGGGGAAATGCCAAAAATAAACATGTGTTTCTTATTGGGGGTTCAGATTTGGCTCACTAATGGCCACTGTGCATCTCTCCCTTGCACCATTCTGGATCTTGTCTTTTGCGCCATGTCTCCATGCCAAGTTTCACGTTTCGGGTTTTTCATGTTTATTTTTAGTTTCCCCAATTTAGGGTATTGTTTATTCTTGTCTTTGTTTGCCTTATGCTTTGTATTTCTCCATCAGTCATGTTAAACGGCTCGCTTTTTGTTAATTTAAGTTTTGTTTCACATTCCTTTGTGTCTGCATTTGGGTCCAGTATTCACAATACATACAGTCTGCTTCTGCATATTGTGACACTCCCAGCATTAGATCTTTTCTTATATATTTATCTTATCGTATTAAAAAAATAAAACTTCCATCACTTATATTAGCAGTGAGTGACATTGAATGTTTAATACATGGTTTTGCATTTACTTCACTGTTTACTTCACCACATGTTCTACATCATCATATCCTCCTAAATGGACTGTATTTATATAGTGCTTTTCTGAGATTATCTAAATTTGACTGCTCAAAATTTCAGTCAGTGATATTGTGGATCAGCATCAGAATAATCATAAGTACACTGCCAATGCAGTAAAAACACACATGGATAGAGAAACACATAAAGAGACAATGTCAGTATAAAGGCACCCAGCATTCAAAGAAGATCTTTCTATGCCCTCCTGGAAGCCCGAAGAGCTATTCCTGAAGACTATTCGAAGAATTCACTATCATGAAGAATAAAAGGCAATTATACCAAATGTTGACTTTCAAGCTTGTTAGAATTCTAAAACCTCTGTTTTTGTGACTTGTGGTGTATTTTTATGTGTGTTTACATGTTTTCCCAGCAAGATATAAAAAAATAAGGAGTGGTTCATGATTTTTGCTGAGTGTGTCTGAATGGAAAATGTGAAAAATATGATTCATTTTTGTTTGCATTTACGGTTGTTCACCTGATGATCACTGCAAATTTTATTTACCTCTTTGTGACAAGAAAGTCTCTGGCCCCTATCTGGTCCTTGATATCGCCTCATAGTCAGCAGATGAACCCCCCTTTACCTCCTTGCCCTCCCTCTTCTCAGTCATGATGGCACTATGTGAAACCTTAATGTGATCAGTCCAGAAAGAAAGTAGATTATGTAGAAGTCCATGGAGAAAGAGCTGGTCTAATTGACAGCAGTGATTGGAGGCAGGTCTGTGCAGGAAGAGGAAGCTGATGGAGGAAAAACATCAGCATTAATATGTGGGTCTTGATGGAATGTACGGAGGAAAACGTTCCTATAGACATGTAATGGGTCACCTCTGCACACAAGCTGGCACAGAGCACTGAGGTCAACAGGAATCTGATGCCTTTTTCTTTTTTAAGATTTTATTTGGCACTTTAAATACCGCTACTAGAGTAGTACTGAGTTCACGTCTACTAAAGCAACTAACTTTGTTGTTATTTCTTAGCTCAAACCTTCTTTTGCTTTTGTGTCCTTACAGTCACTATTACGCAACAATCCATAAGTAACTCACCAAGCTGGATCATGGCTCATTAGGGGAAGAAATAAGCCCTGGTTCTGCGCCAGTCAAGCACCATTCATTGAGGTCTGTGTGCCTTGTGTATAGCAGATATACATAACAATATAACAGATAATAATATACTTGATAGAAATTAAATTAATCTGTGTTAATTCTGTGTTTAAGAAAATATGTAAGCTCCATATAAGCATAATAGTGTGCTGAGAACTAAATAATGAATAGTGAAATAATCTTAGCCTTTCTTGAGAACTCATAATGCAAGTGATGTCACCTGAATAACTGACGACTGTGTAAAGCATTTGATGAAACCAGCAAAGATCAGCTGAAACCAGCATGACATTTCTGTGAATTTTTGCAGTGTAGTTGTGTATTGAATATTATCTGTTTGCGCTTAGTATGGCCACAATAAATGGGTGCACACTGAACCAAGCATTAGCTGTGTAGGTTTCTCTGAAACAGTCAAATGCAGGACACAGTTTTAATGAAATCATCACATGTAGGGTTGACAGCTGGAACTTTGATTAGGTAAGTGTTTTCAAGTGATCTAACAGCAGTTGGGGCTTCCCTTCTCTTTTACCAGGGCAGTACTTAGAGCGCTGGAGCACATGAGATGGCTGGTTATGTGAGAGTTTGACAGACAAGTTTGAAAGTAGGCATTTAGCAAGGTTTCCAACAGAATTCCTACAAGGAAGAAGAAGACAGACAGGTTAGTACATAACTTATTATACTTGAGTAAGCAGGTAAGTTAGCCTAAACTATAACATCAAATATGAAATGAGCCTTTGTGTTCTTTTTGGTCAGCAGTGGTTTTCACCTAGGGACTCCCCCATCGATGAAGTTTTTGCCCAGTCGCTTTCTTATTGTTGAATCACAACATAATTCAAGTGGCCTGCAGTTCATTAGATGTTGCTCCGGCCACTCCTGGAAATATTCATCTCTGTTCCAAGTTTTCTCCATTTGTGAAGAATAGCTTGCATTGTGGTTCACTGGAAATAGTTTTGTAACCCTTTCCAGTCTGACAGATGTCAATAACTATATTTAGAGTTTATTAAGCTTGTCGGATGATATGTTATTTTTTAGTGGGATAATGCAATTACCTTTTCACAAAGGGCGAGGCAAGTTTGATTAGGATCATTTAGAAACTTTTACTTAGGCTGCCGTTGTCTAGTATTAAAATTTGTTTGAACTCTTTTAAATAGCAGGGCAATAATCTAGCAAGGAGTGGTGATGGTGGAATCCAAGTTTAAGTACAGCACTGATTGAAGATGGAGATCAGGTGTCCCTGCTGAGACTTTGGCTACCTTTGCAAAAGACTGGTTATTGACGTTTATGCTTACATTCACAAAGAGGAGCGAGATGGAGAGTGAAGGCAGGCCTACACCTGGAAGACATAGAGGGCTGCTGGCATTAAAATCTCTGTCAGTGCGCCCCAGGGTGGCTGTGGCTACAATGTAGCTTGCCATCACCAGTGTGTGAATGTGTGTGTGAATGGGTGGATGACTGGATGTGTAAAGCGCTTTGGGGTCCTTAGGGACTAGTAAAGCGCTATACAAATACAGGCCATTTACCATTTACCATCAAGTCTGTCAGACTGATTCTACAAAATGAGTCAAGTCAACTACAAAGAGATATCAAATAACCACAAGACAAGCTGATTTAAAATGACTGCAAAGTAACAGAAAAAAAGAACAGGGGGCAGAACATATACAATCTGATGTAAAAAACAAACAAACAAACAAAACAAAACAACTTCGAGATCCAATAATTATAAGGAATAAACACACTAATAATAAACTCAACTGTGGAAAAGAGATGTAAAGGGACAAAAAAAAAGGTGGGGGTGGAGGGGTGCAATCCATCTGCATTCATTAAAGGTTACAAATGTGGGAAAAATTATGAGTGAAATCCAATTTTAGGTCCAAATGGTGTCTGTGTGAGAGTCGGCAGCGTGACTCTCCCACCTGACGGTGTGAAGAGGGGAATCCCCTGGCTTGCTGAGTGCCTTCTCTGCACCACATTATCCAATTAGCAAGCCACATGGAGCGACAACTCTGATGGCAGATTGCTGCCTGCAGCCTGATGGGACTCACTGGGGTCTCTCTGCCACCTTAGTTAATCTCTCTCGTGAGTTTATGTGGCAGGTAGGGAGAGACAAAGTAAAGATACTGAGATAAAAGTGTAAAGGAAAGATAGATGATGATAGAAAGTGTGAGAGAGATAGAAACCAAGGCAGAGGCAAGCGACTGAAATAAAGATGGAGAGAGATGAAAGGAAAACAGGATCGAGGGATTCAAATGAATTTAGAAAAAAAAAAATTCAGGTCAAGCTTAAAATAAAGTGAAAAGGACGCTTGAGTGTGAAATATGTGAAAAGGCCAGGGAAAGTTCAAATTTTCTGTTAACAGTAGTGTTCAAAACATTTGATGCATGCCTATTTGATGCTATAAATTAATGTTAATGACAGGAAAATGTTATGAAATGTTTACGCCGAATTAAGATGTTTGTCATATCTCACAATGACAGACAGACGACTCATGTCTGTGGTGTGACCCAAAACACAAAGGTTCCTCACTATAACCATGAAACCCTGAAATGCATTACCTCATCTTATCTGTGTATATTTTGCTATATGTATATAATTATGTTAACTGTAAAAATATAGTAAAAAAAAAAGAAGAGTATGAATGACTTCTCTTCCCACTGGTGATTGTGTAGCGAAGATGATATCAAGACATCCCTCTACAGACGAATGGCAAGCCTTTGCACTCGTCTGAAATGTCGTCATAGGTGATGTTTCAAACTGGTTTTCGTCTCCCGGGTGAAAAGATTCTTCTCTTCCAGGCTCAGCATGAACCCAGTTGGGTTAGGTGATGGATTGCCATTGACAACCAGAGGAGATTAGTCTGATACATTACAGCTAAACTCCCCTGATGGTTTAAACCTAGTTTACTGCAGCAGGATACAGGCTGCATTCAGAATTGAAAATGAAGACTGGGCCAACACTGCCGGATGAAATTTGGGAAATGAACATCATTAATGCTGTAATGCAAATGACAGGTTTATGACACCTAACTTCCTCCCTAATGAACTCAATAATAGCATTAACTGCTATGTGTCATTTTAGAACATCTATAGGTTGGAAAAAAGTAAAACAATTAAGACTTTTTGTATTCCTTAGCTTGCAAACAGTTAAACTGTCTTGGGAAAATGTGGCGAGAATCTGACTGATATCATTTTTAAGTCATGTGAAACACCGAGCTGCAGTCAGACTGTGATTAGCCTGTCACATCGTAACAAGTCAACTTGAATAATCATATAGGTTATTCAAGCTGAGTGACCATAAAGGTAATATGTCACTACCCACTGAATTCAACTTATAGTTATGTAATGCAGTGTAGCACAATGATTTTACTATTCAAATTTAAGCACTAAAATAATTTGGAAAGGTTTAGGGAATAGTAAGGTTGTCATATTTAGGTACTAGTGAGACTCACCAAGCAGACTCAGCTTAGAGCTGAAGGAGGTTCAGTACAACACTGAATGGTTAAGGGGGAGCTAGCTAAGTATTAGCAGGCTATCCAGGAGGCAAGTATTGTGAGTCAGTGAGCTAATGGAATCAGAGTCAGCTTTACTCGGGAAAGCACAGTGACAGAGCGTGTGATGAATCCTGACTCGACATCTGTGTTTCCAAAGAAGAGTGGGTTGAGTACAGGTAAATCTGTGTCTCTGGAGTCAAGAGGATGATGAGGGGTGACAGAATAGCAGGAGCAGTCGCCAACCAGTTGGTAAGTTGATCTTTGAGCTAACAGATCACAAAACCTGACTCATAATACACGATTGGATTTAAGGTTGATTCCATCCTCACAGAATGGTGATAGCCTTGGCATTTGAAAAAGACTGTACACTGAGCAGTAATACACTTCACTAAGTTTCTTTTTGTTTGTTTTAATTGCTTTGGTGCTGCTGAGTAGGCTATACACACTGGATAATCAGGAAAGTGGAGACAAGACTAGACAAGAGACGATAGGAGTAGACAATCAGGACAAACATGGGGGAAGAAAAAATACTCAAGCCACAGGCACGTAAAATAAAAAAAGAACATAAGAAAATGTATACAATAGACACTGGCATTACAGGAAAACAAAACACAAAACCCAGATCGATGACGGATCCCAGGGATCATAACACAAGCACAAGGGCACAATGACACAAACTCAGACAGCTGCAGAGACCACTAATAAAACGTGCTCTCGTTATACTCTTTTCTTGAATGCCCTGCCTTGCCCTTGATTTTTTCATGTACAAATCCGTAAGGTTACATCATGTTGGGGGGAGTGGGATAAACCAAGATTGTCATGGAGCCTTGTATTCACTTGGATTTGAGCAGACTCTTACGTGCAGTAATACTGGCGTAACACTATATGTGACTTCCTCCTTTGATAAAGTCATAAACACAAAGGCTCTTGGACGTGACTATAACATGAAATCTACATTTTGTTAAACATTTTGTATTCCATTGTACTATTTTACTGATCTAAGCTAAATTGGTTCCAAGTTCTAGGCTCTGCTTGGCATGACAAGAGACTAGTATTACTGTTAAAGATAATCTAAGTGCAGGAATAACACACAGCCCTGTAGGCATATGAGACATACGGTATATTATTGTCGTAAAAGAACCTGCATTATAATTCACACACCAACAGAGAGATTAATCTTGTTGTGTAACTTCCTCTTTCACTCAGGCACACTTACACACTCATCGGAGCTCAAGTCCCTGGAGGCTGCTTTAATAAAGGTCTTGTTCTTGTTCAGATCAATTAGATGACCAGAGCTCTTCATTGCATCCTCAGTTAACTAAATACATAAATACATTTGGCCTGGTTTGAGCCCCATGGCAGACATTACGCGCAGCAATGCCATCTTGAGACTTTAATTGGTGAAACACACACACTAGTGCAAACATGCACACGAACATTCCCATCATTAGTCCTGATTAACCAGAAAAGGCCTGCCAATGATGTACCTATCTGGCTCTCATGAGGACCAATCATATTAGTTTGGTTTTCCTGTTCGGGAAATTATATGGCACATGACCATGGCCTTCCTTTCATCTCTCCATCAAAAAAAAAAAATCTTTATATAATACATTTTGCTTTGAGAATGTGTGATGTATCACCTGAAGCTCTCGGCAGGGAGAGAAAGTGTAATAGCATCTAACCAGAGTAAAATATTCTTTTTCATTTTTTTTTCACAGCAGACATTTTAACCTGTCAGAAAAGTGCAACTAATAAGTAATATCATAATGGCTGCATACTGTAGGTGAGGGTTTTCTTTTGTGCAGACTGGGTCACCAGCAGGCTGAATATCACAGAGTCATCATTAAAGTCATTCTTTACAGCTGAGCTTTTCTGCAATGACATGTCAAAGTGTGCTGAGATCATTTCAACATCTCTATTAAGGATATTTGATGTTATGTGGCCACAAACTATAAATTTCATGTACAATTTGCTGTTAGTACACAAATAAAAATGTTCTGCCTGTTTGAAATAACTACTGATGATGCTAATCACAACCTTATACTGGTGTTTTTCTTGTTTGTTACACACTTTCAAAAACTGGTTTTTTTTGTCATTAGAATTGTATTATATTTTTATTGTTATCTTTACAAATTTCTCCCATTTCAAGAAAATAACTCAATTGACTTATCTTTTCTATCCAGGTTACAAATCTTACTAAAAGAAAATAAAACCCAATGTGTCTGAGAATTTAGATTGTGTTTGATTTATTTAACTATTTGTTTGTTTAAACTTTTAGACAAGAGTTTTTAGTGATGCTAAAGACAATTTTTGTATTTTTTCTTTGTTTGTAATTGCAGACAATGTGCCTATTTCATTTAAAACAAGTGAACTGAAATGAAGATAGTTTTTAACAATACTTGTGTATATGGAGTTATTTTTGTATTTTTACCCACATGTTCAGTAATATTTGTAGCTGTAGCTGTTTTATTAAATACATAACAATTCCCAAACATGGAAAACTTTTGCAATGGCAACTAAAATAACTTCAAATCCTGAGTTTAATAACTTTATGTAGTCATTCATGTGTTCATTGTTCTCACACTGCAGAAACATCATAAAGACATACGGGCCTTGGATGAACTACAATTTCCTGCTTCTAAATTGATAAATTGAAATCTTAGCAATGTTTTTGACAAAGCTCATGGTCAGAACTACAGGGTGGGCCATTTATATGGATACACCGTAATAACATGGGAATGGTTGGTGATATTAAAGTCCTGTTTGTGGCACATTAGTATATGTGAGGGGGCAAACTCCTCGAGATGGGTGGTGACCATGGTGGCCATTTAGAAATCGGCCATCTTGGATACAACTGTTGTTTTTTCAATAGGAAGAGGGCCATGTGACACATCAAACTTACTGGTAATGTCACAAGAAAACAATGGTGTGCTTGGTTTCAACGTAACTTTATTCTTTCATGAGTTATTTACAAGTTTCTGACCACTTATAAAATGTGTTCAATGTGCTGCCCATTGTGTTGGATTGTCAATGCAACCCTCTTCTCCCACTCTTCACACACTGATGGCAACACCGCAGGAGAAATGCCAGCACAGGCATCCAGTATCCATAGTTTCAGGTGCTGCACATCTCGTATCTTCACACCATAGACAATTGCCTTCAGATGAACCCAAAGATAAAAGTCTAAGGGGGTCAGATCGGGAGACCTTGGGGGCCGTTCAACTGGCCCACGACGACCAATCCACTTTCCAGGAAACTGTTCATCTATGCTCGGACCTGGCACCCATAATGTGGTGGTGCACCATCTTGCTGGAAAAACTCAGGGAACGTGCCAGCTTCAGTGCATAAAGAGGGAAACACATCATCATGTAGCAATTTCAAATATCCAGTGGCCTTGAGGTTTCCATTGATGAAGAATGGGCCCACTATCGTTGTACCTCATATACCACACCAAACCATCACTTTTGTTGGTCCAACAGTCCTGGAGGGATCCATCCAATGTGGGTTAGTGTCAGTGGTTTTGTTTGTTAACTTCACCATTCACATACAGGTTTGCCTCATCACTGAACAAAATCTTCTGCATGAACTGAGGGTCCTGTTCCAATTTTTGTTTTGCCCATTCTGCAAATTCTGTGCGCCGATCTGTGTCATCCTCGTTGAGATGCTGCAGTAGCTGGAGTTTGTAAGGGTGCCATTTGTGAGTAGCTAATATCCGCCGAAGGGATGTTCGACTAATGCCACTCTCCAGTGACATGCGGCGAGTGCTACGCTGTGGGCTCTTGCTGAAAGAAGCTAGGACAGCCACTGATGTTCCTTCATTAGTGACAGTTTTCTTGCCTCCATATTTTGGCAAATCCAACACTGAACCAGTTTCACGAAACTTAGCAAGCATTTTGCTAACTGTAGCATTGGAGATGGATGGTGTCATAGGGTGTCTTGCATTGAAATCTGCTGCGTTCACCAGATATCAACACAATTTCGATTCGCACCTCACGTGTTAACCTCTTCGACATGTCAATGGTTGCGAACAAAGAGAAACTTGTAAATAACTCATGAAAGAATAAAGTTACGTTGAAACCAAGCACACCATTGTTTTCTTGTGACATTACCAGTAAGTCTGATGTGTCACATGGCCCTCTTCCTATTGAAAAAACAAAAGTTGTATCCAAGATGGCCGACTTCTAAATGGCCACCATGGTCACCACCCATCTTGAGGAGTTTGCCCCCTCACATATACTAATGTGCTACAAACAGGACTTTAATATCACCAACCATTCCCATGTTATTACGGTGTATCCATAAATGGCCCACCCTGTAGATCTGGTGACCCTGAACCCACACTTGTGCTGCTTCATGCTTCTTATGATTAATGATTCATGTTTATTGAGGGCGAAAAATCATGTTTTTGAATGTTTGTGTTATCACTTATCACTGTTGTCACTGTTATCACTGAAGTAGTTGTTGATCAGCGGTTACTGATCAATGGTTGATCAATGGTCATGAGAATATGCAGGTGTGCCAAGAGGAGGGCGGAGATCCAGGAAGAACTGAAACTGAAAACTGTTATGAATACAAATGGTTCCTTGGAATAACTTTATTTGCCAGTGCATAAGCTCATCCCTGTGTCATATCATTAGGAGAAGGGCCTGCTGCTTCACTCTCTCTGGCTGTTAATTAAGTTGTGCTGGATCCCTTTTGTAGGTACAGTGTCACACGTGACATTGGCTCACAACTTCTAATTATCTTCTGAAAGAAACAGCTGACTTCCCTCAGTTTGCTTACTCTCTCCCAGCTCTCTCTTTTTTGAGACCACAAAGTTGCTTTCTTGGGGACTCATTAGGAGTTAAATGCATAGAATAAATTATGTTTGTGTTTCATAAAGAAACGCCCAAATCTGCATCCACACTGGAAATGATTTGCACCAATATGGCAATCATGGAACATAGAGAGGGAATGATATTCAACAGTTTCAAAGTTGTAGCAAAATGATGCAGAGGTTGGTTAAGATTATCCATGATGGGTAACAGTTTATCAATGGACCTGTTCTATTTTATATCTTTAAAAGTGTCTAATTTTCTGCCAATCACAGAGCCAGCCTTCCTAATCAGTTGAGTCTGTTGGAGTCACCAGGTCTGATGCTGCTCCCTACACACTGTGCTCACCACATCTGTGAATCTCAATCATTGTGTTGCACACACTGAAGGATCTCAGCTTCCTTGGGAAACAGAACCTGCTCGCTCCCCTTTTGTACACAGCTTCTGTGTTAGACTTTCAGTTCATTCTGCTGTTAGTGAGGTACTTGTACACCTCTGCCACATGAACATCCTGTCCCTGGACATGTTGTTAGCCTTTTCTCTCTGAAGTTGGTCACTATTTCTCCAGTCTTATGTTCAGAAGCAAATGATTACTTCCAGATCACTCCTCAAAATAATACTCTCAAAACTAGCAGCTTCCCAAATTAAACATGAATCATGATATGAATTAACTATTTATAAAACTTTTAACACACTCACAAACAAGTAGGTCATATCTTAATCACAAAAGTTTTAGGTAGGTGAGAAAAAATGCTGTAAACAAAGAATGCTTTCAAAAATGGAAGTGTTAATCACTTATTTTAATCAATGAACAAAATGCAGTGAATGAACAAAAGAGAAATCTAAATCAAAACAACATTTGGTGTGACCACCCTTTGCCTTCAAAACAGCATCAATTCTTCTAGGTACACTTGCACAGTTTTAAGAGGGAACTCAGCTGGTAGGTTGCTCCAAACATCTTGGAGAACTAACCACAGATCTTCTGTGGATATAGGCTTCCTCACATCCTTCCTCACTTCCAGTACTTCTTTCTCTTCTTTATGCTGAAGATAGTTCTTAATGACTTTGGCTGTATGTTTGGGGTCATTATCCTGCAAAACAAATACATTTGGGACCAATAAACAATTATTTATATTTCTGAAAGCATTCTTTGTTTAAAGCAATTTACACCTGTCTAAAACATTCGCACAGTACATAGTATATGTATATATACATTTATATATTAATCTTAATGGTTTATTAATCTACTGAGACTTCGTATTTAATCTTACTCTAACTTTTTAAATGACACCATGAACACATTATGCATGAGCTTTTTTTTATCAAGAAAAACATGTATGTCTCTATTTCTAAATCACATACTAAGGGGAGTAACACATTATAAAAGTGCTCTGACCTTCCCCTCCTGCCTGTCACCAACTGGGAGGCGCCACAGGAGCCTCCGGACTAAGACCACCAGGTACCGGAACAGCTTCTTCCCCACAGCTGTCAGACTCCTGAACTCTGCCTCCTGACATCTGACCCACGTTAAACTCATGGACTGAACATACACACACCCACAATGGACAACTGTACCCTCAAACACAATAATAACATGGACTGAACCACCACTCACAACCACTAGCACTTTATATAGCCTCTGTAGGAATTATATCTCACTTATCTTAACTGCACTACTGTATAGCTCTGTGTAAATAATCATTCTGTACATTCGATAATCTTTAATCCTACAACTGTTTACAACTTGCATAGTTCCCATTTCTGTATAGCTGTATATCCCAGATTCTGTAAAGTTATTTATTTCATATTCTGTATAGTTTTTCATATTTATATCCTGTTCATATCCTGTACATAGCTTGTACTCACTACAGCCTGTACATACTTATAGTTATAGAATATTCACAACATACTTCATACCGTGTACATTATAACATACCATAATAGACCCATTTCTGTAATATACTCACATATCTATATTATTGCTAATATATATTGTAATATATCTATATCACTAAAGCACTTCTGGATGGATGCAAACTGCATTTCGTTGCCCTGTACCTGTGCATGTGCAATGACAATAAAGTTGAATTCTATTCTATTCTATTCTATTTCCCACTACTTAAGATTCGTCAGAGTATTTCTGTAAGTGGCATGACACAGAGCTGTACTGAAAGTCTGAGGTGTACAGCCCGTGTAACATACCAGTTTAAACTCTCACAAACACCTCCACGTATTTATAAATCATCCAGTTCTATTAGACTGTCATAAACAAGTTTAACTTTTAAACACAAAAGAAATACTAATGAAAAAAAAAAAGAAAAAGAAAACTAAACACTCAAAATTAACACATTTATATTACTCATCCCTCTGAAATTGACATTAATTATTCTTCAGGGGAATTAAATTTGCATTGTTTTTAAGTGTCAAACCTAACCTTACAATGGAAGTGGTAAGCCTGCATTTTATAATTTTATAATTTATAATAACCTTGCATGAGAAGTGACTGAGGATACTGAATGTAAAACTTAAAAGTACAGAGCTTTAGACACCCTTCAATATAACATATCCACTACTGAGAGGCTTGAAAATGACCATAAAGTGGAACCAAAGCCTCTCTTACATAATGTAAACAAAAACTGAAATTTTTACGTTTAGGACAGGTTGCTGAAATACATTCGATTATGTGGGTGCTTCTGATGTATTTGTCAAACTGCTTTTTAAGCAGTAACTGAGCAACAGCTGTGATGGAGTGAAATGTTACAAAGAGCCATCAGTCTACTCAGATACTTTCTTCGCTGCTCACTTGGAACATTTAAGCAATTTCTCTCAACTGCTAGAGTGCGACTTTATCAGTGTCCCTGCCCAGCTGGCTTCAGTGGGTCACCACAACCCCTCAGTAATGAAGTCCGAGCATCTATGGCAAGATGACCTCACCAAAAAGAGCCAATCTGCCACAGCTAAAAGAGTGTAATGAGGTATCTGTCATGGTTATATGAGCGTTATATGTTGAGATATAGTGTTGTAAAGTCTTCATTTTCATGGAAAGGCAGCACAAAAAAAATCCAATTTTATCCAATATAATAACAACTTGTGCAATAATTCTTTCTTGGATTTGTTCTTTTGTACTCAAAAACACCTTAGAAGGTTGCTCTGCAGTAGAATTTACATAAATCAACTCTGTTACTACAACTTTTACTGTTTATATAGTTTTTCTTAGGGCCAAATAAGTCAAGCTGATATATGAAAAACACATTCTTATTTATAATGCCATGGAATTTAATGATCCTTGTCTTTTTCTAAATGAGGAAACTTTGTTTATGACAACAAAATCATCAGTTGAAGTTATGAAATTTTGTGTGTTGATCGATTAATAGATGACCCTTGAGAGTTAAAAACTTTTTCCTCCCTAAAAAATATTGTATTAGTTAGAAATTAGGAATTAGTAATTACTACATTTTTGCTAATTAATTATTGTCCAGTTACTTTTGAGAGTCTGAAAATGGGAGACTGTACAAAAACCAATGCAATTCCTAAACATTTCATATGACAATATACGATTTATTAAACCCACTGCAATGAATTAAAGCTGAATCTTCACTTTCTTTACATCTTGATTGCCCGATTTAAAATCAGTGTGTTGGTATACAAATGCAAAATTACAAAAATTGCATTTTTGTCCATGTATTTAAGGATCTACCTGTAAACATTTTACAAGGGCAACAACATGCCATGGAAGAGGAGAAATGATGTGGACTGCACATTCTTTTAGTATTAGAAACATGCTTATAAGTCCAAGCTTGTTTAGCAAGTGGGTGCCATGGTCCTCAGTGTTTGACCCAGTGTTTTGAGTTTGTTATTCTTTGTTCTTAGTTAAGAGTTTCTTCTCATTTATGATTTCCTGTGTTCTTGGAATGAAGGCGTTTTTTTGGTTCTTGGTTATAATTTAGTCATCAAGTTTCAGTTAATGTCTATTTTCAGCAAGCATTCTACTTAGGGTTATTTGATTTAGTCTCTTGCTATTTTCTTAGCTTCCCTGTTTGTGTCAATTTTGCATGTTATTCATTGTCTCAGTGTTTTTATCTTTTATTTTGCTGGTCACTTGTCGTGTTAGTTAGATTCTGTGGCTGTTTCTTTGCTCCCTAACTACCTCATATGTGTATTTATGCCCTGAGTTTTCCTTAGTTCTTTGTCATGTCCTCCCTCACTTGTTGTGTGTCTCCCTGCATTGTGTTCTAGTGTTTTCTGCCCCTGTTTAGGTTTGTTCTGTGAGCTACCAGCAACATAACTGTATTTCTTTATTTCGGTCAAAATCCTGCCTGTTACATAACTGGACAGGACAGAGAACTGTAGAAAATATGAAGATGCCGAGAAGTGCAAAAGATTTTTGGCAGTATTTGTTTTTATTTCAGTATAATTAATGTTTTCTTTTTGCAATCAGCATCTGGAGAGTATTCACTGATACAGATCAGTCAATTATACTCAGAATGAGGCAATAGTTTGGGGCAGAAGTCATTTAGTGTTAGTGAAAGCATGCAGGAGAGGATGATGAGAATTCAATTTAGAGCCAAAAATTGGTGTTATTTTCAGGCAATTATGTGAAATACACAATAGACCGGGAAAAGACAACAGCTGTTAGTTAGAGATGGAATAACATTCTCTCACTTTATTTATCTGCCTTCCCTTCCCTGACAGACACATACTCCCCAGTGAGCTGCAGTGATATCATTTGGAAGAGTTAACTCATTCAGATCATACCTTGTTGCAGTGCGACATCCATCACATCCATGAGCACCGAGCCACTCCCAGCTTCCTACATCAGTGTATTTTCTCATGACTACGTTGTGCAGACTTTGATTTCTTTGAGGCAGAAGGATGAAATTCATGACATAACTGCTCTTAATAATATTGGAGTAGGCCTAAATGTTTTTTTTCTTACAAATAACTACAGTAATGATGTAAACTATAGCTTTTCAAACATAGCAAAATGTGTTGTTCAAAATGTGATTAGAAAATTAATAAAAGAAGTTAAACATTTAAACAGATGTGATATTCTTTTAAATGTAACATAAAAATGACAGTTTCCTTTGAATATTGAGTCTAAATATCTGTGTGACTTTGAAGACATGCTGTTAATCACCCACTACTTCCCCCATTAAATATCAGCATATTTACTCCTAATTGAGGTGACAGTTATTTTCTCTGCTCTGTTTATTAATATCCTCCAAGTTTAACATCGTCATCAAGTCTGAAAGTCTGAAAGTCAAACATCACTATTTGAGATGTGGACGGTTTTTGCATCCAAACCTCATTTTGGTTATCAACTAATTTAAATAATTTTCAATGTTTTTTTCAATTTTGTTTCATGTATTTTATTTAGCATACAAATAAAAAGTTAATTAATTAATTAAGTAATTATTAATTAAGTACTGAAAAATACATCTGATCTGTTCAATAAACCGAAATAGCTGTCAGCCAGGTCAGAACAGTTACTGTTGATGGTTATTTTTAAGCGTATTATAAACATACAAGAAATTAAATATAAATATTTCATTATTTTAAGTGCAAAGGATTTCATCCTCAAAAATCATGGTTGTTGTCAAACCACTGTAGTCACTCTGGAACACTTACAGTGGAACTATTATGGTCACAGTATATTTAAACAGAGGGACTTTGCATTATTCACAGTTCTATCATATATTAGACCTTGGTGAAATGTATTCGCTGTCTAAAAATATTTTAGATTATCTTTCTTTAAACATCCTTCTTTTAAACCCAATTTGTTCTTATAGACTGGCCCTCACATATAGAAGGATTGAACAGCAGAAATATGGGGATAATGCATAATCAAATTGCAGCTTTAAATAACTTTAATAGATATTCAAAAACATTTTATTGCTACAAGACATAATATTTGTAGTATTATGCAGTATTATTTATATCCTCGACATCTCTGAGCCTCTTGCTTTCCTTTCCGACAGCTTTCACCTTACTGGAAGCCTCAAGTGCAAATTTACCAATGGTCTCTAATAGTAAATGTCCCTAAAGAAAGACATAAACAACTGAGTTTCATTTTATTTATTTATTTTTCATCTTCATATATCTATATATACCTAGATTTTCTAGAAATACTATTATTTTATTTTTTAAATTCTATTTTATATTAATTATATTATATTTTTAATTTATGGCTGAATTACTTACATAAGACATCCTGATCATCAGTCTTTCACAGCAGTGTCCATAGCTCTGACGGAGGCAGCCTATCAGATGTCAACATATCGCCTCCTCGCTGCTGATTGGCTGACTCGTGGAGGAATGGGATGTCGGGACAGCAAAGATGTCCGCGCTCATTTGAAAACCTGCTATAGGCGAATACGGAATTTGCCACTTGTTTTTATGTTTGTAGGGTGACAACGTTGTGCTCAAGCGAGACGCATTGAAAGGAAAGATAAGGACTCCGCGACAAGGGCCAGACTATTCCTTAATATCAGGTTAGCGGCTAAATGTCTCCTTGTAAGCTGAAAGCTAGCTGCAGCTAACGATAGCTAGCATGCTAGTCGGGCCGTTTCAATGGTGTTTAGTGTCAGCATGCAGACTCATAGCTGACTGTCAAGTTGTATATTTATGTAATTTACAGCGTCTTAGTTTCTGTAGAGTACCGAACTTTGTTTGGGGGAGTTTTTGAGGTAAGAACTTCCAGCTAACTTCTAGCATGTCGCGTCTATCAAAGTCAACAGAAACTTGCTACCGTGGAAGTCCTGTGGAAATTGTTAATGAGATTTCTATCTCCTACTATGTTGACCCCTCTAACGGGATAGTTTTAGTAATAGTAAAGGTCCAGTGAGCCTGCTTCAGCCAGCTAAGTTGTCGATGTGTTAATAGAGAACATTTTTTAGCCACCAGTAATGCAATCTGTCCTTCAGTCAAGTAAATTAAAGTTATTTACGCAGAGGAAGTGTATTTACACCTCATCTTATACTCACTGGTATTCACAGTACTTTACAGATAAGCTACTGATAAAAGTGATGTCATCATTAATGTCATAAAGAGAAAATGACAGAAGAGAACAGTTTATGTGAAACTCTTTGTTCTTAAGTACTACAGTAAACTTGTCTCGAGGATCTATACTTTATTTTTTATCGTATTAAATAATGGATATGAATACTACAGCTAAACGGACTGGTATGGCGCAAATTGGTGATGCTCTTCAGTTGTGTCTGAAAAAAGGTCTTGCTTGCTTTTAAATACTGTTATTTATACCTCAAACTCTGTTCTTCCCAGAAATAATGCTGATATCTGAAACTCATGTCGGAAGTCGTGTATGAAGAGACAGCCACGATGATTGCCGCAGGGGAATTGCAGTCATTTGTCCCGTTTGGCCGCGAGCACTGCAGGAACCATCCAAACGCCTTCAACCTGCAGCTCAGAGAGCTCCAGCCTGCCTCCGAGCTGTGGGCATCAGATGGTGCTGCTGGCCTGGTGGGGTCCCTGCAGGAAGTCAGTCTGCAGGAGAGAGAGAGGGTGAGAGTGTCTAGTATTATGATCTATAATTTTTCATAATAGGAGTGGGCCATCTAACAGTCTTATTTAATGGATAGCCTGAATTGTTCTCCTGACCTGCTCTTCAGAGGAACTGGTGTGTATTAAACAGTAAAAATATAAGAAGGAAAATGGTAAATAGAATACACCTAAAGCGTTTAAATTTGTTTTTTCATTAACATATCTTTAATTACTTTAAATCTTTAATTATTTTTTTACACTAATATAGTCAGTGCAATTGTTACAACACTGCTGCACTGCAGTACTTAATGTGTTGTTAAGCTCAAATGTGGTTTTGATTTGGTTTTTGTGTTGATGTGTTTTGAATGACAGGAATTTTGGCAGCTTAGGAAGGGCTGCAAGGGAGTCAAAGAGGAAGATGTGGAATTTGAAGAAGAACTCTATGCAGCAGGAAACGTGGTTGTCTGGAGCCAGGGTAGTAGGGCTCAAGCTTCCAGTGTATATAAGGCCTTCACTGTTGACAGCCCAGTGCAGCAGGTCTGTTTCTAATTGTTTTGTGTACTACATGGTCTCTCATAATTGTGCTTGTCCATTCTCATTTCTAATGGCAAATGAGGGACCATCTTGTTTTCTGTCAGGAATCAGTATGGCTTTTGCTTTACTATATAGATTGTATATCACCCACGATGATTGTCAGGATTCTGTGCTCTAAGACTTGAAACAGTTTTTTTTTTTTTTTTTGTATTATTTCCAGGCCTTGTGGTGCAACTTTGCTGCTCCTCACAAGAAGAATGATGGTACTGTGTCTTTTTGTGCAGTTTTTTGCTTATTCATATTGCAGTCCTGATGAACAAAACACAGAATGTTTTTAATGTTTTGCAGATGAAGAAGTGGAGCTCACAGTGTGTATTGTCCAGAGTAGCTGTGTTAATGTTCACACCATGACTGGAAAAGACTTCATCTCACCACTGCCCTTCCAGGTGAGGTATAGAGCAATATTAATGGGGAATGTTTATATCCAGCGAAAGAGATGGGTCTACACATGAGCCACAAAATTCTTTTAAATCTGTGTGACTCAGTTGGACCTCCACTACCTAAACTTTCACCTCAACACAGATGCAAGCTGACATGCAGCAGTAACTGCAGGCTTCTTTGTGTGTCTCCCATGTTCCAGAACATTGCTGAATAAAAGGATAATTTGATTAGTGGATGCATAAGTCTCTGAAACATTACCCCACCTCGCTGCTGAACTAAAACCACACAACCCACCACGTTTGGATTAGGGATATTTCTCAGAGCCATTATTGGTTAACCATTTTCTGGTTAACCAGTAATGATAGAAAATTTGCATCACTGATAGTGGGAAGTAAGTGTGTGTGAGTTTATGTGTGTGCATAGCTTTGTGTATTTACGAGTGTCTTTCACTCAGTAGTCTGTTGCACACCAACAAAATATAATTTGATTTCAGGATGTGTTTTCAACGTTTGAGTTTTGTTTTTTTGTGTTTTTAAACTTGAGGCATTCGTGATAAAGCATTTGATATTTTCTTACGGGAAAGGTTGGACATACACTCTTACTAAATAACTGAATTTAATAAAGGGGCAAGCAAACCGTGGGTTGGTGTTGTGAGAAAGGCAAGAAACACCTTGTGAGAGCCTTTGTGACAGGAAGAATCCCCACTGCTGTGGTGTCCCTGACACTGAAGCTCTCAGGGTGTTGCACTTTTCTTAACCTTTCAGTGCTGTTTTTAAGTGGCAGAGAATATCATTAGTATTAGTTTCAATAGAAAGTTATTCAAGATAATTTAAAAATGGTACAAGTAACCATTTTTTTAAATAAGAATTTTAATAGTTGGGATGTAAAATGCAAAGTTTTGTGAATATTGTCAGTTTTTCAATATTCATTTATATAAGGCTGTATTAAACTACTCTAGGAAAGCAAAGAAAACAAGTGGCACCTCTAGCCTTAAAATAAATATCTGACAGAGACTTTATTCATGATTGTTGGACAAAATTTAACCTAACTATGAATTTTATTATTTACTGGTCAGGATGGGTCTGTGTAAACAGAATGCAGTTTTTTGTATTGTTTTAAATGCAGGTCAAAATATTGAATGGTTTAGCATTTAAGGGGGCTATATGGACACCCAAGTTTGTGAATGCAATAACTTAAGAATGAAGTCACATAGGATTTTGAAAATTATACCATCGGTGTATCTACTAAAAATCTTGTACTTGTTTGAATCTCAGAAACCTTGACCTCATGAGAACAAGGCGATGTAAAATTTGGAAATTCATACTTCTACTAGGAGGCTGGGGAGTACCATCGGCTGCCATCAGTGTTTTTAAAAATTGTTGATACCAGACATCTGTTAAAAATGTTTCATGAGTCTGTACTGTCTTTTCTTTTCAAGGTGTCAAATGTGTGGGCAACAAAGTTTGGACTTCTTATGGAACGTAAAAACACAGCAAATGATGCACATTTCAGCCCCCCTGGGTATGTGCTCACACTCTGCACTTGCAATCACATGCCTTCACAAGTACATCTGTATCTCTGTATCTCATTGTATCTCATTGTACAACTGTATAGTGACAATAAAGGCATTCTATTCTACATGACACGTTTCGATTAATCAGTGCATCCATGTGAAATAATGTAGTGACAGACATTTCTACACTGACCTACATACACAAACATAAAGTATATAAACGATGGATTGAGCTCTTATTCCACCCCATACAGGGAACCTCTGCCCACAGTTTTCAGCATGCTGCATCCTCTAGATGAGATCGCACCAGTTGTGTGTAAACCTGCAGGTATGAGACACTGATCTTCTCAGAATGAGATCTTGTGAACGTATTTCATATTTTTCCTGAATTTGTGCGTATTCTTTTTTCCAGGCCTGTTTGAAGGCTCCCGTGTGCAGTATGTGTCTGACTCGGCCATGAAGATAGTGTTCACCTGCTGTCAGCCGTCTATAGTTGTATCATATGACACAGTTCAAGGAATACACTCTGTCTGGACTCTGCGCAAAGTCACACATGATGTGAGTGATCATAAATACACACAAAGACACTAAAACCAACTAAGTTCTTCCTAAACTAAAGCCTTTTAACCCTGTCAGGAGCGCTCTACAGTCCTGCGGTGTCCGGCAGAACCGGTTGGGACACCGTTGGGTCTGATGGCTTCAGGCTTTCTCACTTCTCATTTGCGGAATGTCTCCCGTCATGACTCCCCTGGTGGCACTGGTCCAAGTGGGCATGGTCTTGGGACTGGAACAAGGTACTGAAAGTGGAGCAGCCTAATCAAGTGATTAGCAGACGGGCAGGAATTAGTTAGCGTCTTGTTACATTTCTGAGTAAAGCAAAAGTCCCACTGTCTAAAGACAGCTCCTCAGTTATTGGGGTTGCTGCTGTGTCATACAGACTGAACAATAAAGTGATACTTAATGGATTATATTGCCTTAAAAATAATTACAAGTTATAAACTTAGAGACCAAAACGTCAGCATCTGACCTGGTTACTGTTTTTCTTCCTGCAGTGCTGTTGGTTCCAGCTCTCCCCTCCACTACAGTGCTTTGCACAGCCACCAGAGCAGGATTGTCACATCCTCACCAGGAACTCACTCTCGAGTTCATTCTCCGAGTATATCCAACATGGCCGCCCTCAGGTGAGGTTAACCTAGCCAATGAGGACCATACCCATAATAGGTAAAAACTGAAAAATGCTTATCCCCTGTCCTCCTGTCTCAGCCGTGCCCACTCTCCAGGCATGGCAGCTCCATCCTTTTCAGGTGTGGCTCGTTTCAACACGTCTTTGCACAGCTCATCCCCCAGGGGGCACCATGGCTTGTTAGCATCTCCCAACAGTACTATCAATGAGACAGTGTTGGTCCCAGAGATGGAACCTATCATACCTGACCTCTGCATGGAGCAGCTATGGAGTGAGGCGGTAACTGCTGGCTCCAACAGGTAATTGGCAGCATTGAAATCTAACTTCAAAGCTTTTGACTAGTTTTAGCTCAAAGGTCGCTCTTAAAAATGTAAAAATTGCTTTTAAGCCTGTAACTCTTTTGTCGTATTGTAAATGTGAGACTATTTTAATCAGTAAAGGAAAAAACAATAAGCAATGAAAGCTTGAATGGTCTTGCAAAGTTGTTCATTAGCCTTTAGATCAAAGTTTGTGAGCAACTTGTTCTTTGTGTTTGCATAATACACAACTTTTTTTTTTTTTTTTTTTTTTTTTTTTTTAAAGACATCATTTGTATTCTATGTAATACAGTTCTTTCTGTTGCTTTAGGCTGTTCCAATTTAGCAAATTCTGCTGTTTGACATCAGTTAGCATCTCTTTTTACCATTTACAGGGAAATGAGCAGCCAGGCATCTAAAGTATTCCTGACCTCTGATCTCTGTGAGAATCATTACTTGTGTTTCCTGGTGGAATCTCACCAACAGCTCAGGTAAACAAACATACACACATCTTTGTCCACCTTAATTTGTTGTGAAATGTGAGTTCACAAGTTAACTTTTTTTTTTTTTCATGATCATTTTATTTTCTGCAGATGTGTGAAGTTTATTGAGAGCAATGATACGTCACAGCTCATCTTCCCCTCTGTCACAACCATCCCTGCTAAAGATGCGGAGCCTCTGCAGGTGCATTATAAAATTCTATCATGGAGAGTTGAAAGGGAAAGCGCAAAAGTTAAAACGGGGGAAAACGGTATTCATTAGAGTCAAGAGTCTGTATGAAGTTTATGGTGCTGTACTGTGCTGAAAATAGCCCTTAGCAGGCTGTAAACATTGTGTAGGAGGCCTTCCTGTATTTTTATTTTTTATTTTTATTTTTTTTTAATCTTATCCGGATGATTACAAGTTTTGCAAGATATAATTAAGGTTTTCCTTGCTACCTACAGGAACTAATGTGTGTATATACATGAGATAAATCTGTTTCGCAAAGGATTTTGTGAAAAACTGTAATTAAAACTTTAAAAATAAAACTGTAATTATTTATCATAGTGGTGGTTATGTCCAGTCCATGCCTATCAAAAAAGTCTAATAGCAAAATGTTTTTTCTAGTTTAGATCAGGTTGGTCATTCTTTCCTGAAACGTTTAGTTTTCTCCATCGTCTGGATGGTAAAACTACCAGGAAAACTATGGAGTTGGATGCTTGAATTTTGGAGCAGAAACCAGTGATTTATGTTTATTCATTATCATTTCAACTTTTAAGTTATTTTTTTTAAGTATGCACATTTACAGGTTCTAGCATCTTGTGTGAATATTTGATAATTTTCTTTGTATTAAGTTGTTGACAGTTGGGGAAATTACAGCAGGTTTTTTTTGTTTGTTTGTTTGGTTTTTTTGGAGTAACATTCAACGTGTTTCTGACAATGAAACTTTGCTCCTCAGAGTATAGATGCCATGCTAGTTCTGGAGGCCTGTGGTAGTTTGGTTCTCTATACAGGAATCACCAGGGTAAGCACAGCTGCCTTTGCTTCCTGTAGATGACAATTGAGTTCTCAGATTTTTTGATTGATTGATTGATTGATTGATTGATTGATTTAACGGTGTAATGAATCATGGGATTGCTTTCTTGGCTGTCACCTAGGTCAGCAAGGTGTTTGTGCCTGGACTGTTGTCACCCTCCTTCAGCCTGACCAATCACCTCCCTCACCGCAGCACTCCAGTGGAAACTGTTAGCACACCTGCTAACGCTGGCAGTAGGCATCTCCAAAGACTTGATGAGGTATTAACATGCATTGTAAATGCACTTTTCTTTGCTTTTTAAGTGTGTACTGTATATCTGGTACATTTGACTCCTTTGGTTCACCTCTCTATTTTAACACCTCTCTTCAGGATGCCATGCCTTCACCAGTGACAGGGCTAAGGGGTCCAAACATTAAACACCATGATGCTTCCTTTTTGGAGGATTACACATTTCAGCCAGCCACACCCTACATCAATGCCTTACGTGATCCTGTCTGCAACCGGGTGACTCTGGTAGGTTTTCTGTGTTTAACATAGATGGCATTGATCCCTTTTTTTCCCTCAACAATAGGTAAAACGTGTGTTTTGTAATCATGGGGAATTAACTCAGATGATCGGTCATCCACACACTCACAGTCAGTACAAGAAACAGATGATGTAATCAAATCAAAGCCAAAACAAAACACAAGTTCAAATTAATGTTTGGTGTCCTAATTTTTTAACTCATCTGAGTTTAATGACATATACAGAGCTGATTATTAGAAGGGGACTTTTCGGATACAAACTGCCAAAAGATGGTTGTCAGCTGTCAGTGCAGTGGAGGGTAAAAACGCATCAAGTGAAATTTGGACTGACTGCTACTGCACCACGACAACATAGTGAGACTCTCCCTTAAGGTGTTGTTTCTTGTTTCTCATGTCTATCTGTGTCTGCACAAGTGATTCAGGCACATTCATATTTGTGAATGACGGTTACAAAAGCAACGTTGTTTGTGTTTCTGCCTCTTGGGTTAATCCTGTCAGACTTGGTCTAGACACTCTCTTCAGCTCCAGGACTTTACATTATTCTCTAAGTTACACACCAGCCAAACATCACTGTTTCTTTCTCTTATACATCATCAGAAAGCTTTCTGTCTGCAGGCTGCTGCTCTTTTGACTTTGCTCATTGAATTTCTGTTTGAGACCTCAATATGTCAATCCAGAGACTAATTGTTCCTAATGCGGTGCACTGGACTTTTCAAACCTCCTGCTCCTGTTGAGTTTCACATCAGGGTTTCTTTCATGAAAAAATGACAAGAACAGGACAAAACCTGCTGGAGAAAATGTGATGAGAGGTTTTGGTCTGTTTTTCCATCTAGAGCACAGCTATTCAAAATAATTGGAAATATACAGTTATAATCCTGGTGAAAATGTGAAAGTTGCATGCTCTCAGTGACTGATTTGGTTATTTTTCTTTTCAGCTGATGATATTAGCTGTGATGCAGCTGGTAGAATAATTGGATATAACTTGCTGCAACAGAAAAATGCTGCTGTATACATAATTGCAGGACAGGAAATGCTCGGAATTACCGCAACTTGTGAACTGATTACTCGTAAAGTATAGCAATAATAATATAGTAATAATAATTCAAGACACCCAAGGACACTTTACAATTGGATAAAACACATAATGAAAAAATGAAGAAAAGTAAAACGAGTGCAAGCAATCATGAAATATTAAGTGAACCCTATAATTTATATCTTGTTGAGTTTTCTTTAGCATCAAGAAGCTGCTTCTTAGACTTGCACATCAACAGGAAGAATTGTTGGAGTGTTCATGTAACTGTTTCAGTTCATCAGTATTTCTGGGATGTCTTGATTAAACCCAGCAGAGAGAGGAAGTCATTTGGTTGAAGACGGGACTCTTTTGACTTGACCATTTCAACGCACGTTTTAAAAAATTCTGTTATTCTGTTGTTGACTTACTGGTGTGCTTTAGGTCATTGTCTTGTTGCATCACCAACACCACCAACTCTCCCAAGTTTCAGGTCACAAAGGCCCTGAAATCCATCTGAGGTACACCCTAGGAAGGTCGCCAGTCCATCACAAGGCTAATAGAGAGAGACAGTCCTCATTCACATTCACAGTCACACCAGAATTGGACACCAGAAATGCCTTGACCCGGCATAAAGAATACAATTTAGAATTCATCGTTCTTTTAACAAAGACTCAAGGCATCCCTAACACAACTAAACCATTCTTTGGAGTTGCGTAGATGTTTAGGTGTTGTTGTGCAGTGCTTTTTTTTTAAAATTCATTTATTTTTTTCTTCACTTCTAAACTCAACATTGTTAATTTTCACCGAAGGTCCAGGTTTAGCTTGCCTAACAACAAAGCAAAGAAGTTTTGTTAAACCTCCATTTTGTCTTTTGCAAACATGGGATGTTTTGTAATTATGTTTTTAATGGTTACTTTCTATTCTGTCCTTCAAAACTTTCCTTTTTCAATCTTTTTCTTATAATGAACACATGAACAAAGGTGTTAGCAAGTTTTACTTATGGTGTGATCTTTACAGGATGTACAGGCAGAGATTAATTATAGATGAAGATCAGACTACTTATTTTATGACAAATCAATACAGGAATCTTTATTTGAAATATTTCGAAGCATTTTGTTTCAAGTTATGGGTTGAAAATTTCATGTGTGTTGCACTTTTGACAAAATGCTGTAAGAACGCCTGATGTGACATCAGTGATTGGAGTAGTGCTTGAAAGTTTAATCAGCTTAAGTTGCAGCCAGGAAGTTTCTGACTGCATGTAATTAAATGTTATTTGCTGTTGTTTAGTGTTTCTGTCTAGTATACCCGAAGACAATGAGTTATTGCACACACCAGTTTCTTTTTTCTGAGATTTGCAATCAGGCTTTCTCTGTTGAGGTCTTTTATCAGTTTTGTGCTCACAAACAGCTGTTTTGCACTGATATAAAATTGATGTGAAATTGAACTTAAAGAGTATAATTTAAATGTATGCACAATCTGTCTCCACAATTTCTCCAGGAACTAAGCATTGGCACAATGCTGAGGATTTCTATCCCAGAGATTGCTACTTCAGACCTGGGTGAGTCACACATATATACATTTAAAAAAAATAAATCAAAGAAACGCTCTCACACATTTAAGAGTTGACATTGCAGCCGACAATGTTGGCGTGTACATTTTAAGTGAGACCACACACAGATCGCTTAGTCAGTGCGGTGAGGTCCTTTAATTAGGTTTGAGAGCCTCTCTGCATCGTGTCCACAGTGACATATAATCTTGATGTCTTGAGGACCATTATGAGGCAGACACACATGGGCAGCAAGCACAAAACATTACACTGATAAACACTTTCACAACACCAGAATTGTTAATTTTTTTTTTTAATCTATTAAAGAGGATAGTTAAATCTATTGTAAATAATAGATGTAGCTCAAATCTTTATATATGGCTTAACAGAATGATGTTGTGCATCATAACTACTTCAGGAAATGGAAAGGAAAGGTCATACATGTATGAACTGAAAGCGAAATGTAATGTGTGTCTGAACCTCTGGTAATAAAATATCTGGAAACAGATGGCCTGCTATGCTGAGGTGAATTGGAAAGATGACACAGTTGTTTTTAGATGTGCAGAAGCACAGATATCCACATCTGCTCTTATTGTGTAATCTCTTACACAGGCTTGATGTAAAAATTAGTCAACAAATCTATTTGGTGTTTTCACTGTTTTTAAAAAGCCTGTTCTTTTGCTAAACCATTAACATCAGTTCACAGTGGGAATAAAAATGGAGGGATCTTCTTCTTTTCAGGTAGTACTAAAAGCTTTTAGCAGCTTTTATCTAAACAAATGTGGGGCAGCATCTTTGCCACTGCTGATAAAACCACTGTTGCCACTTCTTTTTTTTCTTTTTTTTTGGTTAAGGTTTTCACCTTTTGGCTTTACTGAAATGTCATTATCCTTTCAGTTGTTTAAAAGTACCTGCCGGGGGGGGGGGGGGGGGGTTAATAACATTTTTAAGATCCAACAAACAGATTTGCATAATATATATTTTCTTGCTATGTTGTACCACAGCCTTTGATTATCTAATCAGCATTTTTAGATAATCATCCAAAGGTATTAACTTAAAAAAATAAATGCCTTTTTTAACTTTAAACCTTCCAAACTTTTCCAAAGATTCTGACTGTCTGCTCTGTCTGCTTCGTTTTCTTATGTAAGATTTTCCACATGAAATGGAAAATTACTGTTTGTTTTTCTGGAAAGACCACTCAGCTGGTAAAACAAACTCTATGGTATAACAGCAGACAGACCTATTCATTTCCCCGATGATTTCATTTCCCAATAGCACATAGTAGCTGATGACCATGTACTTTGTAATAATTAAACTAAATTACAGATATTTTTTTTCTAACCAATTAACTTTGAGGTCAGCTGGATGATTTCATCTGTTGTCTACCACTAGTGGATCTACTGTGACCATGAACCTTCTCTTCTAGCTTTTGTTCGTTTTTATTTTTAAAGCCTTCATTGTCACTAAGCAGTGTGTATTACTCTTGCTGCCTTGTGTACCTGCCTTTGTGTCTTGTTCATATGTTGCTCTCCATTATTTTGTAATCGATCCTGTAGACAAGGCTTTCTTCCTCTAATGAAATGGCATTTAGCTACCTCTTTCTTGACCTTTCCAACTCTGGGTGTCCAATTAAGATTCCCAGTGATGTTGATTAAGCATCTGATTGGCCAGAGTTGTTAGGAGACATGGTAGCGCTAATTACTGTTGTTGTGGTAGTTAGTTTGTAATTTCCATTTTTCTTTTTGGGGGGTAGAGGATGATAGGTGGAAATTGTCAGATCAGGATGAGATTCATTAAAAAAAATCTGTTAAAAATAATTGTATTGCACTTTTTTTGTGTTTGTTTCTAAACTTCCATTTGTCTGTGGTTGGTAGCACAAGTATTAGAAAGTTTTAGCTCTAGTTTTAAGCCTAGAATTCAGGCAGTGGTTTTACTGAATTTAACACTTTTACAATAACATTTCCACCATTTTCTACAGCTGAGAGAATCCAACCAGCAACCTTTTATGTATTTCATCTTTTCCTGTTTTGAAATTATTGCATCTTAGAAAAACTAATGTTTTGTTTTCTCACATTCTTAATGATTATTATTCTTAAACGTAATATAACTAATAAAACTGTACAATGGTTATCTAATTCCATCCATTATATAGAAAAAATGTTAGTAAATGTGTGTTTTCTGAATTGCCTCATATGATTGTGAATTTCACACCTAACTACCATGAACTGTGACACTTTTGCTATTTCCCTTGTTCCCCTTCGTGTATTTCAGTGAGAAAGTGCCTTGAGGCAATTCGTTTTATCCTGCCTAAGGAAGCTGCTATGAAGGTTGGTGGAAGTGAACATGTGGAATTTCAGTTACAAATTATGTATTAGTTAAAAACTTGACATTGTGCGCAGACAAGCAAAGATTCAGAATAACAACTTAACCAGTCTGCCAATAATTTTAATTCAGTGCATTATTAACTCTACCAAGGAGGTGTGTGCGCGCGTGCGTGCGTACGTGTTCGTTCAGATGATTACTCAAAAAACTATTGATGGGTTTGCATGAAAATTCTACCTGTGATTGGTCAGTCTGGATCTGGATCTTTACCCATGATTTAATTTTTTGGGAAAGGTTTCACATAATTGAATTTGGCCATCGTATGTTCACAAATGCATTTCAAACTGAAATGAAGGGCAAAAAATTGGGAAAACTTGTGTTGATGGTCTTAAGTAAATGTATTTGCAATTTAATCCAAATCCAGACATCAAGAAGGATGGTCTGAATCTGGGACTTGTGTATGATATTGTGTAGGAAATTTTATACTCAGGAAAGGTAACCTCAAGCTGTGCTATTTATAAGCACTGAAACCTTTAGAGCGTAAGCTCTCCATCATGTTTATTTAAATGTTACTCAGTCGTGGTTAGTGTACAGAGTATGACATCAGAGTTGACCAACTAACTGTCTCCAACTAATCAAGAAGGAAAAACAAAGAAGGAAATGTATACAATAACAGCCTCATTAGGCTTTGGCAGAAATTGTATAGGATCTCATTAGGTAGAGTAAGAGGCTGAATGACAAAATTATGTTTTTCAGGGCTTTATTTTCACACAAACATGCAGATATACTCTTTATTTTCATTTAGTTTTGCTAAATTCTTTAAATGCAACAGGTTTTGGTGAAATGGTATAACATCTACAATGCACCTGGAGGTCCCAGTGCCCACACAGAGTGGAGCCTGTTTGTCACCTGCTTCATGACACTGATGGGCTACAACACCGAGCGCCTGACCTGGACACGAAATGTGAGTCAGCATTTGTATTTTGTTTTTTAAACTGTAATTGTAATTTCCAGTTAATGTATTGTAGAAATGGCTTTCCAATTTGTTTCATAATTAATGACATTTGCAGTCATACTGAGTAGATTTAAAAATGAAACTTTCAGTAAAAATCTTGTACATTAATACAAAATGATTCTTGGCAGCCAAAAGCCTGGTCTGCTTTGAACTTTTTTTTTTTTTTTTTTTTTTTTTTAAATTCTTGACTAGAAAAATCCTATTGTGGCTTTAAACTGTAATTTGCATGTCTTGACCTTGCTCCCTGTCCTCCTTCCTACTTTCACAGCTGCATTTTGAAATGCCTCTCTCTCCAGTGATTGCAGCCAAGAAGGCTCGTCCCTCCGATGGAGGTTCTGATGAGGTGTGTTACTTAAGTGTGAGCTGTTGTGATGTTTTAGAGCACAATTATCAAGCTTGATTACAGCTTGTAGACTTATAATCCCTTAACAATCAATTATGCATGCAAGGGTTGTCTCACATAGTGAGACAGTGAAACAAGTGTTATAAAAGAAAACACAGCAAAAAGAAAGTGCTTCAATACTCTTGAATATACTTATATTATACTTATATACTTTTGAATCCCCCAAATTGCAGATTTTAGAAAGTAATATATATCACTAATGATTTCTAGTCTCATGAAACATCCCTTGACTTCTTTCCATGTCTTAATTTTCTCAGTTACTAAAGTTACATTTGTTCTATATACTGCTTGTGGTGGCCCCTTGGCCAGAATTTCCTGGAAAAATAATTTCTTGTTTCTCTGTAAGAGTTCCCTGGTTAAATTAATGATCTAAAATAGTGTAAAATTTTTTCTTTTTCTTTCTTATATTAAACAGTAATTTTAAAGGTCAAATTCATGCTTTAGAAACTGTTGTTTTGAAACAGTTTCAGCTATTTTCATTTTAGCTTGTTTGCTGTTTACTTTTGCTATTGTGTTTATAAGTTTTAAGGACATAATAAAGCCTTTAACCTAAAGATTTTAAAAATACATTTTAGTAAAAAAAAGAAAAAAAAGAAGCAACCAGAAGTAAACCAGTACAGTCATGGAGAACTCTGTGTGATGGGAAATCCCAGTTTACTCTTAGGAGGGAGGGCAGTGGGGGGGGACTGTAATCTGTCCTACAATCCTAAACATAGTTACACATATTTGTGCTTTTGTCATTGAGGAGATTCACATTGGCACAATGTGTTCCCTTTCCCCTTGCTGTAACCCTAAATCTGAAACCCAAGTCTTAACCCTTGAAGTGGCCCCTCCACAGTCTTCTTTAAATATTCCTAATTATTGGTTGGCTTCTTAAGTAATGTGTTCTCATTAGAGCAAAATATGGTTGGAAAATGTCAGTTAGCTGGAGGCTTAGGCTGTAGTGTGTGTGTGTGTGACCTGAAGAAATGTGTGAGTCACATTAGACTGGACGACAGTGTCAGCTTCTTACCTCTGTTGTCTTCATGCTGCATCAAAGATGTAAAGATGAGGGCAGAATTGTTAGAATTATTTCATTTCTGAAGGTTTTCCCAAGTCAGAGCAAGGTATGTTCAGCATAGCTTTTTCCAAACATCCCAATTTTTAATTTGGATACCTAAATTATTTTAGTTTGCCCACAGAAACACAATTATTTCACGAAAAACAAAATCAAACTGAAAAGTATAAGCCCCCCGATGATAGACTCGACCTTTGTCTTCAGTTCACCTCACACATTTTCAGTAGGATCAGGGCTTTGTGCTGTAACATCATTTTGGTCTTTAAAATCTAGTGCTTCATATTTTGGGTCATCGTTGTGTTGGCAGACGAACTGACAATCCAGACCCAGTTTGCTGCTGCTTGAAGTTTTCTTTCAAAACTAAATTGATGAAATTCCCAGTTCCAGTTCCATAATACTCCCACCACTGTGTTTCACTTTAGGGATGATGTTCTTTGAATTGCATGCCTCTCCCTTTTTTCTCCAAACTCATTCATCATTCATATTATTGTTTCTATTTTGCTAACGATCTGCATCCCCTTACCAATCAAATTATAAACAATGGAGAGCCATGAGTTGGACCAAAATGCGGTCTGTCTTGTCAAGTGACCAAATGCACAGAAATGTCTCAAAGATCATTTTGCAGTTCACATAACATTTTACTGACTGTATTTGATGTTTTGGTCTCTGGTTTTAAAAGCTATCTTTTTGACTGGTGTTTATCTTTGTTTCCTCTCCCTGTAGGACTGGGACTACTTGATGGGGTCCCATTACCACCGTCAGATGAATTTCTTGCCCGTTGCCACTTCACTGGATGCCAGTGGCAATAGTACAGTCACTTCAGAAACTGAAGGCCTGTGCACTGTATGTACCAAACACTGGGTGAATCCATATACTGCATGTTCTTTGATTCTGTTTGTTTGTTGGTGTATTTGGGCTTAGACATTATGGGTATGATTTGTTGGAATAAGAGTTAATGCTCACAAATAGAGGTGTAATCAACCATACTTCTTCTTCTTCCATCACCACCTTATTTTTTTTCCTCATTCAAATTTCCTGATAAAACAATGAGAGATTCCCAGCACACTGATTGTAGGTATATTCAGTATGCCTGCAGACTTTTGTGAACTAGCAAACTGTAGTCATGTTGATTTGACTGACCTTCTTTTGAGTCTCCTTGATTCTGTTTCCATAGCACTGCTGATTTGTATTGCTTTATACACAGAGGTGCTTTCTGTTATTTAGCCTATATTCCTTTTTTGTGATTATTGTTGTGGACAAAATAGTTGAAACATGAAATATTATTAGAAAAGGGAGCTCAACACTGCAACTATACCACCTTTAATTTGGTTAAAGGAAAACCACAGTAAGTAAAAAATTGTGCAAAGAACATAACACCGAATTTCATTTGGTGTTATTGAAGGGCTGCTGGAGCTCACCTTAACTGTGGGGACAATTCTGGCAAAGAAGAGCAAAAGACATTGGCATGCATTTACTTGTAGTCTTCCTGATTGTTTTTGCACGATGTCATGTCAGTATAAGTTTGCTGTTATATCTCCAGGCAATTACAAAATCTCCTGTTACATCCTGTTTAACCTGTTCCCCCTTTAATTTAATGTTTCTGCTCTTTCTTTTTGCCACTGAATGTCCTAGGCTTCTTCTCCCCCCAGTCCATCTCTGAAGTTGGACAGTTCAGCTCCTCTGTTCCCTCACATCCCTGCACTCTTCTATGTCCTCCATCTGCTCTATCAGGAACTGCAGCTGGATGAGCTGCAGCGAGCGAGAGCTTCATCACTAGTCTGCCTGCTGCAACAGCTGGCTAGGTAACCATTCTTCTAGCTGTCTGTGTGTGTGTTTGAGGTTTTTATGTTTCTTTTTTCTTGTATAAGGAAAGTAAGTTACATTCAGTTGGCTTTGGCTGTCCAGATGACCGAATCTTTCTATAAGATACTTGTCCAACATTTTTACAAGATCCTGTTTATTTTTATGAGGCGTAAAGAAATGCTAGCCTTGAGCTGGGCGACATTTATCAAAACAAACAGAACCTTGTTTAATTTTCCACTGGTGAACTCAAACCACGAGAAGAAAAGAAAAACACACATTGTTTTCTGTGAAAGCTTGTGTTGTGTGCCATCCATGCTCTTTACTGAGAAATATACTTCAGCAGGTTGTTAAGTGACCTCGGTTATTGGTGACAATGACAGTAACAGAATAGGGAGAGTGGGAGAATGAAGTACTCTTAGAGTAATTGGCCTGTATTGTCAGTATGTGGGTTGTTATGCAAATATGGTTCTAATTTTTGCATTCTCTGTACTTTATTAACTGGTTAAGCTGGTTAAATGATGATTCTGATGGTTTCATTAGGCATTTAACTGGCACGATAACAGTTTTAAATAAGTAATCTCAATGCCTTAAATGAGCAGTTGCTTTAATTTTCTTTGCAGAATTTACAGTGGAGTTTTAGGATGACCTGTTTTTATGTTAAATCTAAAACAACCTGTTAACATAATGTCAAGACATGACCAGTCTGTTTCCTCTGTGCCTGTGAACTGCAGAGACCAGTTTCTTTAGTTTTGAAAGCAAAAATGAATTTCAACTGTTTCAGCTTCAAGGCTAACTCCTAAACTTTTATCATAGAGCCATGCTATTGCATTGCATAATCATTGTGGTTTGTCATTATCTTCCTTAGTCTTGGTTGAAAAGGACACTGGATAAGAGCATATGTTGCTCTAGCAGATCCATACAGATATATTCAACATTAATGGTGCTTTAACAGAATGAACTAGTCACAAATCAACTTTGCAATGTGCTCTAATCCTCACTCATACCATCATGGATGTGCAGTAATAACAAACCTGATGGTGCTTCTTTAGCCCAGATGATACAACACTTATAGTTCAAAATATATGATAGAAGTACCTTCTTTTCCAATTTGATAGTGATGATAAATATTATTCCGAGTTTAACTGTTAACTGCTTTAAAGTGGTGAACCCGTGATTGTCAGTTTTGAAAAACTCAGTCTCTCCGTGTTGTTCTTTTTCATTTTTTTTCTCTGGATTAGGTCATTTTTGGTGCAATCCCAAATACATGTAAGCCAGAAAAATCCTCCCTACATTTCCTATAGTGTTATAAATATTTTTAAGTAGCTTGGTTATATGAGGCTTCACTTTACTTGTAATCTAACTAAACACTTTCTTGAAGAGTTTTTTGTCTTAATTGGTCATGTCAAGTATTAATGAATACAGTGTGATATTTATATTCTACTGACTTTTGATATTTGCTTATATATCCATTTGTTAAGTAAATTATGGTCCCTTTTTTAATACTACAGTCTAACTAGGGAAAACTGTGGTTGGAGACTATGGCACAAGTAGAGATCAAAACTGTAACCGTTTTTTTTTTTTTTTTTTTTTTTTTTTAAATTCAAAACGACTTCAGTGTTTCAGAGCAGTGATAAAACAGCAATAAGATGGAGTCCATCTGCTATCTGTTTGCTGTTGAATGGGGTCAAGTTGGCAATTATATGCAATCTGTGTTGTGTTGTTGGTGACGTTTACATACACAAAAATTGCACAGTATAAAGTATTGGAAGAATCTTAGAGTTTTGAAACAGTAATTCATAAAATCCACCTCAAAAAGTGACATAGTTATTTCAGGACTGTGATTTAACTGTCAAATGACACAGGTGCTCAGTAACCTGGATTTTATATAGGAATAGAACCTGAATACAGTTGGCAACCAGTTGAGTCAAGAACACTACTGCAAAGAGACACATCACAGATGAGTTGCACTCATTGGCACAGACTGATTCATATTGATTTTTGCAATCTGTTTGCATTTATAAATTAGAAGGCAGTTATTTGCACTTACCTTCGCCTGTGTGTTTGAGAGTGGTTGGAGTTAGTCAACAATGGACCGCAGTTGGTTGGAGACAGGTTTCCTCCCTCAAGGTGACCTTTAGAATTGCTTTGCAATCCAAAATGGTCAGAGTTTTAGGGTCACCGCAACTAATTTGGCTGTTTGCAATCACAGGATAATCACCGATTTTTTCTTTTTCCTAGTCCCTACAGTGGTTGTTTTTACTCTAGTGTGACTGAACCATTAGAGTGAACAGTGGCGGATACAGCAATGAATAGTCACATTTTGGTCATTGATATATCATTACTTTGACCATACATTGCTCCCCGATTCCTCATAGAACCACATCTTGTGCATCTCCAGTTTCAAAACATGAAGAATGCAATGGGGGGTATTCTCATCTCGAGGCTTTATGGCAGCCACAGTCAACTTCCAGTTACAGTTTATCATTATCATTAATTAATATAGACGCTTAAAAAAAGAACCAACTTAGAGAAGGAGCACAAGACATGGCTAGAAGTAGAAGAAATAAAGAATTCAGATGAAAAAGATTACAAACCTGGATAACTGTACGCTCCTTACTGCGTCCCTGTGCAAAGTGCACACACAGCTAGAATCTGTAGGAATCAGGGGTTTGTACCAAGATTAAAAAATATTGATTATCTGATGCTAAGCTGAAAGATAATGATTCATTGCTGTTAATTACTTTCACTGTGTATTTAATTACAACCTGAAACACGTTAAATGTCACAGAGGCTATTTGAGCCATTTTTAGACTTTTCTTAATTACTTGCAGCAATTTAGTCCAAAGCTGTGCAGTGAAATATGCATGTGTGAGTCCTAGTACATGGTAGACTTAATAACCCATTGATAGAAGGTTATAAACCTTATGTTCTTCTAAGTAGAAAAAAAAATACTGTTAAAGAATGCTAATGTATGTTTGTTTCTGTTTGCAGAGATCTTCAGCTTGAAGAGTATGTGGATCTGTACTGGAGAGACTACCCTTCAATAATTAGTGGCTTCACTGAGAGCTGCTTGATAGACCAGGGTAAGGCTTATTTAATTGTCTGTAACATTATCAAGTCAGGAAACGGACAAGACATGTTAAACAGGAGGATGGATGGTCTGCTGCTGGTAAAAGCTGTTTTAGCAGCCTTCCTTTGTATTTCTTGGACTCCTAAAGGTGCTGCAAATGTAAACAAATGCAAAATAAATTTGCATGACGAGGCACTGTAACGTGTAATCTTCCCTCAGTCCAGCTGTGGTTTTCAAAAACTGAGCTAGCTTGTCAATTGTTGGATTGTGTGTTGGTGTGTTGTTGTTGTTGGGGGTTTTTTTTTTTTTTGTTTTTTTTTTGTTTTTCTTCTTTCTAAATATGAGATGAGTGTAATGTTACCTTATGTAGGCTAAGCAGTGATTGGTTCACAATATTCCAATCATTTGCATTGCTGTTATGAGATAGAGCACCATTGAACAGAGGAATAGTTTTTTACACGCTTTTGAGGCCATTGCACGGTTTCTTTCCACAGGGGTGGACTTTCCTGCTTCCTGGTAATTTCCTGCTTGTGATTGACCCGATTGGTTTTGAGTGTGAAATTCTACCGATGGGCATTCCCAACACATAGCACTTAAAATTAGTCTGAATATAAACAAGGTTTAGTTAAAAATAAAGACTCAGTGCGGGGGAAGTTTTCTTGTTGTCACTAAGTTTTCGTGACAGATGTCCTAAAAATTATGTGAACACCTGTCAGGTGGTTATTTGCTTTGTGACACGGATACTTGCAGGGTTGAATATAAAGTGTTGCTGTTATTTTGTGCACGTGGTTTTCTGAGAAAGGATGAAGTGACATAACCATCCAGCTCCCTTTTATCTCTTGTTCTTTTACCTCACCCACCACCTTTCTCCCTCCTCTTCCTCACCTGGCTTTTCTTAGCACTGATTTGCCAAATGCAGCGGCCGTCTTTCCTGAGACCAGAGCCTCCCTGTGTGTTCAGCTGGCTCAGTAGCTGCTTGAGAGGAGAGGAGAGCCCACCTTTCCCCTACCTGCCGGGTATCTGCCAGAGGACCAGACTGCTGGTTGTGGTACGATTAAAGCACATCTGTCATTTTATAAAATAACTTTCTTCAAGTATAGTGAGTGTAGCTTACTATCTATCTATATATCTCCAAGAAGTTAATGCCGTCCGTCTTTCCTTTTTCTTAACTTGCTTTATAGAATTGTTAGAAAGCTGCAATTCATGAACCATATTTCCTTACCTTTTTTTCTTATTTCAAAAATAAAATATTAAGCACCACATGTGCAGGTGACACTCAGGCATTTGTACTTTCGCAGTGTAAAAATGATGTTGCTCTTCCTTTTTTTTGCATAGAAATGGATATGCAGTGCTAAATAAGAAGGGCCTAAGTTTTGGTGCTTCATATCACTCTTAAAAAGACAGTACTCAACAGAGAGACATGGATACAACATTGGTCATATTATCATGTTTGTTCAAATATTTGTTCACAAATTTATGTGCTTTGATTATGACTGTGGCACAATTTTTCGTTACCGTGTACTGGCTCATATTTCGATGCGCACAGTATCTCCTGAATCGGCAATAGGAAGAGTAAAGTAAAGTGTGAGAGCACTCTAAATCCCCTCCTTGTAAGCCTAAATGCCTCTTTATTAAAGGTTTTCCCCTTCACCACTTAGAACAGGATGGAGTGAAGAACTGAGGTTCATATTCATCCATCAAAAAGCTTTGATCACATCAGTTCATTGCAGTTCACAGAACAGTTTTATTTAAATTATCCCTTTCTTTTTTCTTTAGAAAATATAACTGCTCTTCACTGGAAATGTCAATATTTATTTTTTTATGCAGTAAAAATCTATACTGTGCAAGTGTTTTTGTATCATATTTACATCTCTTCTCTTAACCTTTTTTCCAGAGTTATGCTCTCTATGTCATTGGAGATGAAAATGCTACTTCAACAGATGTATCCAAGTACCTAGCCAAGCTTTCTGCAGGTTTGTTAGTGACTAACCTTTAAGATCATTTTCTTGCATGCTGCACTGTGTGTTTCTCTGTGGGTATGCATGTTTGGGTTCATTTATTGACAACCACCCCCTATTAACTGCCAGTCCCCTGCCTTCATGCTTCAGGGCCCAGTAGCACAGAAAGAAAGATGAGTGACGCAGGTTTGTGTGTCACCTGATTTCCTTTGTGTTTATTTCAACAAAAAACAATACAGCGCTAAGGTAACAGCTGTTGCTGCAGGTGTTGGATGAACTTTTGCCTTGACTTGGACACTGGCTTTGTGTGAGAGATGCTTGAGAATCCAGAGTGACTTTTTGAGCACTATGTTGCTATTTTTAATAAACAGATGCCATCCCACTCAAACACAATCCCACATTCATCAGGAACAAAATGTCGCCTTTATTTTAAGTGTCTGTGAAGGTTCTCAGTCATCCAGGTCATCGTAGTCAAAGGAGCTTGCAATGAAAAGCGTCTGGACTTCTTTAAGTTGCTTGAAGACGTTTCACCTCTCATCCGAGAAGCTTCTTCAGTTCAAAGGTCAAATGGTGGAGAGTCCCAGATATAAACCTACTATGAACACACCCGAAACTCTGGCTGATTGGGACCCACACCCAGTTTCACACCTTGGCTCAGGCGATTAGAGGATCATCGGGGGGTCCTTTTGTCCCTCTGTGGGGGGATACTCCTACTAGGTTTATATCTGGGACTCTCCACCATTTGACCTTTGAACTGAAGAAGCTTCTCGGATGAGAGGTGAAACGTCTTCAAGCAACTTAAAGAAGTCCAGACGCTTTTCTTTGCAAGCCTTTATTTTAACCACTCATTTTAATGTTCTTTTTTTTGTTCTTTTTTTGGTTACAGTTTTTACTACAGATTTGAAAATGCTTTAATATATTTACCGTATTTTTTGGACCATAAGACATACTGTTGACGAACGTGTCTGTTTTCATACATAAGGTGCACTGGATTATAAGGCACAATAACCGAAACAAAACAGTCAGATACGTCAAACTTTACTCATTCTTGCTTCCTGGCAGCACGGTGACATGGTACTGATAGCACTGTTGTCTCACAGCAAGAAGGTCCTGAGTTCAATTCCACCATCAGGCTGGGGTCTTTCTGCATGGAGTTTGCATGTTTTCCCTGTGTTTGCATGTGTTCTCCCGGTACTTCGGCTTCCTCCCACCATCCAAAGACATGCAGTTTGTGTCTCTGTGTGTTAGCCCTGCGACAGACTGGCGACCTATTCAGGGCATACCCCGCCTCTCGCCCTATGACAGCTAGGATAGGCTCCAGTGCCCCCCGCGACCCTGAAAAGGATAAGCGAATGAATGGATGGATTCTTGCTTCCTCCACTTCCGTACCATTTATTCATCAATGCTGAATTCTCTCGAAGCTGCTCTATTCCCATGTTGTTGCAGTATATTAATGACTAACCTCGTGTTGTGGATGGGTTATCTCAGTTGTTCTCCTGACTGAAGTTTAGTCCGTTTACAGCATACCGGCCATGCGATTGCATTTTCCCCTAACCATCGAGAACCCGCACGTTAATTCTTTTGGAATGGCAAAAAGTTAGCGTTCATCCTTCAGCTTCAATTATGCTAACATAGCTGTCTCGCTAGCGATCACGTAGCACATCATTATATACCAGCTAGTCCAACTTCAGTAACCATACAAATGTCACTGCTGTTTAGTTTTCTGTCTTTGTTTATGTTGGAAGTGATAGCAGAGCTGTACATTTTAATTTTTTCAGAAATCTCTCACTTATAACATGCTATATCATGTTTAGGTGGAAACTAGCAAGGTAACTTCCTGCTAACCTCCAGCCCTGTTAAATTTAATACATTGTTTTCATGGATGCCTGGATGTTAAACTTAATTGTTACACCTGGTAAAGCAGCAACGCTGATCATCTTATTAAAGCTGAAAGAATTTATGGTTTTTAACTCTCACTGATGCTGCAGTGTTCATTTGACTTTGGGTCCAAAACTCCGTCCTCTTAAGGTCCCAGTCTGCGAGGCCCCTGACTACGGTAGCCATAATGCTCCGACAATCCATCTAGCGGTGTGGCTTCGTAGCGTACCAAAGTTGTACTAAAACATTTTGACAGATTTTTCAGCGCCGTATGCCACATAAAATTGGTTCGAGGTCAGTAAGCACAACCAGAATTCATACATAAGGCACACCGGATTATAAGGCGCTCTTTCAATTTTTGATAAAATTAAAGGACTTTAAGTATGCCTTACAGTGCAGAAAATATGGTAAGAGCTGCAAAAAGAGTGCCAAGCCTGATTTGTAAATTCATTGACCTGTTTTCCTTGCTGCTGATTTTCCTCACCCCCCTTTCTCATTTTCATCAGGCCAGAAATCCTCTGCCACTGAACCCCAAATAAGAAGGTAATTCATCTGACAGAAACATGAGCAAGAGCTTTTAAATTTCTTCTTTTTTTTTTCTTTTAAGGCATTGAAACAGCTAAAATGAATTCTGACATACAGGATACCAGCACATTCTTTTGTATTATTTTTCTGTTTGTTAATATACCCCTAAAGGTCAACTTGTAAAAATCTTATACCTAATAACAGTTAAAGTTTTCCGTTAATTTCTCTTGTATGTATGTTTTCTAGACAGAGCAGTGTTAAAGTGATGTCCTCCAGTGAAAATCTGGCTGAGCAGCTGGTGGTCTGGCTCACCTCACAGGGTAAGAGAAGTATGTCTCTTAAAAAAAAAGAATCTATATTCAGAAAGGAATGTTGAAGCTATATCCTCTTTTTCGCCACCACAGTGGTTTACATGCATATTTACACATTCACACCTGTCCACTGAAACCAGTCTGTGAACCTGAATGTGCTTTCTCACTGCTGGGTGACATGTTTGCTGTGTGAATAAAGGTTTTAATATTGGTTTTTAATATAAGTGTGCTTCTTAAATCTTTTTATTTTAAAATGGGTAATGTACCCTATGATATTTTAGTTGTTCAGCTGTGAGCTGACAATAGTATAAAGCATGTACATACAACAGTTGTAGCAGCTTTTGAGTTTCACCCACCTGTTTGTGTGTATTTATGTTAGCGCTCAAAGGACACTGCCTCTAAAGCAGAATATTCCTTGTTTCTAAAAAACTGTGCATTTTTCACTGGTTTAGGTTTCACCCTGAAAGATTTGGAGTCGGTCCCCTTTGGTGTGGCTTTGCCTATTAGAGAGGCAATCTATCGGTGCCGTGAGCAGCCGTGTTCTGATTGGTCAGAGGAGGTCTGTCTTCTGATTGGAAGACAAGATCTTACCAAACAAGCCCACAAAATGACCCTTGCCAAGAGCAAAGCTGTGAGTGTAAAAAAACTTAAAACCTAAATTATTTAGATAAAGATGGAGTTCAGTGTCTGCAGATTCTAAAATAGGAAAGTAAGTTTTCAAAGTTTTGGTTCTTTTTTGGCCTTATAATTTGTGTGTTTCTCCAGTCTGTAAGTTCAGGCCTGTCCTTGGAACCTCCTGCAACCACAGAACCAGATGAGGAGGAGGATGGGATGTCAGACATTGTTCAAGAGGTAAACAAATTCATAAACATGTTTATATATTTTTTGTTAGTAGTGTGTTCTGTAGAAAAAATTCAGATATTTATGTCTTCTTCTCACTAGGTCACAGGACTGATTTGGAGTCAGGATCTGAGGGTCCAAGAGGTCAGGAGGCTTCTGCAGAGCTCCAGACCTGTCCGGGTTAGTGTTGTCCAGCTCCCAGAGGTGTCTGACCATGAGTACATAGAGGAGAAAGAGAACAAGTGAGTATAATGCATGCATTTGTCATGAACATCTTTGGTCTTGAAACAGAGACAGCAAAACACCAGTTCTAAAAAGGCATATGCAGTATATATTTCTGTACTGTTCTGTGTTTCCTTTCTTCTCCCCTAATCTGTGTGGTAAACTTATTGGCCAGTTGGCATTTTTTTAGAATCTGTGATGTTTTTATAGTTTTTATCACCTGCCCTGTCCATGTCCTTGCCTTCTATAGACTCCTGCAGCTGTGTCAAAGGACCATGGCCCTGCCAGTTGGCAGGGGCCTCTTCACTCTCTTCTCTTATCACCCAGTACCGACTGAACCTTTACCTGTCCCAAAACTCAACCTCACAGGTATTTTAAGTTTTCAGTTAAAAAATAAAATCTACTGGAACAAGTTGACGAGAATGTGGAAATTTGTAAATGGTTCATTTAACAGGAAGATAAAATTAGTTTGTGCAATAATAAAAGCTGTTGCAGTACAATTTATCACTGTCCTAGAGGAAACATAACTTTCCAAAAAAAGAAAAAACATTGTAATTATCTTTGCTAAATCAGGAACAAAATATTCCAAAGTTTAAGAGGATTAACGTTTTAATAACTACATGCATTTGCAGATTATTTCTCATTTTTATTTTTCTTCCTCAGGCCGTGCCCTTCCGAGGAATACTGTGGTAGATCTGAACAGCGGAAACATTGATGTTCCTCCCAATATGACTAGCTGGCCCAGTTTTCATAACGGAGTAGCTGCTGGGCTTAAAATAGCCCCTGCCTCACAGGTGAGACTGAAATCATTGCATGTTTAATCAATCAGTCTGTTACTTAGTAAATACCCCAAAATGTTAATGTTGACAGGCCTATAAATGTTTTTAAAAATTAAATTTTTATTTTTTATTATTTTATTAGTATTTTTCTATTAGCTCTACCTGTAATTCTGTAGAATAATTTTAATTAAAACCCGCTAGCTTGTTCCACAGCTTCAGTTTTATCCAACCTTAAATGTAAAACATTTTACATTGCTTATTCAACATCGTGTTTATTTACTACTTACCTATTTCTAATGTCATTGTTATGTTAAACTGGAGAGTATTGAAAAAAATATGATATTGATGCTAACAGATTTAAGCATTTGATGAATATTTATTTATACTGTTCAGCTTGTTTTAGCTTTTAGCTTATAACTCTGGCTAAAGCTACTGTCATTGTGTTCCTTCATAATTAACAAGAATGGAGACTTCCAGGGTTTTGGTCCGATTTCAGCGAATCTTGCACACAATGATCACTTAATGGGCATTAGAGTAGTTGTACGGGTAATAACTGTGAATGGAACGTGAGCCATATTAGTTACAATGTCACTGTTGTTCTAGTTTGAGTGTCTTTTATTCTTTGGGCAGTGTAATGCTAAATGGATATTAAAACTGAGCACAAATAAAATATTCTAATAATTGTAAATACTCAAAAAACCTCATTCTCTTGCAACAAAGACATTTATTAGTGTTATACCAATAAATATAGTTTAATTTTGTTTTTTGTTTTTAAGGTGGACTCAGCCTGGATTGCCTACAACAAGCCAAAGAGCCCTGAGCTGGCTAATGAGTATGCAGGCTTCCTTATGGCCTTGGGGCTCAATGGACACCTCACCAAGTTGGCCACGCTGAACATACATGACTACCTCACAAAGGTGCACACCTGTCTACACACAGGCTTACATGTGCTGGAACAATTTCAGTATTTCTTTGCTATGTTGAGTTTTACAGCAGAAAGTAAGAAGTGTGCGTAAGTACATGTATAACACTCTACACTCAAAGAATACTTTGTACTTTAAATGCTCAGTTTAGAGCCGGTTGTGCTTTAAATTTTGTTTTCTTGCAATAATTTAGAGCTCCCGCTTCTGTCACACGCCCAACTTACAAAGAACGATAAGATGAAAACAAATTTGAAGTTAAATACAGTTTATACACAAACATGCGTCATAGCTTGGCAGCTAGTCAAAGTGAAACTTTCCCTTGTGAGAACTTAGACATGAGACAACTCCTTCCAACTTTCGGGTGAGAAAAACAACAGGATGTCGCAAGCCAAATCTTTTTTTTTTTTTTTCTAAATTCAAATGTCTATGTGAAAGGGTATTTGAAGATTGATTGCTAAGCCTTTGAACCTCATCCATACTGAGTATCCACGCTATGTTTAAGACTGATTCATTTTCATTTCCCGTTTTGAATTTTGATTTTTGTGTAAATTTAAGCTGTGGTTGATGATAATCACAGTTATTTCCCTGTATTAGTCATTGTATGAATGCAATATAAGTCTGCTCAGTCCTAATTGTGTTCTACACCATGTCCTCCTATTTTGAGTTCTTTTTTCCCCCTCTGCATTTACATGGTAATGTTTTTCACTGCAAATTTTTATTGTATGCGTTTAACGTTTAATTATATTGTTGGTATAAAAACCGTAATGGTGAATCTTGGAACTCAACTGCCCTAATATCGAGATTTCACCAGTATATATTTCTTTTATTTTAAATTATATTCTTTATAATAGCTTTATAGTATCTCATTCATAGTCTCCTAACTAATTGATCTTTTAAAATAAAGGCTCAGAAATAAATATCCACAGCTCGACACACAAGAATGAACTAATCAGATGCAGAGAGTTGATGGTAAAATATGTCACAGCTTCCAGTGTGAATGAAAGCAATGAACGTGGTTGAAGCGTGTTTGTTGCTAGTGGTTTTTTGACAGTTTCTATTCTTGCTGTGATAGAGAATTGCATACTGAGGATCAGAATTCATTAGAATTGTTTATGACTGTGGTTTTAAAAAGAATTTGGGGTGATGCCATTCACCTTTTAAACATTCCAGTTTGCGTCAGCGTTTTACAAGCAAAAACTGTGTCATTGTATCTAGTTTATCAGTTTGTATTTTAACTCTTATTTGACCCATGATTTTTGACATCCCTGGAAGAGAGCAACTCATATTTTACAATTTCATACAAGGTCCCAGCGGTTATCTTCACAAACTAGTAAATGGTTAATCATCATTTTCTGAGCTTTTTGTCTACATTGTCATTCAATACAAGAATATTTTCATTTACTTTTAGTCAAATGATAATATGATGTCTAAATTATGAAGGCTAAGGAAGGCTGTCCAACAGATGGGCTCTTACTTCATGGCATGTGTTCACTATGCACGGCAATCACCTATTTCATGCTGTTTGTGTTAAAACATGTTGTGGTCGGTCAAACAAATGTGCACACAGGGGTCTAATGAAAACTGTCTGTCATGATCTCAGATACGAGAGTCACAGATCAAGCCAGTTAGACTGCATTTTTTTTTAGTGCAAAAGAGCATGCATTACACTGCATTTTCAATAAGTAATAGTCTAAATTTTATTAAAAGTGACTACTATTTGAAGAGAAGCTGTTTGATAATATTTCTCTACTGTTAGCTTTTGCTAGGTGTATGAAATATTAGAAAGTTGTTGTTTATCACTGATAATTGCAGATGCAGTTTTTATTGTGATTTAATGTCTGGGTGCCTCTGTCTCTCAGGGCCATGAAATGACCAGCATTGGGCTCCTCCTGGGTGTGTCTTCAGCCAAACTGGGCACCATGGACATGTCGATCACTCGCCTACTTGGCATACACATTCCTGCCCTTCTCCCGCCCACTTCCACTGAGCTGGACGTGCCACACAATGTTCAGGTAAGAGTGAGTACGTATAAAGAAGAAGATAAAGCTAATTTCGATTAATTCCGTTTTCACAGGGGGTGGCCCCAGCAGGTAGTGCTGCATGTTTGATTTGTCAGATTTTCACGCTAGATGCCCTTCCTGTCGCACCCCCGAAGAGATTTCTTTTTATCTTCCCTGGATGATCATTCAGTTCTTCATCTGTTTTTTTTTTCTTTGTTTTTTCTTTTTCTGTTACAGGTTGCAGCTGTAATTGGCATCGGGCTGGTGTACCAAGGAACGGGTCATAGACACAATGCTGAAGTCTTGCTGTCTGAGATAGGTGTGTAAGTGTGTGTGCGCAAAAGGGAGACAACACAATGGGAAAAAGTTCCATAAAATTACCTAAAAGTTTAAATCGGATACATTAAAAGCTGTTAATTAAAGAGCTGGATATGAATTTCACTGAAGTAAATAAACAGTATTTTATATATGTAACACCTTGAAAAAAAAGTGCACAATATAATTTGGGTTTTGGGCTATTATTTAATTGCCAAATGCATGTTTAATGGATAGGTATCTCTCAAACTGCAAGAAAAATACTGTTTTCTTGAATAGACATTGTAAACAGTCAGGTTAGAAGTTCTGCTTAAGCTCTGTTGCTCCATTTTAAACACTGCATCCAGTCTCACTGTTGAACTTTTATTTTTACTTTAATTAGATTTTTCTTGCCATGCATAGATGGTAACTTTTGGTCTGTCTGTTGTTCAGGTCGACCCCCTGGACCAGAGATGGAATATTGTACAGACAGAGAGTCCTATTCGTTAGCAGCTGGGCTCGCTCTTGGTATGGTCTGTCTGGGGGTAAGACAAACAAAAAAACATATATATATGAATATACGTTGCCATTTTCCATTTGTTTGTTGCAATAGTAACTAATTAAAAAAAAAAAGTAACAGCTTCTCACAAAACCCGATTGTTATGTTTATTTTTTTGTACACATACATTTTTTTCTGTTATTAAGCCACATAAGTTCTTTTAAAAGTCCCTTGGATACCTGCTCACTTCTGTAAGAGAAACCTCAGATCATAATATTGTCAGGTGTTAATGATGCTTGAAGCCCAGTAATAAAGGGACAAAACCCAAGTTCAAATATTGGTTTTCTTTGACATCTGTCTCTGCATGTCTCTTGTTTCTTATCTCTACTCTCATCCTTTTCTGTCCTGCACTTACCTTGCTTGTTCTTCCTTCCCCTTTCTCCTCATAGCATGGCAGCAACCTGATTGGGATGACAGACCTGAATGTCCCTGAGCAGTTGTATCAGTACATGGTTGGGGGACATCGCAGAGCTCAGGCTGGGGCCAACCGGGAGAGGCACAAATCCCCCAGCTACCAAATCAAGGTACATGAAAGAAACCCCCTTTTTTTTTTTTTTTTTTTTTTTTTTTTTTTTGTCTACAGTGTAGCAGTGTTATTTCAATGCGATAAAATAATACTGAAGAATGTGACTGTATAACTACTAAAGAATTTTACCATACAATAAGAACTGCAGCTCAAAAACTATGTCATGGTTCTTCATATGTTCAGTCTGTGCTGATGTATTGTTTTTTCCCCACTAATAGGAAAGGATTTGGTAAACAAATCTTCATGAATTTTATTTTCCATATTCGTATTAGTTGAGGTTTGTTCTCAGTTTATTGTTGTCACATGTGCCAATGTCAAATGTGTAAGAAAACTCTAAAGTAGCACGAGTAAACAATATTGCATTAAATAAACTATCCCAATTGCAAAAGCTAATTGTCATATTTAATTATGTAGGTGTGAAGGGGTTTTGCAGTTGGGACACACCTCTCTTTAGATGAAGTTTGACCAAATGATTTGATGAAACAGTGGTCTGGCTTCTGTGATTAGCTAATTAACCTTACCATTGGTCATTTCAGGAGGGTGACACTATTAATGTAGATGTGACATGTCCAGGCGCTACGCTAGCCCTCGCCATGATCTACCTCAAAACCAACAACAGGTGAGAGAAAAAAGGTTTTTACATTTTTGTCTCCAAAATAAAATAAAAAAAGTTTTGATATGAAAATAGGTTTATTCCATGTCTTGGAAAGGCGACTTAAAGACTTCTGTTTTAGATTTATCTCCTTTCTACTGACCTCCTAAAATTTGTATACAAAGAGTGTAGGCATACTCTTCATGGTGTGACAAAACAATCTAAAAAGAGATACTCTGCTGACAAGTGTTTTATTTTATTAGGAGAAACAGAACTAGATAGAATAAACTGGGAAAAAAAACATAAAAATATTACATTAAATATTTACCCCCCAAAAAATGTAATACCGGTGTTATAGAATTAGAAGTAGCAAACTGTTCAAGGGGCACAGAATCTTTCCACCATAATTACTCTGTAATGCTGGTGGGGTGTTTCTTTAAAATGGCCAAAATGTCCTGTGCTGTGTTCGACTTTCTAACCACTTCTTGCCCACGTGAACCGTAACTGGAGCACCATAGCCTATTTGATGGAAAAAATAGTGACATTACACTACATCAGACTGAGACTCCTCCAGTTTCTAACAGTCTAATGGTCAAGAGGTTCTTTAAAACTCATCTGCTATCTGTTGTTTGAGAGGGTGCTGAAAGAAGGTATTAACACTCCCTTTTCTCATCATGGTTTCGCCCACTAGGTCGATTGCTGATTGGCTGAAACCTCCAGATACTTTGTTCCTCCTGGACTTCATTAAGCCAGAGTTTCTGCTGCTGAGGGTTAGTGTGGATCTAGCTCTGTGTGTTTCTGTGTGTGATCTTTTTTCCCACCTTTCTATATTTTAATCTGATATACCTGTGTCTCTTCTTCTTTTCTCTCTACCCCTAAAGACTCTGGCCCGGTGTATTATCATGTGGGATGAAATCCTGCCTAATACTATCTGGGTCAAGAGTAACATCCCACAGGTGAGAATAAACACACACACACACACACACACACACACACACACACACAAAGAGGAACAAGTGGACATGTTTGGAGCCATGATGCCACACACCCTGCAACAAATCAACAACTTGCAAAGAAAATCCCATTTGTGACGTGTGGTTTTGTGTGGATGGAGGCAGGTTTACCCTTTTTCAGTTAGCTAATTTAGCCAATTCTGGTGGCTTATTTTTTGGAAGATGCACTGATATTGGTTAGCTACATTCTGTTAATAAAAGCATTTCCCCTGGTCTGTAGTTGTACTTTACTGATGCACCCAAAGATGGATGGGTAGTTTACATGAGCAGAAATGGCGTCAGTGGATAAACAAGAAAAAGGCTATTTCTAAAAACAGAAAAGTTATCTGAGCAAAATACAACTTGGAAACATCTTAGAGATGTTTCAACAAACGACTGGGAGAGTAAACATTAAAAAATGTCCAACGTGTATATGTAAATATAGTTATAGAACAGCGAAAACCTGTGTGGCCGCTAAGCTTGAGAAATGGCAGGAAAATAAGCCGTGTCTGATAACACTGAATAATTACAGTGACTTTAAAACAAATAGTCTGCATATTAGCCTTTAACTTCCTATGTCCTTATAGGCTTACTGATAACATAAACTCAGATAAATTTGACCAAGGCCAAAATTTTATCTGTAAATCAGCCAAGCATTTACCTGTAGATGTGGATAGTTTATTGCAGTGTTTGTTGCTTGATATCTTCATGATGAAGAAAATTCAATGTATTGGTCAGCAAAACTGCCAGAAATATTTTCCCCTTGGGAAGAGTATCAAATAATTAATTCAGGCTTGTTCTGCCTTTTTATGACAAAAAGGAAAAAAATAATCCCATACTTTTAATCTTTAATAACATAAATGTATTCCATTTCATGTTTTTTTCCCCCTGTCAAATAGATAACTAAAAAGACTGTCAGCATGATAGCATTCAACTCAGTTTAGTTTCACTCCCATCTTTTATGTTTTTCTTCTGGTTGTCCACGCCCCCCTGCAATGACTTTATCCCCCAGTAGGGGGGCCCACCCCCACAGTTTAAGAAACACTGCTACAGTATAATTTACACCACTGGATATAAATATGTAAAACTACATTTTTGTGGTTTGTATTTTGAATGGCAATAAATACTAGTAACTAGAACCTTGGCACACTCAAAACAGGTTATTGCCCTTCTAATCAGGTATGAATAGCTGCATTATAGTCAGCACTATACAGAGATTTATGCTTTAATATCTTTTCATTCCTTCCATCCATTTTCTTAAGTTCACCCTGTGCAGTGTCATGTGCTAGCTGGAACCTATGCCAGCTGCAACAGGACCCAGGCAGGGTACATCCTGGACAGCTTGCTGCACAACCAGTAGAGAGAGAGAGAGACAGTCAGGCTAATTTAGAATCCCCAGTTAACTGCATGTCTTTGGATTATGGGATGAAGCTGGCCACACACAAACATGAGAGAGCAAGCTAACTCTAAACCACTGTCACCTTACTGCCTATGATTTTTCTTTTGCCCTTTCCTCCCTGATGTTTACTTTCTATTTCCATAGTTTTATCATGAGAATTTTGTGAGTTTTCAGTTAATTTAGCAAATAAATACTGTCAAAAGTATTATTTCTGAAACCTGACCACTCATGTCTATATTTTGTTTTCAACTTTCATTTTGTTTTCAGATCATGAGAGGGACTTTTGACCCTTCAGAGGACATTAACATGGAGACGATGGCGTAAGTATTGAAGCCAAAAACATCAACTCATGTTATACATTTGAATTCTGCTAATTGATTGTATTTGTTTCTCTTAGCCAAGCCCAAGACTACATTACAGCTGGGGCCTGTTTGGCACTTGGTTTACGGTTTGCTGGCTCTGCCAACTCTGATGCCTTTGACTGCCTTTATAGCTTGGCCAGGACCCACATGACAATCATGTCCTTTGCTGGTACAGCTGCTGTGGGTGCTGTGAGTGTTTTATATTTTTGACTTTGTTAACAGTAAGAAACAATGTTGTGCTACCTCATCTACTTACAGTTAAATTATTTTCTCTTTGATTTCTTTTTCTTCCCTAGCACACATTTTACAACCTCCAGACCTGCCTGTCAATGATTCTGCTGGCTATGTCCATGGTGATGTCTGGTACAGGAAACCTGAAGGTCCTGCAGCTTTGTCGTTTCTTCCACAAGCGGACTGGTGGTGAAATGAACTATGGCTTCCACATGGCTCATCACATGGCACTGGGTCTGCTCTTTCTGGGAGGAGGCAGGTGAGATGGGAACAACCAAAATATGGCCATTTTCCCAATCCCATTGAAATTTATTAAAATATATTCCTTATTGCAAGTGAAGAAAACTAGTATAAAACTATAATACATTTGAATTCATATCAATTGTCAATTATCTATTCATAGCTGAAGTGCATTTTCAGGCCAAAAATCAAAAGGCTTTTGTCAAGTTGCTTTGGGGAAAGGGTAGAGCGGCCGGTAAAGCAATTTCTGTAATCACTGAACTTGTGTTTTTACTTGAACATAAAGATCAGGCTGGTTTTCTTGTAGTTAGCCTAACTCTTGGCTAGCGATGGCTTACTCTGTCCTAAATAACTTTTTGATGAGGTGACAAATATTCTAGTCTCTAAATATTAAATATAGGTTTGGTTTTTTTTTATTGGCTTTTTTTTAATCATTTTTGTTTCCAAAAAGCATCAACTAGACCATTTGCTGCATTTTATTTTCAGCTGTAGATGAATACATATTTAGTGTTGTACTGATGATATCTTAACAACGGTGGCTCCAGTATTCAAGATACTGGAGAAACATCTCACACAATGAAACAATGTGGTTCTCTGATGTAGATTTTTCTGAAGAACTGTAAAGCTTGGAAGTACAGTAGTAATAAATATAACAGTAAGAAGAAAAAACTGTACAATATACTCATAGATAAACGCAAATGTTTACATACATAAAATCATTTCAAGACTATACAACAGGCAAGGTACCAACAAGGTGGGCATTGTTTTAAACTTCCACAACAACCTCTAAGGAATCATGCTTCAAAAAATAAATACACACACCAACACACACACACACACACACACACTTTGATGTTGCTCATGCTTCTTGAATGAAGGAAGACACTGAGGTTTGAGTTATATTCTGTATGTAGGCTGTCATATGACACCTGAATTGAACAATTGCATGCATTCATCCATCCATCTATACATGCAAACCCACACCCACCCTGCTTTTTTCTGGGAAAGACCATATGCAACACGTACACATGCACAGCGTGGGTTAGCCACACAAATACAAAAAAAGTCTGCTTTGAGTGCTGTGTTCCACATAATGAATGACATTCATGCGCACATGTGCACGCAAACACACACCCAAGCCAGGTTCCTCAAACCGCTGACCCTGGTCTGTGTATTTTGAAGAGAAACAACAGCTCCCACTCTTTCATCACATTCTGCAAAAACATCTCTCCACCTACAGCCATAATCAGATGGACCTTTTCATTTCATTCAGGTCACATTTTATTTTAGACCTGCCAGCTGAAAGCCCACACACTGTAAGGACTGCAGGTTTGAATGCTCTGCACGATAGCATATATTTTCATAAGCAGTTTGTCTTGTGTCATTTCAGAGATTGTAGGTCATGCTGGGTAGCAGAGTCATGCTATTTCACTGTCACTTTTCCTGCAGTCTCGCTGTCTGCTCGTATGTCATTTAGTTTCTCTGTTTCCATTGAAAATGTCCTGGTCACATTTGCTTTCCACTTATTTAGCAGTTATCATTACATCATGGCCCTTCTTTTTTTCCTCATTCAATTTCTCACGTATGTTTTTCCCATTTACGTTTGGTCTCTTTATTTGGTGATCCTTTTTGTTCTTTATTTCCCCTTTCCTCAACCTCTCCTTCTTTATTTACTTACCGTATTTAATTTCCTCTTCCCATTGGATCTCAATTGAGATAGAGCTTGGTAATTGTCCCCCAGTAGGAAACTGAAGTGACGCAAACTGTGTCTGACACAGCTGGATTTCACATTGAATAATTTTTAAACTGTCACCTCCCTAGTACGAAGACTGTTTGATGTCTGATTGGTCCCATGTGATAACTGGACAGATATTGTGAGCCAGTGTTCATTTGCCCTACACAGTTCACCCTACAGCACCTTTATTCTGCCTCAGATGTTGTATTTCTAGTAGTAAGAACACTGTCTGCCCATTTTCACTGCTTATGTGAGAATGGGCAGCTCAATCCAGTTCTTCCAACAGTGTACACAGTTTGTGTGAAGAGGGCTTAGATCTGTATTTCAAAGGTGACTGTGGCTTTTCTATCACGAGTTCTTTCTGTTTGCATGAGTTTCAGTTTGTACTAGTTAAGCATGAGCACATAAGATATATTATACTTGTCCCACTGACACTGACTAAAATGCTAGACTCAGAACTAGAGTTAGATTCTGCTACTTGCCCCTATTTTGTTTGGATTTATTTCTTTTTTGTTTTGGCTCAGTCTCCTGGAAGTTCATTCATTTCAACAGAATTTGAAAATGTCAAGCGCACCACAAAAGGAAAGTGACTCAAAAGAACTGATTGTTAGCATTCATCCCTCTTTTAGTCTAAGCAGCAGCCAGGCGCCCAAATGGTAGGACTCTTCAGTCGTGTAATGTTGCTGTTAGTCAGTTTGACTGACTCAGTGCTACAAGCAGAAAAAAAATCTTTATTTGCTTAAAATAGAAAACTGATGATGCTTCACTAAAGCACCTCATTGGACTGAGGTGCTTTTAGTGTAGCGGTATAAAGTAAACAGTATTTTGGTAGAGAGCACTGCAGTGGCTCCCAATTGTTTTAGGATTTTAAGGACATCCTGTTTGTCCTTGTTTTCCCTTTGCCATATGCCATTGTCTGTTTTGAAACCAGCGTTTTGAGTGCAATTATTAGAAGGCTATAGGGGTACAATAAGGGTATTCTGTCTCAAGGAATGTATAAGCAAAAGTTAGACATTTAGTTTAACAGAAGTGTCGATTTTTCTTACTATGATTGTTTTGTCATTTTTGTGCCCCAAAGCCCAAACTATTTTCACTTTTATCAAGAACTGAGAAGCTGGAAATAGTTTGGTTGTTTTTTTTTTGAAGCATGATGATTGTGTTATCTGTCTACTGTGTACTTGCTGCAGGACTTCTGTAACACCCTCTATGAAACTCTAGGGCATGCTGACCCTGACGTTTGGAACTACTAGAGTAGAGGAATTAAAAGTATTAAGGAGCCATTAAATGAAGAGCAACATCCTTTATCCCAGTTGAACCTCAGTAACCTTCCAGACACAAGAAGCCTTTATTGTATGACTAATGGGGTCATTTTAATAATGTTGAGTCAAAGTAGATGCTTAACTGCCAGCTATTACGTTTAAGTGGCTCTACTGCAGTCTGAAGGTTTTAACTGGATTACAGCACTCACCTGCTTTAACTAACAGAACACAAAGTTTATGTGGAAGAATGTGTTTTGCTTTTATACACAAGGTTCTTCAAATATATATTTAGATTAAAAACAGTGCAAAAGTCTTGAGGAATATCTTATTTCTGAATATTTTGCTATGGATCAGAATTCCATTAATTTTGACAATATCCCCAGAAAAGCTGGCTGAAATTCAGACCATGAAGGAGCCTACAGATAGCTGTAGACACTGTTGTAGCTCTTGCTTGACCTTCGTACAAAATGACAACAATTTGAACCAAACATTTCAAAATTGGATTCCTCACTCCATAAGACCTGCTGCCACTAAGTTGCAGTGTAAGATTACTTGGAAGTCTCTATCATTGGTGACTCAAGACTTATGTACAGTACTCTATTGTTTAAGTTTATTGTTGTCGTTTTTCTTTACAATGGCTTGTGTAATTAAATTCTCCTTACAAACCCATCAGTATGTACTGAACATGTTTTAATGTTTTGTGAAAAGAAAGAACGGTGTATTTGTATTTTTTTTTTTTTAGTGATGTTGTTTGACGTCATCTTTCAGGTACACCCTCAGTACCTCCAATTCAGCCATCGCTGCTCTGCTGTGTGCCCTGTATCCACACTTCCCTGCTCACAGCACTGACAACCGGTGAGACTAATACATATGCGCACAATATTAAAATAAGAGTTTAGTTGATAACCTGTGTAAGTACCAAAAAGCAGCAATAGAAACTTATAAGAATATGATTTTTGTGATCATTTCATTAGTGATGGACAGATGATTGCTTGTGTGGCTCTCTCATGTGTTTTTGTACTAGTTGTTGTACAACTTCTATAAAATTTGCACAGTGCTTTACACTAATTTTAGATGTGTTTAGATGTTTCCCACCAAAATATTTTTGGTGTTTTATTCTGAAAAGAAATAAGAAGACGGTGCAAGAAATGCATTGAAGCATCTTTCTATCAGTTTAGCTTAAAATAAGTGCAGTGTGCTTAAAAATATTTGTGGTGCTTGCTTTTGCGCTGGTACTGCACATCCATTCATCTGTGCAAAAACCAGCACTCAAGTTAAATCTTCCCTGATATTGGTTTTCAATCAATTTTATTTCTTGGTGAAGTCTTTCCCATGCTCATTGGCCAGATTTGGTGTAAAAAAAAAAAGATATTCTGGCACTCATTAGCTGATGTGCTTTCGGCATGGTATCCACAAGCTCAGAATCCGTCTCTGCTCTTTGATTGCCAAAAAAGTACTGGACAACCTGCACAAATCCTTCCCCGATGCTGCTGATTCAGGTGGCTTTAGTTTCCTTTTAAATTTATTTTCAACTATCATTTCAGAGACTTAAGACCCAACAAAAACCCCTTCCTTAATTCTGACTTCACTTTTCTTAAATGCTGAAATGCATTGCCGTTTTTGTTGAGTCAGCCTAGTTGTCCAATACTTAGAACATCATAGCTAAAATGGTAGGAAAACTTTTCAAGCACTACACCTCTGTTCCTTTAACCAGTAACGGAGTTGGGAGTGTTAGCCCCAATATGGTGTAGAGATTATGTAACCTTGAAGTGGCGTATGATCTGTAAAATTCAGAATGGCACACCTGCAGTAAAAAAACTAAGCTTGTCTCAATTTTGGAGAATAACAACACAATTCTCTGTCATTCTTTATATTAAAAAAAACAATATGTTTGTTATGAATGTCTATCCGTTCATATTAGTAATTAAAAAAACAAAAACAAATGCATATTTGTATTTCTGTGTTTGCTGTAGCTACCACCTGCAGGCCCTTCGGCACCTGGCTGTGCTGGCTGCAGAGCCTCGACTGCTCGTCCCTGTGGATGTGGACTCCCTGAAGCCTTGCTATGCCCTTTTAGAGGTCACTTACAAGGTCAGGTTACAAGAAACATGTACCAACCTAATACCTGTGAATGACCATTAGGTTCATGTTTCAAAATTGAACATAGTTTTTCCTGTCCCAAAGCCACCTTTGAAACCACCTCTCATTCTTTGTCACAGCTCATTGTCACAAACGGCACCGCTGTGCTCTGTGCTCCACTTTTACATTAACACAAAAGCAAATGTACGTTCTGACTCAGATTGTAGAGTGTAGTGCACAATGGTTTCTGTTCGTTTTGAGGTGTTAGAAAAACTTGCCTGTCCACTATACCACTGTGTTCTGCTTTTTTATCAGTGTTAACTGCTCTTAGCTAGTCAACTTCCTCTACAGTTGATTTCATACACTTTCAAACTAAATCGTCTTCATGTCAGTGTAAAATCAGCTACCGTGGTCTCATCTCATTCATATTGGTGCTATTTTAAAATTTTAAGAGCAGCAGTTTTATGCCAGCTTATGAGTAGCTATTATATATATATATATATATATATATATATATATATATATATATATATATATATATATATATATATATATATATATTTGCTACTAATTTTGCATTTAACTGATTAGCAATAATTCAGCTGTTCATACAGTTTTCCTTTTTCTGCACATCTGGTTGTTGTACATAAATATATAGTCTTTTCCTATGTTAACTTTAGTTTCCTTTCTGGTATGTAGACATGTATAGTTTTATATGCCACTCATTGTTTTCCTCGTTGTTAGTTTTGATCAAGTATCCTTGATTTTGAAAGACAAAAGATGTGCTTTCAAATTAATCTGTGACAATTTCATTAAATAAAAGCTGGCCTCACTGCCTATGTGCTCTTAGTTAAACATGTTACATGTAAATGGAGGAAAGTCATTGCACTGCACCTTAGTTTTCTCCAAAACTGGTATCCAGCACTGTGTAGGTTTCAGTTTTATATAAGAGAAAGTGAAAATAGCATAACTGCTTAGCAAAACCTCTCTCTAAAGTCTTGAAGGGAAAAAAAGTTTCTAGTATTAAGGGCAACACACACATCCCTAGTGTTAAAACACAGCAGGAATTGTTTTCTGTTTCAGCAAGTACATTGTTAGAATTTTATGTACGTCACTGTGGCATCATTAGGATGCCACAGTGACGCACATTGGTGCCGTTTCCCAGTATCAATGGTTGTCAACCATTCATGTGTGAAGGTAAATACTTTCCATAGAAATTGCTGGCTTTTTTTATATCTGTAAAAGCAAATATTTGACACTCTTGGGAACAAAGCCAATAGGTAATGGGAATTTACTCAAATAAATGACAGACGACACTGGCATTGTGTAGTTATTGTCATACTTTAAGCAAAACTAGCTATAACATATGATCAAAAATACATCGTCAAAATTGATCGGCAACATAAAAAAAATAGTAATCGTAAGAAGAAGAACATTTTCTTTTCTTTTTTTTCTTTTTCTTTTTTACACAAATGTGTAAAATACACACAAAGTATAATCTGGGATTAATTGGGGAGCATTTTTCTCTGCTTTTGGCAATTGCTCATTCCTTCAGAACTTAACTCTCTGCAAATTTAGTCCACAAGCAGACCTTTCTTGGAACAGTTGGTCTCAACATGCTTGTGTCTAAAATGAGAGGAAATCAGTTGAGAGGTGTGTCAGGAAAAAGTCTTTACTCATTTTTAAAAATATATATATTTATTTTTAAAGAAAAGGGCTACAGAGCAAAACCAGTGACTTTTGAAATGATGCGCTCTGAGCAAGAAAATTGTTTTGTCATAGTAGTACTGTTGTAGAGTGATGAAATGAGGAAGGGAGAAATGACGCAAGATCCTTCTTTGTAACCTCCATGGTGCCTCTAGCATTAGTGAATTTTAGCATGCCCAGCAAATAGTGTCTGCTCCAAAACCTTTTTCAGTTACTTCATATAGTCGTAGTCATTTTCATTAATATTTTATTGAGTCACTTATAATCTTTTCTTTGCTGGTTTCGTAGTTTGACAAACGCTGAGGAAGCCCAAAGAGATGGGAATTTACACATTTCAAAAAAACAACCGCCATATAGAAGCTTCCATTCATCCATTTTTCTTCTTCTAATCCAGTTAAGAGTCATGGAGGGCTGGAGCGTATCCCAGCTGTAACAGGGCAAAAGGTTGCCAGTTTGTTGTAGGGCTAGATAAATTGAATCTAATTTTTATTTGTGTACAGAATCATTACTTCAATCCCTTTGTGTGTCTTTTGCTTTTCATCTTCAACTGTTGCTAAAACTAATTAAACTGTTATTTGTGTTTTAAACTGCAAGAGCTATAAATTCTGCTGCTGGGAGAGATCTGTGTGTGTGTGTGTGTGTGTGTGTGTGTGTGTGTGTGTGTGTGTGTGTGCTTTTTAAGATCTGTCAAAGCTTACTCAGACTTGGAGATGGTTTGTTTCAAAAGGAATTTAAGTGAATGAATTTAGGGGTGCTGTCCCTCATGTTGTTATACTGTTACATTCACATACAATCTGCTATTCTATACTGCTGTTGCAGTTTTTTTGGTGACACTGTGTATAAATATAGATCAAATGTGTATCGTTTTGTATGTTTCAGTTCTATAAAATATTATGTGTATTAATACCCTGTACGGATAAAAGGGTGATAGTGCACTTTGGTGAAATTGTAAGGTGCTTAGAGATCTTACAGGCGAACTTTGTGAGTGACACTATTTCCTCTTTTCAGGAGACTAAGTGGTATGACGAGACAACAGTAGAACTGATGGCTCCTACCTTGCTTCCTGAGCTGCAACTTCTCAAACGGGTAAAGCCAGAGAATAGTTGTTCTTCTTCTTTGCCTTTATTTGGCTGCTCCCTGTAGGGGTTGCCGCATCCATCCATCCATCCATCCATCCATCCATCCATCCATCCATCCATCCATCCATCCATCCATCCATCCATCCATCCATCCATCCATCCATCCATCCATCCATCCATCCATCCATCCATCCATCCATCCATCCATCACACCTCACCCTGGCAGCATCCTTGTCAGATGCCTGAACCACCTCAACTGGCTCCTCTTGAAGTGCAGGAGTAGTGGCTCTACTCTGACCCTCTCCCGGATGGCTGAACTTCTCAGCCTATCGCCAAGGGAAAGGACAGCTACTCTTCAGAAAAAGCTCATTTCCACTGCTTGTATCCACATTTTTATTTTGGGTCAATATCAAAAGATTGTGATCATAAGGTAAGGTGATACAGATCAACCTGTAAATTAAGCGCTTGACTTCTACGCTGGGCTTTCTCTTCACCACGACAGACTGGTACAGCATCCATATCACTACAGTCGCTGCACAATTCCGTCTGTCAGTCTCCCATTCCCTTGTGAACAAGACCCCGAGGTACTTAAAATCCTCCACTTGGGGCAGTAACTGGTCCCTGACCCAGAGTGGGCACACCACCCTTTTCTGGCTGAGTTCCATGGACTCAGACTTGGAGGTGCTGATTCTCATTCACTCTGCTTCACGCTCTGCTGTGAACCACTCTGGTGCGAGCTGGAGGCCACCACCTGATGAAGCCAACAGAATCACATAATCTCCAAAAAGCAGAGACAAGATTCTGAGACCCCCCCAAGTGGAAGGCTTCCACCACCTGGCTACACCTAGAAATTCTGTCCATAAAAAAATTATGAATAGAATAGTTGAGAATAGGGCAGACCTAGATGAGTTCAATAACCACATGTCTGACTTATTGCAGGCTATACAGACAACACCCCTGCAATGGTTGTATAAGGATCGAATTGCTTATAGCAACGGGCCAGACACCCCCTACTCCCGAAGCACCTCCCTTCGGAACACTTCGAGGGACACGGTCGAATTCCAAATCCACAAAACACATGTAGACTGATTGGGCAAACTCCCATAAAGGGGGTAAAGAGCTGGTCTAGTGTTCCGCAACGAGGCAGAAAACCGCATTGTTCCACCTGCATCCAAGGTTCAACTAATGGACAAGACTCTCCTTTCCAACATCCTGGCATAGACTTTCCTGGGAAGGCTGAGGAGTGTGATCCAACTTTAGCTGGAGCACACACTTTGGTCCCCCTTGTCAAAGATGGGAATCTCACCCCATTCCTACCATCATCTGCTGTTCTCTAGAATAGAAGTTTGCAATCTCCTTATTAACAACACTGATTTCTTATGCCACCCAAAATCATTTTAACTGCAGTAAGCATTCCCTGGACCCTGGAAAAATCTCTTTTTTTGTAATTTTTGTCAATATATTTTTTTCAGGTAAAAGTGAAAGGACCACGTTACTGGGAACTGTCTGTAGACCTCAGCAAAGAAACACAGCATCTAAAGCAAGTATAGAGAGAACATGTATAACTTTGGTAGAGGTTTACAGTAATGATTTTGCTAAATGATAAGGACCATAATTCCTTCTTTTTATTGTAAATGTATAAGTGGAATTTAGACGGAAATGCGAATCTTACTTTTGTTATCTCTCTAAGGTCCATCTTGTCGAGAGATGGGGTGTTGTATGTAAAACTACGGGCTGGCCAGCTGCCCTACAAGGACGACCCTCAAGGTTGGAAGAGCCTGGTAGCCACCACAGTCAACCACCGCAGCTCTGGAGTCAAAGCCTTCAAGGTAAAACTGTCACACCAACCTGAAAAGCATAACGACATTATAGGGGAAGCTCAACATGAGCAGGCTTTCATTGTGTTAGGTAATGTGGCTAAACCTAAAACCCCAGTCAGAGAGAAGTTGTATTTGCAGTTACCTCCGGCTACAGTAATTTCCACTGCCATAACTTTACATTTGGGCTTCATTCATGATATTAGCAACGTAAGCAACTTCCTATGTATTAATCATATTCTCCCAGTAGAGGATTACACTTAAAATATGCTGTAAATAAAATGAATTGGAGAAAAATAGCTGATATTAAACTGAAAGTCTGAACATAATCTGTTTTTATTCATGTTATGTGTTCAGCTTATGTTACCATGGTGATTTAGCTGGTGAAAAAGCGAGCCATATTTGTGACACAAAAAACCCTGACTTAAAGCTCAGCATAGATGCTAACCGAAGCAACTGTGCTAAATGCAATAAATATCCACCTTTTTAAAAAATTAGATTAAGTTTGCTACTATCAGCCAGAGCATCTGCATTGTATTCTCTTTCTGTAGTGTACTTGTTAGTGGTGAGAGTTCATTAACATGTTGCAGGTTAATGAAGGCTTTAGTACATTTTTATGTAGATTTACAGGTTTTGTAAGCATTATCAAGCTTTTTTGTTTACGCTTTTCTCCTAATACACATAGACAAAAATCTACAGGTGGTGGAAAATTTTAGATGCGTTGTAGTTGAAGTGAGACAATTTCATATTACAAATTTGAAGAAGGAGTCCTATCGGGCTTGGTTAGCCTGTGGGACTCCGGAGGCAGCCGACAGGTATCGACAGGCCAAGCGGAATGCGGCTCGGGCAGTGGCTGAAGCAAAAACTCGGGTGTGGGAGGAGTTCGGAGAGGCCATGGAAAAAGACTTTCGGGCTGCCTCGAAGAGATTCTGGCAAAACCGTCAGACGTCTCAGGAGGGGAAAGCGGTGCTCTACCTGCACTGTGTATAGTGCTGGCGGAGCGCTGCTGACGTCGACTGAGAAAATTGTCAGGCGGTGGAAGGAATACTTCGAGGACCTCCTTAATCCCACTGACACGTCTTCCGAGGAGGAAGCAGAGTCTGGGGATGAGGGGAATGACCCGCCAATTTCCGGGGGCGAGGTCACTGAGGCAGTTAAACAACTCCTTGGTGGCAGAGCCCCTGGTGTTGATGAGGTCCGCCCCGAGTTCCTGAAGGCTCTGGACGTTGTAGGGCTGTCCTGGTTGACACGCCTCTGCAATGTTGCGTGGAGATCAGGGGCAGTACCTGTGGACTGGCAGACCGGGGTGGTGGTCCCCATCTTCAAGAAAGGGGACCGGAGGGTGTGTTCCAACTACAGGGGGATCACACTCCTCAGCCTCCCTGGGAAAGTCTATGCCAGGGTGCTGGAAAGGAGAGTTCGTCCGTTAGTCGAACCTCGGATACAGGAGGAACAATGCGGTTTTCGTCCTGGTCGCGGAACACTGGACCAGCTCTTTATCCTCTCCAGGATACTTGAGGGTGCATGGGAGTTTGCCCAACCAGTCTACATGTGTTTTGTGGACTTGGAGAAGGCATTCGACCGTGTCCCTCGGGGTGTCCTGTGGGAGGTGTTGCGGGAATATGGGGTGTCTGGCCCATTGCTACGGGCCATTCGATCCCTATACAACCGTTGCAAGAGCTTGGTTCGCATTGCCGGCAATAAGTCGGACTCGTTCCCGGTGGGTGATGGGCTCCGCCAGGGCTGCCCTTTGTCTCTGGTTCTGTTCATAATTTTTATGGACAGGATTTCTAGGCGCAGCCAAGTGGCGGAGGGCTTTCGCTTTGGTGGCCTCAGAATCTCATCTCTGATTTTTGCAGATGATGTGGTTCTGTTGGCTTCATCGGGTGAGGGCCTCCAGCTCGCACTGGAGCGGTTCGCAGCAGAGTGTGAAGCAGCGGGAATGAGGATCAGCACCTCCAAATCTGAGGCCATGGTTCTCAGCCGGAAAAGGGTGGAGTGCCCACTCCGGGTCGGGGATGAGTTCCTGCCCCAAGTGGAGGAGTTCAAGTATCTCGGGGTCTTGTTCGCGAGTGATGGGAGAAGGGAGCCGGAGATCGACAGACGGATTGGGGCTGCAGCTGCAGTAATGCGGACGCTGCACCGGTCCGTCGTGGTGAAGAGGGAGCTGAGTGTAAAAGCGAAGCTCTCAATTTACCGGTCGATCTACGTCCCTACCCTCACCTATGGCCACGAGCTGTGGGTAGTGACCGAAAGAACGAGATCGCGGATACAAGCGGCAGAAATGAGCTTCCTCCGAAGGGTGGCTGGCCTCTCCCTTAGAGATAGGGTGAGAAGTTCGGCCATCCGGGAGGGGCTCAGAGTAGAGCAGCTGCTGCTCCACATCGAAAGGAGCCAGCTGAGGTGGTTCGGGCATCTGACAAGGATGCCCCCTGGGCGCCTCCTGGGTGAGGTGTTCCAGGCATGTCCCACCGGGAGGAGGCCCCGGGGCAGACCCAGGACACGCTGGAGAGATTATATCTCTCGGCTGGCCTGGGAACGCCTTGGTATTCCCCCGGATAAACTGGAGGAGGTGGCTGGGGAGAGGGAGGTCTGGGCCTCTTTGCTTAGGCTGCTGCCCCCGCGACCCGGCCCCGGACAAAGCGGATGAAGATGGATGGATGGATGGATGGAAATTTGAAAAAAACAGCCATTTTATTCTTAGTTTTCTATAGGTTATCTTATTTTTTTGTCTTGTGTCTCTCCCTCTTTAATAGACTTTTTTTTTTCCACACAGTGCCAAATGCAAAGCTCACCTCAACTTGCACCGCACCCTTGTTAGTTTGAGTCAGTTTGCATCTTTCCAGCGAGTTCATCTGCAAACGAGCTCCTTCAACAATTTGCTTACAGTACTGCACACAGCTTTCAGAAGCCTGAGATAAGCAAGGGTTTTAGTAGGGAGTCGGGTACTACTAACCCACAGACGCTCATGGTTCCCTTTTTCTTTTAGATTTATAATGCGCATTAATAACTATAGTTCAATCAACTGAGGGGCCAGATACATCTTAAAGATCCTGTGTAAGATCTTTGGTGTATATTTTCCTATTTCTTAAGAACATGACTCTCAGATACTGTTGATTTGCAGTGAATAGTTTATGGTTTTTTTGGGGGCGGGGGTTCTATACCAATTTAAGTTTTCCATTGCATTTTGCTTCTTACAAACCCTTCTTTAAAAATTGATTTGAAAACAGACAAACACATTAATAGGAGTGACTGGAAATGAATTGACCTCCTCCCCAGTGAATGCTTCTGTCCAGTCTTGGCAGGTTGTCACTAAATGTTCAGTAGGCAGCTGTGTGGTTGACAGACTATTTACTGGTTTCCTGATGGTCTCAGTGTATGCTGTCAATATACTTAGAAGTCCAGAGGGGGGAAAACAAACACTGTTTATTCCACTTGTCCACACTCATCTCTTCCCCCCCCCCACTCAATTTCTTCTTCTTCTTCTAGTTTCCTCTTTCTTTCTGATCTTCTATGTTGCAATTTTGACAGTCTCCTCTTTTTCCTCTGTTTTGTCTCGTGTTTATGTAACACTTTAAGATGAATTTGATTTGTTTAAAAAGTGTTAACTGCATAAGATTTCATTTATTTCTTCAGATCACATCTCTTGTGCCCCTTCCTTATATTAAATGTCTTCTTCTTTCAAATGCTTCTTTATCTGTCTTTTGTATCCTTCCTTTTCTCTCTTTCTCCTCCATATGTTAATTTATAGCAATATTACAATTGTTTTGTTTTTCTGCAGCCTGAAGCCATCTCTACGTTCACCTCTGAGCCAGCTCTTGTCTCCTTTGCCGAGCTCTTCTGTAAAACTTCTGAAGGAATGAAACATGTGAGTTTTACATCCAAAAATGGATACGGATACACTCTGAAGGCAGGTTTCCTCCATAATGGCTTATCCCTGCAGTCATGTTACTGTTGTGGGTGAGCAACAGAGAGCCTGTGGCTGGTTTGAACAAACACAAGGAGTATAAATGGTATTGCAAAACACTCAGCCTTAAACAGATTTTTTTTTCTTAAGAGATGCCAGCTCAGTGGTGAGTTATAGTTTACTGTAAGATTTCTAAAGCAAATGTGTTGAATATAAATGCAAACAAAAGGTAACAAAATGTGTTTTCATTTATCCAGATGCATCCAGCATTTTCCCTACTTTCTTTCTTTTTTTCTTTTTTTTTTTTAAACAGAACCGACCGTTTTTACCCCTCAGTCGTTAAAGGCTGATGGGTTATTATCGTCACCCCACCAGGCAGGGGGCTGGCTCCTGGCACCGGATATTAGTGAATGCGATAACCTGAGATCAAGGCGATGCAAGAGCTTCAAACTCTTGAAGGAGTTTGATTCTCAGTGACCTTGACCTCAAGGTCAAAATAGGTTTTCTGAAAATCTTTTAAATGCAATAACTGAAGAAGGAAATTCCAAATTAATAACATAGGTGCATCTACTAAAAATCTTGGATGAATTTGATTCTCGGTCACCTTGATCTTAAGGTCAGAGTAAGTTTTCTGAAATGCAATAACTTGAGAAAAAATGCAAAAATGCACCATAGCTGTGCCTACTAGGAGGCTGAGGGGTAGTACTTCGTAGTTGCCAGTATTTTTAGAGAGTTATTCCAGACAAGAGTTTGTCAATTTTCCCAGGAAGCCTGACCTTTCAAATATCTCACAGCTTTGTTGTTAACATAGTTGGCAATGAAATATAGTTACATTGTAAACAAAACTATTCTTCCCTTTAGAGTAAACAAGGAGCCATGATTGTGGAGGAGCTCTGACATAAGCAATGGAAAAATACAAAAAGCTAATAAAATGTCTTCCCAGATTCATGTTAGACAAAACCCAAATAGGTCAGTTTTGTGTTAGATAAACAACAATTTTCATACACCATGTATTCCTGTATCCTGATTCAGGTCTTGTGCAGGACAACCCATCCATGAGCATGATTTTATAATGTTACAAACATATTAAAAGGAATTGTTCTCTATATAAAGAATACAGACAATTTCAGGAAACTGCTATAGCAAACGATAAACATAAAGATGAAAAATCAGGGAAAACTAACTACAAACAGCCATATCAGCCTTTAGAAGAGATTAGCTTAAATTAAAAGCATATAGGAAGCATTTACCAGACTCTGTATCAGTGTTTTATATGTTACAAACAAAACAAGTTTCAAGTTTCAAGTACAGCTACAGTATAGATCTTGGTAGAAATGTGGGAAATATTCAAGACCTTGACTTTGACTCAACATGCCAACAGGAGTAACAGGCACTCAATGGCCCTCTGAGGCCAGTCTGCATAATGCACATATGCTGAAGTTTTCCAAGTAGCATTTTTCCTGTATTCATTACTTTTAAGTCGAGTATATTGGTAAATATTTGCTGCTAGTTTGCAAATATTTGGTCATAAAGGCAAAGTATTGAATAAATTCAAAACTCACACAGGTTATTACCCCTTAACATTCCTGCACATTTTTAACATCTGTACTATATTTTACCTCAATTTTGACCTCAAAGTCACACATTCTGTGCCTTTAATGAGCTTAACATTGCTTTTAGCAATACATTTGGCAAAAGTGAAATCACAGAACTCACAAAAAAGATTGGCTTTAAAATAAGAATAGTTTTTAGGATATTTCAGTCAAAACAGGTTTGCATACAAGCTTAATGAAAAAAATAAACTGTAATGACGCCCAAAAAATGCTTACCTACAGCTTGATCTTATTAATCACTTGACTCTTATTTTGAGTAAAGTGGCTGCTTCGTCACATCTGGGTAATCTGTTAGATTGCACAGAGGTCATTGGTTTCAACTTGCATGGTGAAATGGAAGAAAATTAATCATGTTGAAGCATAGTGTTCTGTAATTAAATTTAAGAACAGGAGGACATCTCTTTGCTGTTCGTCTAGTTTTATCTGTTCAATCTCAGCATTTCTGCCTCTATATTTTCTACTTTTACTTGTTTATTAAATGTGAATATAGCCTGTAAATTCAGGAAATTGTTTTCTGGCGTGTAATTGCAAGATTCGTTGCTGTCTGGTATTAATGTGGGGTGAAATAGCTCCATGCCTAGATTTTAAATATACAGATCCCAACAGGTTCCGTATTTCTCCTTGTCAGTAGAGTGTGCCTAACATGAACAGATGGCCTTAAAAGTAATGAATTTAGTTTTTAATCAGAGTTCAGCCTCTATATAAGGAACTGATTAAGATGTGTTCTGTACAAACTTCAGTTAAATTCATACGATTTTAGACAGCGACACAATTTTAATACACTAAACATGTGGCTGATTGCAGGCTTTCAGCTTGAATTCAAGGGTTTTAACAAAAGTGTTGCATTCATTGTTTAGGAGAGAGAGACATTTTTACCCCTCAGCTGTGAAAGGCTGATGGGCTATTGTCATCACCCACCGGGCAAGCAGGCGGTGTGGTCAACCAAGTTTGTAAATGTGATAACTTGACAACGAAGAGATGTACGATTTTGAAATTGATACCAGCGGGTGTATCTACTAAAAATCTTCGGATCTGGCGACCTCGAGATTGAGGTCAGAGGTCAAGTTTTCTGAAAGTCTTGTGAATACGAATGAAACTCGAGAACAAGGCGACATAGGATCTTGAACATCCGTAGGTGTATTTACTAGGAGGCTGAGGCTGTGAAGGGATAGCCGTGATTCCAAATGCTGAACTTGCATTTGGTACCTTTGCCCTGGAAAGCCCAATGAGATGTTAATGCAAGTGAAAGAGGCCATTAGGATTAAAAGTTAAAGTAAACCAATCACCTTTAAAAGAAGGAATCCATTGGTGAGCCAGTTAAGGAAAAACCCTTCACTAAATCTATCGAGAAGACTCCTTCATTTATGTAAATGCAGGGGGTTTACAACAAGGTGCAAGCCAGAAAACACTCAAAAGAGCCTGCACATTTCTGAGAAAAACATCCTTTGGACAGAAGAAAGATTAGCTTCCCAGAATGATGGAAAAGAAAAGTTTGGAGAAGGAGCTTATGATCTGAAGCATACTAATTCATCTGTAAAACATAGTAGGGACAATGTTATATGGTCATATAGGCATGTATAGCTGTCAAAGGAACTTGGTTACTAGTGGTTATAGATTATGTGACTGAAGAAGTAGTTTTAAAGTGCACAGGGCTATATTCTCTGCTCAGATCCAACAAAGTGCTTCAGAGTGGAAATAATGTTTGTGGAAATTTGTTAATAAAGCCTGCAGACACAATGAGTTGTAACAGCACCTTTATTTCAACTATCTCATGCATAAGGAGGGACGTCAGTCAGGGGGGCACTGAGAGTCGTCTCAAAGTTGATGGTCTCGGTGCTGGCTAAAACACACAGCTCTGTGAATCCTCCATTTTCTCCGCTTCAACAGCTGGTAGGACAAAGGTACCTTTTCCCTCAGGGGTGATCAGCCCATCCATGGAACAGTTGTTCAGCGACCATGTTTTTATTAAAGGATGTTATCTACCGCTCACCGCTTGTCTGCAGGCTTTAAATGGAAAACTTCCACAACATGGATAATGACACAAAACATACTCCAAATACAATGCAAAGGTTTGTCAAACGGGAGAATATGGACATTTTTCAGTGGCCAACAGTATAAGCGGTTAATGCACATACAGGGAGTGCAGAATTATTAGGCAAGTTGTATTTTTGAGGAATAATTTTATTATTGAACAACAACCATGTTCTCAATGAACCCAAAAAACTCATTAATATCAAAGCTGAATGTTTTTGGAAGTAGTCTTTAGTTTGTTTTTAGTTTGAGCTATTTTAGGGGGATATCTGTGTGTGCAGGTGACTATTACTGTGCATAATTATTAGGCAACTTAACAAAAAACAAATATATACTCATTTCAATTATTTATTTTTACCAGTGAAACCAATATAACATCTCCACATTCACAAATATACATTTCTGACATTCAAAAACAAAACAAAAACAAATCAGCGACCAATATAGCCACCTTTCTTTGCAAGGACACTCAAAAGCCTGCCATCCATGGATTCTGTCAGTGTTTTGATCTGTTCACCATCAACATTGCGTGCAGCAGCAACCACAGCCTCCCAGACACTGTTCAGAGAGGTGTACTGTTTTCCCTCCTTGTAAATCTCACATTTGATGATGGACCACAGGTTCTCAATGGGGTTCAGATCAGGTGAACAAGGAGGCCATGTCATTAGTTTTTCTTCTTTTATATCCTTTCTTGCCAGCCACGCTGTGGAGTACTTGGACGCGTGTGATGGAGCATTGTCCTTTATGAACATCATGTTTTTCTTGAAGCATGCAGACTTCTTCCTGTACCACTGCTTGAAGAAGGTGTCTTCCAGAAACTGGCAGTAGGACTGGGAGTTGAGCTTGACTCCATCCTCAACCCGAAAAGGCCCCACAAGCTCATCTTTGATGATACCAGCCCAAACCAGTACTCCACCTCCACCTTGCTGGCGTCTGAGTCGGACTGGAGCTCTCTGCCCTTTACCAATCCAGCCACGGGCCCATCCATCTGGCCCATCAAGACTCACTCTCATTTCATCAGTCCATAAAACCTTAGAAAAACCAGTCTTGAGATATTTCTTGGCCCAGTCTTGACGTTTCAGCTTGTGTGTCTTGTTCAGTGGTGGTCGTCTTTCAGCCTGTCTTACCTTGGCCATGTCTCTGAGTATTGCACACCTTGTGCTTTTGGGCACTCCAGTGATGTTGCAGCTCTGAAATATGGCCAAACTGGTGGCAAGTGGCATCTTGGCAGCTGCACGCTTGACTTTTCTCAGTTCATGGGCAGTTATTTTGCGCCTTGGTTTTTCCACACGCTTCTTGCGACCCTGTTGACTATTTTGAATGAAACGCTTGATTGTTCGATGATCACGCTTCAGAAGCTTTGCAATTTTGAGACTGCTGCATCCCTCTGCAAGATATCTCACTATTTTTGACTTTTCTGAGCCTGTCAAGTCCTTCTTTTGACCCATTTTGCCAAAGGAAAGGACGTTGCCTAATAATTATGCACACCTGATATAGGGTGTTGATGTCATTAGACCACACCCCTTCTCATTACAGACATGCACATCACCTAATATGCTTAATTGGTAGTAGGCTTTCGAGCCTATACAGCTTGGAGTAAGACAACATGCATGAAGAGGATGATGTGGACAAAATACTCATTTGCCTAATAATTCTGCACTCCCTGTATTTAGTGAACCTAAAATCTTTTGTAAAGCTTAGTAGTCTGAACTTAAATCACATCTATTTTTTGAGAGGGAGACATATTTTTCTGGATGTTGTGAGACCTTGAGCCTTGTCGAATTGCCACACGCTCACTCCATGTTTTGTCTTTGCAGAGAGAAGATACTCTAGTGTTGTTCTCAGCTATGCTGTACGAATGTGTGACGCAGGAGTGTCCAGAGATGCTGCCCACATATATTGCTATCGAGCAGGTAACGCAAACGCACAGATTATGTGAGAGAGAGACGACTCTTCCCTGTCAGTACATTTTAGCAATTGTAAAGCAATTAAACAACCAAGTAACAGTAACACAAACGTTCCAGAAAAGAAATTCCATGAAATGAAATACTAGTGTGTGTCAGGTTGGCTTAAGTTTTAAATGACTAAGTGAAATGAACTGAAAAAATATTTACCTTAAAGTTAGAAAATTCATTTACAAACACATAATATTCTTTGAATCATGGTTATCAAAAATCTAGACCAATAACAGGATATAACTACGTATATACATCATACAAATGTGTATATATATCAGATAAATTGGAAGGTGTATTAGAATGTTAAGTGGCCTTTCCTACTTTTTAGTTTTACCTGTTGTATTTAAAGTTCCTTTGTCTCATACCACAGAATCTTTATAGCCTGTTTTTCCCCTGGAGTACAGAGTTTTGCTTTGTTTTTTAAAATACAAATTCATACAGAAATAAAGCTGTGGCTAACAAACCACAAAAAAAATAAGCTAATGTCCTAATCAAATAATTTTGCAAGGTTTTTAAATGTCCACTGGTAGATACGCCTGACAGACCTTCAGTAAGTGCTCTACATCTGTTAAGACACATGAACACATTGCCTTTGCTGGTGTCTCTCAGGCAGTGTCAGCTCTGCATCGGGGTGATTTGCTGCAGACCTTTCCCTTGTGGCAGTTGCGTCTGGTAGTGGAACTGTGGGACAGCAGGATGCAGCGAGGTCCTGCGAACCGCCGCGACACCCTGCTTACCTCTGAATTTCTGCCGGTCATGAAGAATGCGGTGGATGCCACACTCGACAGCTGGCTCAAAGGTGAAGAGAGATTACATGTTCAGAACTTTTCTTTAATTGGGTCCATAGTTTTATTTTGGGGTTTTTTGGACAAAGACACATTTTGCAGCTTTTCCTCCGTAAACCACAAGTGTTGAATTTGTATTTTTCATTGAGATAGAAGAAGAAATGAAGAGATACCAGTTCAAATGAAGGAGGCCATCTTTAGACTGAGAAACCAGAGTAAATCTATTAGAGAGGAACCACTTTAGGAGTGACCAGACAATCAATCCGGTGCATTCTTGAAACAGATGAATGCACTGGCCACCTCAGCAACACCCAAAGGCCTAAAAGAGCACAGAAGATAACTAAGTTACATAATGACGGAATTATTTCGGTGGTTAAGAAAAAAAACAACAACTTCACAACAGGGCTGTACTTGAAAGAATAACCTGAACCATAGGATATCATAACCCAAAGCACAGGATGACCTGACCCGAAGGATAAAGCAAGAGAAATCTAAGACTTTCTCAAGGCAATGGGATATTATTCAATGGTCAAGTTAGTCATCTGATCTTAACCTTGTAGAGCTTGCTTTTCAGTTATCAGTAAGGAAGCTGACTAAATATTAACTGATAATTTATGGCAAAGGGGTGGGATTAAATAAGTGTTTACTTCTTCCCACTCCCTTTCAACATGTAAATTAATCAAATAAAAAATTAATCAAAATTGAAGACAAAGCTGAACATAGAGACCCACAAACACACATTAGTTAAAGGCAGTTAGTAAACATGTAGCAGAGCATTTAAGGGGAAAGGGAATCCACTGTGACTGTGTGCAGAGGCATAACTACAAAAATGGTCTTCATTCAACAAATTGTGGGACTAACTGTAAGAGGGGTAATTCAAGGATTAATGAAGAGAGGTTAAATCTTACAAACCTTTAAACTAAAGAGTCTGTACTGAAACTAAAAATAGCCTAGTCAGGTCACAGAGGACTAATTGATAGTGTTTGATAAAAAATTTTAGCAGTTAAACCCAAGGTCACTAACTATATCTGCACTTAGTGTAGTTAATGATTAATCGAGATGTGTCAATCGTAAAAATTAATAATAAAAATGACTTATTTCATCCTGGATCAAACACTCAGGGTGCATTGCAGTCATGTATAAAAACTGTTTTATGTATAACAAGTACGCCCTACACCCCAAAAAAGCTGATGTTTTTTATGTGCGAAACAGGTCAGTTCCTGAGTTGAGGTTTTTGGTGTTTGCTTGCACAAACATCTGTCTTGCAAAGATCACATCTGTACCTAATTTCTTTTTACCCAAAGCGCTGCTGTTAAAATGTTAAGAAAGGAATGTTTCAACTCCAAATACATTCTTGACCAACAGAGATGGGACTTTCCTCTGTGCTGTGTAGCAAAGAATCTGTTTGCATTTCTTGCCTGGTTACACCACATTTAAACAGATGTAAAGCTGTGCTGAATGTGTTGGTAGAAGAAAGCACATGATGCGGGACAGATTGCTGTTTGCTGCTACAGATGTCTGATGTGGGTATCAATTGATGGTATCAACACGAGAACAACATGAAGAATGCTGAGCAAAGGCTCAGATGTCTTACCCTATTCAGTAACACATTTAGCAAACACAACTTCTGCTCACTGTGGGTCCTGCTCTGTCGAGTTGAAACGGTGTTAATAATTGTCTCTTATTCATTGAATAATAGATTTTTTTCAAGTGTTTCTTACAATATATATCAACAACGTCAGGGGGAATTTTTCAGATCTCAGGTTTTAGACTGTCCTGAATGCTCCATTTATTTATTCATTCATTCATTTATCTATCTGTATCCCCCTCCCTTTCATTCTTGAATTTCTATAATCTCCTTTCAGCTGCTCCTTTTGGAGTCGCCACAGTGGATCATCTGCCTCCATCTCATCCAATCCCTAGCGCCCTCCTCTGTCATAACAGACAGGGGAGGAGACACTCCCCATCTTCCACTACATCCATAAATCTTCTCTGTGGTCTTCCTCTTTTTCTCATCCTTTTTCTAACATATCCACAGTCCCTCTTCTGCGCATGTCCAAACCATCTAAATCTTGCCTCTTTAACTTTGCCCAGAACTTTTATAATGAAAGAGGATTTTCTTAATATGGTCATCTCAGAGACAGCTCTAACTGTGAGTACAGCAGCCACATTCACCTCTTTATGAAGGGCAGCCAATCAGAAAAAATGGTTAAAAGGAAGAGGAACTGCAAGGGCTTGTTTCAGGCGTTGGCTGAACTGAGGCCCTGCATCAAGGCCTAGTATACAAAATATTATTATTTAGATTATTTAGAATTGTGAATCATAGAAAACTAATCTAACAGCATTCTCTGTGCTTTGGATACCATCACCTTAGCCTCCAGTAAAACTGTGAAGAATCTTGGAGTCATTTTTGAGCAGGTTATGTCATTTAGTGTTCACATTAAGTAAAAATACAGAACTGCTTTCTTTCATCGACACAATCTCTCTAAAATTAGAAACATCCTTACTTAGGGTGAAAGCTACTTAATACATTTATTACTTCTACATGGGACTATTGTAATTCATTATTATCAGGTTGTTCTCAAAGTTCTCTGAAAAGCCTTAATCCAAAATAATGGAGCAAGAGTAGTGACACAGATTTTCTTCTATGGCTCCCTGTTAAATCTAAAATCTTTCTCAATTACAAGGTCTTCAATAATCCGCCAGCATGATATCGTAAAGATTTCCTCGTACTTCATTTTCCCGTCACTTTGCTCTCAGACTGCTGGCTTACTTGTGGCTCCTAGAATTTCTAAAAGTAAAATCATAGGCAGAGCCTCCAGCTATTATGGACCTCTCATGTGGAAGCAGCTGCCAGTCTCCCATAATTTGGGAGACAGGCATCATCATTAAAAGGGGGTTGTTTTTACTGTTGCCTACTGCTTGTGCATAGGGGATTATCTGATTGGTGCAGTTTTCTCTGTAATAATGTGGGTGACCTTTGTTTTTCATATTGTTCTGTTTGATTAAAATAGAGTTGAGTGGAGCAGGAATTGGCGCAATAGTCCACTTTAAGGACAATGTGACAAGTTGTATGAGAGAGAATCAGAAGGCCACCATATGACAGGTGTCAGCTGAGGAAAGTCAGCTGTTAGCTAGACATTCTTCAAAAGCAATCAGTTTTTTTTTTCTACTGATAAACAAGCTTGACATTAGATGCATTAATATCAGCAAGTATAGACTCTGTGAACACATAACATGTATAGATAGATAATAGACATAGATCTAGTGAGCATTTATTTTTGCAGTGCCTGCATGTGACAAAGAGTTGGCTCTGCTGAGCAGCAGTGTCACATGCCGAGTATTTCACAGGCAGGATGTGTTTCAGCTTGTTTTCCTGTAACGGGTGTAGCACATTAATGTCATAGTTTAGAAGTTAACCAGCCTGTGTATATACTTAAACAAACACGCATTCCATCACAGAAATTGCACACACAAGTACACTAACACACCCACATGGTAATAAATGCACAATAAGCAGCGTGGGAAACAGGTGAAGTAGTTGGATGGGACTGCATTCAAGAAATAATTCAAACATGCCTTTACTTTTATGTTTTGTGACGCCTCTCGCCTCTGGCAGACAGCTGAAAGGAAATCCAAACTAGCTTGACCTCAAGCATCGGGAATGTGAAGTTCTCTGGAACTCAACCATGAATGAAATATGTATCAAGAGCTTGCTTGTTATTTTTATGATTCTTGTTTCAACCCTTGTATCTTTCTGAGAAGTGACTGCATGCAGCAGTGAATTCATTCATAAAAGATACTGAGGTACACAAGAAGTCACAGATATTTCCCAATGGGATTCTTTGAATTTCATGCAATACTAAAAGGGACCATTATCAATTAAAGATTAGTTTTGAATTGTGTTTTTAGAAAATGTAAGGAAATTCAGCAGCATAGGACTTATTTTTCTGAGACCTTTTCTCACACAACTGTTCTGAGAGAGATGGAGATTTCCACCCTTAAAATCACCAGGGGCATTTCCTGTTGAAATATATTTAAGGATGCGTGCATAGCCTGGGGACAGAAACACATTTCTACAGTCTTGTGACATGATTACACAGTTTTGAGGTAAATTGGCTTGCTTGAAAGTAAATCAAGGCGTGACTTTGCATGCCACATGCAGCAAATGTGCAGAACTGCATATTTGCCACATGGCTTGCTGACACGACGCACATTCCAGATAGCAACGAGTAAAGTTTTGTTTTTACATCAAGGCCACGGAGGGCAAACCATGAATCTGTTGTTCTATCTGCTGTCACCTTGGCTAAAGTGGAACTGTAAACAGAGTTTAAATACTGCCCGTTGAACAGCTGCTGCTTTGCCTTTAAGCAGCCTTTTATTACTCCAGTTTCAGTGCAGAACTGTCCTTCATAAAGTCCTTGGCTTTCGCCAGATCACTGGTGCTAAGCGTCAGTCGGACCTAATAGTTCCAGAGGGATAACAAGCGGATATCCTCTTTTGGGATAGTGAAAACTATGGGTCCTCTGGTTTTAGGCACAAAAATCACTTTTTTTTTCTGTTTTTAGTTTTCTTTTGTTCATTCATTCAGTGTCTGTAATCCACATTGGCTCACTCTACCATGTATGAGCAAAGAAGACAAAAACATGACAGGTATCAGGTTTCAAAAAAGAAAGAAATAAAGAATGGAAAAAGGCATTTTCTAGTAAGATAATTGATTACCGGTATAAGCTTAAAAAAAAAAATGTAAATAAAAAAAATATCTGTCTTCTCTCATCAAATATCTGTTTTCTTTCCTAGAAAACAGCTCTGTGTTGAGGACCTACATGAAGGGAGAGGCACTCTCAAAGGACACCCAATCGATCATGTTGGCCTGCTTCTTGGTGTACCGGTCAATCCCCTACCTCAAGAACGCACACACACAGCTGGAGGGTAAGACAAACATACGCTCACATGAAACTGCATTTGTACTTTTGCATATAAACATCCAGCATGCTGTTGACAGCATCAAGAATTTACCTCTATGACTTAGATCGCTACAATGTAACTAAGAGGGGGAAAGTAGCATTTCTACCATCATGATTGATTGATTGATTGATTGATTGAATCTTTATTTTGAACATGTTGAAAAAGTACAACAAAATAGAATTAAAAGAGACAAATGAACAAAGCAAAACAAAAGGAAAACGAGCAACCACAACTCCAAATAACGTTCTTGTTCAAAAAGGAGCAGGAAGAAGCATAAGCTTATTTAATCCCACCCCTTTTCCACTATCTAGTATCAATAGACTACAGAAATACCTCCTTGCAATTACATTATATGTCATGTGTATTTATTTATTTTTTTTTAATATATATACATATATGTTTCTATCTATCCATACATCTATCATACAGAACTTGAAACCATTGTACAAAAAAAATTCATATGATGAAAACTGCACACTTGTTTAAGGCTTTATTCTTTCACATGCAGGCTGCAGCTCACTTGGGGACTTACTGTTACTTAGCAGCCAGTTGGGCATCCCTTTGAGAGATTTGCTGAGGCTCGTACCTGTCCTTCTGGGTTCTGCATCTGGACCACACACACTGCTGGGATTTCCACTGCAAGCATTTTGATTGTGATTCTCAGAACTCGTAAATGGGCTGGTATCCTCTCAGAGAAACACTTCAAAGCCTTGCACTGCTGGCACCCGTGGGACTGATTTTCTACCTGTAACAGCTGCAAACAGGTGCAGCACGTGGGACAAAATGTGAGCATTAGACATCTTTTGTCTAAATGCAGCATGGCTGCCTTGAATGGAGAAGAACTGACTTTTTCCCTCTGAGGCTCTAGGAAATGAAATAACTAAAGTAATTATCTTTGTAACATATTTGTATTTAGGTTGGGGTTTTTTTAATGGTATAAAAAAGGTTTAGGCTGCAGTAATCGTGCAGTTTAACCTTTTCAGATGGTTACTCAGAATTCCAGTGGCAGATAGAACAGAATGAACTGATCATTATAATTCAGCTGTTGTCATATACTAGTTTTCAAGCTGAGTTCAGTCCACTGGGTTGAGTGAACATGAAAAGACAGAAAAGGCAATAAAAAGCAGAAGTACCTGCACACTCCATGAATACTGTTTTTATTCTGTGGCTTAATGTGGGTGAATGAGACTCCTCAACATAATCAGGACATCATCTGCCTTATTGTTTCCTCTTTTTTAGATCTCATTATGTCCACCACTTTGAAGATACTCTTTTTGAAAATGCTGCTGCATTTCCTGTGTTTTTATGTTTCTGACAAAGACCAGTTGCTTACTGCTCATTAAACCCTCACAAGAACTGCATTCATCTTTTTTGATGTGTTGTTGCCAGTGTCCGTCATGCTTGTTTATTTAGCTCAGATCTTACTTTTGTGGTGCCAGCCTTGCATCAGTGTGGATAAGATAAAGGTCGCTTTTTAAGTGATGCGTGAAACAAAATGGTCTGTGTTGTTTCAGGTGTCCTGCCACATGAAAGAAATCCCCTGATCTTCCAGTGATAGTTTTGTAGTAAAGCAATGTCCTCCACAGGTGGGGCTCAGTTTGCTAGTTATTTGCACTGTTACTTGCTTTAGTTTGCTTTGTGAATCTTTACACCAACACAGAAACTGTGATATGGCCTGAGAACGTGAGGTCAGCATCTAATCCTCTAAATTTTTGCCTTTATTTAACCAAACCATAACTCATAAAACTGTGGAGGTAATCTGAACGGTCAGGTTAAAATGTGCTAGTAGTAACAAAAAAACACAATTTCTTATGAAGTAAGTTATGCTGGTGTTTTCTTGAAGACATTTACAGATTTTTGTGTTTCTGTTGGATATTTGATGCTGAGCTTAGCCAGAAAATCTGACACCCCAGACTGGGACTTTCCTTTGCAGTTCATGACTGTAGCATAAGTGCTTAAAAATGCACTACTGCATGTAGTGGTGGAAATCCGAGTTAGTGAAAACTAACTGACCATTTCTTGACGCTTTTCTCTTCCAAAGTGCTCACGGAGTCAGATTTCTATAAAACAGTTTCACCAACAATGAGCAGAAATAAATTTTATATAAATGAAACGGGTAAAGACAGAAATTTGGAACAAAACTTAACTGATGTATATCTTAATGATGATAATACTAACTGTGTTGGATATATCGAAATAAAAATTTGGAGAAAAATAGTAAATAGATTTCATTAAAAGACTTTAAGGGACTGTAAGGTCACTAATCCTCACATTAATAAGCTGCAACAGTGGCTCAGTGTGGTTCCCAGATGCTTTTTCTGTAGTTGCTGGAGTGCCATCAGGTTTTACGTTTTATTATCAAACTAGCCTAGTTATGGTTGTCTATTCAAATGTGGATTCATTGCAAACAAGACCTTTTCAATACCCATTTTGTTCAAATTTAAATAAATATATCCAGCTGCAGCCCACATCCAAAGCAACATTACACTTCCTGTTTACAACTCCCAAAGAGATGTTATTAAATCAATACTAACCCCTTTGTTCATGTTTTTCTATCAATATCTGGATATGTTTCTCTTCCACAATGTGTGTGTGTCCCAGTATTATAGGTGGAAAAAACCCCACTTTAGCCTTTAAACTCTCAGAAAACTCTTGGATTTTGATTCCCAGCTGAGTATGGAAATCTTAATGTCATGTAGTTCCTGTGTGGGAGGGTTTGCAGTATGTGTTTAGCTCAGTCTTAGATAATTTCTAACCAACAGCTCTAAGAACATTCCAGAGCAAATGGAAAACATCCGAGCAAACAAGTGGCCCACACCCACCTCATAGAGCTGCAACACACAGAGCATGCTAGCATCAAACTCTTCAGATAATATAGTGAAGTTGTAGTTTTCTATTTTTCAGCAAATTCTTGCTTCCATTTGCAAAAGTTGTAGACGAGTCAAACTTTCCAGCTTCCAACAAATGCCAGTCATTTCACTTATATTTTGTTAATTGAGTCATTATCCACAGATAAGACAGGTTATAATAAAGGACCAACAAGTGTTCTACTTTTTTTAATTTACTCTTCCTCATTCTGAGGCTACATGCTATGGTTTGGGTGGACAAAACACAGGATTTCAGGCATCTGTTAAGCACTCCTTTGGCTGGTCCACCCACATTTAAACACCATTGTGTTTCCTACTGTGCTAAACAAGTCTTTTCCGATGGTTTAAACCTTGAAAAGGCTCTAAAATAGCAACCAGACGTGACTTGCATAGCTTTGAAGGATGAAAAGACATTTTCAGGGCCACGACTGAAGATGTGGAGTTTTATTTTGCTCAAGAAGACAATTGTGGTCATTCTATTATGTCTTTCTAAAATATTTCCTGGCTTTTATCTGAATTTGTCTGAAGTGTTTGGGTGGATATGGTGCTTGAGTCTCCTTAAACACTAGTTCCTTTTCCCATCACAATGAGGCCCTTTCTTTAAAGAGACATAATATTAAAAACCACCTTTGTTGGTTAGCTTCTGTGTGCATAGGAACCCATGAGGATTTGGACACTGACATGATTTTTGTAACTGTACCTCTTTACATCACCACAGTGGATTTCCAACAAGATTTGATGGAAATGCAGACTCTCCGCTTTAATTAAATGGTTTAACAAAAGTGTCTTAATAATGTTTGTATTCATTTGAGTCATTTTTATACATCGTCCCTCATTTTCAGAGGCTGAGACATGATTCCTCATGTCATGTATTGAGGCATCTTTAAGTCAGAGCTTTGACTAGGCTTCTCCAAAATCCTCATTTAGATTGTTTTTCTTTTGTTTGTTTGTTTTTGTTTTTTTTGAGTAACTGAAAAAAATGTAGACTTTCTGGTATGTTTCGGATCATTGTTCTGCTGCATAACCCACATGTGTTTGAGCTTCAGGGCACAAACTGACCGACCAATGGAAGTCTTCCTCAATTGATCTTCATTTCATTGCAGTTGCTAAATCAACATTGAAATTTATTATCCTTTAATGGGGCTTTCAAAAGCTCATTGTCCAAATACTTACCTACCCGAACATTGGCAAGGGACTTTTTTTTTCTGCTTCCAGCTTTGAATGTTTTTCCACATGTGTTTGTGTTTTGTTTTGTTTTCCACCAGGCTTTTAAAGTGGGCTATGCTCATATGGGAAAGAGTATTTGGTTGTTTTTTTGTTGCCATGTCCCACAAATAAGACCTTACAAGTTTCCCAATCCCCCTAACATATGATGATATTGTTAACCAGTGGTAACTAATTTCTAAAGCTAACCCATGGAGAATTGTCTCTCAGGTCTACTGATTTAGTTACTTGTTGCTCACGGTTTTGGTTTAAAAATGACACAAAATGAAGCTCCCTAGTGATGGAGTATTTAGCAGCGGATGGACAGCTATTGATAATGCGTAATGGGTAATAGATAATGACATGGGTATTTCCCAGTGGGAAATGATAATGAAACAGAAAGTATCTTGCTAATAAATATTTGATCATGAGTAATGAGAGAAATTTCCCTCAGGAAACAATATTGGCTCACTAATAATGAATGCATCCTTGTCTGCTGAACATGTGAATTAGTTGCTTGTAACATGTTAACCATGGTGTGCTTTTAAGCTAATTATAATCAATGTTAGCTTGCTATGTTGACCCTAAGAGAGAAATTAAATGCAGCTTGCACCCTTCCTGCATGTTTATTTATTTAGTTTTCACATTCATACTTACTGTTTCAAATTATCAAACAAATTGTAATCGTAGACTAAGATGAACCTAGTAAATACAAAATGCAGTACCACTCTTGGCAACAAAAACTGCAATCAAGCATTGTGATAACTGCCAATGAGTATTGCTCATCACTGTGGAGGAATTTTGGTCCACCCTTCTTTTTAGAATTATTATTAATTCAGCCTCATTGGAAGGTTTTCCAGCATGAATGACCTAACCTCACATTGAGGCATCTTTAAGTTAGTGCTTTGACTAGGCCACTCCAAAATCCTCATTTAGATTGTTTGTTGAGCAACTCAGAGGTGGACTTTCTGGTATGTTTCGGATCATTGTTTGCTACATAACCCAAGTATGTTTAAGTTTCAGGGCACAAACTGATGGACCAATGGAAGTCTTCCTCAAATGGTCTTCATTTCATTGCAGTTGCTTCTCCTTCAGGATTTCTAGTTGAGGGCAATATTTATCCTTCCATCAGCTATGGCAAGTTGTCCAGGTCCTGAGGCAGCAATGCCCCGGAACATCACGTTACCATCGCCATGTTTTACTCTTGGTTTGATGAACTCCATTTTTGCCTGATCTCTTTCTTATTGTCGGATCATGAATACTGACCTTAACTGAGGCAAGTGAGGCCCGCAGTTTTTTAGATGTTTTTCTGAGTTCCTTTGGGATCCCTTGGAATAATTTTGGTAGATTTTCGACTCTTGGGAAGGTACACAATGTTCTAGTTTTTCTCTATTTGTAGATGATGGTTCACTGGAGTCCCAAAGTTTTAGAAATGGCTTTGCAACCATTTGCATCTGTTCTGGAGTTCCTTTAGCTTGTGGCATGATGTGTTGAGTTCTGAGATCGTTTAATCTGCTTCATGTTTTCAGACAGGTTCTATTTAAGCGGTTTCTTGGTTCAGCAGGTCTGGCAGTAATCAGGCATGGGCGAGGCTAGCCACACTGAACTCTGCTTTCCCCAATATGTGGTGGTGTGGATGCTTTTTTTCCCCCTTAATAAATGTAATGATCTATTTTCTTGGGTTATCTTAGTGTTATATATATTTTTTTGATTATCTGAAGCACAAAAGTCTGGAAAATATGCAAAAAATAAGTAGTCAAGAAGGGGAAAATTTTTCCTTTTTTTTTTTTTTTTTTTTTTTTTACACCCCTGTAAGTGTGGAGCTGGTAAACAACAATATAAATAGTAAAACTATTTCTAAACTGATGACAACTGTTGACTTGCTCCTTATCTGCAATAACTCCTGTAAGATTAGTGTGAAAGAACTCTGTTCTTGCATGCCAACAATGCCACCCATGTAGCATTGTGTTTGACTGGTATCTAGTAACACACAGTGTAATTTGTAAGCTAACCAGGCACCCAGTGTCTGTGCTGCATGTTTAGCTGGCTGATTATATGCATGTGGTTTCCTGGAAACGCATGCTGGTTCAGTCAACACGTCTTAACAAACATTCCAGAGAAAAGTCACATGATGTTAATCAGTAAACAGAGCCCAGGAACCGGAACTGGGATGGCCTGTGGATGTCTGTCAGATGATGACGGTCTCGTGGTTTTAATAGTCCTCAAGTCTCGACTGAAGGCTGTAAATGACTGTACTTCTTTCTTGAACTTCCTTGTATCCCTACTGTTATGATGTTGCAGGGCCACATGTGCTCTTGCAGAATAGTAGGCATCCCACATTTTCTGGGTGGGTAATGTCTCATGGTTACAGAGAAACTTTGTTTTGAACATTACAGCATGTGAATTGCTGTGGGAGTGTATTCTTTTGCAGAAAATCTGTGTTTAGATCTTATCTCACAGGTTTTCCTCTGAATTTCACACATACAATGCAGTGTATGCCTGCCTTAGATATCCAGTTCAAATTAAACAGTCACAAAGAAACTAAAGTCTTCTTTAACTGGTCTTCATGTCATTGCGGTTGCTAAATAAAAAATAACAGCAGATAATACTCAAACAGAAAGCATGTTTCAGTGTGACTCACTTCACCTGCGGCCCAAGCAACATCTTGTCACCATCTCTCTGAGATGGCGAAGAGATGTGGAAGAAAAGTAACCAGTCCAGACAAAACCAAAAATTCTGAATGTCCTGTAGTATAGATCAAAGAAAAGAGTGCAGAAGGTTGATTAAGGGTATATAACTAATCACTATTCTAACTGGATATGCATGACATTACTAATACTTGCAATACTTACTCATTTACAACAATGGAAAACCCCTTAAAATAATTAAGAAAGGGAACCAGATTTTTGTCTTGACCTCATATTGAAAACATTATTGTGCCCCACAGAAAGTCAGCGCAACAGCCAGCCCATCTCTAGTAAACCTTTGTTAAGACATCATTCTGTAACATTGCGTGGAAGCCTGGAACAGTGCCTCTGGACTGGCAAACTCAGATAGTGGTTCCTTTTTGAAGCAGAGGGCGTGTTCCAACTTCAGAGAACACAGACCCCTCTGGGGAGGTCATTGCCAAGGTCCTCGAGAGGACAATCTGTTCATTAGTTGAAACTCCAACTCAGGAGGCGCATTGAGGTTTCTGTCCTGGTTGTGGAAACCGTAACCAGGCCCTTATCCTCTCCAGTATATTCAAGGATGTGTGGGCGTTTACTCACCTATTCTATGTTTTGTGGACCTGGAGAAGGCATTCATTGGCATCCCTTAGGGTGTCCTGTTGGGGTTGCCTCAGGAGTATGGGGTATTGGGCCTGTTGTTCCGGGTCATTCAGTCCCTGTACAACAGCAATGAGAGCTTGGCTCACAATGCCAGTTTCCAGTGGCTGTTGCCCTTTGTCACTAATTCTTTTGTGGAAAGAATTACTATGCACAGTTGAGGGGCCTAAGGTGGCAGATTTGATGGTCTTGGGATCTCATCTGCTGGCAGATGACGTGGTTTTGCTGGCTAAATCAAGTCATGACCTCCAGCTTGCACTAGAGTGGTTTGCAACCTACTTTGAAGTGGCAGGAATGAAAATGAGCAACTTTTAAGTCTGAGGCCATGGTTCTTAGCCAGAAAAAAAATGTCTTGTTCATATGTGAAGTAAAGCGGGACTGGGAGACTGACCTATTGACTGATGTGGCGTCTTCATTGTTGTGCATGTTGGGTGTGGTAAAGAGACAGCTAAGCTTGAAAGTGATCTGGTCAAGAGCTTTTTCCAAAGGGTAGCCAAATTCACACGAAGAGAGAGGGTGGGGAGATGCTTGGAATAGAGCTGCTATTCTTCCACATTGAAAGGAGCCAGTTGTGGTTGTTCACCACACATCTGACTGGGATGCCTTCTGGCATGCCTCCTGAGTGAGGTGTTTTGTGCATGTCCAATTTGGAGGAGGGCCTGGGGCAGACTAGACTTGCTGAATAGATAAAATTTCTCAGCTTGCTTGGGGAACTCTTTGGTACCAGGGAGAAGATGATCCTGGCATCTCTTCTTAGACTGGTGCCCCTATGATCCGTACCTGTAGCTTAGGATGGAGGATCATAATGATGAATGAATGGATAATGTTAAGGTAGTAGCGTAGGATTTTTTTAAGTTGAAAAGATAAAACGCAAACAGATCAAAAGAAATATGCATTTACAATCTTGGGAAACAGGGATGCTTGACTGAGTGCAGTGTTTGTAATACCAGTTCATTGAGCCTGTGGGAAAAGATCTGCCTCCAGAAGGCAAGGGGAAAAAATTCAGTTGTTTGTTTCCACAATAAGCCAATTTAAGTGTGTCATGGGTGAACACGCCCTCACACTCTGGCTTTTCTCATGTTTTAACTTTACACAGAGGCGCACATAGACTTGTATTTTGTTTTAACCCTCATACAAACACAACTTGATTGTAGACCACCAAGAAGGCAAACCAAGAATAATATTGAAATGATTAAAAGGGAATTCTGACGTTATGTTTTGACAATAGTAGATATATTTATTGTAAAATCAAGGCCAAATATTTAAAACATTAAAAATGATCACTTACTGTAAAATCTTCTAAATAGGATCAAGAAGCTTAGATACTGATATGTAATTTTTAGAACAGAATACAATGATATTATACTTTGCAGCTTTTCTGGCCAGTCCATGACATGGCAGTCCAACAGCTGCTACAACCAACGATAGACTGCGAAGGAAGGATGCACGTTCTAAATTTGAAAAGTGACACCTTTGTGTAAGTTGCTTAAACCTGCATTCTTTTCTGTGAACATCCAATGGTAACTCCCCCTTTTGGAAAAGCCCAGGTCTATAGAAGTCAATGGACACTCAGATGTCTGTTTGGGGGATTTCTATTTTCTTTTAAAACAATATTATGTGCTATTCATGGTCCTCATTAAAAGGTGGCTTACCAAGCTTACCAATAGAGGCGACTGATTCCTGTCTCCAGCTAAAGTATCCTTTGGGAAGATACTTAATTCAGTTCTCCCAGATGCATCCATGTAAGTGAGAGGCATAGATAAAGGTGATGTATGAATCTGTGTGAGATTGGGTGAATGAACCTTATAGAGTGCTCAGCTGAGCTACTGGTAAATGGGCTGGTACTTATAAAGACAGGCCCTGTCTTAGAGTGGGCCTATCTATTGACAAATAAGTATTGTATAAATGTGCTGTGTCATTCAATTTATTAGATTCCCACCGTTCTTGTGACATCTGGTTTAAGCCAGTTAGCTCTACATCTTTAACTGGTTGTATCCCAATCAGAAGAAACTATAGGAAATCTTCCAGATAGGCCAAAATTATATGTCCAAGAGAAAGCAAAGTATATTGTCGTAAAAACTAAGTCTATGTACATGCACTCCATGATTCAGCAGCTTGTAAAACCACATTTAGCAGCAATAACTTGAATTGTTTTCTGTATGACTTTATTAGTTTCTCATATCCCCATAAGGAACTTCTTTTTTTTTTTTTTTAACGGCATCAGCGCAAATGGTCACCCCTCCACCACTGCACTTGACAGTTGGTGTGAGGTGTTTGTGGTGACACATTCTTTCTGCTTTTCAGACATGCCACTCTGCATTCTGGCCAGACATCTCCATTTTAGACTCGTTTGTCCCAGAAGTCTTGTGGTTGGTTCGTATGCAACTTTGCAAACCTAAGCCATGCTGCTATATTCTTCTTTTAGAGAGAACCGCTTTCCTTCTGGCTACACTTCCTTGGGGTGAATTTATTGGGACATTCACCCCTAGGAAGATTGTGGTATTGTGTAAATATACAATGCTTCTGACCAGCTAACTGATCAAACTGCTTTTACAGAGGTGGTCACAATATACTCTACAACTTTGGAAATTTAATTTGTTGCCCAGGATTAGGTGAAAAAACAACAACAGTCGTTTAAAATGGCAACTCACATATTTGGTGTGACGGGAACTGTAGCGGTGTTTCAAAAGTGGCTAAAAGTACCAAACCTTGAATACTTGTGCCCCTGGAACAATAAAGCAAGATGGTCATCTTTTCTAGCTTAATAAACTGCCGTTTTATGACAGAATGTCAACCACTGGAACAGACACAGCTCAGTTTTAATATTAACTTCTTTATGACTGTGTTTTGAGGAAGTTATGTTTAAAAGTTAAAGTCCTCTTTATCTTTGACTGAGTGCTATCAGACCCTGTCAGCTCAGAAAGAAGCAACCATCCTTCCCTTTTCCAATTCAGGGTCTCCAGCACCCAACAGTTCCATGGACTTCAGTGCCCTCGCCAGTCACCATATATGTAGAACGTCGTTGAGATAAATGCGCATCGACCTTTTGCACCCTGTTATCACATTTCTGCTGAGTTAAGCTAATTGTGTGCTAGCCCTTCCTCCAAATTTAACAGTCACATACGACAGTTTTCAAGTTGAAGAACTGAAACCTCTTTAGAAAATGTAAGGTCACAGGGAAATACATTTAGTTTTGAGTAAAGAAAAACGGACTAATTTAGGGCTGTCCTTACTTAATGGAAGTCTTTCTATTTGTTTCTCTGAATTATGAACAGAAATTAATTCATTGGAACTTCGGTTAGTTTTCTGACACACTGGGCGAACGCTTCTTTCAGGAGATCCTGACATGACAAAACTGCACTTCCCCATCCTGTAACGTCTATTTACTTCAACACTTGATGTAACTAGTAGTTACATCAGTTCCTCTGCTTAAACAGAGTTTGCACAGACATAGAAATTATGTAAGTCTAAACAGGAAATTTCTCACTCAGCATACTAAAGATGGGCAGAGTTCATCTTGGTTCATCTTGTTAAATAGAGAACTGTTTCCACAAGAGGAAGTGATCATATTCATCCCACTGAGGCTTAAGCATTTTCACTGACATAGGCAACCACTTCCAAACATGCAGAGCAGTGAAAAGGATACCCTTTACCATCTATTAATAGAACATGGGTACTTCTGAGCAAAGCACCAAAAACCAAACGAAACATGCAACAGGGAAGTCACCCCAGCTTTCGCCCAAACTTCTGCTTTTGCTTCCTGTGTGTGTTCATGAAAATGTGCTTTATTTCCCTGTCTTTTAATGCTTGATTGCTTTTAATATATCTGCATAATGCCCCACACTGTGAAGCGTGGCAGATGAATAGCGTATATCATGGGTTTCCTTATCACATTGCAACTTTCATTTTATGTGTACTTCTTACAGGTTAGTTCTCATGGCTCATTTATAGTGAATTTTGTTCACACCATAGAATGTAAATAAAAGATGGACCTAGTCAACATAATGTTAGCCTGTTGGCCTCTGTTTTTGCTGTTGTCATCTTGACGTTTTCTAATTGGACTTTGACTAAGAAACTGTGGATCAGTAACTAGTAACATCACAATTTAGGCCTGCTATAAAGCATACTCTGCTATATCATCCTTTTTTAATCTAGTAACAACCCTAATCTAAAACATTTACACAGTTGTATTCAGTACAACTATAAGCTAGCAGCTGAGATCATGAAAGTGTTTCCTGAGGTCACAGAGGGTCCTCAGAAAGAATGCACCGGTTTCACTTGGAAGCCACGCCCATAAACTATATTTTGTATAGTTTATGATTTTTTGTTAATAAGCGAATGTGCATTTGATGAGCGTTTACAGGTACCTGCAAGCATTTTTGTGGCTCACTAAGCTAATTACAGCCTCAGAGAGTTGCTATGGGGGTTGATGCTTTGGATGAATAAAGTAAACTTTGAAATGTGTGAAATGCCTGCATAAATCTCAAAGATGGTTTGCTGTAACATTCTCTTCTTATGCACATAAGAGCTGTGAAACTGGACTTTGTACTAAATTATTTTGTTTCTACTCCTACTTATTAGGTGTTATATAAGTGCAATCATACTGCACACATCCAACATGTTTTAATGCGTTTTTATGCACTTCCTAATCTCTGGTTCCAGGGATTCTGCTTCAACGCTTGTATTCTGCATTAAGACTCATGCACTGGGTTAACTTGAACCCATTGTTCATAACGCTAAGTGGAATTTTGTACCGTGAACCACTGTTAAGAGTGTTCAGGTAAATTTAGTCTCCATGTGATTAAATCCAGCGTTGATGACCAGAGGACTCCATTCATGAGGCTTCCCCTGGCGCGACATAGAGGGCTGGGCGAACTGAAAACAGTGGGTGTGACCAAAAATACGAAAATGTATTACACTGCAAGTCTGGCAGACACTTCAGTATGAATGGTGGAGCTAGAGCGGACAAGTTTGTTTCAGCAATTAAGAAAGCTAGTGAGAGGTGAGAGAAAGATGGAAAGCGCTCAAGTGCGTTGCTGTGTGTTAGAGGATGACTTTTGCACCGTACTGCAAAAGTCTGAAAGTGAAAGAAAATGTGTCAGGTCATATTGGTGCAAAAGCGCGCCTCGCAAATGTTGGCTGAATTTAAAAAAGAAACAGAAGTGCAACGTTTGCGCCTGACCGCCAGTGATGTGGGGGTAAGTCTGTCAGTTCATATTATTTTATGAATTACACGCATATAAATCAAATAAATTCACCACTTCACAGCTGTGCTCCCTTCAAAGCCCAAACGAGGAAGCAGATTATGACTTTGATGGAACTTTGCATTCACTAAAGCTGATTTTCTTTTTGCAGATTCACTGCAGTATTTCAGTACTTTTTGCACAGACCTAGACACATTAGAGATGCTATCCGTTTTAAGAGGTTCAGGGAGTTTTGAGGGCCGTGCAACGCTCACTCATGCGTAATGGGCGGTTTGCACAAAGATAAAAGGAAGTATGCGGTGTCAGACAGAGATAGTAACCCGGCCTTCCTCTTCCTTTTTGTATTTTTTAAAAACGTTATTGAATGACTGGACCTGAAACGGTTTTCTTGACAGGGCTGCACCCTGTCCGCATTTTTTGTGTGTTCCGTATCCAAGCGCGTCACGCGAGCTGCGCCCGGTTGTTATTATCGTGCGAAACCTGCAAAGAAAGAAAAAAAAAATCCATGTGACTTATGTGAACTCCGCCGATCCTTTTTATAGCTCAGTCTTATCAGTGTGTGGTTGGCGAGCGTCACCTCCTGGAAAAAAGCAAACCAGAGCGCAGTGAGCGTCTCTTCATTATGAACCAAAACTGCCGTAGCGAAGGAAGCAACTGGGAGAGGTGCGTTCAGGTGCTGTCGGAAACGAGTAAAGCTATTCGGATTTGAAAACCTGAGAACACCCACCTTACTAGGGGTGGGGAAAAAAAATCGATACTGTGTAGTATCGTGATATTTTGTTTGCTAATAATGTATCGATACAGGGACAGCAGAATTCGATATTTTGTTACAAAAAAGGTTTTTGTGCTCTGACTTCAGAGCATGTTGATCAGCTCCTTTTTCTGAGCAAGAATCCTGACGTTCCTTCACTGTCCAAATGTGTTTAACTTTTTTTGGCAGCAATAAACATGACAGTTTACTTATTTTAATTTAAGACATGTTTTATTTTAATTAAGTTTAAAACTTTTTTATCTAATGTAAAATTATATTTTGTTTTAATTTACTTTCAAATTCTTCAGTTGCTGAATGGGCTGCATAGTTTTCATAAATTGCATAGTTCAGAATAGCTATAATTGTACCAGATGGTTGCATTCAGTTAAGTTGGACTAGACTGTAATACAAACCGTTCAGTTTGTCAACAATAAAACTGACTGAAATGAGAGAATGACTGAGTGCGAGACTTTGATATTAGATAAAATGAATATTGATAAAGTTTACCTTTATGTACAGAATCTGAATATCGCAAAATATTACAAAAAAAATTGCAATAATATCATATCGTGCGTTAAGTATTGTGATAATATCGTATCGTGGGATGTATGGTGATTCCCACCTCTACACCTTACCCCTACCAGAATGAATAAATAAATACACAGAATATAAGAAGTAATTTTGCAGTTCTAAATGATTAAAAAGACAGCTCTGACATACAAGTATTTTGTGCTTCACCATCAAAATAATTATAATAATCCGACCAATGTAGGATTTTTTTTTTTAAACAAAACTACACTTTTATTATATGCAGTTATTTATTTTACTTGTATATGCTCTCCGTGACTCTGATGGATCTTGTGTTTAGGTCATCCCAAAAATAAAAATCAAGTGGGAAAACGACCCTACTTCTCCATTTATGACCTCTGTAAACATTTTCCAATTGATTTAATGGTCTTGATTGCTGGTTTCTCATTTATTTCCTAATACAGCATGATGTTAATTTTATGGTCTACCTTAAAACAATATTGACCAAAAGAGGTACACTAACACTAAATGGTGGCTCTTTCCATTTTTTTTTCTTTTTTTATTATAGAGTTATTGAGGTTGTTTGAAATCAAATAATTACTTTATGTCATTTTTCATGCGGTTTGAACACACTTATTTCCAAAAACCTCTGGCCAGGGACCTCATAATTAATAGCTGAGCAGAAGTTATTGTATAAAAAAACAAGATCAGTCTCATATTTGTGGTTATTTTGATGCTCTTTTTTGCATCTTTGCTTTCAAATTAGGTAGGGTTAATTTGTTTTTTGCTCTTAAAGGGGGCGCTCCAGTGACAGCTTAAACAAATAAGCAATTTGTTGGCTGAAATTTCACCACATGTTCTGCATTGATGTGAAATTGGAACAAATATTTTCCAAGCTTTGTTTTTCCCTTCTCTCGCTTTTCTCATATTTCCACTTGATTTTCCTTCATATTCAGCTTACAGAGCTAAAGAAACAGCACTCAGCTTTCTACTAACTTTCTTTTTCAGATTTTCTTTTGGCAGTTATCCTAGCACCCCCTCGTTTCTCTGCTTTTTGGACTCATTAAGAGTAAAGATGTAGACTAACTCTGGTGTAAAGCGTGTGTGAGTTTCATAATGAGTGACATGGGGTTTCCCTGTCCCTATTTTCTTCATTCATGTGGCTGGAGTCAGAGAAGTATAGAGTTACCATCCCGGATATGAGCTGAATATTGAGTGAGTGCGTTTGAAGGAGAGAGAGGAAGGGAAGCTGCACATTTGTGAGAGTGAGCATGAAAACGTATGTGTGTATGTGTGTGAGAGGCAGACAATAGGAGGAAGCCTGTTTGAATATTTATACCTATTATGATCGGTGTGTTTGTTCAGCACTCTTTGTAACAAACACAATCATGCATTTCTTCTTTGTGTTGCCTAGTGACCTGCTGTATTGTAGAAACTTCCTCTTGTCACTTGCACCATTTTGCATCCACAGTACCTAAATTGGAAGCTTAGCAGGAGGAAGTAGCAGAGCTCAAACTTGTGCACTTTATATATTCAAGTCAAAAACTGAGACAAATGTGAAAGATTATATTTAAAACATTTAACATTTAAATGTGTTCCTGTAATAGCGATAATTTAAAGTCATGTCATTATTTATCTGCTGATGTTGTAATACTGAATGCTGAGCAAGTCAAAGGGCTGTAGGGGAAGCAGGTTTCTCAAGATGTGAAGAATAGAGCTTGTGCACCTCTCTCGCCTCTGTGTGAGAAATTCTGCAACTCAGCAAATGGTCACGTACTTTTAATTACAATTCTCACAACAGCAGCCACACAGTGGTTTTCAATGAAGTAAAGAGTCTCTACAGTATATTTTACTGTGAATCTGTTCACAATGTGACAAAGAAAAGTGTGACTTGATGCAATAAACTTTCTTTTGCCCTCTAGGAATTACTGAATCACAGAGAAGTCACATTGTTGTGTTCATAATGACAAGAAAGGCCGCTCTTGTGTATAGCTGTGTTGTGAGTAGGTAAGCATGGAAATGAAGTCAAAGCAGGAACTGACTGATTACAGGTTGCTATGTGTGTGCTCTGCCTTCATCTAGACAAATTAGGGGAAATATAAATGCAAAGTTGCTATAGAAACACAGGCAAAAGTAGAGAAAGGCAAGAGTTGAAGTTGTGAGGGTCATTTAAGTTCAACTACATTCTTAAAGGCAGGTGAGATTCAGCTGAATTTAAAATCTGTTTGTGTGTTGAAGGAAAATACAGAACCAAGAAAGAGACGGGATCCAAATGACTGATGCAAAGTGAAACCCTACTGAAAGCCACAGGCGGGCAAATCAGTCTAACCCATGTTCATGCTGAGACTTCTTTTCAACAGCATCATAATTCATTGAGGTCAAAACCAGAAGAATTCAAAGAATCCACCACACAGTAGGTTCTAAAAAAAAGAATGTTAAAAATAAGATTGTGTAGTGAACTGCGTGTCATTCAGTCATCCATCCTGGACATGTTGCCAGTTTATTGTTCAGTCAACACACCAAGAAAGACACTCATTCACATTCACATTCATAACTGCGGCCAATTTAGAACCACCAACTAACCTAGCATACATGCTTTGGAGCATGAGATGAAACTGGAGTGCCCTGAGGCACAGGGAGAACAATCAACTGCACAGAAAGGCCTCAACTGGTGGATTCATACCCAGGACGGCAAGAAGGAAAAAACAAACAAACACAGACACTAAGTCTGTATCTGGTTGTTTTTTTTGTTTTCATTTTAATCCATGAATTCATTTTTGGTCACTTTAGGGCCGCGGAAAGAAGCTTAAATAGCAACTTTGAAACTATTGCAAGAATTCAGTAGACAAATTTACATTTCTAGCAGATACAGAATAACTTAACTCATTCACTGCCATTGACGTCTATAGCCGTCAATTGCAGTGAATGAGTCAATGGGTTTAACTCATTCACTGCCAATGGCTGGCAGTGAATGAGTTAATAAGATAAGATTTATGCTTCTGTGTCCAACTCTAAGAAGAATGTATTCTCTGACATACTCTGTAGAGATGAGGAGAACTGAAGAATCTGGTGACAATTTTCCTTAGATTTGGTACTAGCACCTTTATGCATTGACCAGTTTACTGAGATTAGAGCATCGTAGCATACGAGCAAAACATCCACATGTACGACTCGGTTCACTTCAGGAGCTGTTACCCTCGCCTGTACTGGGTTGCGGCTAGGTTGCTTCACTTCTTTGAGCATGCAGTCAGCAGAGGACTGTAAAGGCTACTTCTGCTCTTCATGTTGCATTGAGAGATGCAAACCACAGATGGCTCATTCAAATGAAAGTAAACCATGTGTCTATTTGTGCACCGACCAAAAGCAAATGAGTAGGCAGCTTTTACATCACACACCGCAGACATACTGAAATTTCACTCGAGTCATCTTGCTGTCACATGTGTAATTTTTACTGGCTCCTAAGTGAGCCTGAATAATTGTGTCTCATTACTCGGGTTAGAAATGAAAGGACTTTAAATTTCACATAGATTAATATTACAAAAAACAAACACTTGTTAACCTGTATTTATTAGGTATTATTTATATTAGGAGGGAAAGATTAGATTCCACACAAGTCTGTATTCTGTAATTGTCCGTGTCATTCAAAAATCTTGTACTTATACTTATTATTTTAAAGCTCTCACTTCAGCTGTAGTAGTATCTTGTTCCTCTTCTTTTACCACCTTCGGTCTTGATGAAACCTTCTCACAACCGCAGTGGATCGATTCACAGATGTAAAGCGGCTTTTCTTGACACTTTAACAGTGGATTTTCCCTCAGCAGCCACTTTCATTTCCAGCTGTAGCAGTTTCAGTGAAGAGTTTTAGGGTCTCAAAATGGTCTAAAAGGCGCAGTATGACATTTTGGATTTTTTTTTTAAACTTCCTAAAAATTACAGTGGAATATACCAGCCTCATATCTGTACATATCATAATGACTAAGTGGCGTGGAACGGCTAGGTTCCTGCTGCCCAAATTTAGTTACAGTCAAGCAGTAGAGAATCTCCAGGGTGTATTTGTCAGAAATTTAAAACCACAAAAATTACAAAGATGCAGCGTTTTGATATTAACCACCAAGATTTAGAGAGGCCTGTTACTGCGACGACCATGGTAGGTGATTATCAACCATTGCACAACTGCCTGTGCGGTCACAAAATTTGTATCTGCGATGGAATTTTGTTGGATTCATTACTAAGTACGGAGTGAGGAAGTGCTGCAGGCTTGGAAAAACCACCCGTACTGTAGGTTTTTACTCATGTTTATTCAGAAACATGAACATTTATAAAAATCACATTTCTGTAAATACAAGCAGGGACAGTGTGGAACAAAAATGTTAACGTGACGCAAGCTGAGATGTTAGGGTGGTGGCTGAGTAGCTAATGTTACTACCATATGCAGTATAAAACATGGACGTAGCTTCTGGGTCGGAAAAATAAAGCCGATACGGCAGTTTATCTGGAGGCCACTAGTTGGCGATAGCTGTAGATCTTCTTGGCCTATAGAAGTCTACAAGAAAACAACTTTCTGATTTGACCTCTGTAAAGGCGTTCCTGTTGATGGTTATGTTTATGGGCTCATTTTGTGTCATACTGAATAACAAACAAACAAACCAAAGAAGAAACAAAAGTTAAAGTCTGTTTTGTTTCGAAATACTACATTTCAATGTGAAGGATCAACTTGTGATTGACAACTCGTTAGCCAAAGAGCGTGAGTTTTTTCATAGACACAGTAGCCTCTCTGCGACACAATTAATTTTCAGCTTTATTTATATGGCACCAATTCACAACAACAGTCAACTCAAGGTGCTTTATATTGTACGGTAAAGACGTGACAATATTAGAAAGCCCAACAGTCACACATCCCCCTATGAGCAAATACTTCGGGACAGTGGGAAGGAAAAACTCCCTTTAAACAGGAACTAACTCCATTTCAGGGTAGCCACCTATCATGACTGGTGATATTTTTTTCTTTTTTCATCCAAGATGGTGAGGGTGGACATTCTCATCTTGCTAGCTTATGCTAGTTTAATCAGAATCAGGATACTTTATTGATCCCTAGGGGAAATTATTTTTGTTACAGTGCTCCAGTATAAAAACTAACAAAGACAGACAATACACTAAGTAAGAAATAGATACAATATATACATGACTTATATACATATAAGTCACTATTGATAAATAGCTGAGTAAGAAGAAGGGTGTGTGCAAAAAGGGTGTAGCTATTACAGTATACAGTGTGTTAAGCCAAATCTTTAAGGGCCTTCTCTAAATTGGAAGTCTTTTCTCTCTTCATCTGAAAAGGGCGATTACATAATTTCCATATTGAGTTGTCATTCTATTGTAATCTCTTTGAATGCAAACAGGTACTTCCATACCTGCGGCTCACTGCCTTATCAATGAATTGGAGCTGCACCAATTGCAATCTTCCATGTGTAGTTTTTGCTGTGCTTGTGAGTGTCCTTCTTTGGCATGTGAAGATTGAAGATAGGACACCTGTAGGTGTGCTAGCTGCACCTGTTAGTCCTGGAAGAACAGCAGGCCTTGGTACATATGGAGTCTACCTGTAAACCCAACCACAAAAATCCCAAATATCATTGGATTTTCACAATCAAAAGATATCAAAAGCATTAGCTCTGGTGACAAACATAGGACTGAATCCCGCCCACCACCCCCCAACTCCCTTGTTGCAGGTACCAGGTCTATCAACTTCTTCTTCTTTAATGCTGGATGTTCTTTTTGAAATAGTAGCAAGAAAGTTAATAAAGTTAAACAAAAAAAGTTATGTCTTTACTTTTCTGTACAATAAGAAAGCTATGCAAATATGTTTGAGCACTGATGAAGTAGATGAATTTAAAGATACAGAATAACAAACATTTTTTTCTTTCAAATGAAATGAAATGTGCTAAAAGCTCTCCGAGCTGTTTGGCACCAGATTTTCAAGTCTGCAGCATTAGTGATTCTTGCTATGCTGTGAAGAGGCTGGCTGAGACGATACTTGAGTCTTCTGTGTCATTGGAGTCTCTTTTTACTTTAAGCCTTTGTACCTGGTAATTGTGTGAATTTTGTTCTTCACCACAGCCTGGTAATGCAAACACATTCGCAGTCACTCACGTAAGTCACAGCCATGGGACAGCAGCACTTCCTCTTCTGTCACCATCAAGCCTCGATTTTGAAATAATGGCCTCAGGCGGCCTAAAACACTCTTATCTCTCTCATCTCAGCTTTTCAGGAACTAAAAAAGAAGCCTTGTTTGCAGCTTGATGGGAGTTGTTTTGCACATTTCTGATTAACCAATGGGCTTTGACCATGTGAGATGTTGAAAAAGAACACCTTTTTAAACAAGGAAAACCACAAATTTTGTTTCATGGAAAATTCTCATGATGCGAACGAGATATCCTGCCTTGGAGAGCTTAAAATAAAGCTTTTCTTTATCCACTGATTCACGTGTAAAAGTGTTAAGACTTTTGTGAAGGTGTTTGTGCACACTGTGAGTGAGTGGGTGCACTGTATGTGCATACCTGTTGCTCCTGTGGCCAGATTTAACCTTTTATCCTTTCTTAGCTAAAAGTGAAAGTACAGTTGCTTTGGAGACAGCCTAACATGTGAGCAGCAGTTCTGTCTTATTCTGTCCAATCTTACAAACTCAGAACCTGAAATATATTCTTTGATAGTTGCCTTACTTTACCTCTAAGCAGGGTGGGTAGGCTGTTTTCATTCCTTTCTGTTTCTCAGAAAGTTTCAGATATGGCTGCACAGAGCTTCCCCCGTGCAGAAATCACACTGTGATTTTGTCACTGAGTGACAGCTAGAATTTCAACCAGTAGTTTATGTTTTTTATGGCTTTTTTGGGGGGGATTAGTGTCAAGCATTTCAAGATATTGTATTGTATTGATTACACAGAAGAAATCTCTCGCAGAGCATTCAAAGGGCCAGGGTTGTGTTAAGTTGATGTTTCTGGAAGTATGCACAGTAGTTATAAAAGAAGGACTTTGCAGGTTTTAGTGGAAGCAGGGAAAAGAAAAAAAGAGCAGAAGGAAGCAGAATGCAATGTATGCAGATTTTTAACATTTATTAATAGTTTGATATTGACACTGAAATGTTGAGTCTGATTGTTTAACTAATTTTAGGGAAGACCGAGCAATGCGTGTGAAGGGCGCATGCTTCTAGACCTGCAGTTCTGTATAATAGCTGGACCACCTGTAACTTTTAAACTTAATGTTTTCATCCTGCCTAAGAATCTGCAGTAACTTTAGCCCTAGCAACAGAATTCATTTGCATATCTTAACAGGAAACACTCCCATGTCTGATATCAGCACTTGTACTTACAAGCAAATTCTCTTCCTCAACTAAGAATTGTTCTTGTAAGAGTGGTCTCTCAAACCCATAGTAGGCAGGTATTTTTGGTTGGCCACGCTAGTTTACAGTTACAGGGTTTCCAGTAAGCTGCTGCTCTATGAAGCTGAGAAGATGGAGAATGTGTGACAGTTCTTGGGTAGTCGGCACTGAGGGTTTAACTGTCTCACACTGTGCAACTTATTGATAACTAACCGTTGCCACAAGTGCACTGTTCACTACTACTGTGGTGTTTTTAGTCAGAGCTACTGGTTTCCAGTAAAGAACTGCACCTAGTGGCTTTACAGGAGAGGAAGTGGTAGTGGCAGAGCCTGAACGTGCATTCAGAAAAGGATGAAAACAGTCTTCACTTGTCGATTACTTATCTTTTCATGCAAAATTTTTGCAGAATGTGCATTTACATATTTGTCTTTTATTTCATTGAGCTGATGATACTGCAGATTCCTGAAATGGGAACGGAGTGAAAAAGGGTCAAAGGTCAAAGCCATAGCACTGCAATGAAGAGGACACGTGCATGTGCACTTGCTGACTTACTTCTCGTGTGTCATGCTTAAAAACTGAGGTGGTATACTGTATTTATACTGTATTTGTTTGTTGGTGGTTTGTGTTGAAGTGGTTGAAGATTGTTTTTAACAGTAAACCTGATAGTTTTACGATTTAGACACTAGGAAGTGTCTACAGCACACGACGTTTTACTTTTTGAATGGAGGTGGAGCGTTGAATCAAGAGTTATACACAGAGTTATATCGCCACCTAGTGGAAAAGCACTGACATGATACCCAACATATAAATCAGCTTACTGTCTGTACACTGTAGTTCTCGGGGTTTTCAGGATGTTAATATGCGAATATTTATATAGTTTATATAGAAATATTAAGAAAGACACATTTCCAGCATTCTGTTTAATGCCGGGAAGTGGCTGATGGAAATTAAAAATGTACACACCATCAAATTGTGAACATAATAAGTTTGCTAAAACAGAAGTGATTTTATTGTTGTACACTAGGTCATTTTTCACACCAAAATTAAAAAAAAGAAAAAAAAACATTAAAAAGAATCATCATCTTTTCTGAGCCTTCAGGGTCTGTCAAACCTTCATCTTTAGGCATACAACTACACCACCACTCTGTCTCCACCTGCTGGTAGAGTTGGAGGCAAACAGCATTCTTTAATTTATGTGTTTTACTGCTGTTTACTAACTTGCAGTCTTTTAAGGAAATATGTATTCAGCACTTCTACCTCAATATTTCACTGATTTCAACTTAATACTTAGGAATTGCCGACCTGTCCAGGGTGTACCCCGCCTCTCGCCCTGTGGTAGCTGGAATAGCCTCCAGTCCCTCTGTGACAAACAGAAGAGAATGGATGGACAGGTAGTAAGAAAACACTCAGTCTAACTGACAACAACCCTGAGACATTGCAGAATTGACCGATTTTTGGATAAGATAAGATAACCTTTATTAGTCCCACGCGTAGGAAATTTGTTGGGTTAAGGCTGCCGACCTTTGCCAGCGCCATCTTACCCTTCCGACCATACATACATTACAACATCATATGGGGAAGACTGGTCAGAGAGGTATAACAATGGAAAATGCACAACATGAGGAAAGACGAGGAGAAAAAATAACTCCCCCCAGACTGAGCTCCAACAGGGAGATCAGTTTGAGAACAGAAAAAAAACACACCTCAGCACATGAATCCGCACATCTCACTACATAGAAGACATAAGCTTCGAAGGCGTTTGGAGGGGGTGGGGGGGGGGTGAGTCTGTGTCAGTGCACATGCATGTGTGTGTGTGTTCCGTGTTCCGCCGAGAGAAAGTGTCCCTTCACCCGGTTAGGCAAAAGTCAACAGTCTTCGGTCGACGCGGGTAACCTTGAAGGAAGAGGGATAAAGTCACAACACAGTCTTGTTATCTAATGTAGAATTGTTATTCCCGTCAGCTTTTGCCTTGAGCATCCAGCTGGCGCCAGGGAGGCTGCATGAGATGAAGATAGTAGCTGTTTTGGTTAGTGCGAACAAACTGCATCCAGTTTTACAGTTGGTCTAATGTCCGTCACTGGTCACCAGGTTCTTATCTGATGTTGCAGGTTATTTACGAGCCGTGCAGCAAGAACAGAGAAAGCCTGGTGACCTTTAAAATTTTTTACACCAGAGGGGGCACTGTGGGCTCCAACGACAGCAAGAGTATGAAACCATGACTAACAGAAATCTTGGTTTATGACACATCTAACAACACATTGCACAACACCTTATTTCTTTGCCTTTATGACACAGTTTCATGTTTACTCCAGAACCCGCTTGTAAAGGCCCACTTCATTAGTTACACCTTCCTAATGCTACGTTGGAAACCATTTACCTGAAATCTTCGTGGCATGGATTCATCAAAATGTTGGAAATATTCCTCTGAGATTTTGGTTTATATTAACATGATGAAATTACACACTTGCTGCAGATTTGTCATCTGTACATCTATAATGCAGATCTCTTGTGCCACCACATCCCAGAGGTGAGTTTAAGGTGATTTGAGTTTTGTGTCATGGTATGTTATCCTGCTGGAGTCAGCTGTCAGGAGAGGGTACACTGTGATTACTTAAGAGATGGACATGGTCAGCAATGTTACTCAAGTAGGCTGTGGTGTTTAAATGATGCCCAATTGGTACTAAGGGGGTCCAATTTTTCCAAAATTCCAAATTCTTAACCTGCAATCTAAATGCCACAGTACAAACCAAGACTCATCAGGTCAGGTAACATTTTTCCAGTCTCCTATTGTCCAATTTTGGTGAGACTATGTGAATTGTAGCATCGGTTTTCAGTTCTTAGCTAACAGGAGAATCACCTGCAGTGGTGTTCTGCTTCTGACGAGTATCTGCTTCAAGGTACTGTTGTCTTCTTTTTGACTCAAAGCAGTCAGGCCATTCTCTTCTGAACTCTGCCATCAACTGTGCATTTTCACCCAGAGAACTGCTGCACTCTGGATACTTTCAGGATGCCTCTTTCAGACTATTCACTGTAAACCCAGAGATGGTTGTGTGGGAAAATGAGTTTCTGAAACCAGCCTGTCTAGCATCAACAACTGTGTGACTTTTAAAGTCACTTAAATCACATTTCTTCCCCATTCTGATATTTCATTTGAACTTCAGCAGGTCATCTTGACCATGTCTACATGGCTAGATGCACAGCGTGGCTGCTATATGTTTGACTGATTAGAATCTTTTGTTAATGAGCAATTTAATAGGTGTACATAATGAAGTGGCTGGTGAGTGTATATATCCATGCCATATTGAAGCTGCTATTAATTTCTTTTTAATAATTCTATATTTAATATCTGCAAAGAGGCATTGTCAGTTTGTAATTACTGTTAATTGTGAATATCTCACAAACAACTACAGTTTACACACATGAAATACCAGAGACAGAAATGACTTGTAGATCCTAGTTAATGTGGGGTTAGTATCAGCAGAGGGCAGTGTTTTCCACATCATCCCAATCAACTGAGCATCTGTGTGTTGGACTTCAGGCGGGGTGGATTTGTGCCCTCCAGCACAGCAACCCTGCGTTCTTTGAAGCTCTGGTATCTCCAGAGATTACACACTGAAACCACACCCCCTGGGGGATGAAGAGACTGAGTGATTGGCGAGTGTCAGCTGGAGGTATTGATTGGCATACTTAAAGGCAACAATAGAGGAGAGCAGTGAGAAACAGTCGTGTTCTGGTTCACAGAGTGGATCGGGTCAATTGAGGGAGCTGTGACGATGTGTTAGACTAATTCCATGTGTGTGTGGATATGTGTGGATCCTTTTTAATGAATATTGATTGGGCTGCAGTTGAAGTTTGCATTGGACAAAGAGGCAACTGCACATCTTTAGTTCTTCATTCATTTCTTAATCCACTCTGTAAAGGAAACCGACCTCTACCTAAACAAAAAAGTGACAAACTCTCCTTATATGCAGGACTATAATCTATATGTAACTTCCATTCACATGAAATCGATTCCCACAGTACTACACTTCACACAGAAATAGAATAAACAATAGTAAATAGTAAACTGGGATGCCTTGACTTGTTCTCCTAAATCTTCTGGGATGTTTTTGTCTCGACCGCTCTGAATGTACCATAAATTGTGTATAACACTTTTGAATACCCAGGCCTCAATTCTTTCAGTATCTGCAAACTACTGTAGCTTACAAACTCCCAAAACTAGACTGAAATGCTATTATTGCTGCAATTTTTTCTAACTAGCAAAGACCATTAAGCATGTGTGTGTTGTTTTTATAATTAGACTTACAACCAGACTTTCAAGAAGACACGGGAAAGTGATTTTAAGCCTGACATGGGATGAAAAGACTGTGACAGATATGTAGGAACATGTAAAACAATATCAAAGGCAACCTACTCAACTTTTTATGGTCCTGTGACAACACTCAGGACTTCTGGACTGCCTGGAATATTTGAAAAACCAAAAAGCAGTTTCAGAATAGGATGAACTGTTTCACAAAGGTTATGCATTTAGACATATTTCCATTGAAAACAGCATTATACTAGGCATAGCCTTTAGCAAAAAGGAGTCACTCGATAACCTTTTCACATTTTTTATAGATGGATAAAAATAGGGCTGTCTATAATAAACAACAAAAAAACAACACAGTTAACATTACAAATGCCACAGGCACCTTATATGATGAGGTAGTAACAGTGACAAAAAAACTGTAAAAGTAAGACTGACAGCGCATAAGAGAGAAATGTAAATTACATTAACAAATAACAAGTATGCTATAAATCCTAGAAAAGCAGCTGCATGAAGATCCCAAACACAAAAATATGTTTGGGATCTTATCCCTGGCAGGTGTGCATCACCTATCACAGTATGAAGAGCATAGAGAACAGTAGGAAGGGTTTCCTGAAGCGTTCTTTGTGGGGTTGAGTCTGAGGGAGAGGAAGTGGTGTGGAAGTGTGGAGTGGAGAGGGTGTGATGATGTTGTCCACGATGGAGAGCAGTTTGTTCATTGACCTCATGTACCTCACTGACTCAAAATGCCATCAAATTCTGAGTAATGATGCTTCCGGGCTTCTCTGGAAGTTGATGATGCCCACCCCCAGCAGACAACAGCAAAATAAATGACACTGGCAACCACAGACTGGCAGAAGATCTTATGTTTCTATGCAGCACTTGGGTGGAGCCATTATATTCTTGGGTTTTATATCTGATAGCCTCTAGTGACCACAATAACGTTTTCACATCTGATACAATTTGTCTCTTTTTTTTTTTCTTCTTCTTTGGCACGTACATTAACTCGCTTCTTCACTGTGATCTTGCCAAAGCTCTTTTTGGCTCTTTTCATAGACTAAATTTGACCAAATTTCACACAGATACATCAAAATGAAAAAAAAAAAGAGTGAATTTTTTATGTCCAAATTGTCAAAAGTCAAATGTTGAAACTGCACCGGAAGGCACTTTCAAACTGTGCGAAACTCTCATTGGAAATAACATGAACTGAAGCAGACAGCAGCTGTGGCTGTTCTTAGAAAGCAGGAATTTAAAAAATCGTGTTAAGTCTGCAGACACAAAATGCTTAATGGTCCTAAATTTTAAAATTAAGTCTAAACTAACTATAATTTTTGGCACTTACCTAAGGAGAAGAATACAGTAGGGATTTGGGGGCAAATGCTACAACAAAGTGACTAGTTGAATTACAGGTGGCAGAAGTTATAAGTACATTCATCATGGGGGTGCATGTCATGGTAACTTTGGACTAAGTGTGTCTAATCTTCTTAACAGTGTTAATTTTGACAGCAAATTTAGATCTAGTTTAAAAAAAGTTTGTTCTGTAAAAGTTTGTGTTTTTAACGGTGAAAGTTGTGCCACGCAGTTTTCAAAGTGTTTTTTTTTTTTTTTACGTCAAATCCAAAATGTGTGCGTATGTCCCAGGCGTTGATATTTGAAACGTGAAAACGCATCACGAGATGCAGGGATACTGGGAGCAGGTTGAAGCCCTCCCACCCCATCACCATACTGTTTGTCAGGGGCAGCTGATATGTGTGCATCTAGGGTCTGATTGGATCTGACACATTAAATTGTCAGTACATTTCATCCTCGTTATTGTCCTTGTGCATTAAATTTGATTTCGTTATCATCTTGTTTTCATCAGGGCGAAAATGACGTTCAGTGATGAAAACATAACAAAAATCATTGGTCACCAAAATGAACCAATTCTGACCACACCTGTACTTTAAAACATTTCCATTTTTGACTCCATGTCACTAGTTTTCATTGTCATGTGTCTATTGCATACAGTAAAGTAGTCTAAGATCAGAGGTGGCACATTTTCTTCACATGCATGCTATTGTATCTAATTTTAACATTTCAAAACAAATTACGTTTTAATTGCCATTAATTAGAAAGATATCACTTTATATAAAGGAGCAGCTTCTGTTTACGTATAACTTTCCACACTGTGGCAGGCGGAGGAGTCTGGATTTAGTTTATGTTTTGGTTTGACTGGGCGGTGATTTGGAGACACAGCCTGTCTTAGTCTTATTTTGGAGACAAATGTGAAAGTCAGACACAGAGTGACCTGGAAACTTTGGCTTTCATTTGTTTCCAGTCAGAAAATGGAACGTAGATGACGCCTCCAGTGTTGTCTGGATGGCTTGTACTCATACCTTTGAGTGAGAACAGAAAGTGAATAGGCCTATAGCCAGATGTTGATGAAACATTATAGTGTGGTCTTTTGCTTCTTTCCTTTGACATGGGCTACCTTTAATAACCAATAATTGTCCACAATTTTAACTGAAGAGTTACACTTGGTAAGTCCCAGTTCCTAAATAACTTACCTAATTTGTAATTGTTATTTGTTTATGATTTTTTTTCTTGCTAAACTGATAAAATCTGTAAGTTTATAGTAGTACATACATTAATCAGCTGCCAAATGTTAAACGTCTGGGACATGTCAAGTATTAGATAAATGTGTTTAAATGAGTTTTTATGGGACTGAGTCACTAATGGACCTGTGATATAGACACAGACATAGCCTTGGTGGTCTCACTCAGAGCAGACACATATTCTTTGTCTCACTGCCACAGATGCTCAATCCATTGGACCACACACACACACACACACACACACACACACACACACACACACACACACACACACACACACACACACACACACACACACACACACACACACACACAACATCCAGGGATATGCACATTACTTCCCACAATCACATGCAAAATCTTAGGATGCAGACATTGGGACTCCACATTGACTCCCTTACAGACAAATAGTCTGCAGTGTTTGTGAGGGAATTGTGCCTCCTAACACTTCTATGCCTGTTCATATGTCTTTGAATGCTAATCAGGAGCACAATGGGATCTAAGACCACCTGGAAACTAATAGTGGGGTTGAGTCATAGCCCTGGACTGGCCCAGTCTGAATAAGCAGGAGATGAGACCAAAGGCTGGGGGTGAGATTGTGGGAATTGTATAAGGAGAGAAAATTAAAGGGAGACAGGGAATTAATTTATTTATTATTTTAAATTAAACATAAATCCAAGGCAATCACATGTTTTTGTCTTGGTGGTCATTTTTGAGGCTCTCGTGGGTCTGTGTTGCTAAATTCACATATTCTTAAATTGCTGAGATCATTGTCATACTGGAGGTTTGGTCCACTTACAACAGTGAATTGTTGCTGCGCTTTTAGCAGTCAGTCTGGCAGTAAGTATTTTGCTTGCACAAGGAACATCCGTCCATAAATCCATCCGTCCATAAATCCATCCGTCCATAAATCCATCCATTAAAACTGGAGTTCTGTGATGTGCAAGCTTTTTTCCTTATATGATAAGATTTCTACTTGACATAATGCACGTTTAACTTCATGTGACTAATGTGCGTAGGTGTAACAGTGATTTACTGTATTTCGTAGTGATGGTGAAAGCTAAAAGAATCGGTATGCCTTACCCAAGGAGTCCCATAAAATCTGAATTTTAAACAAACAAAACAAGTGACTACCATACTGATACATAGTGTTTATTTGATTCTGTTCATACTTATGATAAATGAACGCAGCGTGACAGTAACAGAAAAAGTGAGATACAGTAAATGGCTGTGTGGGTGCTGGATTATTCCCACTTGTAAAATCTCTGAGTCCTTCTGCCTAACAGTGTTTCCATGCAAAACATTACCAGACAAATTGTTCCACTTACGTCAGCGCTGCCACTGCAGCGACCAATAATGGCAAATTCATGGTTTAGAGGACAGAGGAGGGAGTGTTTTTTTTGACAAGATGGAAAAGTATTGGCAGAGAGATAACATGATAGAAATCCTAAGGTGAGATCAAATATCTTTTTTTCACATAGTTTAAGTAAGTGCAACAACATTTCAACTTTTATTGGCTCTTAAAGGCCAAGTCAAATAGAAAGTGCCATTAAAGGGATCCCATTAGGTTTTTCTGTTAAGGAAAGCCATTGTTACAGTAGTGGATGGTCGTATTACACACAGCCACATGAATATTAATGTATGTGCAAAGCTCAGGCTCTAAACACTCCTTTTTTTCTATTCTTTACTCTCTGTGATGTCACAGAAAGTGGATATCTTTTATTTGGCCATCTCACGCACACAGCTCTGGCTGTTGGCACAGAAGCACCACCAACTTGTGGTTCAAACCTCAAGTGCCAGGAGCATCCAGTCAGAAGAAATCTGACTTCACCAACTTCATCTTCAGCCTCATGAGCAGGTCTCACTGTTGGTTATTGCTCCACGTACCACTGAGCATTAAACGCATCCCCAATATTCAACAGATTTTTTTTCACATGCTACCTGCACTCCTTAAAGTTAAGCTGTCGTGTGAATTTTTAAATACTTTATACAAACATACTTCAGTTTGTTGTGTTAGTGGTTGTTTTAGCAACATTAAAAAAGCTGACTAGGTGGAAAAAAACTGGAGTATAAGTGCGTGGCACCAGTTTAAAGGTTGTTTACTAACATTTAAGATATACTATTAAGGTTTTTTTAGATTAAAAAATGTGTTAGGATAGCAACCTTTCATTTAAATAGGAGTTGGTGACACAGTTAATGTACTGCTGTCAAGAGAACACAGAGAATGACATCCTGCCTTTTTTTTAGATCAATTAATTGTTCTTATACGGTTAAGGCAGCTAAATATTTATACATATAGGGTTAAAGCAACTAAACACTTGGTCAGTAAACCGCTAACAATCAAGATTTCATCCTGCTTTAGATTTATGAGAAGGCAAGTAATGCAACAGCCATCAAAACTGAAAATTACGGTGTTACACAGTCATGTTTGCACAAGATGCAATCTGCAATACTGGTTTCATGCATTTCAGGCCCACCAAGCCACTGATAAAAATGAAGATAAAATGCCTTGAACATTCAGAAATACTACAACAGCAACGCAGTCAAAAAGCCCATCTGAGCATATAAACAGCATAGGTCATAATTTGGTTGTAAATTTCACTATGGGCTATTTGAAAGGCACAACACTGGTGCCTTTTAAAGGAAAGAAAATGGGAAAAGATGGATTTGTGTTCTATTTCACTGTCTCAGATTTGTTTAGGAAAGTCATGGGACATTTCAACTGATCAAGCCAGAGATTGGGAGCTTTTCAGGTACTGGAAAACAGGCCTATTCACTGGTGGATTGGAAGAGTTTGTTTGCTAATTACTCCAAATCAGCAAAGTATAATAATGTTAAAGGTGTCAGTACACAGCTACAACATAAACTGTAGACAAAGATGACAGTACCATACTACATGTCTTCAGGTGATAATTCATAAAGACTTGCTTTTTTTTTTAACTATAACATTCAAAGAGTAGCAGGAAATGTGAAAAACTCCCATTGTCTTTATGGTATGGTAGAATGTTTAGTGCCATATCCCAGCTGTACAACACATATTTGATTCCCACACGGACACTAAAGATAGACTGCCATGCTATTCATTCTGATAATATGTGTAATGGCTCCTTGACTCATCTATAGACTCAATCTCCCACAATCCTCCCACAATGAGCACTCTGCTGAGCCAGCATTTCTCAACGTCTTACTTTCTCTCTTGATTTCTGTGCATGTACTCAGCAGAGCTACGTGGCAGTCAAGTAAACAGGCTTGTTTTTCTGTTTTGGAACACCTAAGCTAATTTCTTGGTAACTGTTTTATTAAAACTGTTGAAAACAACCTAATTTAAAAAAAAAAATATATATATATGTATATATATAAAATTTATAATTTATATATATATATATATATATATATATATATATATATAAAATTTATTTTTAATCCTTATTCTCTGTGTACGTGTGTTTGTGTGCTGTACTGTGACGTCTTGAACTTTCTTGATAAAGCAGATAAAGTTTCAGTTTCTGTGGATTTTTGTTTTCTTTGCATGTTTATCTGTGGCAGCTGTTCATATTGACTGCCTGGTTATTTCTTTTTTTTAAATCCACCATTTTCAGGGTGAATTTTACCCCAGAGACAGTTGGCACGTAGGGAAAGTCTTTCTCTGTAAGTTTAATGATGATCACATTATTTGGAGTTTGTTAGAAAGTCATAGCTCATTGCACGTCTTTGTTAACTGAGAGGAGTCTGTAGATTTTTACAGGGTAATAGCTTCCCAGCTTCTTCTGGGTTGTGAGATTATTTGGTATGGCAAGGTTTAAGAGTGGTTCCCAATTAGTTGATCTACTTTTATTCATACTAGAATGCCTTGGCAATTTGAAATGGCTTGAATTCTTGGTCAAGTTTATTTGTAAAGCACTTTTACCAAGGCTGACCAAAGTGCTTCACAGGCAGCCAGTATAAAATGATATTAATATTAATGACAAGAATGATAACTATACGATATCAAGGCTTAGCTTAGCTTAGCTTAGCTTGAATTAAAGGCCAGAGGCAGAATGGAGTCTTGAGCAAAGACTTAAAAATAGAAACAGTTCTATTATCAAATGGTAAGGTATTCCAACGACACGGGGCAACAACTTAAAAAGCTCGGACACCTCGGTTTTTAAGTCTAGATCTTAGAATATTGAGGATCAGCTGATTACCATACCTCATGGCTCTTACAGGAGTGTGTTCATTAATAAGCCAATCAAGAGAAACGATCAATAAACCTTAATATTAATCCTAAAATTAGCAAGGAGCTAATGAGTGCAGCTAAAACTAGCGTAATATGTTCATGTTTTCCCGTCCCAGTTAAACGTCAAAGAGCGTTTTCTACTAGCTGAAGCTAACGAAGTGATGACTGTGGTAAACCTACATAGAAAGGATTACAATAATCTAGTCATGTCATGATAAGAGCATGTATAACTCTAAGTCATTATAAGAAAGGTGATACTTTGATTTTCTGTTGGGCTCCACATGGTTTCTGTTTGGACAGCTTACATTATGTATTTTGCTGACTTCTCAAATGAAACAATAGCCAGTCAGGTAGCAACTGGTGGGCTTATTTTACTTTAACTCACAAAAATGATGACTGATTTCCACTTATGCTGACACACACTGCCCATTTAACCTCACATGACTCATTTCTTCAGCTGCCTTTGTAAATGTGATTTACAGTGGCATGGCAGAAAGTCAAGGGGTTGGCAATTTGGGGAAATCTGTAGGGTGCTTACTCGGGTTACGGCTTTCCCAGTTCATATATTTGAAATGTTATTTGATGACCAATCCTTAAAGCGCTATAAACATGGTTTTAACACTTTATTGTTCTTCTAGTAAGCCTAACTTCAAAAACCAGTTCATGCCCCCACATTTATAGGTATGGACACAAAATAAACAGATCTAAACACAGAGCAGCACGAGCATAAGCATATTCTTTTTTCTTCGTCTATTTTCCACATAAAAATGATATTATTTCAGTTTACGTTCACTCTTTTATTTTCCCTGGTCATTCACACCCCACTTGCAGTGGCTTTATTCCCCACTAATTGGACGTGATATACACTTTTACACACACTGTCTTAATTTAAGATTATTAGCATTGTACATACACCAGCACTGTTGTATTAAGCACTAACAAGATGAAGTTGACATGTAGCCTAGCTTTTAGCTAAATGCTACATGGCTATATGGTCTTAGGCCTTACGACTGTAGCACGTTTCGCTCATCAATTGAAATGGGAGTACTGAGACGATATGGTTCTGTTGCTTCATTTGTAATAAACAGAAAACGATTCAAGTTTCACAGAGCAGCTAAGTTTCCTATCTCCCTTTTAATAAACTGCCGTAACTGAAGCATGTGCTAATGCATGCCGAATGGTCTTCTACCAGAGATTACCATATAGAGCCTGCATTGTAGCGGTAATGCTGCAAAACTGTCATATCCTGTTCATCAGCAATATACAGTAATTAACCAGCCTGAACTACAGTAGCATCCGGTGTAATCTTCTGCTACTGCCAGTATGACTATGCACAATTTGCATGAGACATCATGCCCAAGTCTATACTTGTCTCTGTCTATGGGTATATAATAGGGGTATGTGTGAGTGTGTGTGCGTGTGTGTGTGTAAGTGTGTAAGTGTGTTGGGAAAAGTGTGGGAACTGCAGAGGAGGAAACGTGTATTTACGAAGTTGGCTCAAAGTTCCCATGAATTCCTCTGGATAGGAGATGGAGCTGGACGTGGGGGGTTGTATTACAATAACCCCAGAGGCAAACTGATTCATAATGTCAGTGCAAACTGTAATGGAGTATGTCAGGTGAAAAGTTACTGTAGATGCGTATGGATATAAAAAACAAAGAATTAGCAATAGGGTGATACACTTTCAGAATGATCCAGTAATTTTTTCCCACTTTATATGTTGTATTAATGCTCTGTTAATATGTATTAATGCCAGGCAAGGTGACAAGTTTCTAAATGTCACCAAAAGTGCTGGTCAAGATAAAAATGCAAATGCTTAAGGGCTCTGATAAATAAAACACATTCACGTGAAATAAAGCCATTTCCTTAAAAGCAATGATGGAGGATTTAAAAGAAATCACACCAAGTGGCTTAAAGCTTGTGCCCAGCCTTGTTTGTTTCCTCTGAGGTTATTGCTATTGTGATTCATCGGTCATTACAGTTCATCAGACTTATTGTCCTAAAGTTGCACTTTCACCATCAGTCTTATTCCCAGTTTTGACCTCAGAGATCTACCGAGTTTCACTTGTGCAATTATATATAGCTTGTACATTGATGCTGCACTTGCAGACACTTCCTAAATCACAAGTGGTAATTGGGCATTTAAGGATTAAACATTTTTGAGAAATGCTCTAATCTTGTCACTTTGTCGAACCTGAAGAAAAAGCCTATAAATAACTTTGAAGTTAACAAGTTTTACATGTTTATAAGACATAAAAATATGGTTGTTGGTGACTACATACACTCACCGGCCACTTAATTAGTTACACATTGCTACTACTGAATTTGATCACTTTTTGCCTTCAGGATTACCTTAATTCTTCCTGGCATAGATTTAAAAAGGTGCTGGAGACATTGATCTGAGATTTTAGATCCATATTGACTTCATACCCTCACACAGTTTCTGCAGATTGTTCAGCTTCACATGCATGATGCAGATCTTCTTTTCTGCCACAGTCCAAATATGCTCTATCAGAATGAGATCTGGAGACTGTGGAGGCCATTTGAGTCTAGTGAACTCATGATCATACTCAGGAAACCAGTTTGAGATGATTGGTATACCCTTTATGATCGCAGCATAACCACAGATGGGTATGCTGTGATCATAAAGGAACAGACATTTTCAGCAGCAATACTCATGTTGGTTGTGGCATTTAATGATGTTCAGTTTGTACTAAAGAGGCCAAAGTGTGCCAGTAAAATATCCCTACACCATTACCCCATCGCCATCAGCCCAAACCACTGATACAGGCACAATGGAGCCATGCTTTCATGCAAATTGTACCCCCAGTGTTCTGTTTTTAGCTGACAGTTGTGGCACCAGGTGGTGTCTTCTGTTGCTGTATACTGCATACTTTTGTAATGAGTGGTTATTTGAGTTACTGTTGCCTTCCTGTCAGTTCAAAGCAGTCTGGCCATTCTCCTCTGACCTCTGACATCAACAAGACATATTTGCTCAGAGAACTGTGGGAACTGGATATTTTTTCCTTTTCAGACACTTCTCTCTAAATCCTAGAGATGGTTGTTTAGGAAAATCTCGGTAGACCAGTTTTCTAGAAATACAAACGTTTAAAAAAAGTGTAGGGTTGAAAATTGGAATTTTCAAGTATTTCAGTTAGTGTCCTATAAAGGGTTAACGGTGTTCTAAACCAAAAGTAAAAATTATAGCATGTTAGGCAACCTGTTGTGCATAAGATAATTATCTAGTGTAATCAGGAAATTGTTCCTTTGTAGAACAATTTGGTAGAACTTTGTTTACTAGAGACCCAATTAGTTACTTTTTTACAATTCTCCTTAAGAACACAGCAAGATTCTTTGTGGTTAATAAGTGAGGTTTAGAGTTGTCAGTGGGCTTTTGTCCTGCTACAGTACTTTCAGTACAGTTCAGCTACACTAAACATGTGCTCAGTCTAGTGCTACCTTTAAAGCTAGCCTGTGTAGTAAAGCCTGCTGGTCAGAACAAGTAATGGTGTACAATCTACTGAAGTTGGGAAGATTGTCTTTTATTGCCAGCAAATCTGTCAGTTCATTTAAAAAATGTCATTCTTTTATGAAAAAAGTTATAGACCTAGTTTTGAACTGGTGGATATCAGACCAATAAGCTTCAAACATGCAACTGTTGAGCTATTTCTTTAACCAAGGCACTTAGCCTGGTTTCTCCAGCCCTTTAGCTTGTGGGTGTGAAGGAAAGCAACTCCCCCAACACATGAAAGCTAAGAGACCATGCCCCTGGGAATTCTGGGAAAAGGGAAAACTGTCTGGTTGTTGTGCCATTTTCTCATGACACACACTGTGGGGTCGGCTCATGACATGCCTTCTCAGGCTTTTTCCTAAATACACATACACATGTTTGCACTTTAAGGCTTGTGAGGACTCTCAGTGAGAAAAGGAATTACAAAGCACATTGGAGAAACTTCAATTATAACAACTAAATTCCTAACCCCCACCTGAACCCTTGGACAGCACACTGAAGGTCTGTCTCAGTGTGCTGTCTCAGAGTTAGGACAAGCGTAAACAGCCTCAGTTTCAGTGGTTTTTTGTTTTTGATTTAAATTAGTTCTCACAAAGATGGACAGACACACTCTTTTCCTGCTTTAAAGGAAAAGAGTTTGAAGTGGAAAGTAGATAGATGGCAGGTTAAGTGTGTGTGTGTGTGTGTGTGTGTGTGTGTGTGTGTGTGTGTGTGTGTGTGTGTGTGTGCACTCAGAAGTTGGCCAGTCATTAGTAGAGCTCTGTGCGTTGGAGGAAGTGGTGGTTACTGATGACTCAGCCGAGCCATGCATTTCATTCTTTCTCTCTCCAGTCTCTCTGTGCGCTCTCCTCCCTCTGTCATTTGCTTTGCTCTTTACATTCTATTCATTCTTCTTTTCTATTCTGGATCTTTATTTTCTATTTTACTCTCACCCTTTCTGTCTCTGTCCACCACCTTTTCTCTCTTCCCCCTGATTCATCTTGACCTTTGGAGACATCTCTGAGTGTGTATTTTTGTGTGTATGTGTGTGTGTGTGTGTGTGTGTGTGTATGAGAGAGTGTGCATGTGCTGTGTGTCTGCCTTACTAGGATATTCAGCAATGTGAGTGGGAAGATAACTGGCTTCCTTCAGAGTGATTAAAACATTCCTTCTTCTTTATCCTCTCTCTCTTTCTTTCTCTACCCTTTTAGTTCTCATTGACTTTCTGATGAAGATGAGGATGAGGAGAGACAAACTGGTAAGTAAACCTCAAGCTGGACTTTAGCTTTGTTTTTTAGCACTGACTGATGTTTATCAGACTTAGAAGAAACACAGTTCTAGGAAACTCTCTTCTTTCATATTTTAATCTGTGTGCCGCTCGGTAGTAATTTCTGCAGATGTTGTAGAAAAGCTTTGCTTCTTTAAGACATTTGGTAAAATAGATCAAAGTAAAGGAAAGATCACACATTGTGTATTTATAAAAGTAGAGAAAATACAATCTTATAGAGCAGGAAGGAATCAGGTACTAGCCTGAAGATGTTACAAATGTTTCGGAACCTTGTGAATTTGATTGCGGGGCCATTTGAGTTCGTTTTATCCCTCTTAAGTAAAGAAAAAGACGTTAATAAGCTGCTTTTTTAAAAATAGAGCACACAATATTTTCCTACAGCACAAAATAGCACAGCATGCAAAACACAGGTTCGCCTTTTGCTGAGATGGGTTAAAAATAGGAAACGTAATGAACAATCGGACAGTGGAGAATGAAAGAGATGGTAAATAGCACTGTGAAGAAAAATGTTTTGAGTTAGTTGGCAGTCGGACAGGTTGTGGCAGATATTGGCTATATTCAGCACTTGGCATGTACAATAACTCTAAACTTAGTCATTTAATCATAGTGTGACGCACTGACCGCACCTCTAAAGGGCTAAAGTGAAAGTGGCGGTATTATATCTCCTGGTGATATTGAAGCAGCTGTCTGCAGATGGAACAAGGGGATCAAAGAGTTCCAGATCAGGAGCACGTTAATCACTTTGATCAGTCTGTGTACAAGAATGAGTATTTTAGTGACGTTAGTGGGAGTTTCACAGCCTGCACTGACGCAAAGATCTGTAAGCTGTGTAAAGTCATGCTTATGAGGAGGAAAATCAAAAACACAAACATTATGCTGCGCTCCAGATTCACATTTTGAATGAACAGAAAGGCCTTTTTGAGTAGGCTAGCTAGAAGTGAGGGCTTTATTGCCTCACAGGTTGCAGCGTTATTATAACGTGCCAGACATATAGTGAGGCATAGATTGCAAAAGTAAATAAATAAATAAAAGTAATTAGACTATCACTTGGTAAATAAAGGCTGGAAGATTACTAGAAGGTTATTTTCATCAAGCGCTAACTGAGCATTGCTTTGCTGTTTGATCTGCAGTGACAGAAACAACAAACATATACACACCAAATGTTGAATTGTATCTGTTTATCTGACCAAAATCACAAAATCGAGCTATATCAGCTGTAGTTCATGTTAATGCTGCATTCAGTGACAAATGGAAACTTGCATATTTAAATTCTTGAGTGAGAAAAATGGACGAATATAAAACTAAACTGGGTAAGCTACTGGAGAACTAGCTACTGGGATTCTAGCTGGTACTCTGTGTGGTACATTGCTTCCAAAAAAGTGAGAGATTTGTTCATGATCTAATTCAACTTTGCACCACACAGCCTTTACCCCAGTTTGCCATTTTCGTGACAGGTGACGTTTAAATTATTTATCTAGCAGGTATAGCAAATGGAGCTCAGCTCTTTGGTGTAGATTAAGTCGGCTATAAAAATGTAGAGATTCATATTGTACTTTGTCTATTAAATCTATTAGCAGCAGTGATATTTTTAGCCACTTCTTTGTTTGAGTCACCAACTTAATGGTTCTAACCCACTAAGACACCTAAAATCATGTTTTCACACGGAGGAGCATTTTTGCAATGAAAGTTGAATAAATAAAGAAGGTTTTAGACAAAATGGCTCAAACTGCATCAGTAAAAAGGGTCATTTTATCCAGTTGCATTTATTATTGTAGCTGCGGGCACAGTCTTGCATGTCGTGAAAAACGTGATAGCTGGACAGTGAGCATTTCTAGCTTTGTGCTTGCTAAAAATCTTTCAGCTCTGGAACGTGAAGCCAGTGTGCAAGTGCCTTAAACTTTCATGGTTTCCAATGATCAGCAAGGGGCAACTCTTCCTTTTGCAAGTAGAGGCCCAGTTTAATAGATTTTAACGGGAAGATAACCCTCAGCTCCCTCAATCTATGATGCCAGTAAACACTAGCCTTATGAGTTTAGGGTTTCAGTTGTTAATTCCAAGGTGTAATTGAGACAACATGATGTTCATTTTGTAAATGATGGCTTTCATTTGTCCAAAGGACGTTAAAGTACAGTATGCTTTAGGGTGGGCTTCGCTTGTAATCGATGGATCGCTTCAGTATGAGTTTCCCTCAGTTTCTTAGTCAGATTCACTGCTTTTGTCACATACAAATAACAAAATAGCAACAACAAAAATGCTCAGCTTAAAGTTTCTTACTGCATTTTTCATTAACCAATGATTGATGTGATAGTGTCAAAGTCAATATTTTACATAACGTTCTACAAAAGCCTTTTTTTTAAACTTATTAACTACATAGATGTGTATTTTTGTACAAAGTTGTCACTTGGACAAATGCAGACAGTTGCTCTATGTTTCTGTCCAGTAATATGCTGAGACAGAAACACAGGAGATATGCTGAGTCTTGTTCGCGTATACAGCCTGTGGATGTCGTGACATGGCTCAAAACCTCTGAGATATGCAGCTGGAGAATTTATTGCCAGTGTTCAGTTCCTTGTGGCTCATTGGACATGGAAAGTATAATTTGGGCTCAAGAAGTTACAAACCTGTCATTTATGTCCTATGCACAAAAACATTCATGCTGAAAACAGGAGTCGAACGACTAATTAAAACATGATAAAGTGAACAGCTGTGCAAGCTAAACAAAATGCCCGGAGGTAGTTAGGTCACATGGGGTTATTTAATCAGACAAATATTATGGGAGTGTGTTAATGTGGACTTCTGGGAAGCCTTACATCTGCCTCATGTTTAGGCTTAAATCATCATTTAAGATGAAAGATTTCCCTTTTTACATGTAAATCCCTTTTAAACTGTTAACATGCCAAAAATGCATCAGCAGTGCCATTTCTCTACTCACACTGGAATGATGTATTTGACCTTGAGCTTCATTAAGTTCTAACTGTTAGGCCATGCTTGGTCTGCGCAATACTAATCATGCTTTATGAAGCACTTTGGGCTGTATGAAATTAAGGTCAAAATATGTACATAGAAACACAACTCTTTCACTCTCTTTCTTGCTCTCTGCTCTTTCAAACACTCCTTTCGGTCCACGCACTTTTCGTAATGTTTGATAAGTGGTATCAGTTTCCATGTATTGTCAGATGGCACACTCACTCACACACGACACATACACACAATGCACTCACACCCACCTATGCCAGCCCTGTTCCGCCAAGGCTCCCCCCGTTTACGGTAAATGTATGTTTTTGTCACCTGTGGGCCAGAATGAAGTGATGCAGTTAGTTTTGGTATCGTGTCCGTGGCCGTGCATCTCCACCGCCAAGAGAGACTGAGAGCAGTGCAGCGTGGGTAGGCGTGGGAGTGCTGTGACAGAGATGACTCAGCTCTCTGTTGCCGGGTAGAGAAACGCCAAACACACTCCCACTCCCATACATTTAAAATTTACTGTTTTTAAGGTAGTTGTCATTCATGCCTCATCCTTTGGTAAACACCCATCTAAACCGTTCATCAGTCATGTGAAGGAGTCCTCTGAAATACATTGTTCACTTCACATTAATTAATTAGCTGCCTTGCATATTTCTATTGGTGGAAACAGCCTCTTGCGCAGCTAGCGCTTAATATTTCTAGACATCCACCAACAATCTAATCCTAACTTAAAAAATACAAATAGTAACAGATGGTGAGAGCAGACTGCGCTGAGAGCGGTAAGCTTTTTATATAAAGTTAATTATATGACAGGTTATTTGGAGAATATAGTTGGGATAAGGTTGAGATCACTTTTTTTCTCCATACCTCTGTTTTTTTTTCCTGAACGTGCACCCTAACTCTGAAGTGTGGTATAATAAATGCAGTCCTTAATCCGTTCAGAGCATAATTCAGCCTGTGATTTGGTTAGACAGCTCATAACATGCATTTGAAAAAAGTTTGGTGAATCTTATAGAGGGATTACATTTTTTACGGCACGCTGTGAAGTGTTTTTGAAGTCTTTTTGTCTAAGTCTAACTTAGTAGACAAGGATGTGTGCTGATACAATTTACTTTATCAGAAAATTCCCACTCTGAACATTAGCCGTGAAGCACTTAGCATATCTTCTTCTTTTTTGAATTTTGTTGATTTAATTACTGCAGCTTAAGTGACACTCACAGTGATTATTAAAATGGTAAAGGTACAGTTAGGGATAAGCTCAAATTTAGCTTCACCCACTAAAAATACGAGTTTTAAGCGTTTTCAGTTGGGCTTAAAATGTTACACATCAAAGCACCTTGAGATGCATACATAGGGACTTCATAAGGACAGCTGCAGATATTTTTTTTCAACTTACTTGACAGGGTTACAATTATTTATTTAAAGGTTTGCCTTTGACAGATAAGAGCAGCTATAGAAGAAGTGAGAACCTGCTATGTGTCATCCAGAAAATTAAAGTAGAAACCGAAGAACAGAAAATGACTCTGCATCACGTCTCCCTCGACAGTGATCCGCTGTGTTCTCAGTCTGAGAATACGCCGTATTTAAATGTTTGATAGTATTTCACTCACATGCCCATGAATACATATATTAAAACTGATTTGTCAATATACTGCAAGTTAGATAAAGGACTGTTAATACTGTCCTGATGTAACCGATTAATGAATTGGGTTCCCAACTTGGTCTGTGCCCAGTAATATTTTCCCATAAAAAAAATAAAAATTTTCAGTTTACTTCTCTTTCCTTAAAAATTAAGAGAATTTGTTTGAAAGTAGAAGACGACAGAACAAGTGACTTTTTTTAAAAATTGGCTCCAACGATCAGGAATAACTTTAGTACGTGAGCTGCACAATAAATCCTAATTCTACTATTTACAGTATGCTTAGGGTTTATTTACTATTCAAAATGTTTTATCTAGTTTAAATATTTCAGCCATGCTGTTTTTACTCTGATAGGCATGAAAAGGCCCAAAGCTGCAGAAGACTGTATATGAAATCAGAGTAGTTTTGACTCAGGTTCACTAGAAACTAGTGAGTCGAATATATTTTTATCTCGTACGTGCTTTACAGTAAATCCAGAAAATGAGAACAGACCAAAACAAGTGACTATATAAAGATGATGAAAAAACAACATAAGCAAGAACTAGCAAAATGCTTTTGTATGCATGTGTGCAAGTGTGTGCACGTAAGTTTAGTATTGGTTTGAATCAAACAGGTTTTGTTTTGTCTTAACATGAAACTATGACATTGTCCTTAAAAAACCTTTCATTGTAGAAATTCATGAGTCAGTATTGTACACTTTTCCAGTCATGGGGTCAAGGTGCCACATGACTTGTGGACTTAGTAGAAATAAGTATTGTGTTACAGTTAAAATAGTGCGACAATAGATTGATTTTCTGTAGAACTGAGCCTCCCACATGTTTGTTTTTATTTCACATGAAAATCTAACTGCTGAGCTCCAGAAAGTCTCCTCCTAAAAAAAAGTCAAGTGACTTTTGATGTGTGTGTGTGTGTGTGTGTGTGTGTGTGTGTGTGTGTGTGTGTGTGTGCACGTGGTATCGCATGGGCGTGTGCGCTGTAGGCCAGGTTCTGAGTGAGATTTCTGTGTCCCTAAATGACGATAAACCCTTCACAACAGTCAGGATAAGGGTGTGTGAGTCAGATGTCAGGCTTGAGATCAATAAATGTTAAAACTGAATATCCTGTCAAGGTGAAAACAGTAGTAGGTCACTAGTTCGTGGGCGTGTGTGTTCTGTTGCACCTTTACTCATCATGAATTACGCTTCAAGATACAGTAAATGACTAAGAACGGCACAAACATCACTCTGCTCATTACTCAGGGTTGTAAGAGACAAATGACAAAGAAGTTTTCAGAAGCTCATATTCTACGGTTAGCTGTCTCATTTGTAGGCTTTTATTCTTGGTAACTCTCAGAGAAAAATGACTGTCCTGTTAGAAACAGCACTTGGTGAAATATGGAGGTTACAGGGTTCAAATGATCCTTTAAAATGAACTCGCCTCAGTTTGAAATTGCTTTGTGTTACCTTTTGATGCTATACTATGGCCACATTCAGTTAAAGAAGTCAGGACAGTTACTGTAAATAAAGTACAAGTGCTGTCAGCCTCTAGTGGTGTTTCTTGTCTGTGCTTCATTTTTCCATTTTAACAACAGTTCATTTCTCGTTTATAAGTTCATGTTTTTTTAAAGTCATCTGCCTTCTGTATAGAAAGAAAAATGCAAAGCTATGAAAAAAATTGATCATGCTTTCAACCAAATGTAAAATAAAAGATATTGAATACTATAGCTGCAAGGATTGATGTACTAATTTTTTCTCAATCTGCCGTTTTAATAGGATCAAATCTCCGTTTTGTCAGAACTATCAAACATTATGCAGGTTTAGGTTCTGTGTAGCAATTTGTCATAGATGATGGTAAACTAACTAAAATACTTTTACATAAAATGTAATGGGACAGAATTATTTAGAAAAAGAGCTTATGCTCAAGAACTGAGAGGCAAACCAAAGTGTTTAATATATCTTTAATGCTCCGAGGTTGTGCAAAACATTACAGATGGCTTCCTTTCAAATAAAAATGATGATTAGTTAATGAAAATCATTGTATATCAGGAGGGATTAACCTTAATAAATATATGCAAGTTGCATTGGAAAATTAGGGCATAATGACATCATATAGGACATTGTAATAACAAGCAGAATAGGAACGCTTTATTGGTCGTTATAAAGTGGTAATTAATAAGTTATTCTGTATGATTGTTTTCTGCAATGACAAGATTATTAACTATAAGGGATTTGTGTCAATAACCTCTTAATTAGAGATGCAAAAGAGATACTTTTGTTTTTGTTACATATATCAATACAATAATACATTATTTTTGTAGTAAAATCACCTTATGACATTCATACTGAGCAAAGTATATTAAGATTGTAATTCACAAACAAAATCGTATTTGTTAACTATCAGTAATGAATGGGTTATTCAGGGAAAACTATTAGTATACTTAAAAAATACTTGGAGAATATTGTCATGCAGTTTAAGTTATTAGTTACTGCTTTATAATCATGAATAAAGAGCCTGTAAAATGACAATAGCTGGTTAACAGTGCATTTGTATGCCTATAAAGAGTTTGCAGTATTTTACTTGAATTCAGAAGGTGTGCGTATCTGTTTCGTTTTTTGGTACCAAACTAAAGAAACTATAACTTTGCCGCCTCCAAAGTCACCCTCTCATTCCCCGGTTAAACCACACGGTTTCGACTTCGTGTCAGGTTACCTGGTTTAAATGTTAGATGACTGTTTTTGGCTCTTTCTATTCTTCTTCGTGATCTGTAAACCAAACAGAGTTATGCCAGGGCGAAGAACAGGACATGTAGAGAGAACAGCCGTGTGGGAAACAAATTTCCCCTTGTGGGACTAATAAAGGTATAAAGGTATATCATTGTTAAGTCTTTGTTCTGGGAATCAATATCAGAAACAATTGTACCAGTTATAGGATACAAATCATCTCCCCCCATGGAAACAGTTGTTTATAAAAGCTATATATAGAGGGATCAACAGCATAGTCAGTGTTTTATGGTGCAACATGGCTAATGTTTCTGAATGCACCTGACTCCACAGCAGCCTGCAGGTCTTCACTTTGCAAAAAATGCATATAAAATAATACATTTTTTATATTTGTTTATATCCTCATGAGAACTGGGGAAAAGAGGATCTTCCCCTTGAACTTTTTTTGTGATTTCCTTCCTCTTTGAAGATAAAAGAGGCCACCCAAACAAATGAGATATCAATAGAAAGCCCAGGTTGTTCTATTATTTGTACATCTGTACTTAATAGGGGAGCTCAAATAAGTCAAAAGAGATATACATATATTTATATATGTATATTTACTTTCATTGCTACATGATCAATGAATATTTTCTCAGTTCAGCAGCACACCTTAAAGGTAAACACTTGCCACTGTGATGGACTTGCGACCTGTCCTCTCACCCTGTGACAGATGACATAGGCTCCAGCCCCCCTGCAGCCTTGAAACGGATACGTTGAAGAGGACGGATCCATGGATGGATGGACTTTTGTATTTCCTTCTTCTTCTAATATTCTAATAATAATGATAATAATAATAATAAGTAGTAGTGGTGGTGGTGGTGTGAGTGTTAGCATTATTACAACCTTTCCAGGTAGACAAAGAAAAGTAAAGAAGCAGAGGAGATCTTAGACTAGAGGCCAGAGTTGACCTGTTTTATTTTCTGCTAAATCTCCTTCTGTTTAAATAAAGAATAAAACATAAAAAATAAAAACAGGACTATTTTGCAAAACAAACGCCAACACAAATCTTAAACAGAAACTTGGATTGTCAAGTTAATCCCAGATCTGAACATAGTAGGCAGGACTGGGGCTCAGTGCAAGCTTTAATGCTGATTGCACTGGCAATAAACATAAATCCCAAATCCAAAAAGCCAGTGGAGAAGAAATTCAAAAATCAGAGAATACTAAGAATTTTAAAGGACTAACAAAGACAGAGGGGGACTTGATTCTAGGTGATTGACAACTAAGGACAACTCCACAAATGACAAGAGGAGACTGAGACAATAAATACAAGAGATAATGAGGGAAGAGGAAAGGGATAGAGAAGACAGATGAAACTAATCATGGAAGACAAAACAAGAGACTAAACATAAAAGACTACCAAAATAAAACAGGAAATGACTCAGTAACTCAACGCCTTGACAAAGACTCTTAACATACAACTTCACATAGTAAGATATGAGGGGAAGGCTAAGAAAATGAAACTATACCAAATAAACTTAAAGCAGAAAACTAATTGGACACCATTAACTTAGACAACAAACTAAGTTCACACTTGCTTGCAGCAAGAAGGGTTTTGACCCAGTGGCTGGGTTTTGTGTACCTGTGTGAGTCCTCTCCACACACTCCAGCTTTAGTCTAAAGACATGCATGTTGGGTTACTTGATAATTCTAAATTGTCCTTAGGTGTAAATTTGAACCTGAGTGGTTGTCTGTTTCTGTGTGGCTCTGTAATAAACTGGCAGCTTGTCCACAGTATTCCCTGCCTTTCACTCTGATGTCTAGGATGGGCTACTATACTTCTGCAAACCTCAAGTGGAAAAGTGGGGAAAAAATGAATGCATGAATGAATTCCTCATTGAATAAGTTAGCTTCCATCCATCCATTCTCTTTCACTTATCCAAATTGGGGGGGGGGGCTGGAGCCTATCACAGCTGTCTTAGGTCAAGAGCAGGGTACACCATGGACAGGCTGCCAGTCACACAAGCATTCATAAAAGTTCTGGAAAGCTGATATAGTTTATTTTCTTTGCATGTCTTTAAAAACATTTTTAACTCATTTGACAGGTTATAGCATAACTGCACATTGCAGTTATGTTTAGTTAAATTTGTTTCAATATATAAGCTTGTTAAGTATCCATTTAAATCTAGAGAGTATTTTAATATTCCATTTGCTCTGGTCAAACTTCATCAGTGCATTAGATTTGTTGTGGTTTTAGCCTGTGCTCATCAGCTTTTCAGGAAACACTGTTTCCCCCCTTCGTCACTGCCTCAGTAAGTCACCATATGCGGACTTTACCTGGTCGGAGTAGATCTCACTGCAGGGGTGTTTCAGAAACTGAAACCTAGGTGACTGTCAGTAAGATGAGGTCATGCTACACTCGCTAAATGTCAATGTGAAAGCCAGAAAAAGGGAAGAGGCGATAAATTGGTGTAGTTTATTTTTTTAACCACTAGAGGGAGACTCCTTCCCACTGAAAAAAGCCAAGTCTCTCTTCTTTGTTTTTCTTCTTCTGCAGTTCTCTCATATGTATTCGCCTAAAATACATTTCAGGCAAATTAAAACACTGTTTTCGACGCTTTAAAAAAAATATATATATATATATGAAAAATTCGATTAAATATCAGCCTAACATCCGACCAGGGGCTGTTTCACAACATTAATACCAAATTTGCGTGACAGATGGTCCAGGCTATTGTCACATCTTAGAAAAAAGTTTATCCACCTTTTCTCGGACAGTATGTCGTAGTTTTCATCCAGTTTTTCCCGATTAACTTCTGGGTAGTTGTGGCGGTCAGTGGTGAGTTTAAACTTGGGGGGGAAATAGATATATATGAGTTTTATTCTATGTTTCTTTCCTGTTGTTATATTTTCTAAAGGAAACAACCCTGTGTTGCTTTTGACATCTTTCATTCCTCCTATAATTGTGTTTAATCAAAATCACATAGTCGACATCACCTGTTAATATTGAGCAGTTCTGCTGTGAAATTATTTACAACAGACTTCCTCTTGTGTCCGGTCTTAGCCCACAGAATTCGCATTAAAATGCGGTCATTTTGTACTTTTTTCCTTCCAAGATTTCAACACCAGCAAATGTCAAAAATCAAATTTGCCAAAATAAAATACTGCGATTCTTCCCCGTGACCTATGGGGGAGAACCACACACACCCTGGTTTTAAATTTATCGTCGTAATGAAATTTTCTGCATGTTACCTTTGCGTGCCTTTTCCCCTCCAAGAAAAATGTGTGTACCACGATGAAACTTTAAATAATAAAAGAATGACTTCGTTATAAGTCCTAATGTAAGAGTCTCGAAGATTTTATGAAAGACAGGAGCAGAGTACGCAGTTAAATGTTTAATGATAAGTAGGCGCATGAAGAGTCGATTCAGTTTCAGTAAGCTGCATTTGCAGGAATGGATTTTATTCCTTGGTGTGATAAATAATTCGACATGGAAATGTGATTTTTCTTTGAACGTGTGCATGTGTAACTCAGCCTTATTTTCTTGATTGATTACTTGAGATGCCTCGATCGTCTCTGGGCTCTTCGGACTTTGGTTTCTGCGGAGAGAGTCGATGGCCTGCAAAACTCAAAACATGTCCGGTGTGCTTCTGCTTTGAGGCGCAGAACAATTATTCACCTAAAGGGAAATAAAGGGACAAAGGCGTGGACGAAATGAAATGTTAATGTGACCACCGTTTGGTCACTTCACGTCTTGTCTTACTTCTCTTTGATTCGTAAAGGAAGACATAGTGGGTGTCTGAGGTTTCGACGCGTCCCTGCTTTTAACACCATATTTTCCACCGACTCTATGAACGTGTTATGTTATCAGGCTGCTTAGTGTTTTCTCACAACAGCCCATTACTGAACTTGGAATATTAAAATGACGCATAAAAAGATCGACCGAAGCTGATGTTATACGTCTATAAAATACAAAGGAGTTCCGGTGATCTGCCACTGCGTTCATATTGTCCGTGCTCGAAATAAAAACGGCACTCAAGACATCTTTCATAATCAAAAATGGCTTCATAGTGACGAAAAAATCAAGATCGTCACGTGAATATAATGTAACAATACATTGAGGTATATTTCTCTTTGCAAATATGCACTAAAATTCCCACGTCAGTTTAGTGTACCGGCATACATTCACCCTGTAAACAACAAAAACAACAAGAACCAATTATCAAAAGGTCACAGCCTGATAAGCTTCCTGTGTGATGTGAAGGCAGACATTTGACATTTTGGGTTTGTTTTTCCTTCTCTCACTTTCTTACACACAGAAGGAAATTAAGTTACATTCAGATGCGTAGGAATTCACGATGAATCTGTTTTAAAAACATAGAGGCTACATGCAAAATACAAAAGGGGTGTAAATAAAAGTTGCTTTAAATATTTAGCTTTTGCAATGGATATTTTATTCAATTTCTTGGAATGTGTAGCATTTATAGCTAGTAACTGTAGTCTTTCATCTTCATTTAATTTTAAACCTGACAAAAGCACTAAAAATAAGTGAAATAGTTTCTGTCTTGCAGCATAAATACTTAGAAAAAATATCAATCTTTTGTACAATTTATCTCGATTAATTATGAAATTCTGTGCAAAACACACAGACATGAATCCTTGCATTTTTTTTTCTGTAAGCTTAATTTTGAGCTTTGAAAGACAAAATTCATGAAAGGAAAGAAATGGACAAGACTAAAGACAAAAGAGCTTTAAGTAAATTTCAGTTATTTAACATCCGAGTCATGCTTCTGCACAGAATCAGAAAAATACGACAGGAAAATTCAAAACCAGATTTGAAGCAGCTTAAACAAGCACCCAACTGTGAAATCAACTTCAGAGTTTGAATTTCATTTTCTTTGAACTTTGAATATATAAAGTTTCAGATCTTTATTCTCGCGTGAGTGTGTTTGTGTGTTTCTGAGTCACCTGCGGTTGTGAGGAAGATAATATTCACCCCACTGATGTCTCTCACTTTAAGTCAGCGTAAAATGGATATTAGAAATGTTAAAGGTTGAATGGTAGCTCTGTGCAGGGCATACGTTTGAGGCGTTTCACGTGGGTGTAGGATTTGGACCGTGTTTACTTGTATTTCACGTTGTAGCTTTGCTTTTGCTTAGGAAACCGAGCTTTAAGCTGCTATAACTGTGAACCACACAAAATAATAGTAAAGGGTGTACTGAAAAATAGAAAATAATTGAACTACCCCAGGAAACAAACTGATAGTTTGGCAATAATTTTAGGGGAACATTATTTTATGCCTTGCTCCTGCAAAAGATATTTCCATTTTGTCCCCTTGCACTGCTTTAAAATGAGAACACTTACAGTTTAAAGATTAACACCCCAGTCAGTACAATTTAAATGGATAAAAACATGTATGTTATATGAAATGTATAAATTGCTATTGCTGTTATGTTGAAATTAGATTTTATTCAGACTTGGATACGCTGGATTTTTGGTATAAAATGTGTTCAATATTTTGCTCATTGTAAATTGCTGTCACTGCTTTACTGCCCTTGCTAATTTTACTTTTAAAATAAAATATTTCTTCTTACTTGTTTACATTGAATTTTCACCACTTTTTACCCGAACACTCGTCTGGTTTCTCAATGTGAATTTACGGTTTTCTGAGTATGGACAGTTCTGCACCAGCAAGTGCAAGAACCAAGACTATTAATGTTTAAGTCCAGATCTAGCAGTCTTGATCCTCATTTCACTTATCTTGTACTTAGACGCCGATTGTTGTGGATTTGTGGTTTCCAGTGTTTGTGTGTTAAAACAGGCCAGCATGGCTGAGACTGCTGAAGTGACTAGTGCGACTTTGTTAGTCAAATGTTAATTAAAGCAGTGTTCCTGTTGCTGTGAGGATGCAATAACAAAAATGAGACATATCACATCACTTATTTCTTTATGTAAGATCTAAGAACTCTGAATAATTTTCTGAGTTGGCTTATATGTATTAATTTTTTAATAGAATTATTCAAATTAAGTAAAATGTACTTGCTTTAGTACATTTAATTAAATTCATGTGACTTTTTTATGTTGTTTTACATCATGATTTAGGGAAAGCACACTGACAGTAAACTAGTTAATAAATGTTTCCTTCTTAGGTTTAATTTGGTTTTCGCTGAAACTATAATTGAGGCAATGTTGCTTTAAAGGTCTCAATTTTTGTAGTGGAAAAAAGATCAACTAAAAATTGCAGCTATAGTTGTTTCTCCTCCTTCGTTGTGCAAGACGTTCTCTGTGACTTTGATATTTGTAGTAACCACCTTAACACTTGACTAAGCTGCATTTTAGACCAAAGAATAGCTTTTTCAAGGTTGTGTGTGGCAGAAGCACTCTTGTGCAAACACATTCAAGGTGATCACCGAAGTGCTTCCTCCTTCATCAGATGACTGTATCGACAGACTGCAGGCTTTTTATCTCTGCACAGTGAAGATTTTTTTTAAAAAAAAATCTTTGACTCAGAGGACTTTTTATTTACAAAAGTGCTCTGAGTGAATTAATTGCATGCTTTTTTTTTTTTTGGTTTGGTTGGGTTTTTTTGTTCTATTTTTTCCACCCTCTCTCTCCTTGAACACAATTGTCTTGAGCGGATGCTTCCATAGATGTAGGGGGGAAAGGACTCGAATTCCCACATGTATCAAATAAAACTGCACAATGGTGCATTTTTTTCAAATCGTATTCATCTGATCTGGGGCGATACCTTCTGCAAAATATGTGGGCATCAAAGCACCATGTGTTGTACTCTTCTGGTTTCGAGCTGCTGTGCGTTAATGATAATACAACTGCCTGTTTTTGTCAAAGCGATTGTTGACTTTCAAGCATTTCCTAATAACTTAATGAAATAATTTAAAGGAGGACTTCTAGCTTTGAGGTTATTTTACTGTCCATTGTCCATTTTTGTTTGTTTGTTTACCCCTGTTGTACCCCGTTTAGTTATACATTGCCTGTCTATACAGGGATAGAGGACTCAACTGTCTGCATACCTGATTTTGCTTTGATAACTGTTTTCCTGTTGTTGAACAGAAACACATTCTCTGTAGTTTCATTAAAATTGTACTGATATGAAATTAAATGCACCACTTCACTCTGCAGGTGCTGACCCTCCATCTGATTTATACTTAGCAAAAGATGTAATTGCTGTTCCTATTTAGGAAGTGAAAGTCTTTAGGATCTATTTACTTTAATTGGAAAGATTTGCAGCAGTTTCTGTCACAGAAAATATGAGAAATTATTCATTTTAATTAAAAAGTTTACAATCAGAAAAGAAGAAAAACCAAAAAGTGAATAGTTTGAACTAAGGTTCTCCTAGTCAGCTTTTCATTTAATACACATATATTTGATTTAATACAATAAAACAGCATGCATGCAGTCTTAGGGACCAAACAAATACAAACAAGCTATTAAGCCCCTGACTGTTTTACACTACTGATGCAGCAAAGAAAAAGGCAGAGAATTTATTTCCTCATGCGTTTGGTTGAGTTGGATAAAGGCATGTTGCAAAGCAAATATTGTTTCTCAGTCACAGAACTCTAAGCAAATCCTGTTTATTAATCTTTCCAGTGCTTGGAAACTTGAATATGGCTGTGTTTGTAGTTTAGCATTTCAATATACAGCTTCAGTTTTTAAAACATATATATTTGAGAGGACAATTTAAGGTAAAATCATGAATCAAAATTAAACTAAATGCTATTAGTTTGGCTATATTGAAGAGAAGATTGGAGCTGAAGTAATGTTTGTCCAGTGTACATGCTCAGGTTATGTAAGGCCAATGTTGAATCAATAACAGCATTAAAAACACATCACTGATCCAGTATTTGCCTCTGTCAGAGATGTCCTAAAATAACTGGATCACCTAGTGTTGTTGATTGCCAAAGGACAGTTTAATGTAAAGGTCTTATTTAAATTAGAGCTTATTGTAATAAAACTTTTAGCACAGTTTCTATTTTTATAGAAGGACTCATTGGTTTTTTTTTGGTTTTTGTTTTTTTTAGTGTGCAGCAGTCGGTGTGCACTAAAACCTAATGTTTGTGTCCACCTAAGCTTCATAAGGAAATCAGACAGGGATCCTGCAGTGAGGCAAGGCGAGCTAGGGAAATGAGAGATCATTATCATTTAAGTCATCCCGTCCCTCATACACCTACACAACCAGAGCTGCTAACACCCTCGCACATCGCATGCAGGGTCACAAAAATCTCACAAACTTACATTCTCACTTTGTCTCTTTCACATTTAGCACTGAATCCATCATCATGGCTTTCTACATTGACATTTTATCGTAATGTTTGCGAAGACTATAAAAGTCTTTGGCACAGTGAAAACCTCATGAGTCACCTTGATATATTATGAACCTGCTGTGTGTCCATAAGAGTTTTTTTGTTTTTGGCACTTGTATAAAATGATAGTCTCTGCTTCCAGGTGTCCGTGGATCATATAATTCTTAACTCCAAATTAATTACTGCAAAATGTCCGTCTTAAAGTCACTATTAAATCCTTCAATTAATTTAAATGTTACAGATAGCACAGATTTTTTGGGGGAGTCTTGGGAAAGAATAGGACAGGGATTAGGGTGTTGATGACACATGGGTCTTTTTCGAGGTTTCCATTAAGTGCTACTGATTTAGGCGAGATAACCTCAGGTAACGCCCCTTCTGCTGGTTGCAGCCTGCCATTGGGGGGTAAAAATGACACCTTTTAGATATTTAGACAGCTAACAGTCAACTATTGTTCCAGAAAGGAAAGTGAAACTTTCCTTTTTGTGTTATGTCCCAACATGTTCCTTTCAATTCAGAAAGTATTATCTTAACTATCAGTGACTCTCTGATTTTGGGATCTTGGTGATAAAACTAGTTACCAAAGGCCATGGATTTCATGTCTAGTTGCTTTGACCAACCTGGTCAACCAAACTGAACCGTCCACCGCTGGCTAAGGAAACCGGCCAGATTGACCAGTTTGACTGGTATTCCCAAAACAGGGTTACTGACTTTGGTGGTCTCTGCACTGTGAGCACACGTAGATCATTCATTATTGACTTTACCGTAGAACTAGCCTACTTCTGTGCAGTAACATATACAATAATTGTGGTAGTACACTCAATATGTTTAAGTCTGACAGATTTTTGTCTCAAGAAATGTTAGATTTAATGAATAAATATGGGGTTCTGTTTCTCCCTGCCATAACTGTAAAGAGAAACCTCTGAAAGAGCATGCAGACTTTAACCTTGGGGCATAAAATTGTAATCCTTAATTTTATGGTCTTGTAAATTTTATTGTAAACCTGTAATTTGGCTCCAATTGCATAGAAAATGGATATATATATATAATAGATTAAGACTTTTATTGGTGATTTTCAGGGGAATTTCCCTTACAAAGAGGCCTCATTTAAATAGAATAGAAAAAAAAATAGCTTACTTAAATTTCGGTTGACACCCACCAGAAATGAGCCAACAAGGCAACAACAACGATCCACTAATTGGCGAGGGTGGTTCTTCACAGAGTTTTCTTCAGCTGTAACCACATGCAGTAGTGGATGTTTTCCTTTTTTGTGCAGTATATTCAGTAAAATTAACCACCTGGCTCAAAATGTCACTTTTCTCTCTGCAATTTGATGCATTTCCTGATGTTCCACACATTGTTAACATGGCATTTAGAGCAGATGAGCGTGACCTTTGAACGTTAACATCGAGAGAAAAACTCATTTGAATCTTGCACACAGCTGTAAATAGCAGGTACATCATCCTGTTATATATCTAAAAATATGCAGAATTCTGCAGGAGTGTGTGTGACTTCACATTATATATTAATCATTGTGCACACAATGATGGAACAAATGATGAGAAATCTGTTGTACCTGATGCACTCCAAGTGAATGAGGTAGATTATTTCTTTTAACTTTTAATTTTACTATTTTGTTTCTTTGATTTGTTGAAATCTAAAAAAAAAAAAATTATCCAGATGCTACTGTGTGCCGTTGCATACTAGTTCTATATACTGGCTTGTCAATCTATTGGCTCAATATTTGGAACCAGAGCTGAAGCCTAGTTTTAGTAGTTTTGTTTAAAAACGCTTTTACAGTTAAGAAGCGATTAGGGGTAATTGTGTAATGTTCTTTAAAGTGATTAATTACAACTGGTATAAAAATCCACAGAAAAAGAGATGTGGGGAAAGATGAAAGAAACTGAAAAAAAATAAGCCAGATGAAGTGTGGAGAGTTCAGGTGAGGGGAGTGCGTGGGCTTTATTTGGTGCCACAGATGGTACACACATATACAGAAAATGTTAAATGTCATCATGACATCTCCTTGAATAGTAAAGCCTTGTCTGAAACCCACAAACCTTTTCTCAGTTTTGTTTTTCAGAAGTTGTCAAAAAAATAAAAAAAAGCCTTGGTTCACCTTGACACTGACTAAAATGTTTTGCGCCAAGAATTGTTCACATTCCTGGAACACATGAAGAATCATTGCCACAACTCACCTGTTTATTTATCAGAAACAGTTGGTTTGTGATGGATTCCCCTTTCACAGCCTGCTTGTTCCTGTCTACCAGTCACACTGCGCGGTGCAAGGAAATGATCTGCTAATTTGAAGTAGAGAGAAATCATGTGCCGAGCGATCACAGGCGACCTGCTTACTGTCTGCCCTTATCTGATCGGCCTCTCACTGATCTAAAGCTGTGTCATCATTAAAGCAGAACTCTGCCTCATCTGCCTGAACTGGACTTTCCCAGTATTTTCAATCCTTTATCACATCTGACTACAACCATTTCAGATGCAAGGAAACTGCATATTTCTTCTCTGGTGACGTGCTGACCTGGCTGGGTGTAGCTCTACAGCAAGGTGTCAAAAAAGCATCTAAGCATCTGTGTTTTAAGTATTTATGCAACCTAAGAAAATTTTTTTCTTGTTCTTGTTTTCTGGAAGGGAATTTTTTTAATGTATTGGAGGTTTTTGGAAAAACACTATTTCATAGTGTGCAAGTTGGCTGCTAGTGCAATGGACCTGTAGTGCACAACTGGCAAATATTGACCATGGCATTACTTCAAGCAGGCCACAAAGTAGAGTTCTTACGATTGGAGCTTACTTACATACGATCTCACAAAGTGTGTAAGTAAGCTGCAATCCCAGCAGATATGCTGATCTGGCCCACGTCAGCTTAAGATTTGCCAATAGGTAACTGGGAGTGTGTAGCCAGTTGTCTCATATATAGTGTGCCATTTTAGCAACCCACAGTTTCTGTGCTTGTGCAAGTCACTTTGCAACCCACCCCCACCCAAACTCCTTTTCTTTCTGTGTTTAATTTAATCAGTGTCATGTGTGTTGCCACCATTCTGAGCAGTGCTGAATCTAGTTGCTCTCCACCTCCAGCTTTCATGCATGCGTACGAAAGGGTGGGAAGGTAGAAAATAGCACAGGTAGAAATAAGACATTTTCTTTTGGGTATAGAAATACCCTTTTGGGTGCGTCAAGAAATGGTGATACCATGACATGAGAGTAAAAGCAACTTCAAACATGTATTAAAAAAGGTTCAAGTGGATGTTAAAATGTGATTGCATCACACTTGTAGCGAAAAGCATGTAAGTGAGACAGTAGCACAGATGATGCTGTTAGCAGTAGCACAAGTCCATAAAATGATATTAATTTTCTCAAACTTTGCCAACCATTAATTTCTTACTGCAGCCAAAAGGGACTGTTCTTCTGTCTTCTGTAAAGACAGACGAGGGTGTCATCGGAAAAAAACAAAATACGTCTACCTCTCTCTCTCTCTACATATATATGTATATATATATATGTATATATATATCTACATATATATGTATATATATATATATATATATATATATATGTGTACATATATACATATATATATATGTATATATATATATATATATATATGTGTACATATATACATATATATATATGTATATATATATATATATATGTGTACATATATACATATATATATATGTACGTATATACATATATATATATGTATGTATATACATATATATATATGTATGTATATACATATATATATATGTATGTATATACATATATATGTATATACATATATATGTATATACATATATATGTATATACATATATATGTATATACATATGTATGTATATATGTATATATATATATATATGTATATATATATATATATATATATATATATATGTATATATATATATGTATATATATATGTGTATATATATATATATGTGTGTATATATATATATATGTATATATATAAATATCTATATATATCTTCGATTCATTAAAGATGCTGAACAAACCGTGCGTAAGAAGCTTTAACAAACCTGCTTGCACCTGTGGCCTATAAATCACAGAAAAACTTGATGGTGGCCTATAGCCTCAGAGCAAAATAGAAAGGCAGTCTCTCAGAAGATTAAAGCCAGGCAGCAGGTATTACTTGGCTGACTCAATAGTGTGTTGATGAATGAAGCCAAACGTGCAGCTCGGGAGTGTGTTGAAGCCGCGGTAAAAAAGGTGGGGAAAAAAAGAAGAGACTATAAAATTCACCACAGGATCAAAACATAATGTAATGTTAATTGTACCCACCACTTACAATAGCAAAATACGGTAAAGATCTAATCAACAAGTCTAGAAAGCTATGACTGGATTATTTTTTAAATGATTTAACGTAATGTAAATCTCGTGTAAAGATTCTAATGGAGGGCTACAGTCTGGCAGAGAAGACACTTACTATACAATAAATCAGTCTTTTTCTTACTAAGTCAGCCAATTATTCATGTCTGAAAGTTACTACAAAGCCACCACTGTTTGCTTTTTAGGTTGGTTGTCAAGTAAGGCTAGAATGAGCAAACTCCCCTGCCTTTAAGGCTGAAGAAACTCTTTCAAAAGCCTACTGATTAAAGCCAGACCTGCCTAGCGCTCAGCAGTTTTCATCTGAATAAACTGGTTTGTTGGACAAGGGTCCAACATATCATTATACTGTCATTAGATAAAGTGACATTCACTTAGTGATCTCAAAACTTTAGTAAGAAACACTTTGCAAAGTTGGTTGTGTCAATTTTAAGCCTGCAAGAAAGATGAAAGGTGAAAGATGGCCACAAAAAATTCCATGCTCCTGACAAGGAGATTTTGTCCAAGAAAACATTCTCATTATTTTTTGATGCCATCCACATTCACTTTTGCATGTTTGCACAATGAAGCATTATATTCACAAAATGCTTCAGGCTGGTTTGGCATCATTTCACAATCATTAGTTTATCTACATTTACTAGTCAGATAAGTTTTCCTCAAAAAAGGATGTTGTGAAACGATGACTCAACATGTCATAGCGAGGGTGGGTTTACTGCTGACAGGAAAACTACCTGTCTATTAATAAATGTCTCACAATGACTTGTCTTGTACATAACGTCTGAGTAGTCATTGTCTTACTTTTCCTCCACATCTGAGTTAATTGCTCCTCATAGCGTTAAGTGGATCATTTTATTTTAATGGTCAGATTAAAAGCTAGCAAAGTTTTTGATGTGACAGCTGACAGGCTGACCTATGTGAAAAGTAGCTTGTTAGTATTTCCCAACTACTATAAGCTGTGAATTGGGAAATCACTGGGGTACACCCGCACTACTCAAATGGGAAAAAACAGAGTGTGTTTGATACAAAAGTGCAAAATCATGCAGCTGATTGTGACAAATTTTCATGGTTCTCATTTTGCATGAGTACGACAAACATTTGCATTTGTTTTAGTTGATTCATTTGTTGCTAATGTCTAATTGTAATTCCCTGGTGAGTAACTCCACTACTAAGATGCTGGCTGTTTTTGCTTTATGCACTTGCTCTTGAAACCATAATTGCAGGTGACATTTTTTGGCTCTGTTACAGTAACTGGTTTTCTATCTGCTTTACCTTAGATAATGTATCACCCAGAAGATAAGACAGGTGGAATTTAAGCATGGATGCACGAAAAACCTGAGCTATCTATAAATGTTTGAGTCCAATTTTAGCCGTGCTATCTTACTTAAAGCTGATGTTGCTGTTACCCAACACCATGTTGACAAAAAAAAGTTTTAAGGCTTGCACTGAAAGGTTGAGAAGCTCTTCTGTAGGAATATCAAAACCTCTAAAGTGCACTGATGTGTCAGTATCGCTTTGAACTCATTCTCAGTTGTCAGATAAAATGAAGCAAATGTAAGATTGTTTTTTCAGTTCTGACAGCTCGACTACGTTTCTTGGACTGCCGCAGTTGTATTACAACCACAGAAAACTGTCAATGGGCTATGTCATATTTGCAAATTGTAGGAAACCAGCAAATCACACAAAATCTGACTAAATATGTATTAACACATAAACATGCAACAAAAATAAGCTTAACACGGTGTTTTTTTGTTTTGTTTGCTTTTGTCCTTAAATACTATTTGACAAAATCTTCATTGTAGTCAGATTTTCACCTCAAGCTTTTAGATTAACTTTAAATTATTCTTAGAACTCAACTTAAATGTTTGGCCTGTTAAGTAACATTGTTATGGTGACAAAGTCTGTCACTTGTTTTACTGTATGGGCTTCATACTGAATAGAGACAGATAAGCAAAACATTTTTAAAAGACTAGTCACTGTCTTATCAACATTAGGGCCCAACCATTGTTTGTTTGTGTGTGACTCTGTGTGCGTGAGACCTTTCCCACTTGTGGTTGCCTTCTCTCCTAGACCGTAGGAGGCCTGCAGTCTTTCACATCAGGACAGCTAGACGTCTGCATGCCACCAACACACAGAGACACACTTGTGTACACACACACACACACACACACACGCACACACGCACACACACACACTGTTCTGTGATGTACAGTCTGATAAACAGACAAGAGGAGAAAAAAAAAGTTGATGTAAGGGCACACTATAAGTCAAATAGTCAGTTTACCTCCCACCTGCCCAGATAAAATCAGCTTGTTGTTGTTAAAAGATGCAGCAACATGTTTAAAGTGTAAATACTGAAGGGATGTTTGAGGGGGGAAACCTGCTGTGCACAGATTTAATGTTTCTGCAGTAGCAGTTTTGTAGATGATGTAGCATTTTGCATTTTTATACATAAATTTGCTTAAAGTCCTAATGTGGTGTACAGAGAGGCAGGTAGACTACCATAAAGGAGACACATGCAAGTTATATATGTTTAAAAAAGCCCCCACACACTCAAACAAAACAATAATACATAAACCCACATAAAGTGTCACTGGTTTGATTCTTGCAAAGGCTTTAAACTACATTGCCTGGGCTCCGTACTAGCTTTGATCTAAACACTTTATTATTTATTACTATAATTATCAGGATGCTGGCTTGTTGTTTTTAGTTGTTTTTTTTAAGCATGGTTCCATTTCTATCCCTGTGTGGAAGAGTAGTTAAATATGAAGCAAAGGTGGGAAAATTATTATAATTTATCTTGTACAATGTACTGATCAAAATTCTTGGCAAGCCATCAAATAGATTGAGAGAAAATCTGTACTTGATCTTTTTACATTAAATGTAGATTGCTTCCACTTTCTGGCTTGTCAGATTTGTTGCTGACCATGTTTTGTAACTTCTATAATAGAAAACATCTGGTTGTTTGGTTTTTGTCCTTAAAAATACAAATATAGCTTAGTTAAAAGTAGACAGAGGGTTCTGGAGATGGGAGAGACCTGAGTGTAGTTAATCAGTTCCTGATTGTTTGTGAGCGCTGAGTCAGAGAATTTCTTGAGATGAAGTTCTGCACTTTGAGCAAAGAGTTCTTGGCAATGATGTTGTGGGAGATTTAATAGAGTTGGGTATATTAGGCTCTCGCACCTTATGAAATTTGTTATAACTCTAAATAAACGAAGGAGAATTAAACAGACCGGCCTCATTGTTTCAGAACATTTAAACTTTGCATTTAGGAAGAGAGTGGGAGTCAGTGGTGCACAAGACTTTAGGCTTCATTGCACTTGGAAACAGCAGGTAGTTTTGTTTTCTCTTGGATTTTTTTTAATTTTTTGCATTTTAATGAAATAGAAGTGAATTTTAGGTTTCACTAAGGATTGTATCGCTTGTCATATGTCAAAACTAAGTTTGTACTCGTAAGAAAGAACATAAAGTTTTGTTATAAAACACATTTTAACCATTTGTTTGATTGACCAACCATCCTAAACCGCTGATTAGTCAATTTTCATATTCTTAAGACAAAGCAAAGAAGCACATTTACACAGCATCTAATGTTAGATGCTCGGATAATTCTTTTTTCCCCCGTCACTGTCATATGATTGATTAAATGTGATAGGAAGTTAGATTTCTCAAATTCTTGCTAGGATGGAGTATGCCTCAGCTGATAGTGGCAGACGTGACCTATGTTTGACGTCAGCCTTACGTGCCAGTCAGACAGGTGGGTTTGGTTACTCCAGACGGCTACTGGTTTATCTACTCCGGCAGTCTGCAGACAGGCAGTTGTTGGTTTATCTACTCAAAAGACCAAAGCTTAAAGTGCAGATTGTTTTGCATCACTAAAACTACCAGAAAGATGTTTAATTGCTCTACTGAAAGACACGAGACATTGTTTTGTTTCCTGCAGTGGTCAGAGTTCATTACTGAACAATAATTTGTGAGTCTTTCTGATTACATATGAGTCCTTACATGCTAACTAAACACTTCAGTTAGACTGAGTTTAAACTGAGGTTAAACTGAGTTTTAATGCATGAATCTACACAAAGCTGATTTAAAACCAATGAATAGATATGAAGTCTTAAAAAATCCAGTCAACTATGCATGTGATCCATTTAATGGACGTGTGTCTTTTACATCATTTCTCTAAAGGTGTCCGTTTCAGCTTTCTCTCATGAACTGGCAACAGCGTAGAACAAAACAGGATATTACTTATTGTGCCGATCACATGGTCAGCAGACATTTGAATGGAGTTTTGCTATGCTTGTTATGTCCCATTGTTGCTTGTTGCTGGGGAGCACTTCCCAGTAGAATGACCAGTGACGTGTTAAACTGCTCGTTCAGAGTTCAGCAAGCAGGTGCTTAAACGTACAGGTTGTCATGCATTTCTTGTGTGGCCCGTTCAAAGGTTGCTGCATCACACTGAAAGTTCAGCATCCTTGAAAACCCCAGTATGCTATGTAAAATTCTTTATTCATATTTGCACACATGATAGTGGTTTAATAAACTTGCGTCGACTTCCCCTGATTCACTTCCCCTCAATGTGGGATACTTAAGAGACCTTCCATAACTCAAACAGATATCTGTGTTAGTCATCAGCATGATAGTAAGAGACTGAATGTTAAGGGAGACACAGTCCATTGTAATCACTCATCATTTTGTCGGCACAGTCAAAATTAATAAAAAAAAACCCAGAAAAGAAGTCTTCAGCTTCGTGGGTTTCTTTCTTGTGAATTATTTTAAGTAGTCAATCATCATGCTCAGTGGAGCAGAGGACCCTAAACACAGCATATGGGCTCTTAAAGTGCAAGGGAAGGGCGTTTAATTCTGAATCTTCTGCTGCCAGCAGACCACCTGGTTGCTAGTTACTCGATTATAGAGTGTAGTGGGGAATTATTAGTCAGCACAGCTGCAGCACAAAGCAAATAAATGCAATGTGTTTCCCTTGATTCGTACATTTATTCTTACATTATGCACTCACTATATACTGTGTCTGAAATTAATCTGGCTTATTTTATAAATCCATTTAACTGCTTTATGTGGTGTTGTTCATGCTAGCTCTAGCGTGGCTCATGGGAACCGTTCAAAAGAACAGAGACATTATTAATGTTATTAACAACTGTGCTAAAGTAAAACATGAATAATTATCTAAATATGTCCCGCTGCTGCTATGTTTTCCCTGCAGGAGAGGTTACAGATGTTGGCAAATGCTTTAATATAAAATATGCAATTGTGCCTGCAATTATATTATTGTTTTATAAACCATTTTACACTTGAATACTATTGGAGAATGCTAATGGAGACTTACAGGAGGCCTGAGGTGTTGCTAAAATCGGGGGGGTCACAAGTTTTGTTGTCACTTCTGTGTGGAACAGTTCAGCGAATAATTTTAGGTACGTCACATTTTGACAGTCATTCATACATTTATTCAGTCATTGGTAGTTGCCCAGGTCAACCTCAGACCATCTGTGTTTAAACATACAGAGCACACACGCTCATAGTGGTAGTTTTTGAGCCGGGGGAGAGTTTTACTCATTCACTTTCTCCACATAGTTTTTCCGAGCTTGACTTTCTCTACGTCGTATTTTACGCCAGCTGCAGGCAGGCAGGTTGTGTTATTAGTCACAGTGAGTAAAATTCAAACCGCTTGATTTAATCCCTTAATACCAGGCTTCACTGCGAGCGAATTTAAAGAATGAATTGGTATCGTTCAAAACGAACAGGGTAACAAACGCAGTTTATTAATATAGAAATAATGTAGCCTATATGTTCATGCAGCAGGATGTTTGTTCTTGAAACAGTTAGTGTGGAGGTGTGTGAGGCCTAGTCATAGGGTTTTTCTCCTCACCACTTCACAGTACTTTCAGCAGATGGCGGTGTGTCGTTTTGACATCTCATTTCAAAATGGAGATGGCTGTTTTGAGGCCATAGCTCTCCCAGGCTCTGTTCTGTGTGCAACCTCCCACATCCCTGCTCTGTCAACTGAGAGATAGGTATACACGCACCACAATGTAACCCACGTGTCTTTCTGTGTTACTTTTTTCTTGTTTTTTTTCCCTCTTTCATACCGTTTTATTTTCTTTCACTTTTCTCATGTTTCTGGTTTAAAGAAACATGATGTGTGCAAACACTCTTTGCGCACCAAAGGGTGAAAAGTAGATTTTTCTCTTTTCCTCCGCCTGCAGTGAAACTGAATCAAAAAGAGAACTACTTTGATCGGTGAGGCATTAAAGGTGACATGATTCAGACTGAACCCACGTTTTAGAAACTAATGCTTCATAGTGAAATGTAAAGTATGACTAGTAAATGTGTTGCAGAATTTATGACAAACCTTTTTTTTTTCTTTAATAGATAGATCAAAAGCTTCCCACATTTCTTTTGAATATAATTTTACCTGTTTCAAATTGTTAAGTCACCAGTCTTTTTTACTTTCGTTTTTGTTTCTCTTTTTTTTCTGTGTATCATGGCAGGCTAAAATATCAGTGACACTCGAATGTAGGGAAGTAAAGTTCCTAGAGGCAAAAATGCATTTTTGCTAAATTTAATTTGTTTATTTAAAGGCAGAAATTATTAGATTGCTCTTATTTATGGAAGCTCTTTATTTTGGTCACAACTCCCTTTCTGCTTCTTTTTTGTATTTTTTTTCTCGTATACTTTTCCCCTCTTTCAAAACATCTGCGACAGAGAGAGAGAGGAAAAGCAGATTTCAGCGACTGTTGTCTCATCCTCGCAGCTTCCTTTTGAGTTTTTGAAACACACACCGCGCCTGATCGCTTCAAAGCTTAGCCTCAACGTCTTCTCTTTTGCTCTCTGACTAATTTTGATAGTAAATGATGCAGCGTAAAGCTGGTCTGTCTCTCCTTTATATTTTTAGGCGACGTAGTCATGCTGGATTATGTCATGTTTATCAGGTGTCTTTTGTGAAATAGGTCGGGGGGATGATCGTCTCCAGCAATAGCTATTTACATCGCACGAAGGCAAACTTGGTCTCTGTTGTCTGGGGAAAAATTGTCCACCTCAAATCTGATTTGACTGTGTGTTCACGGTTTTAGTCTGACGCTAGAAAATTGTAGTCGAAGGCTGGCTGCTCTTTTTGTCATAGGCCCCTGAATGCTACTCCGTGTCCCTGAGTGTGAAAAGCAAGTTAAATTGTCAATGTTGTTGTACAAGAGTATGCTAAGTAATTATAGAAATCTGGACGTGAGCACAGCGTGTGGTTTATTTGCTTCATGTTTGTGTTTTTTAATAAATAAAACGACCAGTAATAGTGAAACTCTGAATCAGAATGAGATTACTTTGATCGATGATTCTTTAAAGGTGACATATAAACTCTTGAACTGTGGGTGGAGTGGTGTTAAATGTTGGCAAACGGTTCTTTTTTTTTGTTAGGTCCAAACTACATTTATGAAAGTGTGCCTCCACTGAGGGATGTTTCATCTGTCACTAGGAAACAAAGGGTTCATGTGCTGAAACAGTCAGTATTTTATCGAGTGTTTATGTAACTATTAAATTCCAGTTTTGACATTTAAATCATTGGTTATGAACAAATTGAACAATATAAATTATACAATATGAGCACTGCCACACTCGTATCTCTAAAATGATAGGTCATATTGAAAGTGAAGCAGATATTGAGACACTAACGTGACCTTTTATTTATGTCGAATATGTTTTTCGAGTATATCTATGTCAGTTTCAAAATGGTCAAAACTAACATGTGAGCCGTAACCTGTGACTGATTGTGAGTTAATTGGTGTCACACTTGTTTTCTTCTTATAAATAAATCCATAAGTCATTCTGAAACTATGATGCTTTGGAGTGATAATATTACCAGAGCATCAGGGGAAATTTGCCTTGTGAATGTTCGGTTCGCTGCCTGCCCACTCAGTTTCGACTGGAAACAAAAAAAAAATCTTTTAACCTTTTCAGCAACAACAAATGCATGCTTAAAAAAAGAAGAGAAAAAGAAAAAAAAGAGTGAAAATGAGGGAGGCTGAATATTGTCAGTTGTGTTTAGCTTCTTCTTTTTTTTTTGGACTGTTGACAATCAGATCAGTAAAAATCCTGCTGGTGATGATCCAGCAGAATTATGACTCGTGCCAGAGTCAGTTTGACTCACTATTTTTCCACCTTTCTCTTTGTGTTTTTCCCCATTTTTAAATATATTTTTTATTACACGTCTCATGTCACCCATGTCTGATTATTTCTTTCTGGTTTATGACTGAGACAAGTAGTTTCAAAATGAGACCGTTTTATGGCACGTTCTGTACATACAATTTTGATCATATTTAATTTTACTAGCGACCCAGTTGTTAACTGCAGTTTCATTGGAACAACAATTCAGAATTTCTTTGTCCCTCTAGAGTAGTTTAAGTTTGAATTGACTGCTCGTGCTGGTTATATTTGCCTGTGCTGATTACTCAAATGCAGAAAAAAACATTTTAATTGTTTTATGAAAATTTGTTTTATATTTATCATAAATATCCACCTTTTCCATATAACCCTTTTGTGCTTAAATTGTATCCTTCAGTATTGTGATGTAGTTTTTAAGATGAAAAAAAAAAATTTGACAACTGTCAGGTTGTTGATTACTTCTGACAGCTGGTGAGTTAGTTGTTCCTTTTGCTGACTTTAATCTCTTATCTTAATTATAACCTTAATCATTTGCTGCAGAGTTTGCTGCTGGGAGTTTTCTTATAGTGCTCCCACACAGTGGTTAGTTTAAGATATTAAATGTCAGAGTCTGTATGAAAAGTTTCTCTGGTCTAAAATGAGACAATAAGTAAATATAAACATGTTTATGGTTTCAGACAAGCAGTGTTGCATGCTCAGTGTCCGTGGGTGGCATCACTTTGTTGCCATCAGTAACTGTTTGACTAATCAGTCGCTAATTTGTTCCGTGTATGTGTTGTGTGTGTGAGTGTGTGTGTCTGTTTGCACAGCTACCATATGTATTGATCTCTGTGCACACATGATCGGTAGACATACACCGATTAGTGCATATCTGAGGTCGTATACATTAGCAGTGAATATTTACGTGTATGTGCACAGTACACTCCTCCTTTGTTAATATATCTGCAGATCTGTGTTTATACTGTTTGTGCGTTTGTGGCTGGTTTTTTCTTTTTTGTTTGTTTTTTTTTGTTTTTTTGTGGAGGGTGGGGGATGGGACTGGGGTCTCTGAATTAGTGTACACCAGCTCTCTGGTATTTATTATGACTTTTTAAATACAGTGTGTGTGTTTTGTTTTGTATACACAGTAATTTCTCTAATTCTTTTGTCTTTTTATGTCTCTTAGTATCTGTCCTTGCCAAGATTAATATACATTTGCATCTGTGTGTGAAGTAATTGTTGTAATTGAATGCACTTAAAGTCTGTGCTAATTATTTCTAACTACATATTGTATAAAACTACATATTTGCACCGTGACTGGGCAAATATGTAGTTTTATTTCTGACAGCATGTGTAGTTGTTTTTGTTTATGTCAACATAGTGTGTGCATAGCTGTGTGCATATATTTTTTTTCTATTTTCTGCATGTTTGTCTGTTTTCATTGCTCAGTGCACATATAATACTGAAGGGTGTGTGAGTGCATCCACACATTTTTGTTTTGTGCCATTGTAAAGCTACGTGCAGTATTTGTGCATATTTGTTGTACGACATACTTAGAAGCACATACATCTATATGTGTTTCTAAGTATGCATGTGCCTTCATATAAAGGCAGTTATCTATGTTAATATGCCACTGTGTGTTGCTCTAAGCATGTGCTTCAGATTTTTTCAGTGTTTATATTTTTAGCCTACACATATGGTGTGCGCATATTATCATGTCTGTCTATATGTGCACTACATGTGCGTACATTACAACTTATGTAAAATTAGTACTCCTGCTATACCTAAGACATTGATGTGCTGTTGCAAGTGTGTGTGTGTGTATGTGTGTGTGTACTTTTTACAAACTGTCATTATAAAAATGAAAATCATAACAGCAACAACAGCAGACAATAGTAGGCTTTCTGTGTATATGCATTTGTGAATGTGTATGTTGGCTGATTGTAGAGCAGCTGTGTTTGTGTTAATTTAACAGGTTTTGTAGCTTTCTCAATATGTTTGCATGTACAGTATAGTAAGCAAGTATACTAATAATAATTATACTGTGGTCTATGTGGACATACGACAGTTTCTTTTTGTTATGTTAGGTGCCCATGTTTTTGTCCGTGTGTGTTTATATGTGGCACTTGCTATCATCCATAAGTTTCTAGAGTACATGATTTTAGGAAAATATAATGATAACATGTGTTACTTCTGGCTTTTTGCAGATAAGGATTAATAATATTTTAATAGAAAAGCCTGCAGAAAGTAATGGAGACAACAAACACACTAAAATCAGTGGATTTGGACACAGTTCTTAACATTACAAACTGTGTCAGTACACCTGGCAACAAAATAATATTTTTATTAGACTTTCAATGCTGTTAAAGGATTATCAGTCTGTAACACGTGTCAAATGAAGATTCTTATATATCTATCGATATATCGATAGATATATAGATATAGTGTCAAAAATGCTGTGAACCACATTACTCCCTCTACAGTCAGATTTAAAGCTGCTGTATTGCACAGCCCTATCAACTGAAATTATCAAAGCCTGATGGGTGCGATCTTTCCCATTATACTCCAACTCATAGGCCTCTAGGGGGTCACTGAATGGTTTCAGCAATAGATTTGAATCATATGGTTTGGCCTTCATTTGAACAACTGGGTAAGATTTTCGGACTGAACAACATCATAAAAACATCAAATAAGGCAATAGGTTGGAAAAATGATGTTCAGCCCTCCAGTAGAGTTCCAAATAGTTGGTAAATCCATTGAAGCTCTTGTAGCAGGATCTGGTGGTTCAACATTACTTCCTGACTAATTTTAATTTGTCTCTTTGTCATGCAGGACTGTCCATGAGGTCTGGGGTCAGCTTACTTACACATCTTTTAGGTCAGTTGATCCTTTACTCTGTGTGAGTATTAATGCATGTGTGAGTATTAGCAGTTTCAATGTGTACAGTGGCCTGCGTGTGTGGGCTGCAGAGTGCACGTATATATTTGCATGCACGTGGACGTGTGAAAGGGTTTGTTCCCTCTTCTCGCTGCTCATCATTTGGCCCAGCTGACATTTAAACATTCAAATCAGAGACTGTTTATCGTTGTTTGAGGGCCATGAGAAGATTTCATGTTTTGTTTTAGATAATCACTAGAGTCGCTTTATGTAAAGACTCGGTCTCTTACTGTAAGATCTACTTAAGAGATGCTGACGTCAAACAAAGGCTTCACATCTGCCAGAACTTTTCAGGAACTAAGAGAGAATTGTTTTTAGCTTCACCACCATGTTGTTGAGTCTTTTTTTTTTAACTATCAAACTCGTGTTTTTTATAGCTCTTTAAAGTTACTTCATGTTGTGTATGTGTGGTTTTTATTATGATTTTTTATTTCTTTTTGTTCTATTTGGGTCCTGCAGAGGCAAGGTCCTCTTAACTGCACATGCAAGACTATCTCGCAAATACCTTTGAATTAGAAACGTATTTCAGATTTCTGCCTTTACTTTTCATATACATTTTGTTGCAAGAGGAGGGATTTGATGAGGCTGATGAGGAGGAAATTGTATCTGTGTCAACAAAACACAAGACTTACACAATATTTTGAAAATGGCATTTTCAACACTTTTTTGATATTGTATTTCCTATAATATGCAAGGATGCTGGCTGTCAGCATTTTATATGAAGACCTTGTTTAGATGCTCTTTGTGAGGGCTTTGAAAGTTTTGTGTGTGATAAAATAAAGATTTTTATTTTTATATCAACATTTTATGACCAAAATATGCCGCAGATCGCTGAGTCTTAAGGCATCAACACTTCACATCCTGAGGTAAACACTATGACAAAGGCCTGTGTTGATATATTAAACAATGATATCTATTCAGCTATTGCCAATTTCAGCTGGCTGAAATTGACTTTGCCAGTTATTATGAATAAGTCAAATGTTCTTTCACTTTGATGAAGTAGTCTGCACAACTGCCACTTGTTTTTAAAAAATGACTATATGAAGGATATAAAAAATTCACATACAATATTATCTGTTTCCAAGCCTTTATTGTGTAATCTGTATAGGTGTGTCTTTGGACAAGTTCAGCCTCTTGAAACTGAAATTCAAATGACACTCTCAGATAGTTATCTTTTCATGTCTGGATTTTAACTCCTGTTCACAATATAACAAACATCTACATGACACTCTTGCAGTTTCAAGTTTTCAGTGGTATACTTCAGGCTGGCTGTACTGATACTGATTATAGCAGCATGATCTAGTTTTGTTTGTCAGAGTACCATAGTACCATTTTCACTACGGCTGTGTTTACGTTGGGTTCATTCGGTTGTAGCACTATGATATCTGTATCATTTGAATAGTGGGTGTCAACGTTTTTTAGTATTTCAAAGCCCTTACACCGTCCTAACTGATACACGGCACCTGTATGACCCACTTGTCTATAAGTGCAGACCATTAAACCTAAAAGAAATCTTGGGACCCAGCAATGATGTAGGAACTGCAGAGTTTGTTTTTTTAATCAAATTGCATCCTATTCAGCTAACACTATAAATGTAGGAACAATTACCTGCACCTTCATTCTGGTAAAGTAAATAGCTGTCATAGTAAAATCAATACTTATTTCACTTCTATTTTCCTTAACCTCCTAAGACCCGAACTCTTCCATGGCATGCACTTTTAATTTCTCTTTGATATTTGGGCATATTGGGACCCGATGAATGTAAAAACAAAGAATTACCAGTTTTTTGTTTCTGAGAAAAATGAGATCCACATATGAAGTTATTTGTTTAAAATTTTGATAGAGCAGTGGCAGTATAATGTCCTCGTGAGTGGATATCAGACCATTGTAGAGCAAAAGTTAGTATTTTGGTCTTGACAATCCAAAATGGGATGTCCACATATGTGGACGCCAGGTCCTAGGAGGTTAAATAAGTGTTTTATGTGTGTATCACTAACAGCTAAATGCAAACCACCAGTAACTACCTCAGTGTTCATTACCCATCACCATAGTATCATTTTTATTAAGGAATTCATTATATTAGTTACTAGCTGACGTACTGATCATTTCTCTACAGTAATATGAATCAAAGGGTATTTGCTGACGTACCATATATTGAGCTATAAAAATAGATCAGCATTCACTATCACTTCTACTCTCGGCTTCAGTCCTCTGTAACTCTAAACCAGCTCTCTGAGTCCACAGTTCCGTGAAGATAATGTTGGCAGCAAATCTGCAGGTAGGGAGCTAAGGTGCAAACAAAAACATTAGCAGCAGAAAGTTTGGAACCACTGCACTCTTTGAAGTTTTGTTGTGGAAAGTTAAAGATTCCCTTGAATATTAGTCCTAACTTTTGCTTATTCTCAGTGGCTCATCATTGCGTGCTGTTATCGCCATGAAAGGCTTTAGTTCTAGGAACCACTTTGCTATTGTCAACATAGTCGGTGACCTGCATAGGAACCTCAGATAAATGTAAATATGCCACAGTACAGCATATACTGAGAACTGAAACGTATTGATTCTGGATTTTCCCTGTGCTCCGCTGCCTGAGTCACTCACTGATATTAAACCTCTCACTTCCTTTTTGAAGCCGCTTTGTTTACCAGCCAACATGCTATTTTTACAGGAGGCCTCTGTTTGCTCACAGAATCGGTTTACTATTGAAAACAATGTGTTCTCTTAAGTGCGTATTTTGTTTAGAACAGCACAAATATCATTGTAACCTCTCATCTTATACTAGAAGTGCATCTGCGGAAAGATGTACTTGAAGCAGTAATTAAGGCTGAAAACTCTACTTAATCCCGGGCCACTCTGTTAGCACAAAAACAACCAACCAAACAAAATTGAGGCGGGTATTGCTCACAAAAAAATTCAGTTTGGCTATATTGCTTCAGAATCTATAGAAAATGAGAAAAACAAAACAATAATAATCAGTCGGTAATTAATTAACATTTAATTCAACACGTGAGTGAACAAGAAAAGTTAGTTGCCATAACTATTTGAAAGTAGGTCAATAGAAGCATTACTGAAGTAATTATGATTTTATGTGTGTTTATAAAGTTATCAGTAACTCATTTAGAGGTAAAATGATTATTCACAATACAATCATTTGTTAGCAACACCCTTAGTAGTGAGGTGCAATTTATTTGTCCACTATGTACATATGCCAGGAATGTTATTCCAATTAGTAAATAGAAAATATATGGGACTGACTGGAAGGTATTTATGGGTGTATTTGTCCTGTGGATACTGTGGCAAGAGCACAGAGTTTATCTCGGTGTGTTCTGAGACTCATTCCTGCTTGTTTTATTACCGCTGTTCACAGCGGGACAAAATGACCCTCGAGCTACGGGGAAATGTCCCAGTAGGCAGTCAGCCACTGCTTGTTACCATCTACAACTAACAGTTTTCTGAGTAAATAGTTCTAAATGCAAGTGAAACCAGACATTACATATTTTTTCAGATGCTGATGGCTATACCCAAGTACCATCATGCACTGTGTGTCATTTTAAAAGTCAAACTTCCAGAAAAAAAGGATGTGCTGCATTTTTGGTCAAGACAGAGGTCACTGGTAACATGAATCATTCAGCAGTTCTCTCTTCATGGAAAGGAAGCATTAGTATTAGATACACTTTAAAAACACAGTCTTAAAAATATTTTTTAATTATTAGATTTCAGTTCAGTTAGATTTATTTAGTGCGAAATTCACAACTATAGTCACCTCAAGCCTAAAGATTGAGGAGAATCCCCAGGAATCAGGTGATTCCCATATGCGCAAGCACTTGCCCACAATGGGAAAAAAAGAGCTCTTTTAACGGGAAGAGGCCTCTTGCAGAACCAAGCTCAGGGAGTGGCGGCCATCTGCTGTAACTTGTTGGGGGGTGAAGGGGAAAGAAGAGAGAAGAAGGAGGGCATAGAGAGATCACAAAAACACTCTGGGGAAAAACACAAACAAGGATTAACAAACGGTGTGATAAATGTTAAATGATAGAGTCGATAAATGTTAGTGCTACCTTGACAAACTAAAAAAAGGAATGATGAGATAATGCTAACTACTGCACTTTTGAACATTTTAATGAAGCTAATTAAATTTAAGGAGAAACTCTGAGGCCTTTTTCAAATTTATTCATTTTGCCTACATGTTTATTTCACCTCTGACTCAACTATGGACCAAGAAATTATTACAAACCACTGGTAGCTTTCTGTAGTGAAATATTAGAAGGGCCTTCTGCATTTGATTAGATATTTTCACAATACTCGACCTGTACTGGTTCAAAAATGAGCTCTCATCTTCTTCTTTCAGCTATTCTTTTTAGGGGTCTTTGATTTGGCAAAGATTTGATCCTGGATGCCCTTCCTGACAAAACTCTCCCCATTTGTCCAGGCTTGGGATCGATACTAGGAATACACTGACTTGAGGTCCCCCTGTGGCTGGCTTATTTTAACAGCAAAAATATTATATTTAAATTTGGCCTGGGAGCTAAAAGTAAAATATTGTTGATACGTTTACTGTAAGTCTTGTGATTACAAAGCAAAGCAATGAAAAGGATCATGTCTGATGCCTCTCATTCACTTCTGTGAAATCAGGATGAATTCCCACCTTTCTGCTTTTTGGCTTAAAATAGCTGTTATTATGTACATTCGATTTGCTCAGCATTTCACTGATATCTGCTTTGGATCCACCATTCTACACTATAGTGGAAGGTGTTTGTGCCGTTGACAAAAAAACACCTCCGGCCAACTCTGGTCGAGTTCACAAATTTCTTGGAGACCGGGTTAGATCTCCGTGATGGTATTATCCACCAAAACAGGTTTGACAAGATGAGCATTACTGTTATGCTTGCAAAAAATTTGTTTGTGAAAGGTCAGTGAAAGACTTTGATCGTACAGATCTGTAGATTGTGCTTAGTGACTCATTTAGCTGCATAGTGAATGCCACCAACTTTGGTTCATTATCTTGGATAACATTTTTACTGATGGATGACTAAGTGTGTTTTTGATGTGGGGGAGTTAAAACTTAAAATTCAGAAGTTTATAATCAGCTAATGTGTCGATTATTTATCCTATCCTTTATTTTTCATTCCATAAAGCATCAGATAATATTTGGAAAGACTTTCATGAGCTGGTATCTTGTAGTGATAACTATTTTCACCTCTGTTTATTATTGTAATTGCAGCTTCAGATCAATGGGAGTTGGTTTATTGTTTTAAAGAGATACTGGTGGAGGTATAGCATACAAATGTGGAGCAGCTGAACTCGCCAAGCTCAGAGCCTTTTGGAAATTTGAAGTTTTTATATTTGTTGAGTGTTCCAATCTGTTGTGCTAACTTTAGCTACTGCTTTGCCTGCATATAAAAATGATCTGCTCATGTTAGAGTAGGAGGGCATGAGAACTCTTCACATTTGGTGTGAGGGCTGGACAGGAGTCCTCTTGGGTGCAGTTGATATCGTTAAACCACAATGTGTTGTTTTTCTGTTACTTTCGGTGTTAAATGTGGACTATTTAAGCTGTGGGTGTGGACGATTTGAAGGGCTGAAAGGGGTCTCAGTATGTAAGCTAATAAGTAATGGAATATTTTTTCTGCATCATGAGTTACATTTTTTACAATGTGTGCTGGTGATGAGTAAAGCACACATTGTAAAAAGTTTATTCCTCTATTGACTTCATTTTTTTAAATTTAGCACCAAATAACAACAACAGTCGCCTCAAGGCACTTTATATTGTAAGTTAGACCCTACAATAATACATACAGAGAAAAACCCAATAATCATATGAGCCCCTATGAGCAAGCACTTTGGCGATCGTGGGAAGGAAAAACTCCCTTTTAACAGGAAGAAACCTCCGGCAGAACCAGGCTCAGTGTTAAAATGTATATAGAACACTATTAGCAGCGATTCAGCTGATGATATTGAAAGGAAACTAATAATGCAGATTAGATATTTAAAGCTTTATTTTGGGGCATTTAGCCTTTATTTTGGACAGGGCAGACAGGAAAAAGTGGGAGAAGGAGAGCAGAGGAATGTAACGCAAGAAATAGTCCAGGGCAGAATTGAATCCAGGCCCCTGCATTAGTCTTTGAGCATATGGGTTACCTGCTCAAACCTCTCTGCTATCCCATTACCCCATAGATTACATTTTATTCATTTAGGTTTTGTCAATTGTCATCTGTAAATAGACAGCCTAGCTTTGTAAATAATAGCATGCTTGTTTCTACAGTCATGGCCTTCCAGCACTGAAAACACAGATGTTTCATCCCTGTAAATATGATTTAATCCAACTTTTTTGGGTCAGATTTTCTGCAAAAGCATCAAATAAAAACCTCAGTGGTCCTGTGAATTCAGAATAAGGAGTCAGATTTGCTGGGGGTGTACTGCTGCAGTGTAGCTAGAGGAGCTCTGGTGTGTGTGAGTGTGTGTAAAAAAACAAATTAAAAAAATCCTAACAACCACCGGCTCTCCACAAGGCTGTGTACTGAGTCCCCTACTGTACACTCTGTACACACATGACTGTGTTAGTTCCCACCCAGACAACACAGTCATCAAGTTTGCAGATGATACCACCTTGGTGGGGCTCATCTCAGGGGGAGATGAGACTGCATACAGAGCTGAAGTTCAGAGGCTGTCAGATTGGTGTGCAGACAACAACCTGGACCTCAATACCACCAAAACAAAAGAACTGGTAGTTGACTTCAGAAGGAGGAAGTCCGAGCTGCAGCCTGTCAGCATCAACGGGGAGTGCGTGGAAAGGGTCTCCAGTTTCAAGTTTCTGGGTGTGCACATAGACACAGACCTCCAATGGAGCTCTAACACCTCTGCGGTCTTAAAGAAGGCCCAACAGCGTCTCCACTTTCTGAGAATCCTCAGAAAAATGGACCTGAAGAAGGAGCTGCTGACCGTCTTCTACCGCTGCTCCATTGAAAGTGTGCTGACATATTGCATCGGTGTGTGGTTCTCCAGCTGCACCACAGCACACAGAAAGGCACTCCAGAGGGTCATCAACATGGCCCAAAAAATCATTGGACATCCTCTTCCCTCCCTGAAGGACCTGTACAGCACTCGCTGTCTCAAGAGGGCACGCAGCATCCTACGGGACTGCACACACCCAGGACACCGGGTGTTTAAGCTGCTGCCGTCTGGCAGGAGGTTCAGGCTGCTGAGGTCCCGAACAAATAGACTCAAGGACAGCTTTTACAACAGGGCAATAGCCCTGATCAATGTAAATAGCTGACCTGACTGGATACCTCCCTGGACTTTTTAGGGGGGAGGTAACAATGTTTAAAACAATAACAATAATATTTATATTTATAACAAGGTGCAATAATAATTAATGTGCAATAATAACAGTGTGCAATACACATACACTTATTCTTCTTTTTTATACTAAGTTAATATACTGTGTTGTGTTGTTTGTTACGTTGTGATGTGTCATATCGTGTCGTGTTGTGTTATATGTAGTGCCGACGTAGGACAGTTTTTCCAATTTCATTGTACTACTGTACTATGTATGACTGTGCAATGACAATAAAGAGTTATCTTATCTTATCTTATCTTATCTTATCATCTAGTGTTCTGCATATTCTGCAACTGGTCATTTTAAATCTCTAAGTACAAAAAGAATTCATCAGTGATTCAGTGCAGTATTTCTGCTATGAATTCTCGAGGGAAAACTGTGTCCTACTGTTGAAAATTTCAACACGTAAGGCCAAAACAAAGGAGGAACAGGATACAAAAGGATATAAATAGCGCTCCAAAGTTTTTAAATAATTCCTTTATAAATGAAAGATAGGAAGATATGAATATTAAAAGTTGACCGCCCACATCTGAGCTTCTTTCACCTTCTCTTTGTCTCTCACACATAAGCAGGCTTCATGTTTAGTTAAAACACACCCACACAAAAAGGGCTTTTTGCATCTGTCTGCTGTGTGTGGGATGACTTTTCAGACATGGTCTCATGTGTCAAACAATGCACTGACATGTGAATGGTGAGAAACTAAGTCAGAAGACTGTTGGCACAAAATGTTAAACCCGGGTTCCTATCACTTTCTCTCTGACCCATGTAGGAAGGTTAAGTGGTTAGAGATTGTTGTTTGTTTTAAATGAAAAAAACCTTTGTGTGATTTGGTGTGTGAGTTACTGGAATATCTCTAAAACCTGTGTACTATTTTCAGAGAAAGTCAGATAGTCGGATCCAAGTGTACGTGGTTTTCTGGAAATTATTTTTTAGAAAGATTTTATACGTATATTTTTTTCGGTACTCTGTCATCAGTTACTGCACCCATCACCCATGTACAGTGTTATTGGAACATGCATACTTCACCTAATTATGAAACGATGTGTACTCATCCGGCATCTTTCAGTGGTTAAAATGTGAGAGACGATAAATTCCAGCAGTGAAGGCATCCTGGCGTCACTCCAGAAAATTTTTAATTGCGCGTAGCAATGAAGACAGCGTCATTTCAGTTTTCCGTGAGAAATTTGCGCGTAAATAATGGGTGCTTTGCACATGACAAATGCACGCGGCTCTTTCTGTACGGAAACTGTGTTTCTGAATTAAAACTGTGCCGTGTGTGTGCGTATACCTCCGCATAAACTTTGCACCATTCATACAGAGACGTTTATGAGTCAGCTGAAAGGACTGTGATATCATATTGCACCCTACAAAACGATAACATCAAAGAATTTGGGCAACATATTATTTAAGCTTTAACAGACATTTTTATAGTAATATTTTAAATGTTGCAAAATAAATCACGTTGTAAACACGTAACAGACTAGATATTTTTTATAACAATTCTGTTAGTATGATTGTATAATTGTGCATAATGGTGGTATATTGGCTTCTTGGATGGTTTAGTGTTGCTATGGTATATTACCGATGCTAGATTAAGGACAAAACTGACCTAATTTTTGTCCAGACAATTATATTCGGTGTATTTACATTAAAAAGCATATGTGTCACAGCAAATGCACACTTTAGAAGAAAACCTAGCGGCACCGAGATTCCAGAATTCCTAAGAACTTGGAAAAAACAAATGAGAAAACTAAATTAAGAGATTTGTTTTTTATTTAAACATCATTAAAAATGAAACATACTGATGTCTTTGTCTTACAGTTTGAGACTCTTTAGATAATATATCTGCTTGTTTTGAAAGCCGTGTTTCCAGGACTCAATTCTTTGAGGTGATATGCTAAAGTGGGGATTTTTTTATTTTGCAGGTCTAAGACGCAGGATTGAGAAACAGTTTCACCACAGGACTATCAGACTGGTTTCCACCACATTCACCCATCCTGACAAGCGGTGGGGAAACCACCCCAGCAAAGCTCATCTGGTAGGAGTGCACACATTTGTAAACTACTGTACTTGGCAGTCTGATTAGTGCCTTGTTGAAGATATCAAATATGTTTATCTGATTTTAATCCTTCGCTATTCCTACTGTGTGTCGGCAGTGCATATTACACACATGGATTATATAGTTGCGAGTGTAGTCAAGATCAAACATGGGAAACCCCTGACCCGAAGTTAAAGTGATTTATACACCTACCTGACATTACCCTATTTTGTCGAAGTCTGCTCATCTCCAGCTCGCAGTTGCAGACAATGTGAGCACTAGAGCTAGGAGTAATTTCATTTCATCTCACCAGTTCTGTGATATTGTTATATTTTGCCTAAATTAGTAAAAGCTGTAGTTCATTAGTCATTTAGGGTATCAAAAGTCCTCCAACAATGTCTCTCAGTTTCTGTATGCAGATTACAGCAGGGCAATGCAGTGATTCCTTCTGTGTGTGCTTTTGAGCAACACCAAACCTTATCTCTAGTGCCTGCTGATATTCTATTTCAACAAACTCCTGCATAGAGTTTAAAATAGTGCAAATACAGTGTGGAGCCTGTGCGCCTTCTTCAAGACTGGCTGAAAAAAATTATAGTACGACCAACATAAATCTGCTTTCTTCACACTAAGCAAAGGGACAAAACACATCCAGTACTGTGTATAATAGGAAAAATTAAATGTATGGAGAAACATTAAAGAAATGATGTTACTCCATCTGTATTTTAGTCAATTCTACGTTGCTGGTGGACTGTTAGTGGGACTGCAGCAGCTCAGATTAATTAACTAAAGTGGACTCTGTTCATTCATCAGCGTGTTAATGGTCAATATTGTAAACGTCAAGGTGTCAGATGGAGGGACAAAAAAAATGCAACTCTCACGAGGTGAAGCTCATACTGTAAAGTATGTGTGTAAAATACATCTAAATGTGTGTTTTCATAGAGACTATCTGGAAACCGAGGCAGTCTCTGTGACATATAAACAGAATAAATATGAAACTGGTAATAATTTTAGGAATATTTCCAAAAAAGGTGAAGGTTGAATCAAAAAAAAAAGAGCAGCAAGTAAGAAAAACTACAAATTTATTTGAGATCGTATGACACGTTTCTTTGTAGTGCCAAATGTAAGTAAACCTATTTGTCAAAGAAAGGGAAAAAATGTCTTTCTGGAACTCCCACAAACACAACTGATTATAAAACTGTGATTATTTGTGCTGGATTACTGCGATTTGACCCACCAGCCACAACATGTTTGCACCTTTATCACAGTAATTTTAAGTGTGATTAAGTGGGGAGTGTGTGACAATAGCAGCTCATTTTTTCCTGACAGTTTGTTGGAAGGATTGCAAGCATAACATATCAAGTATAAGAGGCTTGCTTGTAGATTTTAATCTCATGTCTCTTACAAAGACTGTTGGCAAAACTGCTAAATCGGTTACTGCAGTCAAAAACAAATGGAAAAATAGATAATCACATCTGAAAATGAATAAAGGGCCCTTTACATATTAAGGTAAAGATCTAGAGAGAAGTCCAGTTTTGTGACCACGAGATAAATGTCCTTAGTTTTGCAAACCATTCCATGATAGCCGGATAACTTTCTGTTGGATGGAGACCCTGCCTTGTGCTCACTTCACTCACCTTGGATCATAAAGACAGAAATACAAGACAAGGAAGGAAATATAAACAAGATTGCTTTGCAACTACGTCAAGTAGTAATTAGGCTGTCGCATTTGGGGGAACAGTGTTATTGTGTCCAAAGTTATAGTATAACACAAGTTTAACTGTACTGTTAATCGGAGGTCTAACAATGGAAAACAGGTGCCAGAAATGGTGCAGCTGTACAATAATTGTCTTCCCTGAATATTAATGTGAAATAGCCTGTAAATGATGTTACATTCTGTTAACATAATTTGCATTATTTTAACAGATTTGATTCAACTGCACAGTTGTAGTGAGATCAGCATTAAGTTAGAAGTGTTGCTTTAGTCCCAATAGTTAGAATAAAGTACACTACACAGAGACCAGTCCCTGGGGTTTGGTCAGTATTGTGTTTTTAATTCTTTTAAATGAAAAGTGAAAATTGAATGCAGACCTGCAAAGCCTTATTCTGACAGCCACATAATTTAATTAGCCAACTCTCTTCAGGGTGAGTGCGTGAGAGCAAGTGTAGTATGATGGTTTCCAGTCTTCACTCTTCCACACGCACAGATGTGCAAACATGGCTGTGTTTGCATCACTTAAGAGGACACTGGCACACTTCCTGGAGACTCGCCCCAACCATAACCACTACTTACCTTAAACCGAGCCTTCTCCCCGAAATTAATTTACATCTACAGGAGACTTATTTTTCCTTACTAATAGTTAGCGGACTCCCTACATTGTGATAAACTGATTTTATGACTCTACAAAATGACTAATGCAAGTATACATGCACCCAATAAGCAAAAAAGTAGCAGATGTTATAGATTTTCCCTCTTGTGCAAAACAACCTCTATTCCTTCACTTGTTTTGACAGCTGCGTGCATGTGTGTGTGTGTGCATGACCATATCACAATTTGTGGTAAATGTCCCAACTCTCTCGTTCTGGTCTCTGGCTGAGCCATTTATCTCCACATCCATCTCTCGAGTCAGCAAGTGAACTCCTTTTTCTGTAAAAATGTAAGCGGAAAGCAAGTCCAGTGGAAAATAAATCACTCACTCCTGCTCTATTAGCAGAGTACTTATAGACTCACATAGACATACAGTAATTAAGCAATTGTATTATTTTTGTAGTTTCAACTGGAAAATTATGAAATAGGACATTTACAGTCACCATGCACAAGTGCACAGTGTCATTGCAGTATCTCACTAGCCCTTTGTGTAGATATTAAAATACACTTATTAACTCAAACAAAATGTAACTGACTCTCAGCACTGAAGAAACATATTGTGAAATAAAACCAGGACTAGTTTAATGCAAATAAAATCATAGAAATTATGTTTTTTTGTTATGTTTTCAATCAATACAAAATAAAAGTGAACATCAAGGACTGTGCTCATGTGTGTGTTGTAAATCAACCAAGCAAACAGGCTTTTTTTGACAGGATTGTTGTTTTCAAAGCTTTGAGCTGTGTTAAATGTTATGTGGTTTCTCTGCACTGTTGTAGGCGGCTTTTGCTTCATTTGATCACAAGGGATCAGTAAGCCAACTTAAAATGTTGATTTGTTTTGCTGCATGCTCTATGACGATGGGCATCTCTGAGCTCTGAAAGCTTGCCTCATTGCTAGTTTGAATATTAATAGTAGTTTTTCTTCATGTGCTTTCCAGTGTTTGCATATATATACCTTACTTTATTAACTGCCTATGGTGTGTGTTCTTAGCCAAATTAGACACATTTATTGGGAAGTAAAATTGAGAGATACAGACAAAAAAGGAAAACAATTTGCCAGAGAGGACTGACAGGAGGATAACTTATCCACTGCACAAGTTCCTTGTTTTCACCTTTGATCTCCAGCCAATTCATACATCTGGTGCTAAGTACTCTGAAACCTGCTTATCGCTGATGCAGGTTTCCAATTTATCAAAAGTGACAATAAGAGAATAAATCCATTCATCCATCAAGCTGCTTCATCTCCTTCCACCGATAATGAATAGAGTGATTTAACTGAGAAATCCCATGGTATAACCTTTGATCTTTAACCAGTAAGCAATTTGTGTTAACACTCACAGGCTGCACATAATAAATTAAAAGTGAACATCAGTTAGCTTCAGTTGCCCAACCTTCAATCCAAATCTGAAAGTGCAAGAAAATCCCTTCTTCCTTTAGTGTGTCAGCCCTCACAGAAAAAACACAGTATATTTGTTACACTGTAAACACCTAGCTGCCATAGCAGTACTGCAGATGGTGCTGCATATTGGAAAATTATGTGGACTCCTCTTTGCAACATTATGTCCTTGCATCATTTTGTTTTTTGTTTTTTGTTTACAGTTTTTGGACCCTGACTCTTTCTGACTTTAACAAAAAAAAAAGTCTAAAAAGAACTTATCATTTACATTGACAGTATGCAACCAGTTATGGCCACCAGTGAATGTCGGCCGTGTCTTGGGAGGCAGATGGGACTGTATGCTAATGAGAAGGTTAGCGCTGAAGTGTCCTTGGGCAAAATACTGAACCCCAAAATTGCCCCCTACATCTGTCTGAGTGTAGGTAAGCATGATAGTTAGAAAGTGCTTAAAGGAAACCACTCCCTATATTGAGAGATACAACGCATGTTACTTTTCTTTCATGAAATATATCAAAACCTAATGAGGTTAGAATTAGAACAATTACGCATGTCTGTCTGGAACAGCTCTTTTAAAAAACAGCCCCAGAAATGGAATCGCTCAGGAGCTCTCATGACACATTTTTTTTATTTTGCATTTCTGGATTTAGAGCATGTGTCCCTAGATTTCTGTTCTCATCTTGTATTTGATCTGTTTTTGGGGCCAGTGATTTTTTTTTCTTCCTTTCACAGGATTTATTTATTTATTTTTGATATTTCTTTGCAGTTTACTTCTCTTTGGCTATCTTGGTTTAAAAGCAAAGACTAAATTAGTACAGATACATTTCTTTTTATCTTCCAAGATCATGACTAATAGGCAGAGAAAAGCTGTTGCACTTCAGTTCTCACTGTAAATGGAACTTAGTCTTCATATGCAACAAAACTGCACAAATTTCCTGCTCTTTTTGTCTTTACAAAAACACAAAAAAAAGCTTTAAGCTTTGCTAAAATTCATCTTCCTTGAAAGAGAAAGAGCTACAGCTCCATACAAGGTGCATGGAAAAGAGCACAAAGTCTGAAGAGGTTAAAGCTCCAGCAGTGCTTTTAATATAAAGAACAGCTTCAGTGCATTTCGGCTTAATCGAGCACTGACATTGTTCTTTAAAAGCAAAATAACTTGTATCCTAAGAAAATTCTGTCATGGCTCCTGGGTCATTGACTCAGTATTTTGAGATTGTTCTCTTATTTCAGTTAAGATTTTTCTTATCTATGATATCCAGTGTGCTTATAATTATGTTTGGATTTTGTGCTTGAGTTCTAGTTTCCTGAATAGAATAGAACAGAATAGAATAGAATAGAACAGAATAGAATAGAATAGAATAGAATAGAATAGAATAGAATAATCCTTTAATTGTCCCACAAGAGGAAATTTGGTGTATCAGCAGCAAAAACACACATATACAAACAGAACAGGACACAGAATAGAAACACAATGTTTACATATTCACATCATGGACAATAGTTACCAAAATTTGAGGTGATGTTTTTTTTTATTAGCATTCTGCTTTGGGTAATTTGGTATAGTGTCTTGTTATTTTTCGTAGCCTTCCCTCAGTGTAGGAGTTCTAATGTTTCATTGTTTCCTTATTTTGCCAGTCCCTCATCTTCAGTTTTGTGGTTTCTTGTCTTGTTAGTTAGATTCTCTTCACCTGTGCCTCATTTTCCACAGCCGTGTCCTCTCCTCAGATACTTTGTGTGTTTTTAAGCCTTCAGTTTTCCTCAGTTCCTTGTCGTGTTCTCCTACATGCTCTGTGCGCCTTCCTTCTGTGGTTTCCCTTTTGACTCCAAGATTGCACTTCTAGCTCCAGCTTAGTTTTGTTTTGCATTTCCTTGAGTCCCAGTCTCATGAGTTTACCTTTACTCTGCATACTGGGTACTAAATCTGCCTAACGCATATCGTGATAAATTCAATCTGCTGTCACAAACACACAAACGGCATCAATTTAAAGATACAAATTCTTAATTTAAAAGGAGTGCCTTTGGTTGTTATCGCATCAAAAAAAAGTGTCAAGATGAATACTAAACTTAATTTTCTTAATGATTCATTTGGCAATCTGTCAAAACCGAAACCTTTCATATTTAAAAGTTAGAAAGCACAGCGATGATGCCATTAAATGAACTGATTAATATTTATTTATTTATTCATACAGAGATGCGATAATGTTAAATATCTTAACACATTCAGTTTTATTTTGATAAATGCACTCGGTAGGAGCTAAATGCAGATCCACTAAAGCAAACAGGGAAGACAAAGCACCCACTCATCCATCAGACTGGTTAATCTAGTCCTGTACCTTCAGTAAATTATTCATCAAACTTGTGTTTTTGTCCTGAGAGAAAATAATCACTGGAGTGAACGGGCACTCCCGTTGTATACCGCTTTCTTCAAAAAGTTGTTTACTTTTGAGGAGAAGCAGATTGTGGTAAAAGTGCTGCGAGTGTGAGCAGTTTGAGCTCTGGGGCTATTGTACAAATTAGTAAGGGTATTTATATAACGGATATAAAACACTATGTTTTTTCTCAGTGTCCTGAGATCCGACCTTATGCAGCTATGCTTTTGACAATAATCTCAAACCCTAAAAATGTAGCTTAAGCTGCATGCTGAAATGTCTTTCACAGCAATACCGAGTCTGAAACTAAGTGGGCCTCCACTTTAAAAGGGCAACAGACTAATTTATCTCCTTAGCTCTTAGCAGAATGATTAACAGCATCACCAAAGCAAAAAAATTTCTAGCCGTCCGGCCTGTAATAGGTGCAGTGTGAGGAGAAAGGGTGGGTTATAAATGGAAGACTGTAATTTATCTTGTTGCACGTCTTACAAAGTCTTTAATCACAGTGTTCACCTATGGTACTTTAAGATGGCTAAAGACATTCATCCTCAGGAGGAGATCCTGTCAGTTAGGGGACAACTGTAGAAATTTGTCTTAATAATGTGGTTGTGTACACTTTGTATACTGTGTCTGTTTTATATTGTGCAAACTTACATAAGAGAGCTCAGTTTCCGGGGATTTTAGCTGTGTCGTTTCTCCCAAAACTAATTTTAAATAAAAGCCAAGAGCAGAACATTTATAGTTGTGTAAAATGCTAGTGGCAGCTGCTCTTTAAACATAGTGTGCAGAGACGAGCAGGAAATACAAATTATTACATTATTTGTGAAAAAAAAACCCAGGTGATTTTAGAAATTCCTTGCTGCAAGTGGATCTGTATTAGAAAACATGTATTTCTTGCTGAAATAAGACATAAATTAACAAAAATAGTAAAAATAATAAATGAACTGGAGACTGGAAACATGAATGACGAGTCTTAATGATCAGTCTCAATCAAACGGAAAACATATGGTTCATCCTCAGTTAAAACACTTGCAACTAAGCATAAGGTTTCCAAAAAATTCATCTGCTAAAGGCCTTAAGCGTAAATGTCTGCTAACAGCTTTCATCTTTTTCCATCTTTTCCACCGATCCACAAAGCTAGGGTTTCTATTGTCTGTTGTGTAGCCAAAACTGTAAGGCTCTTTCTTCAGACAGAGCCACAGAAACACTTTGTTTTAGCCTGTTTAGACTGTGCAGACAGGGTCCATTGTGACTTAGCACAGCAACCGTCATCCTAATAATTAGCCTTAAAACTAAATCTGATATGGTAAATTCTGTTTAAGCAAGTACAAGTTTCAAAAACTTTAACCTTGACCCCACATGCATTAAACTTTGTTTTTAATTATGAAAAAGTACTCATTATTTTAACAACTCCAAAGTTAGAGCGTGACATTCAATGGAAAGTAAATAATATCAGGCCTGTAATATTTTACTGACTATAATTTAACTGTATTTCTTGGCAGAGATTATACTTGTATGCTCTATGGGGTGTTATAAGATTGTGTAACAGAAGAAATAACCACCAATTTATAATTGGTTAATGCCTTTAACTTAGAAGCTCACAGAATCTCACCTGCTTCAGAGCTGGTAATGCTTGTGAGAAGTCTCAGATAAATTAAGGATGAACAAGCTAATCTGTTAGATTAAATGGTCAGGGTAAAGGTAGCTATCCAAACTTTTCTCCAGGTTCCAATTATTAGTGGAATACACACACGCACAAGCTACTGTAGCATGGTACATATTCACCTATAAACAGATTGCCAACGTATTATGCCTAGTAGTCTGGACAAACTGGTGTAAACAAGAAAATGAATAGATGATGGGAGGATATCTTTGAAAAGTGAGCGTCTTTTTAATTATTTTCATGTCCAAACCTAACTTACTTCTCTAATTGCTGTGGCTTTGTCTGTGGAAAAAGGAAGGGAAAAGAAACGACATACACCAATAAGTTTAATAAGAGTGGAGAATCATCTCTGGATTGTGAATTACATTGTATTTTTAGTCATGATCACAGCCCAATTTTTCCTTTGTTTTGATGATCGTTGCCGTGTGTGTGTGTGTGTGTGTGTGTGTGTGTGTGTGTGTGTGTGTGTGTGGAGCCAAAGTGGGAAGCTACAGAGATGTTGGACAATTTGACACAGATGTTTCGGTGAATTTATAAACACTAGGTTGTAGTAAAGAAATAACATCCACTACATTTGCAGTCCAGTTGTTTTTTTTGTCTAGACTTGTGTTTGTGTTTGCAAAGGGGGTACTTATCTACTCTAAGTGCACAGAAGCTCACTTTTCCTAAAGTTTGAAAAAGTTAAGTCTCCTAACTTTGCTAATGACTACATATGAACAGTTGAGAACCGAAACATTTTAGAGATCAAATTGTGCGGTAGCCTACGTTTCAGTGGCATAATTTAGCTTTATACATAGCTCATAAAATGATACATTTCATAAACTTTTGTGAACTCTACAGACATGTCTAAAGATTAAAAACCTACAAACTTTAAACTGTAGCTGTATACTTTCTGATAAAGAACTTTGCATGTCTTTATGCTGTTCAGTTCTAGTATCTAAAAAGGAAATATGAGCAGAGCGTCACTCCCAACGTTTCAGATACAGTCACAGTTTACTGCACTGGGCTTGGAATCAATTTTTAGCATGCAGGGCAGGAGAAGTTGCTTTCAAGTATATTTTTGGGTGAAAAATTTTGAATAGGTGTATATTAGATCTTTTTATAGTTTTGTAATTGAAATTAATTTTGGCATTATAGTAGGTTAATATGCTAAAACAACAGTCTACAGAATATTGCCAAAGGATATGTGTCATAAAGCGCAGACTGAACAGAATCAGAAACGGAGCAGCCCTGGGTTCCTCGGCGGCAGATATTCAGATACCTTCCAGTTCTCTCCCTTACTTCCTACTACTACTTCCTTATGTGGCTCAAACACTGATAAGTCTCCTTATGAGGCCTCGCGATGCTATGCGTCAATAGCCCATGAGGAAAGCCTGAGGGTGCAGGTGCTCTGTCTGCCACTGTGTTCAGAGCTGTATGTGGATTACTCTTGTGTAATATCATTACACGCACACACAAGCACACCGTTCGCCTGAGACGGATTCTATTCGCTCGAATTTGAAACGCTCCGTGTGAGATAAATGCAACATTTCTAAAATAGCAATCGCTGTGACCAAGATTCTTGTGCTTGACACAATGAAATACCTTCCTTTCGTGTTTTATTTACACCTTTTAACAAAATACACTGATTAACTAAAGAATATGGAGTAAACATACTCATAAAATATTCAACATAAATCTAACTAGTTCTAATGATTAAATGTGGCCAGAAAACAAAATGAAATGGCAAGTAAAACTTAAACTGGTTAGTAATATTCCTCCTGCTGTTGAGTCGCAAATTGAAGATATGATTCAGCCGCCACTCTGGTTAAAAGGGAGTAGGCTTCTGCGTTCAGATGTTGGAGACACTTACAGCTTTGATATGAATTTGATTTGAATGTCAGCCTGATACATACATTACTATGCACCAACCTTCATCAGTAATGCAGTGTGTAGTAGCCCGAGAAAGAGCTCAGAGTTATAAAAAAAGATGCTGCTATTTAAGCAGTCCTGTGAATTGTTTGATGAAGTTCTTTTCACAACAACAGTTGTGAAGTGGTAGTAAATAAATCTAGTAGCGCTTTATAAATAGATTGATTTTTGATGAGTTTAGAAATGTTGTCAGTGTGGTATCAGTTGAGAGGGAGACATGCCCTCATCTCCTAGGAGTGTAAGTCTAACTAAGACATTTGATCCTTCAAGGGAAAATTTCCAAAGGCTTTTAGAAAATAATCAGACGTTGAGCATGAACATAACTGAAAATGTGTAATTGTAATTGAACTCAGCAAATGCAGCTCAGGTTGTGCTGCATATAACGAGAATGCACGCGTGGTGCCAACTACAACAAGTGCTGTAGCTAACTTATAAGGGTTTATTCTAAAACATTTTTTTTTGATGTTGGAAAACGTATTGTGATTGTGATTGTGTTGCATTGTGTGCTTTTCTAACTACAGTACTAATGATGCCTAATAATATCAGATGACCGCTTAATGCAGCGTCTCCTTATGTTTTAACAGTTTCTTTATGTCTTTTCCTACACTTCATCATTTCCATGTTTTCCATGTCTTGCCCTGCATCCTAACAATATTTTTCTCTGGGTTTGTTCCAGTTGAGATGTTGCTGAGGCACTTTGTGGTTATGACCTCATCATCATGAGATGGAAAGGCTGGTGACTGCAGGCAGCTACAGAAGAGGTGGTGCTGTGTTGTGGTTTGCAGCTGCTGGTTCTTGGCAAAATAAATTGCACTGTGGAGATGCCTCGGGAATTATTTGCTCAAAGGTTGAAAGGATGAACAAAAAAAGGAATTCAAGAGGTATTTGTGATTCAGACTGTGTTTGTCTGTAGTTGTGACTTAGATGTATCTCAGATCAAATTTCGTAATCGATGGAGAAACTGTTTTTAAAAAAATATTTATTTATTATTTTTAATCAGAAATATCTTTTTACACCAGCGATTAAGTTCCACAGTTTAAGGACTAACTGGTCTGGTTGACTGACACTGCTGAGTAACACTACAGTGTTTTAAAACCATTAACAGGCTGCCATTCATGGGGCGAGTGGGCTTCATGGCTATTGTCACACATTACAACCACGTAGTAAAATTTTAAAAAGTTGTTATTGCTGAGAACATGTCATTCATCAGAAATGTGCACACATTTTACATGATAGGAACTGTTTTTTCCCCACTTCTCCTGAAATATACTACATCAGGAAAAAATGGTTTTTACCCTAAAATTCGCATGTTTTGAGCAGGGTTTTGAAAAATTTTCCACTAGTCCGTCCTGAGTCATAGGTATGACTTCAGCAATGTTAGGGAACTTCTTTAGATGGTGTTAAAGAGCTTAACAGGCGCCTCCTTGTAGGAATGTAATGACTCCGCTTCTGTTTGGAGAAACCCCAGATCTAAAGAGCTCCTCTTTTCTGTGTTTTAAGAGAAAGACATACTCCTCTCTTTTCTACTTTTTAAATGTATCCATACTCTGGCATTCATAGGAATTGGCATTAACACGAGTGGATAGAAACTACGTGAAAAATGAGTCATGCCTAGAAAACCCTGACCTTAGAAAATGTTGATATACACTAATTTATGTGCTTTGGGGTCCTTAGGGACTAGAAAAGCGCTATACAAATGCAGGCCATTTACCATTTACCATTTATTCCCTTAACTATATAAAGATTGGTGCCTGAATTTTTTTTTCTGTATGTGTAAGATTTGTAACATGTAACATTTCCATTCTACAACATGCAGTGGGAAGACTACATGTAGTCTTGTACCTACAATCTTGAATTTCAAGGCCTGATGTGGATGCTTGTCTCACCTACTTTTTCCCTGTACTTGTTTTGCTCTAACATTACCATTAATTAATAAACTAATTATCTAGCCTATGGAATTGATACATTTGGCTGTTAATTATTAAAAAAGAAGCATACACTATTCTTATGGGCCAATCAATAATCTAAAAGAAGCTTTGACAAATCAACACTTTTAATAGTCAATTAATAGTCAATATATGACCCCACACCCCTGCACACACACACACACACACACACACACACCACACACACACACACACACACACACACGCACACACACACACACATAGAAAAAAAACATGAAAACATGACTTGGTTTAGTTTGACCTCTGTTACATTGAGGCAGTGATATTTGAGTGCTGAGCAGGAAGCAGGTTCTCATAGCCCTGTCTTTTTCCCCATGTTGAAAATGGTGGCACAGAATGTAAGATTGTAATGTATGAAGTACCAAGGAAATTTTGCTATGAAATAAAAAAATGTAATAAAATGCAGTTTTTCTTAAGAGTCATGGAGTTTTCAGGTATCATGTTTAGGAAATGCTTCAGTGAAGTGACACTTTTTAAAGCAAGTGGGTGATTGATCGGTGAACTGAGGAGTTTAATGTGGCATGGACATTCAGGTTCAGGTGTAATTTCTCGCACAATATGCCGATCAGTATGGTACATACAAGAGAGTGGACAGGAAAAGAGCTCAGTTTGTTCATATGGGTAATGCAGACGAAAAAAATACATTTGCAGTGTGTGTGTGTGTGTGTGTGTGTGTGTGTGTGTGTGTGTGTGTGTGTGTGTGTGTGTGTGTATTGTAAAAGGAACCGTGTAAACTTAAAAGAGGGACAAAGACCAAAGAAGGAAGAGTGCATGTGAAAAAGAGAAAGACAAAGTGGTGAGAGAGGGCGTATATCTTTAGCTGCCTATAAAGCTCTGCGTGCTTCTCATTTTAGGCAGAAGTGAATCCTGGCTGTAAGAAATGATGACAATACACTAATAAAGCATCTCAAACTGAGGAACTTGTCTGTTGTGTTTGTTGGTACACTTTAAGGAGCCACAGTTCACATTTCAATAAAAGATGTTCACATTCTGTACATTTGGTTTAGTTCATTCAGTTCACATTCCTTTTTCAGTTTGTTTTAACTGGACTGGCAAGTATAACTGGAAAGGAAAGAATAACTGAGATGTTTACTACAAATTGGGTATCTCTTTCCTGATCTATTAAAATATTTATGATGACAAAGCTTCAAATGGATAGGTGAATATCAGTGTTATTCAGGGAGTGTTGCTTCCTCTTGGCTAGGACATAGAGTTCAATTGTTGATAGCTTCAAATGTAAACTGTGTTCTCACACTTTTAGATGGACACTTTGGCTCCCAAATATAGACCTTTTTTTTTTTTACAGCATTGGCACTTAGATCAATTGAACTACAAGTGACATGATTATCTCAATTCTTTTCCTGGACCATGAACTGACTTGTGAAAATAAACAAATAAAGTGTTGTTTTTGTTTTTGTACAGATTATTTTAGAGATAGATTGTGACGATCATTTTCGTTATTATTATTATTAGCTATTTTTGTCATCACCACTTCCTGTGCTGACTTTTAAAGTATTTAATAAAAACTATAAAAATGAGGTGGGACGTCGGACATGCCAAAACAATCACACAACAGTTTTACCATTACCAGTGAACTGCAAGTGAGGCTAATATGATTAGTTTGAGCCAAATATGCATCCATAAACTTTCGAAATCTCAGTATAAAGCATTATTTCCTGAAAAATCTTTCAGCTATCTCCTCTGGAGTCCTGGAAAAACTCACACCTGAGTGCCCCTTTATTCTATAGTGTTCATTTGCTCTTCAGTGTTCTTCAAAGCTGTTGAGATCATACAAAACTGCTTAAAAGGTCAGATCACTAAATGGTTTGAAGGTACTTCACCTCAGTAGTTCAAAGGTCATTTAGCTCAGTGATGTGTAGCTAACATCTGCCTGCTACTTATTTCACTTCAAGTTTTTACAAGGTGCTAATTGTGTGCAACCAGTACTATTCTAAATGCATGAGAATGGCATCATGTCATTTCCGTAGCTACAGCTACACCAGAGGCAACAGCAGCTGTGACACATACACACTGACGTTTAGGTACATTAAGCAGTCATGATACATGTAATTTTAGATTCAACGCAACTTCTACTTAATATGCATACATAAAATCTATATTGGACAAATGACCACAGATACTTATTTAGAAAATACAAATTAAATTAAGCTCTGTATAACATGAGAACTTTCTTAAGAACAAAAGTAATCCAGTGATAGTTGTCAGTTGGTGGTGATGATGGTTTGTCAGCAGTTTACACTATTGGTGTGGGGGGAAAAGGCAGTGGAGATTTCTTGAATAAGTTTAGTCTGAAACAGATACACCTCTTATGAGTAAAAGTTTCAATTTGAATCTATCATTAATCAAATTCACTGGTTTCACAAATGGGAGGTTCATTTTTTTAAGCTGAGGTTGGATAAGGTCACAGATATGCATAAACAGGCACTGGTTGCTGATTCTACACATGTCAGAGGGTGTCTTCTGTGTTTCTTTGAAACTGTTCTTTTGATTTCAACAAAGTTACTAATTTGTCAATTCCAATAACAGTTTCAGTAATCATCACATTCAACCTCTTAGCTTGCAGACTCTAAGAAAATGCAGTGTTGTAAAGTACTTTGTTCCCAGTAAACTAAGATTGAAAATAAAAAATGTTAATAAATGAGTCCACAAATTGGACAGCTTATTGTTATGCATCCTTGCAGAGCAAAGAGCAGACTGGAAAGTTTGGTGTGTCTGTGGCTTTGGTTTGATCAGTTGAAATAAACAGAGATTAGATGTGACAGACAACAATAGAAACTAAAAAGGACTGGCTGTAATACTGACATTTTGATCAGGTCATGTGCAGTGATGCACACAAGATACACCAACAGATGGATGAATGCCAGTACACAGTGTCAGTTTATCCCATTCATCTGCCTATAAATGCTTTATCTTGACTGGGAGACAATTATCGGGAATAAATGGGAGATGAAACAAGGCTGGTGTATCTAAAGGAAATGTGGCTGCATGGTTACAAATGTTATTGACTGTAAAATCATTTTATTTGGACAAGGGAGTGAAAACTAGTGAAAGCTCTAGCATTGTTTTTAAGGCTCCAAGTAAGTATAGAAACCCAGTCTTTCAGATTTTGAGGCAGATTTTTTTCTCTACTTCAAAATTTCTCTCTCTAGTATTTCATAAGGTTGTTAATTTTGTCCCTACATGTTTTATGCTTGGATGTAACTTTGAGCTGCCAGTGAGCTGACCAGTTTTGACGTTAATGTGTCAAGATGACAAAGATTTCATCACATTACACTGAACCCGACTGCAGTGTTGATCACAAGGACAGTGTTACATAAATAAAGAAAACGAATAATCTGTCAAGTTGTTTTACACACAGTCATGACAACAAACTAAAGAAACACACACAAAATTATAAAACGTGGCTAAAGACTGAAAACCGCATAGTAAAGGGAAGGATTTGTATTTGTGTACTTTTTTGGGGTTCCTTTTACTAAGGTGTGTTTAGTGTGTTTTCTTTTGGCTTAGATTAGATTTGGATAAGATTTCCATGTACTGAATGTTAAAAAACTATATGACAGCTCATCTGTCTGTGTGTACCTCACTCATTGTACTGCCTTAGGCCTCTGTGCGGCACTTACTGAGAATACGCCCAGACATGTCCAAGAACAAAATTACCACAGGCACACGCACACATGCGCACACTGCAGAGATACAAGCACGCGCGTGCGTACACACACACACACACACACACACACACACACACACACACACACACACTTAGGTGCAACACATACGCACACAGAGCCATGGACTGTGGTTAAACCAGCTGCTCAGCTGGTTTACAGCCCAGATAAGGCAGTCCAATCCCACTCTCACACCATGGATTCACTTACTAGTAAACTCAACAACAACCGCTGACCTCAAACAGCCAGTTAGAAAAATCCTAAATGTACAAGCTGCCCTCTTTAATGTGCTGTTCTATCCAAAGTACAAATGAAATGGCAATGACACATTTGTAGTCATATCTAATTATACTCCTGGTTTGGGAACTGTTTACTGAAGACAGGAAATATTCACGAGACCCATTTGTACTTGGCTGCTTTATTATTACATTTTTTTGAGACAATTTTGCAATATTGATGACAAAGAAAAAAATGTTTCCCTGTAAATCCATCTACATATCATCTTTACCATCAGGAAATTGAAAAGATAAAATAAGAAAGATCAGGGGAATCAGGTACAGTTCTTTGATCTGATGTTAATTCAACAAAATGCAGCAAACTAACACTCCTTCATAAACTCAGATACTGAATATGGAGTACATCCCCTTATTGTTTCCTCCGCCCTTGACAGTGGGGTTTTCCATGGTAGCAAATATTCTTATCTATGAAGAAATAGTCATCCTCAGCAGGATATAGGACAACCTCCAGAATTTATGGGCTTGTTATGAACCGCCTTCACAACACGTAATAAATTAGGTAATCATGTAACTGCATATGTAGGCCAGTATATTAATGAAGCAAACAGCTTAACACAGTAATTTGTGATACTAGAGTTATCAGTGTCATCATGAATGTGAAAACAGTCTCAGCCAATAATATAAATGCAGTCACTTTTTCATTAGGTCTTTTCGCCATATATATGAATATAATTATTTGCAGTATAGCCTAAAACTGCATAAATTAATCATCTTATGTAGCACTAATGACCTCTCTGCCCTTCTGCATGTGTTAAGAATGCATCAGGCATGAAAAGCAGCAGCAAGACATCTGTAACAACAGATAGCAGAACATAAGAGAACATTAAACATGCAGTTACTAGCTCATCTGTACTGTCAAAAGAAAAAAAAATCTGTACTCTGGTTAGAGCTGCCAGCTACATGTAACTCTAGATAAATCATGTAAAAGGGAAGTACCATAATAAGAAAAGGAGAAATAACTTTAAAAAGTGGAACGTATATATTAATATATATATATATATACATATACCTATAAGCTAATGGGTTTTTTTTTGACAATAAGAAAGAGAAAGCAAGCAAAGCCCAAGGGTGCTTCCACAGAAATCTTTTTATAGAATATTGTTAAATTTACCCACATTAAATATGAGGAAATGTTGCTTGGGAAAAATAAATATGGTGTGTTTTATTATGTTATATATGCTTATATTTTACTGATAAATGACCTCTAAATGACGGTCAACATTGTTAATTTTGTGTTTGTGGTGCAGTTTCTCTTAGGTTTACTTCTGTTCTGGAAGTAGTTGGCAAGTGTTTGCAGACAAATCAGTATCTTCTTTGCAGCCAATTTTATTTAGCAACAGTTAGCAGCCTCCAGCATGCCATGGTGTTCATAAAACAAACCAGCAGACACTGTGCTTGGCAAACAGTATTGATGATTCGGGTAAGTTTCAGTCATTTACTAAATGACAAGGTTCTGATGCATTCATGGTCATCTTTCCGAAGAAGCATATTTGCAATGTGATGCTTTTCTTTTTGTTCTTTTTTTTAAGCACCTAGGACATGAGTAAAACCAGCCAGTCAGAGTCAGCTGAAGGAAGGAGTAATGCCAAAGAAGGGTTTACTCACAATCATGGGTATATAAAATGAGATCTACAACATGATGTGAAAGGAACCTTAAACTATGTTTTGAACGGTTCAGAATTAGATTTATACTCTGATATAAGTTTACGCTGTGACAAAAATGTATACAGTTAAAATTTATACAGAAAAATTATATTTAAAAGACACATATTTGGACTAATTGACATTCTATCACATTCTACAAACTGACTTTGGGGTGGTGCATGTTATTTCAAAACAAATCTGCAACTGTAACTCTGTGAGGTCTGGTTTTCTATAATTTGGCTAAAATGTTTGCCAGTATTTGACCTATTATTACCAAAGTAGTACTCTTTTTGTTGTTGTTGGTGGTGGTGGGTTTTTTTTTTTTTTGGTTTTTTTTACATAATTTGTCTGTCTAAAACAAAATATTTGCATTAGGGTTGAAGTATGATGAAGACCTTTCAGGCTTAAATGTCATCAGCTAAGACACAAAAGACAGAAGGAGGAAGAAGACAGGAAGGAAGGAAGGTGTTTTTGCAGACTTTAAGACAGGGATGGAAAGATTCATGTGAGAAATATTTTTGATTTAGTTTCTCTTTCTGTTTGACTCAGTTTTCTGAAACTCCTGCCTAGCTGACACATCGTCTGGTCTCGATCCCACAGCTCAAGGAAGGCAACACAGCAGATGAATTTGTTCTGAGCAATCATTTCAAGTGCTGTCACACTTAACAGTACAGTAAATAAAGACTCATGATTTCATTCAGCAACAACATTTAATGGAAAAACCAAGGGCTTTCAGGTGCTTCATTTGTGGTTGCACAGTTAAGTATATTTAAGGGTAAATGGAGTGGAGTTAGTTTAGCTTAGGACACTACTTTATTTTACAATGTAATCCTCTCGAAGTTCTCCTTTCTGTAGAAAAGCCAGACTAAGGATCAGGAGTATGTTATATCAAACATCCACTTCCACTGTCACAAGACAAACTTGTGCCATTTTCTACAACTTCCTTATGCAAATAAATTGCAACAGCAAATGTGTTTCAAGAGAAGCATAGTGCAATCAGTTTCTGATTAATAAGATAAAAATTACAATATTTGGCAAGTCCACCACCAAAAACTTTCCATTTGCAGTGATTACAGCTTTATTAAACCTTTTTAAGCACGCACAGCATTTCATTTTAAATTTAGGTAAAGATTGTGACTCCCGACATGACACAAGTTTTTGCTTATTACTAGCCACAAATGGGACTGAGTCACACACTTTGTACACCCTATCATCCAGCCTAACCTTATGCAAACTCTACTACGGTTCAAAAATGTAGTGTTTCAATTATTGACAAGTTTATTCTGAATAGCAATGTAATTTCTCAAGTCATTTTCCCACATGCACTGTAGTCCTGAAGTCTTCTCAACACTTTTGTGATGCATCTGCATTTGACAAGGATCTGACACAATCATCAGATACAACCAGGGCTAGCCCATGTGGCATCTAATTGGCATCTCTTAGCAAAAACAGCAGTCTGAAGAATTTGCATTATTATGCACATTATGTGTCCTGCCTACTGCACACTATCCAGCTAGCACTCTTATCAAAACCAAATGTAATATTTCCAGAAGAGAGACCATCTCTCACCATGTGCTCCAGTACATGTGAAAGAGAACAACTCTGGACAATATCCCAATGTCCTTTTATGCATGAAAATAATGCTAACATGAGATTAGAAAATACAAAACTTTTCCTAACCTTCATACTTAATCATGCTTAGAAACTATGTAGAGTACAGTTCAACTATGAGTAGATATTGCATTGAAACAGTAGACATTATAAGGCAACATGTTAATATTTTTGCAATACATATATTTCAGATACATTTAGGATTAACATGTTATGACCCGTCAATAACAACATGTTCTCATCATGATCAGTAATAAACACAATCAAAGCAAAATAATGTTGCAAAAGGGACTTTTTACTTTGAACACCACAAAGAGAAATACATGCAAGTTGTAACAAATTAGAACTTCCATTTAAAGGTGAATTACTGTGTAATGTGTCAGAAACAAGTCATTCGTTTTATAAAGTAGTTGTCAACTAATCAAGCCTTATCTCTGAAGACATTCTTTTTTTCCCTTGTCATTGTTGACGCTAGTAGTTCAGTGAAATATGTTTATCAAAGAGGAAGAGCTGAGGCATAGATCTAACCACTGGCACTCCATATGGCATCTTTGCCTGAAAGGAAAACTGGATTTGGTCAGAAGGGTTTGTAATGGTGCCCACAGTTTACAGTTTTACTTAAACATTTTATTTTATTTTTCCTCTGGAATGAAGTTACAGCTCCAAATAATAGCTGGTTTACAAGCAAAAGTGGCTGCTGAATCATAAGGGAAAGCTTTTGAAATGTGTTCAGAGAGCTCACTCAGCATAAACAGAAATGCATCTCATGCATCTGTGACTAATAAAGAGTTCATATTTCATATTTCGTGACCACTTTCGTTAACTGTCAAGGTTAAAATGTGTAAAGTTGGAACTCTTCGTAGCGCTCAATGGTCACACTAATTTGAAACAAAGTGAGAATCCAGTCCTGACATGTGAAACCACACACAGGTACACACATACAAATGTGACACAATGTGCTATTTTGAAAGTTGTTGAGTAGATAAGATTTGCATCAGTGGTGTGGGGCATATGGTGTGGCCATTGCAAACGTTAAATGTCAGATCTATGTTTGTTAGTTTGTTGCTTTGCACTCTGTGTTTTTGTGATATCAAAGTCAAATGAGAAAAGATGAAAACGTGTCTACATTTACAACATCTAAATTTAAAAAAAGGAATTTAGTGAATTATGATCTGTCTAAAAATTGTTTACTCACTTGGAACAAAACGAGACACAAACTAGTGCTTTCCTGTCATGAAAAAGACATGCGGTCACTGGTTTTCTTCTGTTCAGAGTAAAGAAAATGTTTTTTCCCTTGCATTTTGCAAAAAATAACCATTGGCATAAAAAGTCTTTTGCAACCCACATACACATGAAAATGAAGACTCTGGTTAAAATGGTGTAGCGGAGGAGGCATGAAGACACACACGTATACATCCCCCAATATGGTGTAGTAAGGCTGCTGGTGAGTTTATGGAAGGTGCTGACTTTCTTTTCTTTTTGTTTTTTAACAAACCGGACATCAGGCGGACATGTTGAAATCTGAAACTGCACAGTCATACTCACACTGACGTAGTCATGTGTGATGTCATCCGGAAGTGTAGCAATTCCTTTTTCGTGTCAGGGATATAAGATGAGAAGTGCTTTCTGTACCTGTCCTTATTTATTTAGTGGCTATTACATGTATTTACATTCCAAACCATGCCCTGCAGTTAAAAACTTCAGCAAGGACTAGATAAATTTTGTTTGTTAAAGGGCTGTGTCAAAAGTCCATATTGAAATAGTTTATTGTTTTCAGTCTGATTTTGTATTTTGTAGTAGCCTTCAGTAATTAAGATTTAACAAATCAGCTTTGGGCATTTGGAGAATTTTGCACATATGAAAACCACTTAGGGCACCCATGAAGAAGTTTCAAGTCAAATAAAAAATCCGAACCAAGAAAACTAACATGCAAGAATGAGCTATAAAAAGAGCCCAAATCCATTAAGCAACAAAACCTGTAACAAGGGACAGAAAAAAGTGTGATATATAACAACAGATGTGCTTTTGAAAACTTCAAGTACACAGTCAGAAGAGCTATGACTGGGCAAGAGGTGCTCATTATAGAGGGGGCATATGCAGGTTTCTTGAATTTATGGGCTCCTGCAATGACTATGCACTGCAAAGCTGGCAAGGATAGAGAAATGAGAGAGAGCAGGTGGCATGGAGCACTTTACCCCTGGATCATATGTTATAGTAAAGGATAGTAAACTATACTCAGGATAGTAAACTGAGTAAACTGAGTATAGTAAACTCACTGCATTTGCAAAAACAGACACTTGCTAGATGAGCCATGAATTCAACAAGACCTCTAAAGCTGGGCACCAAAACATTAGCAGGAAATCCTTTGTAACCTAGAAGTATTTATGTGCTCTATAAGCTAAATAAAATTAAAATTGGTAAGCTAGGAGATTTGCCCTCATACTAATTTTTTTTAGCAAAACACAGATTGATCTGAGATCTTCTGCCATCTTTTTGCCAGTTAAAAGATGCATCAGGATTTAGCATTCATTTGTTTGAGTACATAGGGCACATAGGGAGACTCAAAAGGTGGTTTTAGAGTCAGGATTACAATTTAGTTATGTTAGGGTTATGCTTTCATTTTTGGTGGTTAGGGTAGGCAGCTAGGGAAAGCATTATGTCAGTTAGATGTCCCCACAAGGATATGGAAACACGACAGTGTGTGTGTTTGTGTTTATAATTTAATGATGTTTTATATTCCTCTGTAACCTGGAGTAGTTTAGAGCAGGGGTGGTCAATTAATTTTCCCAAAGGGCCACATGAAAAAACTTGGACTGTTGTTGGAGACCACACCAATAAACTTATAAAGAGCTAAAATTAATATTGAGCAGAATTTAGTGAACTTGTTGGTCTAGGCCTCTACAAAAGTCCCAGTTTCTCATTTATCCCCATGGTAAAATTCATTGCCCACCCCTGGTTTATAGGCTGAATGTGGGAACAATGGCTATCATTAGAAAATTTACAAGATTTTCTCTTTAGCAAATCTGAATTTAAAAAAGCCTCTCTCTGCCCTGCTCTCTTTCTGTAAATAAATCTGCAAAATCTCTGCTGTGTTTGTATATCTGTACAAGAATTGCTATTCAGTGTGTAGAAGATGAACTGCTGGGTTGGCAGTGTGAGAAGGATGAGTCATTGTGACTAAATAGAATGAACACCTCCAGGTCAAAACGCCTACCTCAAAGGCAGGATGCTCCTGCTGAAAGAGGCCATAGTGCCATCAGGGAATACCACTGCCATTCAAGGCTGTGGAACAGTGTTTAGATAGGTGGTACATTACAAATGAACATTCACATGAATGCCAAGACCATTATCAACCTTTCAGTGGACAATACAATCCACCATGACATAATTTCAAAGAGCATGGCATAAATATATCGCTACTTGTTGAGCTGCTTTTCAAAAGGAAAAAATAAGGTTAAACAGGGATGAAGCGAATGTGTTGTTAAAAACAGTTTTATGGTAGGTATATTATTTTATTAATACAATTTTTTCTTTATTATAATTTTATTACTATATTATGACATATACCTATAGGCATAATCTGATTCTAATGTGTTTTCAGATTCAGGTGCCTACTTTAGATGCTTTCAGCGATGGCAACATCAAGCTTCAGAGTGCAAATGCACAGTGCTGTGAAAAGTATTTACCCCCTTATGGATTTCTTTAAAAAAATAAATAAATAAAATTAACAAGGGAGATGAAGCAAACGTGGGGATGATGCTACAATGAGCAGAGAAAAACAGGGGGCTTAAATATACACAGGTTAATGACAGGATAGGAAACAGGACCTGGAACTAATACAGACTAACAGGACAGGGAAAGCAAAACTGAACATGCTGAACACAGGCAACTCTCAAAATAAAACAGGAAGTACAAATAACCACGGAGACAAAGACTATGACGGGCTTGACAATGGGACCGGAGGAACAATGCTGACTGGGGAGATAGAAAGGGAACAACAAAGGTGGAGACAAGACTCAAACAAACATGATGACAAGGCTGACAAAACAAGGACCGTGGAACACAGAGGAAACAGAACCAAAGGACCAGATGACAAAACCAAGACCAGAAACTAAAAATATTAGACAAAGCAGAAAAACAACTAAAAGAGCCAGAACCAAGAATATACACTAAATCTCAAATAAACTAGAATCCAAAGACAAACACTGGGTACTGTAACAAAGATAACCTCAGTAAATACAACATGCATTTTTTTAATACGGAGCCCCGCAAGGGACATGGGAGAAAAAAAAATTAAGACGGACTTTTGCGAGATCTCGCAAAACAAGATCTCGCAAAACAAACTCGGGATCTCGCAAAACTTTTAGCCGCATTCTTCGGAGGCCGCCAGCTCAAAGCCAACCGGGAGGTCGATGCACGATGTGCCGGGAGAGCGGTGTTCCTCCCGGCTGTAGTAGGTCTCAACCTCCCGTTAGCTTCGAGATAGTGGGTGTCAGATCTCCGAAAACGTCGGAGCACTTTTGCAAATATGTGATGTCTTGTAAACCGAGCAGATATTTGACGTTTACACAACTACATTCACGCCTCAAAATATCTTAAAAGTTTATTTTGTGACCCAGAAAGAGTAATATTATACGGAGCCCCGCAGGGGACACGGGAGAAAAAAAATTAAGACGGACTTTTGCGAGATCGCGCAAAAGTTCATCCGTATTTTAATGATGATTCATTAAGGGAAAAATCTATCAAACTTACAGGTGTGAACAGCCTGACTGGATATGAGTCTGGTCTTTGACTAGGCCACTCCATTATTTATTTATTTATTTCTGAGCCATTCAGAGGTGGACTTGCTGGTGTATTTTCTTATCATTGTCCTGCTGCATAAGCCAAGTATGGTTGAGCTTCAAGGCATGAACTGATGATTGGACATTCTCCTTTAGGATTTTCAGGTAGAGAGCAGAATTCATGGTTCCATCAGTTACAGCAAGTCATCCAGGTCATAAAGCAGCAAAGCATTATACTATCACCACCATATTTGACTGTTGGTACGATATTCTTTTTGTGATATGCTGTTAGTTTTACGTCAGATATAATGCAACTCCAAGTGTCTCATTTGTCCACAGAAAAACTTCCCAAAAATCTTGAGACTCATCAAGGTATCTTTTAGCAAATGTTAAATTAATTCTTTTGTTTCTTTTGGTCAGCAGTGGTTTCACCTTTTAACTTTCTCATGGATACACTGACCTTAACTAAGGCAAGTAAGACCTACTGCTCTTTAGATGCTGTTTAGAATTCTTTAGTGACCTATTAGATGAGATGTGCTCTTGGAGTAATGTTGGTAAGCCAGCCACTCTTGGGAAAGTTCACCAATTCCAGCTTTTTGCCATTTATGGATAATGGCTCTTACTGCCATTTACTGGTGTCCCAAAACCTTAGATAGTAACCCTTTCCAGACTAATAGATGTTAATGACATGTTGTCCAGCTGTTTCATTAGATCATAGCATGCTACATTGTTTTTTGAGATCTTTTAGCCTGTGGATAGTGAAACTGAAATCAGCTTCTCAAAAAAACATATGATGACTCAAAGTTAAATCATGTTTTAACAAAGGGTAAATTAGTTTTTCACACTTGGCCAGACAGGTTTGGATACGTTTTTCCTCTTAATATAATAAATCTTAATTTAAAAACTGATTTTTTTGTTTTGTTTGTTTTTTTGTTTGATCATGTAATTGTGACAAATATGCAAAAATAAAAAGTGACAGAGAGCTTCTATAGGACTGGGCCATAATGACCGTATTGTGTCCACAAGCATAATTTTGGGTGCTCATAAAATTGGGCAAGGCTGGCTTTTAGACTTTATATTATGAACTTTATTTCATCTGCAACTTAAACTTTGTCAAGAAATGTATTCAGGTGACTATGTGTGTATGAAGCCATTAAGAAATAAAAAAATTTCCCTTAATTTGGGTGTCTTTATGTTTCTTTTTAAGCAGGTTTACCTCCCTCTAAAAACTAGTAAGCTTAATTTGGGAGTAGTTTTTTTTTTTTTTTTTCTGGATGGATAAAACATTATCTAATTATCAGAATGGAAATCAAGATGTGACTATATGTGCTAAAGAATCACTTTCCAATCTCTTCACTTTTATTCAGCTTGCACATGCAGTGGGTATGCTTACTTCACTCTGAGCATGGTCACAAAATCTCAGCTCTGTTTATATAGCTCTACAAGAATAGCCCAACCAATCACAAACAGAGACAGGTATTTTGAATCCCCCAATCAGCAGCCACATTAATGCTAGGGAGATGAGTCACAGTGAATAAATAAAAGTAGACAGCTGACTGGTGAGAAGTATCTGAATCACCAGGCAACAGTGTCTCATTGGTGGACATGACAACCAATGACAAGTGTGAATGTTTATGTTCCTGAGAAACACCATAGAAAAGAAGAAAATGAATGACTGTGTCATAGTTAATGAAAGTAGAGCAGTTTTAACTTTAGCTATTAACTAATAAGCTGTATACTGACTATTTTCAAGAGTCTTACAGTTGTTACAGTCTGAATACAGAAATGAAATATGATTTGTAATTTCATCCAGTGACAAAGGATTACTTTTGTACATTATAATAAAGCTGTCTTACCATTCCTGTTTATTGTAATGTTTTAAATGTTTTTCCTGTTTTCTTCACATTTCTTCTTACGTGTTCTGTCACCTTAACTGAATGTTAACTTAGAGAAAAAACTACTAGATGCAGTTCAAACTTCAAAATAGTCAATGCAAATCAAACAGTAGCTTTAGCTTTGTCAGACAACCACAATATCAACCAAAGTGTTTTCCATCAATGCTCGCACATTTTTGTAAGAGCAGCTTTCTGCACTCCCTTCATCCCCAACCAGTCATAGTGGATGGCTGCGTCTCACTTAGCCTGGTTCAGCTAAAGGTTTCTTCCGGTAAAAGGGAGTTTTATCTTCCCACTGTCACCAACTACTTGCTCACAGAGAGTTGTGTGATTGTTGGGGTTTCTTTCTAACATTGTAGGATCTTTAACTTAGAATATAAAGTGCTGCAGGCTTTCCTCTCTCTCCCTGTGTGCCACTAGAGGAACACAGATTGAAAGTCCAAATAAATGTCCAATAAAAAAGAGTAGGTATATTGAAGTTTACCAATTGTTAAATATCGTGCTACACTGACTATTTTGATACAAAAACAGTGCAGATAAAAAGTAAGCAAAACAAATTTCAGCTGCTGCCTGAACACAATATATTGTGAGTTTATAGGAACTCGCAGTGCAGGAATACAGTATATGGGTAAGACATTAAATATTGGACCACTACATGATACCAGGAAAATATGGTACAAAAATGATACAATGAAGCATCCACTTCATCTTTGTTATCTTAAGCATTCTTGCCTCATATATTAAAGTTGTTCGGGCAAATTTTGACATGAATCTGCCTTTGTTGACGACTCTATGAGCATCATGTCAATAAATAACAAAATCACTGAGAAGTAAAATGTACACAAAGACTGGAAACAGCTGGAAGGGAGCAGCTGTAAAATTGACTGAACAATGACAACAATCTTATTTATTTTGGTTCATAATCTACCATAAAATGTCCACCATTAACCAGTGATAAACAGTTTATCTGGTTCTAAATATTCTGCGGCTTCATACAGGGATTCCCCTGCACCCACACACACAGCTGCAAGTGTAAGGATCTATGCGAACCTCGTGTTTTGTTTTAAACTACTTGATATACCCATCAAGTAGTTTAAAACAAAACACGAGGTTTATTTTACTCGAGACTCGTCATTTATCACTTGTGGAGGAATTTATTTATCTAAAAATAAATAATAGAAAATATTGTTCCATGGTGTTTTGTTAAGAGGATTTTTATTAGGCAGCAGAAACGGCGTAAGGGCGTGCTTCTGTCAGTTCTTTGTGTTTGAGGTCTCGCCTTGGTGGAACAAAAGATAACATCTATACTCACTCCAGAGTCAGTGGAAAATGCTACAAAATGCTCAGCAGGAATGTTCTGTGTTAATATCTCGGGAATTTTCAGCTCTAAACATATCCTGATAAACATTTCACTATAGAGTGTTTACAGACAAAACAAATAACCAAGACAAAGTAGAGTGTAGGCATGCATCACATTAGTTTGCTTACCTTTGTGACAAAACCACAAAAATTACTGCTTCATGTATTTGTTGAAGTGATATTTTTAATTTTTTAAACACTGGTGTAGCTTTATATGATTTGTAGTTCAATAATATTATTTTTTTAACTAGTCCTTTGTGCAGCTCCTCAACTCAAGCCCTTGGATCACAGGAATAACCTCATAATTTGAATCATTGGCCCTGCCTGATATAAGCATTCCCCATTGTAACATAGAAGTCGTTTTGCTCCCCCCACATTCCTACTGTAAAATTGTCATAATGATATCTAATGCTATCTATTGTGTCTTAAAGGCTCTTTTGGTTTTTGTTTGTTTTGCAGAGGTTATGGGTTGGGTAAATGAAACTGAAAGTCTTCACAACTGTCTGTCATTCAATAGTAGGAAGCTCAGTGACAACATCCATTGGCATTACGATTCAGTTTTCATTTCTGTTCAATTCCATTTATATAGCACCAAATGACAACAACAGCTGCCTCAAGGCACATTATATGTAAGATAAAAGACCCTACAATAATAATAAAAAAAAAGCTTTTCCAATTAAACCTGGTGTTGTTATTTTAACCAGCTCATGCATAAGTAATTTTGTTCAGTGATAGTATGAAGCTCTCCATTTAGAATGTGAAAGAAGCCACGATTTTGTCAGATTTCAAAGTTTAGCCCAGTCTTTGGATTGGCAGTTTCTATTCTCACTATAAGTAGAAAAGTAAGCAAGGAAAATCATGTGATGTGTCATAGACAGTATCACATTCAATACAGTAATGTGATTATGAGGAGAAATTTTAGGGGAAACTCAGTGCAGAGGGCAGAGAAAGTAAGAGGTTCTTTTTTTGTTTTGTTTTTTACTTTAAGGTACATTCAGTTGAGTGCATACAGGTTTATGCATGCTTCTGTGCAGGTGGGTTTTTTATTGTTGTTTGAATGAGAATCAGAGCTAGCTTTGCTGCCAGGTACTTTCATATGGGACAAGAGTTCACCTTGGTAAAAAAAAATAATGAAGCACAATGCTTTCATTCATTAGGCATCAGTGATAACAACTTCGGGAAAGCTTGATATTTACTTTCTTTGCAGAGATATTTTTCTCTGCCAGATACTTTCAGCTCAAGAACCATTCACCTCTACAAATAAAAAATACTTAATTTGTGCTTTTCTAAAAAAAATCATCATCCCTCTGTGTGTCTTGGTATTAAACCTTTGACTAAGCTCTGCTTTATAAGAGGGTGACTGCATTCATGAAACTCGGATGTCAAGTTCAGATTGCACCCAATTAAATTAATAGACTTCTAATGTAAGTCAGGCTAATGACTACTATAAAATTACCATTCTGAGTCATCATTTCTCCAAGGAGGCTGCTGCTGTAAGTGCTGGTATTTTTGGTAGTCTAGTTGAGAGAAAGCCATTGTACAGAATGCAATGCTAAGTATCTAAAAGGAATCTTGTACACTAACCGGACACTTCATTAGGTACACTAGTTCAACTACTTGCAAATGTCTAATTGACCAATCGCGTGGCAGCAGCTCTATGCACACAGACATGGGCTAGATGGCTGTTTAGACTGAGGATCAGAAAGGGACAGAAAGACATTTAAGTGACTTTTACTATAGCATGGTTTTTAGCTGCTCCGAGTTATGAGCTTTGTGCTAATAGGAAGGCAATAGTAAGGACATCTCTGAATGTACAGCAAGTGAAACCTTGAAGCAGATGGGCTCAAGGAGCAGAAGACAACACTGGGTACCACTCCTGCCAACTAAAAACAGGAAACTGAGGATATAATTCACACAGGCTCATCAAAATTGGACAACAGACGACTGAAAACTAATAAGATAAGATAAGATGACCTTTATTTGTCCCACAGGTGGGAAATTGGTTTTGTTACAGCAAAAGTGCAAAGTTATGTAGCAGAAATTAGAAAACACTGGAATGCAATAAAATAAAATAAAATACTATATACAATAGAATAAAATAGAATAGAATAATATATACAATAGAATAAAATAGAGATACAAATGCTATATACAACTGAGTAAGAAAATACAAAAGTACAACTTCGTCAGAAGAAGAACTGTACAAGAATTGCACATATAGCAGTCTTATTGCACGTGTGAGGGTTTGATCAGCTGCAAAAGTCTTTGTTGTGGATTGCCTGGTCTAAAGGATCCAATCTAAATTCTAGAAGAATTTTTCCTGTGACATTTGGATGGTAAGGTCAGAATTTGGTATAAACAATATTAAAGCATGGAACCATTCTGCCTTGTATCAACTGCTCAGGCTGCAGGCTGATCCTTCAACGTTTGGCTAATTCCAATAGAATAACCAACATTGTCACTAAGGTCAACATGATGGTGAGTTCAGAGTACTCCAAAGTCCTCCACAGTCACTGAATCTCAATCCTACAGAGCATCTTTGGAATGTAGTGGAACTGGAGATTCCCATCATGGGGGTGGGAGCTGACAAACCTGCAGAAATTGCATGATGCTGTCATGTCAGTATGGACCAAAATCTCAAAAATATTTCTAGCGCCTTGTTGAATCTATGCCACAAATAAGTAAAGCAGTCCCGAAGGCAGAAGGGGGTCCATCCTCAAACTAACAAAGTATTCTTGATGAATTGTCTGGTGTTTATTTTATGACTCTATATTTTTAAAGCCAGACTGTGAAGACACAGTACACACTGTGTCAAATTAAACTCCTCTAAAATCCTAAAAATGGTGTTAACTGCACACAAGAAGTGAAGTGAAAATTCCCATGAAAGAATTCACTACAGAAGAAGTATGAGTCATAGCTTTATACACTCTGATGCTAGCATGAGCCATTGAGCTTAGCAGAAGGAAAAAGTTAAGAATTTAAAATCAGATATTTGTATTTAAAGTCATATAACTCCATAACTCTGAGGCAGGCTCTATGCTATGCTATGGTGGCAAATCTGGGTCAACTGTGTATGCTGGTGAGATAATAAGTCTTCCCACATGCTACCTCATACAGCTAATTTCTCATTTTCATTACATTGCCATGCCTCTGTAATGTGCTCTGGAATGCAGGTGCAGGTCTCTATATATACAATTATTTTTTGTTTTGTTTTACTTTGTCATATAACATTTGTCTGAATATTGTGAGTTAGATCTTACTCAAAGACCTTGTGAAAGTCAGAGAAGGGAAGTTTTTCAAGAACCAGCTACACCAGCTTGCACTCTCAGAAGAGATCAGATTAACCTCAGGCTGTGAGACACAATCCTCTCTGATTGGTTCCTTGAGAACAAAAAAGGCGGAGCTTTCTGTGTGGTGTGATTACCAGTAAGTGAGGACCCATCCATATGGAAAGTACCTGGAGATTTCAGACAGGACAGGAGTAAACACGGGGTCAAGTGTAGTCAACTCTGTGTTTCTACATGCATTACTGATGTTGTGAGGACATAAATTTGTCAGGCTTATGTTTTGTCACTGACTTCCTTTGTGGGACAAAATGCAAGTCATTTTTTGTTTGTTTTGTTTGTTTATTTTTAACCATATAAATCATTGTATTTCAGGCTAATTTCTTGGGTTAAGATTAGGTTAAGGGTTAAGGGTTTTTTATATTAATGTCCTCTGAAGTGAGGGGACCATCACTATTAAAATAAATCTCACTGATTTGAACAGAAGATAGCAGGATTCAAATTGACTAATATTCATACTCAAGCCATTCTGAATATTTGTTTTTTATTGTGAATAGAGTCTAACAAAAATCAACAGATGTGCATTTTGCATGACACACTATGTAAATCCCCAGCACACACACAGAAATGCCACCCCAAATACAGTTACACACAATTATTATTTTTAGTACACAAGGAAGTTGAGAGCTTTTTTCATCATAAGTTCATAGACCTATTCGGGGAAATAGGGCAATGGACAGACACAAACAAATAAGCTGCCCTCATGTTAGTGCAGCTATACATTGTTTGTTTTACCTCACTGACATCCTCTCTTCTGTCACCATCCAGTAGGCACTTAAAGTGAAATGTTTTCATTTCACTTTACAAAGTAAAACAATGCAGCTAAAGTTTATATATAATATTGGCTGCTGCACATAAAAGTCATAGCGTTAAAAAAAATAAGACAGGAGCACAAGATCAACTCCACCTCAACAACTAAAAGTTAAAAATGGGGATATAATTAATCCAGTTCAAAAATAATGCAGAAATTATTAATCTGATAAATAATAGTGACATTAGAACATGCAGTGAAAACTAAATGTACCTGCTGTATAAATATTTAAACAGTATAAGTGTGCTTTAACTATATTTACATGTACATTTATGACATATTTTAGTTTTAACTTGTTGAAATAGTAGCCACCTCATAAACAAGGAGCCTTAACATTAAGTTTTGTTCTCGGGAGCTGTCATCCTAAATATAAACACTTTCATAGGAGTGTCTAGACAATGACGCTACATTCAAGCACTGAATTTACTAAAGGAAATCGGAGACTGGCGAAATATCAATAAGAAAATATTTCTAGGAAAAGATATGCTGTAGTTAGATTAAAAATTATCTGTTCATTTTTACAGCTACCGAAGCTGCGACGGTTCAGCTGTCAGTGAATATGAGGCAATTATAGGGACGTGCACATTCCTGGACTGTAACAACATACTTCACTTTTCTGCATCGCAACCACCATGGTATAGAAATATAGAACAGGAAAAACTCTGGTTGCCAGCACTATTATGTTACAGATGTTTCTCTCTATTGTTTGTATGTCACCTTTTTTTTTTCTCCGACAAGTATCCACACGTTTACAGTAGCCTAATTACATTTTACCAGTTTGTAGCTGACTGTAAGTCATGAGCAAAATTCTGATGTATGAGTTTACTGCACTTTACAGTGTGATAAACGTTACTTCCTCTTTTGGAATATCTTAGTTTCCATTTCTGGGAAACCAAGGTATCTTTTTGGGCACAGTCAGGCATCAGGAAATACACAATATGCTTTTTCACTATAGAGTTTAAATTTCAGATGTCAGTTCAGTGTGCATTTTATACAATTTATAAATATTATCACCCACGACAGACATTTAGTAAAGTAGAAAACATATTTATTTGAGGTGGTTAGAATCAGACACTCAAATGACTTGATGAAGAATGTTCTGGCCTGTGCTTAAATCTTTATTCTATGGCGCCTTCATTTGTAGCAACTTTGAATTAAAAAAAAAATCACTGACTGTATTAGATTTTTTTTTTTTAAGAAAAAATAGGAAGCAAATAGTGGTCTCATTGTACAATGTTCTACAACCAACCACCAAGACCTTGTCCCTCTGTGGATTGCAGTTCTGTACAACATCATTTCCTCTTTTGCTTTCAAAGTTGTACCTACACTTGCAAATTACTTCAAAATGTTTCTCATACGCAGGAAACTAATCTCTGAGCATCTGATTTCCAATAACTTTGAGAGGGAACTTTCCAGAGGTTCATATTAGTGCTGACTCATATCAAACAGTATATGCAGGATTATCCTGCATATACTGTTTGATATGAGTCAGCATATTTATAAAAGTATTTCCAATCTAAGTGAACTATCTGAGCCACTTATTCTGTTCTAACGAGAATTTATTATTTCACTTCCACAAAGTAGGATATTTCATCACATTTAGTAATAGCTGGGTTTTACCAGCACTCCATTTTATCACTAACGGTATTTGATGACTCTAACTCTTCCGACACACAGCAGAGTTGTGACAAGTGCACCAAACCCTGTTTAGAGAACCATTGGCATCTCTTTAATTTGCAGAGATTTTCAGGTAAATTTTCAGCTCACTTTTGTGCATTTTTAAAAACAGCAGAAAACAATATAACGCAACAGAGAGCAACCTGACACGATGCAAAAACACAAAACCAAAACAACACAACAACAATGACATGCAACACAATGCAACACAGAACCTCAAAGAAGCACCGCATATCTAAAATAAAAATAAAAAGGCCCTAAATGAACACCTTAACAAGAACGTTGCACAAGCCTTTCAACTTTTCACTTTAGTCAGGTGAAGCTCCTCACGTTATTTTCCCCGGAGTTCAGCCATTCCAGGATTGTGAGGCTGTTTAGTTGCCTGGGGTAATGTACTAGCTTTGATACCTTTGTTTTTGAAGATGTGAAACCTTTTGATTCTGAAACCTGTGGTAGAGTTTCTGCAACAGGCAGCACCTGAGTTTTTATCCCTAAGTGGGGTTTAAAGGGTTTTTTGCCAGCTTCACAGAGATTAGATGTGTTTGTGTTTGCTTTAGAGGTATACACTGAGTCAAATGGCTGATGAAATATTACAGTGTGGTGTAATGAGGCACATGACAGGAGGGGAGGAAATCCTGTGATGGAAAACCAGAACATGTGTTGCAGTTAAACTAGAGCTTCACACATGCATGTAGACTGTTAATCTTTCCCACTGTTTACATTTCAAAGTGCTCAGTAAAGCATCCCTATATGCTCATTTACCCAGAACACTCCATATCACAATGACTTTTACAGAACCCTGACGGGTTTTATTTCATTTTACATAGTTAAATTTTAATAATTACATTTTAAAAGCAGTTTCATATAAACTGCTAAGTGCACGTTAGCTGGATATGATTGTGCAGCTCTCCTTCATTAAATGGTAAATAACTAACTCTGCATACTTTAGCTTTTTTGGATTAATGGAGTTGGTCCCTAGGCATTGCACAGTGGCCGTCCATTGTATGATACCAATCCTTGGAATAGATTAACTGCAGAGAATGAGTTCCTCCTCCCAAAATAAGCCAAAAATGTGGAAGTTTTGCAGGATCATTGTCAAAATCACCAAACTCTAATGGAAAAATCCTGGAATTTACCTCTCTATTAGGGTTAACTTAAAAAAGCATCACTACCTTGGCTACATTCAGTATCATGTTTTTATGAAATATGCAGCTCTTACTCTATCAGTTACTGCGCAGCCTGACATTATTTCCATGTAAGTAATTGAATCCATCTTTTAGCCAAGTTTAATTCTCTGTCTAGATCTTAAAACATAATAAAATTTGAAACAAAATCTGATACAGTAACGATGTAAAGTTGTGTAGTTTTTCTTAAACTAAAGGCTTGTTACAGCTCTTTTGTTAGTGTGATATCAGGAGACAGAGAAACACTGAATTCTGCTGTGAGTCACTGAATGACGTGTTTGCTCTGCTAACTGCCAGCGATTATATGTTGTGTGAGACAAACCTGTCATTAACCTCAGGGCACAGCAGCATGGGCTGAGCAACAAACTCCTCCTGAGCAAAGTTAAAATGGTTAAAAACAGGCACGTTGTTTTCTCAGGATTTGGTGAGAAAACTGAATGACTTCTTGACATTTTGCAAATTCACACATTCACATTTGTCACACTTACATGTCACATCAGAGACAAAAGCTTACTACCCAAAATACTACACACAAAAAGTAAAAAAAAAAAGAACATTGGAGTCCAAGGTGTAGCTGGAAATCCAACCTTATAGCTATGATTCTTTTGTGCATATAAATGTGTGAAAACTGTACATGTCAGTCATTAGTCCAAGTCCCCTGCACAGGAAGCATTTGTAATGCTTCCCATTGGCAAGTAAAAGCAGTTTTGCACAGACTGATATGGCGGGAGAGCAAATAGTGATGCAAAACAATTGTAGTGGTAAGTAAAACTATAATCTTACCAAAGTGCAAATTTCCTGTTTGTTTCTGTCAAAAAAGAAGGATTCCACATTCACAAAAGTATTCCTCTTTCATAAAAAGTAAGGGAAATGGGGACCTTTTTGGCAGTAATAAGATCCAAATCAAGGACCCCATACAAGTACAAAGGAGACTAAAAGTGCAACAAATGGAAGATAAATAGTGTTGTTTCTTCTTCCGAAAAGTGTTATATGAGAATGGTGCTGCACCGACAGTAGTTTTTAGCAAAATATTGCAAATACTGAACTACAGACATGCAAGTATACCTATTGTTGGCCTTTTAAACCCACTCGCGTGCGTCACAAAGTTCACAGTAAAGCAGAAATGAAATTACAATAATCTCTAAATGGCTTAGTCACACTCAGGTAGCTGCAGACTTTGGGCCTGTGTGAGGGCCTCTGTCTAGCATTTCCTATATTAGAGGAGCAGGGGTTTGTGGGATGTTGGAGCTGTAAACAGGAAGTTAAAAATGAGCAAGAGAGCCAGTACAGGAAGTGCATCTGTCAGAAAGAATTTATCATTTCCAATAACTCACTTCAGTTTGTTACCTGTTACAGTAAGTAACAAATATAGCGATATAAACAATACCTACTATTAGACTGTGAAGAAAATGTCCTTTCTCTTGTGCCTTGTCACACAGGTCTCTGTGTTTGTCACGCATAGAGGGCAAATCTGATAAATGCAGATTTAGTCTCCCAGCCACAACTAATGATAGAATTTTTGTAATTCTTTATTTATCCATATAAAGTGTCAGTGACACTCCCTAAACCTATCTTATCATTTATAGATAGATAGATAGGTAGGTAGGTAGGTAGGTAGGTGTGTGTGTGTGTGTGTGTGTGTGTGTGTGTGTGTGTGTGTGTGTGTGTGTGTGTGTGTGTGTGTGTGCCTCTGTGTTATGCAAACAAATATAGTAGTCAACTTGCGTATATTTCAGTGGATATATAAATGGTATGATGAGTGCTTTGAGTCATTTCTAGTTAGTGTTTGTTTTTCCTGTAAACGTTACCCTTGAAAACATCAAATTCACAACATGAGTTCATCATTCCCATCATTCAATATTTTCATATAAGTCCAAAGTCCACAGAATTTTCTTTAATATGCACAGACATTTATATCAGCCTTGCAGGTTTTAGTAGACATAGATAGATTACCATAATAGCTATTACACAATATACTGTACTTGGCACTGAATACAAACAAGCTGCAGTAATCATGGTTGTTATATATAGAACAGCATGAAATTGTCTCTGCCATGGTCTTTTTTTATTCACTTTTTAATTTTCTTCTTTTTCTGTACAAAGTGGTATATTACTTATTCGCTTCACCTTTAAGTTCAACTGAAATGTACAGCTGCAGGACAATTCAAATGTCTTCTGGAGAAAAATTTATGGTTAGTAAAGGCAAAGATTGAGCTCCGTGGCCACAATGACAAGTGGTATGTTTGGAGGGGTAAAGGTTACCAATCTAAGCACAGCAGAAAAGGATCCATACAGGTGAAAACACTGCATGCAAATGTAGCAAAACAAAGCACAAAGGACTAAGTGTCTCTACCACAGTAATTAACACAACCATATGAAAGTTGAGAATATGAGAATGGCGAGCAGGAATGGATATTCTGCTGGTAATGAGGCGATAAGCCACAGGTGTTTGTGCTGACAGGCACTCAGACGGAGAAGGGCGTGGCTCTCCCGTGACTCACACATGAAACAAAAAGAAAACAAGTGACAAAAGGAAAGGGAAAATGGGGGAAATAGGGGGAGAGGTTATGACTAGAGGCATGCTATTTATTAGTCCAAAATGGATTAATAAAATGTTGGTCATATTTGTACATCTGTACATCTCTTTTCATTTGGAAGCCTTATATTTGCTTTATTCTATTGAATTTACCATACATCTATGAATTATGCTTGACTCTTTATTTATTTTGATTTGTATTTATATATTTATGTATTTTCATGTATTTGGGTTTTTTTTTTAAAGTTTGAGTGCTGCAGAAGTCCTGAAGAGATTTCCTGCTGCACATCATTAACCTAAGCAGGAAGAACCGTGAACTCTACACTGAAAGACCGTGCATGGAATCAAACCCAGAACCTGCTTGATAGGAAGCAACAGTGGAAACCATTAATCTTTCTGTTGTTGAGCTCCCAGCAGGCCATGATCTAAATACTGAAAATCAATTCACTTTGTAGGCCAGATATTTGTTTTATTAAGTATTTGTTGTCATGTCTGTGAAGATTCTCAGTGATCCAGGTCATCGTAGTCTAAGGTGCTTGGAATGAAAAGCGTCTGGACTTCTTTAAGTTGCTTGAACAACTGCTTGTACAAGCTGCCAGTTGCTGCCAGTTGCACAGGTAGTAATGTACCCCATACCATCATATATGAAGGTTCTTAAACTGAGGCCTGATAATAAGCTGGATTGACCCTCTCCTCTTAAGTTTGATGATGATGTCTATGCTTTCCAAAAAGAATTTCAAATTTGATTAATCTGACCAGTTATCCATTTTGCTGTATTATGCTGCTGAGAAGACTGCACAGTTTCTGGATCATGTCAACATATAGCCCTTTCTTTGCATGACGGAGCTTTAACCTATATTTGTGGACACAAACTGTGTTCACAGACACTCATTTCTGGAAGTGTTCCTAAACCCATGTACTGAATCCATGACAGAATCACACCTAGTCTTAATGCAGTGGCGCCCGAGGGCCCGAAGATAATGGATATGCATTACTGAATTTTGGTCTCATCCCTTGTGCACAGAGATTTTTCCGAGCTCAAGGGCTCTTTTGATGATATTATGTGCTGCAGATGATGAGATATTCAAATTCAGCTTTTCACTGAGAAACATTAGTCTGTAATTGTTACACTGCAACTGCAATTTGTAGTTTACTTCTGAGAACCTTTGCCAGTCTAAGTTGCTCTGTCATGCTGCTGACCTGCTGTGAGTTAAACAAATTGGTAGAGCAAAGATTTGTCTAGCTGTTACTTTTCCAACCTTTTGTTGCCTCCTTCCCAACTTTTTTGAGGTGTATTGCTGCCAGGACAATTGAAGATGAGCTAATCTTTGCCATTAAATAGTAGGAATTCTTTCTATGCTTTATTGTGGAAAAAATGTGGGTTAATCTGATTTGTGATTTTTTTTTTTTTTTTTAAATGTGATTTTAGTTACATTTTTGACTTTTTTTGGAAAAGAATACAATCATGGGCTCTGCACAACTTTGATACAAGGTCAACATTTTCTGAACAGTAAAATTGTTGTTAAATTGTTTGTTGCCAACAGGAAAAAAGTCAAGTAATAAAATTGTCATACTTATCAGGGAAACACAAAGACTTTAGATACTATTGAAAAACCTTGTAGGAACCAGCTATTCATGCACAGAAGTCTGAGGAATCTTCCAGGAGTGGCAATGCTCTTTTCCATAGAACTGGATAGTAGGAATGGATTTAAGTCTGGAATCTAATCGCCTGAGCAGGTTGGGTTTGCAACAGAAGTTACTCTGGCGACTTACCCCAATATAAAGTGAACCAACAAAAAGCACTCAGTTAACTCTGAAGCAACCTGGATACGGTGAAAGCCTGCTTTATAATGCAGGCCTGAGAACAAAAAATGATTGTTTGTCTGGTCTGAAGCAGGCTAACTCTCAATTTCCATGTCTGCCAGAATAGTATGAATATCCTCACTTAATCTACTTTAAGCTTTGTACTGTTTTTACTAGTCCCAAGAATGCACAACGGGCACAGCAGAAGGGTAAACAATAAGAAACTCAAGGGAGTTGTTACAAAATAAAAACAGGAAACAAAGCACAGCAGAAAATCTAAACCATTACAGTGTTTTGGCTGATTGGCTAGCTAGCTGCAGGCTAGTTGATTTGGTAACTGATATGATCTATTTGGTCTGCCTGTATTTCCATGGGGTTTTTTGTGTCCAGGTTGTGTAGCCTTTGTTTGATTTGGGTGTTTTGATCTGGATCCTGTTTGTGGACTCGCCGGGGCTGCTTTTGGTTTGATTTACTCTGACATGTTTTGTCCTGGGCTGGAGTATGTCAGACTCTTGTAATTAGTCTCATTACCCAGCATTATCACTCATGCGTACCAACTGCATGTTTCTGTTTGCCCTCTTACATGTCACTGTTCTTCTTTGCTGTGGGTTGTTTAAGTTGGTTTTATTTCCTTCACTTGGGTTCACTTGTGGTTTGTCCCCTCTTTAGCTTGGATTTGTGAGTTTGACTCTGGAGTGGCTAGCTTGATTTGCCTCAGTGAATCTGGTGGTACATGCTGGCTTGGACTATTCTAGAGTGGCATATCTGCCGGAGTGAAGCTGATGTAACACTGAGCCAAATAGCTGCAACAGTGTGCCTGACACTGCGCTGCTCACATGTAAAGATGCTTTGATACATGACTAAAACAGCTCATATGCTGTATGTGCGTAGACATACACTGAGACAGCAAGAGATTCTCTTAGAAAGCCACATCCTTCTGAAGAGCAAAGTCTTTTTTTTCTGCAGTCATCAAAGGGAGAGCTTGTATAATAGGAAGCACTCTACATTTTAATGAGGAAACATGAATATGATGTTAAAAAGTAAAACTCTGCACAAGGAAACATGCCATGAATAGAATATAACAGGAAACAACAGCTTCCCTACAACTCACTGTTTTTAGCCACATTCTTCTCTTGAATGTTGTACACACTGTGGGGTATTTCCACTGATACCGTGTGTATATTGGGGCCCAAGAGAACAACTTCCTTAAAGTGGACTTGCCCTCACTCACCCTTACAGAGATGAAAAAAAATCTTCCTTTTGTTCTCTCTGAATTTCTGTCCTGATGCTAGATATGACTAACCAGTGTAGCAGTGTATTCTTCTTATATTTCTTTTTCCCATATGGCAATTGCACTCATCATATATTTTGCTGCGATTCTTCAAAACCATTCAGGCAAAGATAAACTTAAGTTTAAAATAAATTATTTCAAGCACACAAAACAAAACATGCTATGCTAGTAGGCACCATAGGAATATTCATTGGAATTTGCTAAACAAAACAGCAGTCATATAGGCCTAGTGACTTCCCAGGAACCCTAATCCCTTACCACTTCCAGCAATTATTGAAAAACTAAAATGAAAATATTGATTTGATAGGTGGTTGTTGTCGGGGAATACACATTTTTCTCTTGTGACCAATAGTTGCCAGGAGGTCACCGACTGCTCTCTAGGCCTGTGTGAATAGGGCTTAACCAAACTCACATCTGCAGTTCTCTTCCCTAGCTCTGTTGGAGAACAGCAGCTTTACTGTTCTCCTTCAGACAGAAAAGGCTTTGATGAAACCTTTATGCTAATGCTGCCAAGCAACAAGGAATACTTAACCACTGAACAGCAGAAGCTTTAGCAGATAGATAACTAGATATTTCCTTCCAGAGATGATGGAAAGCAAAACCAGACCGAACATAAAAATTAATGTTTAATGTTACTGCATTCATCAGCTGGCTAGAGTTCAGGTTGTTGGAAATCTTGCTCACTGACATCGTGTATTGCAAGCAGGACCGAGTCATTTACTTTATTTTTTTCAACTGCAGTTACTAAAGTGTGTAGATGCATCACAAAAAAATGAAGATTATTGCATTAAGCAGCAGCATCGCAGCCTAATGCTAACTAAAATTAACGTTGTTATGAGAATAAATATCCAGGTACATCTATTAAATAGTCTAGTAAACGTGCATACATTCTCGGCATTGTCTGTGGAAATATTTTTACACAGCATATTTACATTGTTTTATCATAAAATGTATCAAAAGCATTCCAGAGTCAAAGCTGAGCACATATTGTGTCATTGTTGCTTATCTCTTTTAAGTACTGAACATTAAGATAAGACATTAGATGTATAATGCTCTAAGCATTACGTACGTAGTTTCTCTGCAGCTGTCTGAAGCTGGGACTAGCAAGGCCATTGTGTTTCCTTTTCCCAAGAGCACTGTTGTACCCACTTCTGCTTTGAGGACTCAGCAGTTTATGACAAACTGAGACTACCACACATAAACAAACCTCTTCATCATGTTTTCTGCTCTGTTTTGACCTCAAGTAACAGAAGATTACAGGAGACATCGTTAAAATTGAAGACCTAACTTACAATCACCCATGCTCATCTTCAGTTTTACCATGCTTGTCATGCTCTTTTCATGCCTATATTGTTTATTAGACTAATATATAAAGTATGTGTAAGTATAATTATATGTACGCAGTATTTTTTGTGCTGCTGGCACTGAATTCAAATTTAACACATAAGAAGTATTTTTCACTCATCAATATTTGGTTCATGACTATTTGTAGCTGGGTCTGAAATTTTAAAAATGCTGCATTTTGTTTTTATCTCAACTCGACGTGTTGCATCGCATGTCTCTCTAGTTTGAGGTGTGCTGCAAGTACAAATGAGTGGTTTGCTGTAAATACCTATAAAGCTAGCATTTTCTCAAAATTCAAAGGTGTAAAAAAAGAATCAAAGCCTGATAACATTTTGATGATGGAAGTGAAAAAAAAAATAGAAGTTATTGTCGTGCTAGAAAACCCAACAGTAAAGACTAAGAAGAATCTCTTTATAGCCAAAGGTTTGTTGTATTTAGAGGAAAGCTGGCCATATCCTTTAAAGGTTTTGCATGCAAAGTATTTGCCCCTGAAGCTATATATGTGTGTGTGTGTGTGTGTGTGTGTGTGTGTGTGTGTGTGTGTGTGTGTGTGTGTGTGTAATATATTAGTGACATTACATTACAACAACAAGTACTTTAATACTTATTCCACTTTCATCAGCAGTATCATCAGTCAGAATCAGGCAGATTTTCATGAAGTTAAATTCTGCCACAAGCATGAATCGGTTTTTGCATTTTACTCTTCCTACATGCACATGGTTGTGTGCGTCAGCAGTCAAAACTAGGAAACAGATGTGTTCTGATATCTCTGTGATCCTCACTCATTTAGAGGGTTAGCTGCCACTGACTAATCCTGACTGAACCCACAAGCTTTGTGTACAGCTATCTTATGTAAAAAGAGAATATCCACTAGGAGATACTGATTATGAGTTCTGTTATGAAAAGATGGCTAATCTGTTTGTCCCTATAGCTGTACTGTGCATTGTGAGGCACACGGAAGTCAGAGTCTTTGTGGGGAAATTTGTTATTGTGACATATCGCCTTTTACAGAAAGCTTTCTTGTATGTAATGTTTTAACCATCCATGTATGGTGTCTGTGTGTGTCTGTGTGTGTGACAACACACAATAAATGAATAGAGAAACACCAGAAAATGCTTTTCTTATTTTGTTTTTGTTGTTTTTTTCTTATTAAGTACTTATGCTTAAAAAGGTTTTCCAGATGTACTTTGCAATTTGTGAGTACAATGTGGTGAAACAAAAAGAAAAAGTTATCATATATTTGAACATAATACAGTTTCTGAAAGATCTGTATAGTATGTGGAGGGGTGGGATGATGCATAAAATAGTAGCCAAGGGTCAGCAGGATACTCTACTAGTGGGTGTAATTTAAATCTATATTATAATAAAGCAGCAACTTTTATGGCTAAACAAACAAAAAATAAAAGCCTGTGTGAAAGTGCCAAAAATCACAGCTCCTGAAATAGAGACTATAGGCAAAGCAAGTCCCTCTCCATGCCCACATTTCCATAAGAACATTAACTTATGTACAGAATCACAGACATACTATAGCTTATTTCTGTCTACCAGTTCAAATGAAGACTTAAAATTTCCATTATTAGTGGTGTGGCTGTTTTAACTGACATGTTGCACCATGAGACCCTTGATACTTATATAGGGACATTGCATTGTGGCTTTTCTGCACCCTCTACTTCATTTTGCTCAGTAAAGGCCACATAATGAGATACTTTATTTTATGTTTTTAAAAGATTACTTTCTATTCAAATATTAAGGTTATTTTTTTGAACTTATCAGATTCAACTTTTGCCAAATAGAAGACAAATGAAAAAAAAAAAACATCCCAACCAAGAGTTTAGGTTTGTTTTGGTGAATGAAGAAATTCCAGCATTTTATTAGTTTGCTAAAAAAAGCACTAAACAACATGTTTACATGTCCTTGTTCAAATACATTTCAAGATCTAGATTTTGCTCAGAGACATGAAGTTCACTAAAAGTGCTGCTGGAGTCATATGTGTACATTATTTACACATGCAGGTGCTGTTGTGAAAACCTGAGTGTCAAATTCAGCAGAAATTCACCAGACTTAACAAGTTCACTTTTTCTTTTTAAGTTATGATTTACAGGAACATCTGTTTTTATATACTGACAACTGCAAGTAGTTTCCATTTTTGTTCTACTTGAGTGTATACATTGTTTTGCACTTGTACTCTATACTTAATATAAAAACTTATTATAGGCTAGCCAAAGTTTTACATCAATTAGATGTGAATACTTTTATGTATGCTCTTTGTCGATAACACTTATATACTTGCCCCTTAAATGCAGGACTTTTTTTTTTTCCTGTGGTTCACTTTTCACACAAACAGCACTCAATACAGGAAGAGAATAGACTGGAGGTCTCTGACCACAGCATCCTGAATATGTCTCCTCTTGGCCCTAATACAGAAAGAACTCTGTTACACTAGTTGTATGTGTGAAAAGCAGCAGTGAGGAAACTATGCGCACACCTGGTTCCTGCTGTGTTTTACACAGTAGGTAGTGTAGTCTGAAGGAGTCAAACCACAAACCATTTTTATAAGTACTTCCTATATAATCATAGTGTGCCCAGCATGAGTGCCACTGTTGCCAAAAATCATAATCAAAATACTTTTTCAAATTTAGTGTTAAATTTTTATTGTTAAAACTGCTTCTTATTAGCAGGAATTTCTGACAATTGGCCCTAAATACTTAAGAAATGTCAACAAACTGTTGGTTGAATGACTGCAAAAGCGCCAAAATTGCAGTATGGTTCTTTGATTACACAAACATTTTTAAGAATACGTCATGTAACGATGAAGTCCTTGACCTGCCTTATAAAACTGAGATGAGGCATAAAGAGATAATGAATCATGGCAGTTGATACTTGGACTTTAGTGGTGCATAATCAAAATTTTAAAAACAAGAGCACACTTGTTTTCCCACAAACCAGTTGCTACTTGAACCATTAAAGTGACTGTCCTGAATCACTGTTGGCGCAGTCTAAATAATTATCTTCAGACACTGTACCTTCATACTGAAGGTAAGTGATAGCACTTTTATCAGGTCAGGTGCAATACACAAAATGCTACTTCCTTGTTAAAACTACTGAAACCAGTGTTACAAAAAGTGAAGCATTCCTTTACCACATTACACTCCGAAGAGCTAATTCATTCTCTTCTTTTAGAAACAAAAAATACAATCAAGACTTTGTTGATAAGTTAAGTCTGACTCTGTAACTTCTGTCGGTGCTGTGCTTTTGGAAACCGAATTTCCCAGAGGAACCCACCCAAGGGATTAATAAAGTTTTATCTTATCTTATCTTATCTTACCTGTCCTGATCCTGAAAAGGGCAGTGGTGTTCTTACGCAAGGGAATAGTAGATGCAATAGAATCAACATGTGTCATGGTTGTGGATTAGGCTTTAAGGGTCTATGTCAGGGTTCCCCAATCCCAGTCCACGAGGGCCAGTGTCCCTGCAGGTTTTAAGTGTGTCCTTGATCCATCACAGCTGATTTAAATGGATAAATAACCATCTTTAAGTTCTCCAGAGGCCTGGTAATGAACTAATCACATGATTCAGGTGTGTTGACCCATCTAAAACGTGCAGGGACACCGGCCCTCGTGGGGCTGGGATTGGGGACTCCTGGTCTATGTAAAACATTGAGGGAAAATAATTTCTCAAAAGAACAAAAGTCTGTAGTACTGATTACGAAACAGACTAAACACTAAATATACGACAATTCATTGACCTGTACATAGGACATTAGTGCAACTGAAGTGCATGTTGAACTTCTAAAGAGTGCACACCATATAATACTGAATTATGTTTACAAAGCAGATCTGTATGCTGTGTCAGAAAACAGTCATACATTTTCATTTTAGTTGAACTTTGAGCAACACAAACCTGCTATATGAAAGTCATTTTAGACACCTTTTGTTCTCTTACCTTCAAACCACTAAGAGTTAAAACTGTTACTTCTCTCTTTCTCTACAGATGGAGGAATCCACCCCGGCTGGACTACAGTTCTGACTCACACATGTGTATGAATGTGTTTGTGTTGGTGTCTGTGTGTCTGTGTGTGTGTGTGCCTGCAGGCGTGTAGAAACCATTTGTGTGTGTGACCAAGTGTGCGTGTGTTAATGAGTTGTGTATGTGAGTCTGAATGTGGAAGACATATAATTATCTGAGCATGTGATTTTGCCAAGTTCTGGAAGGCACCGTACTTTCCGTGTACTGCAGATGAGCACACGAACACACGCACGCACACAAAAGGAAAGGGAAACAACTTTATTTCATTTTTTTTTTTTGAGATTTTATGCCAATAAACAAACTGATGTTTGATCAAATACAGATCTCATAAAAATAAAATATATTTGCTAGTAAAATATATTTTACTTCTATAATTTCTTTTCTGAAAGATGTACATAAAGAGATTTTATATGCTTCACTTAGATGTTTCACTAATACTTCCAAATAAAGTGAGCATATTGGATGTGTGTGGATGTGATATAAAAGCCTTCAGCTGAGTATGGCAAACAAGTATCTCTCAAAGTCATAGTCTTTATGCATAAAATTCAGCTGCAAATGGGCTACTGGGGAAAAATAGGGGGATTCTGTTTTCTTTTAAAAAAGAAAATGTACACATGACTGCCTCAAACAAAGTCTGACCTTTACATTGGTTACACATTCACAGTTGTTCATATTAACAACTAAATTTTATTTAAATAAACAACTTTCTATAACCAAACATATGCAAATTAGAATAAAAAGATGGTTTGTATTGACAAATAATCACACTGCTCTGATTTTTTGATTAAATTGAATGTAAAAAGCTTTATTTTAAATTGAAGCAATAATTACATGTTCAGTGTACAGTTACAATATTAACAAAAGACAAATTTGCTACAATTTTACTGGGTCATTTGGAATTGTTTGTCTCAGTTCTTGCACAAACAACCTCCATCCAAGAGATGCATTTCTGTACAGCACTTTCAGCAAAAGCAAAATAAACCGCTATGTCTCTGGGTCCACTATACTGTGTGTTTTATCTTTTTAACAATTCCACTGATTTTTTTATTTTTATCTTATTTTCCTGTCATGAGAATAGTCTTAATAGTCTGGCTTCTTTTGGCATATCTGTTAAACATTTCATAAAATGCCTATGGATAAATGTACTATGTAATTTTTCCATGTAAATAATTTGAGTGGAAAAGGTGTTCGTCACACCTTCAAAAACCAGAACATTTCAACCAGGGTTTAGAACCACCTTAAATTCCAAACAAAGGCAGACTGATGCAAACTGAAGTTTTCATAAATCTAAAAGTTGTAATCACAAACTCTGAAGGTATCGCCTATAATTGTTGGCATCAACATGTATGTATCACTGGACCTCAACTGTATTTATTCATTCATAAAAAAGCCTTTGCTATTCCCAAACAAAACAAAACTCAAGACAACAAACAGAAACAGGGGAGATTTTAACTTCTCAGCCTATGCAATTTCAATTCTGGAGTATAGTGGATAATAATTTTGCTGTTGATTTCCCACCTAGGTTATTGTCTAGCCTGCCCGTCTAGTCTTTGATTCAGCTGCAAATATGTTTACCTTTCAGCAGCCCAAACGTGCCATAAATTATGCCAGTCTACTAAGGAATGCCTCAAAAAGAACATGTTGAGGGTTATGGATTTGATTAACCATGAAAGGTCATATAAAACAACCCAAATATGATCCCATTTAAAAGTTATGGGGGGGATTAGAAAAGTGCAGCAATATCAGTAAAACCCTTAAAAACTTTTGCAACTTTAGACATTTAGCAAGGACAGTTATAACAATTATACAAAACACCTGCTAAAAATGATTTCTGCCGAAGGGGACCAAGACCAACGGTGACTCTCTTTCTCCACACATCATTACATCTGTTCATGCTTTTGTCAAATTCATGATTGAAAAATTCTTGTCATGTCGACCACCTTTATCAGTCGGCACTGAAGATATGCCAAAAAAGCTAACAACTTGCAACTTGCTTTTTCACATAACTGTATGTAGATAATAGCTGTTATCTTAAAGCCCCAAAGAGCACAGCACAATATGCGAACGCAGCCTGAGCAGGGTTAAAGCGAGTCAGTAAAACCCTGAATGTAATACAAGTGTTTCTGTGCTCTAACACCTACAAATGATAGGCGGAGAATCTGCACATTGCCAGGTTTCCATATCAGTTTCATAAGCCGTTAATTCATCTTTCAGTTTCCTCCCTGCCATGCTCTTCTCTCACACTCCAGCTGTAATACAGTACTTCAAAATGAGGTTGTAGGTTTCACATGGCACGATATCAAAAATCAACACGCAGTTACAGCGATCTCAGTGTCACAGCAGAGACAAAAGCAAAAGCACTTAGGTTTGGTGCACATGAACACACACCTGGAACGTGTTCAATTCCAAACAGAGACAAATCAGAAAGGTTACATGGTATGCAATACATTACTCCAACAGGAAAAGATAGAACAAAGAGGAAATACAACCAGAAACAGAAAGTAGTGTAAAACAGCTTTTGCGTTTTCTGTTTAGGTTGCGCTGTGGCAGTTTTGCTAACATAAGTGGACAAATGTGGTTCTCGGAAATAAACAATACATTGGTAAGAGCTCTTTGTGGTTTTCTGTGGTTATGTTACATCTCTTTGTATCTTTTAATGTATTTTTTATGGCCATTAATGTCTCTTTGTTGCGATTTTTTATTTTAATCTTGTACCAATAAGCCAGATGTGTACGGTGATGTTTATATGACAAATATAATCTATATGACACTGCTGTCAGAAGTGGATTTTTAACAATACAAGTACAGATTATTCTAATGACTTTATCCACTACAAGTAATGCTAAATATCTTTAGATAACGCCTGCAAAACCTTCAATTAGTGACCAGTCCTAAACCATCTCATCATATCATAGGAGAAAGCTTGAAAATGATTACTTATAGCTGATGAATAGCTATTAAAATGTAAGATTACACAGCTGACAGAGTAGCTGAAATTCTTATGTAGCAGTGATAAATACCAGCACATTAATGTATCAGTGATTTTCAGTGGTGTTGACACAACTGTGCAAACGTACATTTGATTATTGCTGTGTTACAACAAACTTTTGGGCTAACCTCACAGGGAGTCGTCAACAGTGATTGAACTACGTTAATTCTGAAGTTTTAAATCAAACACATGTATCACACATAATAGCACAGTACATCTCCAAGGTTGCTCACAGGGGCATAAAAGATACTTCCCTATTTTTGTTTGTGCCATGCTTAAACAAACATGCACACTAGGCAATGTCATTTTATTATTATTGGTACCGATCAAGTTAACGTATATTATGTCAATGAATTTGGGAATATTCAACTTGTACCATTCAAACCAACATGGAAAACACGAGTTGTACACAAATATAATTGGTCAGTGTTCACATTGGACCTTTGAAATACAGTGTTTAATGCTTACTACTCCAACCAAACCTAGTCAGTCTGCTTGCTTGGTAAAGTTTGTCAGAAAAGTTCAAGGAGTTGGCTGTGCACCATGCTTTAAAGGAGGTAGGGATGTTGTGATTATTCTCAAAAAAGCCAGTTAAACAGAGCGGGAATTCTATCTTTGTGTCTTTTTCTCTAATTTTCATGAATCAGAACATAAGAAGTATTGGTTGATTTGGTTTCGCACCTCCAATAAACTGTAGTGCACAGTTGATTCCTTCAACTTTCCTAGTAGAAGCATGCACTTTTGGTATTATAAAGTGCTTCGGTTAAATGTATTTTTGCATAATCCATTGACACCACATTATATTCAGATAGCAAACAATGTTCAAAGTCAAGAAAATGGACTGATTTATATTTACCCTCAACATTCAAATGGGAGTAAATTCTGATATTTGTAAACACAGACAAGTGTACTCAGTTGTTTGTATTTACTTCAGATTTAATCAGGATTAAGTGGTAACATTTATTTTTTCGTAACATAACCCAATATCTATTTTTTTAAGGATCATGAATTCTTACATTATAACACAACAAAGGTTTTCATTGGCATCAAGAGTTCAAAGATACAAATACATGTTTTTAATCTGAAGCCTCTATTTCCGCTGTTCGCTAATCACTTAGTTATTTAAGAGTCTTTGACTTGCACTATTCAATGTTTGGTGTTTGTCCAAAACTCAAACTAACTATTTAATGACCTGGCAAGCGTATGGAGACTTGGCCAGGTCTGAATCACTGTGCTAATATACGGATATCGTGACCTTGTCAAGAAACCATTGCACTCTGCCTGCTAATGGTAAAACCAGATGCTTAACGAAGAAGGTGGAAGACAGTAATGGTTGATTAGTTTAAATTTAAAGGTTGCATAATGCATAAACAAGACACTGTGAAATGACACTATTTAATAGTTTTGTTGTTCACTTTGTTCATCAACACCACTCTGCTAACTGGATTTCAACTTAGTAACAATTCCTCCAATTTTGTTATTAAACAAAAATGGAACACTCACATTCAGATTTTGGTTATTAACACACTCTTTTTCTTTGCTTTAATGCTGAATACAAAATGACCAAAGAAGAAAACTGTTATTGCATTTTGATGTCATCTTGTAGGAAGCCATGTACACAGATAGTATTTGGTGCTATAACCCATTTTTGAGTTCTCTAGTGGAGATTGGAAGACTTGTATCTACTACTGCAGGAAGTTGGTTCAATATCATCTTGTGTTATGATTAAGGGTTTTTTGATAAAGTCTAAAAGATGCAGATGGTAAAATCTACTTGGGTGGGCTCAGTTCATTATCAGGTTGTGCTGTATATTATGTACCAATTGTTGTTAAAGTAGTCATGAAACACAGTGATAAAACATCAATTTTGCAGTTTTAGAAGACAACAAATTTCTATGCTATATATGTTTAGAAAACAAATGAAGATTCATACAGATGTCTCCTGCTATATATCAGTAACTTAAAAGTACCTTTTAAGGGATAATAATCCAGATTATAGATTCAAGAAAAACATAATACCCAATTCATTTGAGTTCTAAAATGCTGGTGTGCTGTCAATCTGCCACAAGTATTTTTAAAAACATGTTGGATACTGATGCAAGTCTGGTCCGGCTGATTCCTACAGAGGTCATGAGTCTGCTGCATGATGGCAATGAATGTGATGCAGGTGCAATTCCAAACCAAAGTCATCCATTTTGACAGATATTTTGACCTGGGGAGAACATAATCTTTGTACAAAAAAAAAAAAATGTATGGAAAGCTAGCGAAGTAAACGAGAAACTGTTCAAGGCACATTTGAATTTCCATAGGCGTCATTTTGCAGAGGCATATTAAGGTATTGCGACTGCCCCTGCCCACAAAGAATTGCAAAATCTTGCCTCTTTGGTAGCATCACAAAATCTTTGAGGCCATGACGGAAAAACATTGGTGCAAACACAAAAAAGGATTAGAGTTCCAGGAGACAAAAGCAGTCTTTTTTGCAAATGGAAAAGCAGAGAGTAGAGGCTAAAAATGAGTTCCCCCCCCAAAAAACGTAGATCCAAAAACAGTTAGTAAAAAAATGCTACATCTGCCGGGTTTCTAGGTCTACCACTCTCATTTTAAACCTGGGTGTCCTGGGTGTTTGTATTGCCTTGTATCCAAATCCATCGCCCAATCAGTATCAGCAGTAGGCCTACACAGATAAGGGTGACAGGCTCCTGGTGGATATGAGGCACTATGTTCGGCAGGAGAACAACCGGTCTAGGTGCCCTCTGGAACAGAAAGAACAGAGAGAAGAAGAGATATTTTAGTTAATGACAGTTATGCTTCATAGAATACACATGTGACTGCATTAAAATGTAACAAAAACCCAGTTATTGAAACAAAAGCTAACTCCTTGTTCTTACTAGAATATCTTGTTGTATATATGTGGGCTTATATAAAATCAACCCAATGCTCCATGAGTTGGTTAACAAGTCTGGTGTTACTTAACTTTGCTTCTTACTGAGTTATTTGACAACAACAACTCTGTTTGACATGTCTTAAATATTCACTTGAGAGCTTCTTGATGTGGAACTATAGACTAATCATTGTCTAATCAAGACAAAAAGGTAAGTATTTTAGGGTGAGGGTGCTTGATGCTAATCCTTGTGCAAGTAATTACCAAGAAAGTATTTATTGTATGCAGTTTTATATGCCTAAACTTAATAAAACGGTTAAACTGTTTTATTTAACAACATGTACAGTAAAAAAAAAATTATATCTACATGAAGAATTTGCATTAGCATTTGCATAGTGTGTTGCCATATCGCAAAATGTTCTGAGTGTGCAGTGATGTAGATCTAAAGCTCATGTAAACACCCTGTGATCACTTGACGTTTTAAATCAAAGGGGCAGACACCTACTGTATGTTTACGTCTACAGGAAGCATGTAAGTATAGTTCTCAACATCCTGCCACAACTCTCTTTTTACTCTCTCCATCTCCCGGTGTGAGTGCATTTTTGAATGTACGTGTTTATATAATAATAATAATGGATTGGATTTATATAGCGCTTTTCAAGGCACCCAAAGCGCTTTACAATGCCACTATTCATTCACTCTCACATTCACACACTGGTGGAGGCAGCTACAGTTGTAGCCACAGCTGCCCTTGGGCAGACTGACAGAGGCGAGGCTGACATATCGCGCCATCGGCCCCTCCGGCCAACACCAGTAGGCGGTAGGGTAAAGTGTCTTGCCCAAGGACACAACGACCAGGACAGAGAGCCCGGGGATCGAACCGGCGACCTTCCGGTTACAGATACGCTTCCCAACCCCCTGAGCCACGGTCACCCCATATATGTATATGTCTTCTTATATTTTGGGTTCGTATGAAAGCTTCTGATCTTTCAAGTTCTGACTTTTTTAAAATCTTGTTTTATATGTTGCATGACAGCAGAATTTATACAGTTGATCACACTCTGAGAATATTAACTACCTTTACATGAGAGCATACATACACATTCCCAGAACAAGGAATGTGGTACTGTAACAAAAGCTGTCACAGTCCTTTCACTCCAGCACACTTTTAATTAACAGTAGCTAACCTGAAAGTTTGCTGCAGCCGATATTAGCAGCACTTCAAAAGCCCCATCTACTGCCCAATGCTGCCTGATAAACTTCATGTTACCATTTGAGAAAAGCCCACAGCAGATGTCAAACATTAATGCTGTATGTATTCTACAGTGACAATGAAATGGTTCAGTACAAGAATGTATTAAAATGGTAATTTAATGTTGCACTTCCATACAGTGGTGGAAAACCAAGCAAGATACAAAGATGTGAAACAGGAAAACCTCTAAGGTTAAGCTTAGGAAATGCCTGATACAGCAAGTGCCGAAATGCCAAGCACAACTGAAGATGATTGGTTTGATATAATCTGAGCACAGAAGATGTTTTAACAAACACATATTATGCAAACTGTTAAAATAATAAAATAAATAAATAAATACTAATGAAATTAGATATATTTGTCTTCTGTTACTGTTACATTTCATAGAGTTTCTCAACTTTTTTGTGAATGAGGGTGTGCTACTGTACTCCTAATTAGTTAATTGCTTTATAAACTGTTCAGTCAACTCTGCTAAAAAGAGAATTGTCAATACAGCGAGTAAATTAAGTACTGAACATGTCACCAATTTTCTATGTATTTCTAAATGTGCTGTTGAACACATGAAGAAAGGGAGGCGTAACAAAGCATGCAAAGTCATGACACCAGCTGAAATCTATTAGTAATTAGAAAGCAATCCTGCCAATTTTTGCAAATTAAAATCAGCTGCTTCAGTCCCAACTGATTGGCCTATAAAAAGGTCTCATTCCCAGGTGTTACACAAGAAATCGCTTGTGATTGATAAAGTTACTGAGCAGACCGTTGTAGCCTTGATGGTGCTGGTTACAAAAGAATTTCTAAACTACTGAAGGGTTCAGTGAGCACTGTTGGGGCCATAATGTGGAGTTGGAAAGAACATAATTTCACTGTGACGACCACAACCAGGTGCTCCCAGCAAGAAGAATGAAAAGAGTTATCAGAAGTGTTATTTAAGAGCTAAGGAACATATGTGGGGAGCTACAGGAAGATCTGAAATCAGCAGGTACAATTGTTTCAAAGACAAAACAATAAGTAATGCATTCAGCCGCCATGGCCTGTGCGCTTGTACACCACGCGAGACTCTATTGCTGAAGAATAAGCATGTTGAAGCATGTTTAAAGTTTGCTGAACAACATTAAGACAAGCCTGTGAAATACTGGGAGAATGTAGTCTGGTCAGATGAAACCAACATTAAACTCTTTGGATGCCGTAATACACACCACGTTTGGAGAAAATAGGGCACTGGATATCAACCCCAAAACAATTTCACATAACTGAAGTTTAGAGGTGGGAGCACCATGGTGTGGGGCTGTTTTTCAGCATACGGCACTGGCACGTAATTGAAGGAAGGTGGAATGGAAAAATGTACCAGGATATTGTGATTAAAAAAATCTGCAGCAATCTACCAGGATGATGATGATGATGATGATGTTGAAATGAGGGTGGACCTTTTTAGAAGGAAGATCGTCCCAAACACACTGCCAGGGAAACTCTCAGTTGTTATCAGGGATTCCCAGGGAATGGCTCACAGTAGTCCAATTCCTTGGAATCGTTATTTTGCCTGCCTATTGATCCCGCTTATCGGTTCTTGCAGTCTCGTTACATTTAGCTGATTTTAGTTTGTGTGTAGGAGGAAAATAGTGTTGCAGTCTGCAGCATAGATATAGACATTACTTTTTCTTTTTTTTTTTATTGCACAAGGATGAGAGTGTGATGGTAAAGTGGAAACCGCTCCAGGACAGAAACAACTGCATTATACTTTTAACATAAGTTTGGCTCTTTGCAGGCACCTGTGCAGACGGCATGCTAACGCTAAGCTAGCCAAGAGCCCAGGGTGATGTTAAAGCTGAGTAAATGCGGACCCCTGCACAGCACCGTGATAAAGTGAGCCATCATTTGTGGTGAAATCAGCCACACGTAAGCTCACACGTGTCTTCATTTGGATAGAGATTTGTGCTGGTGTGTAGGGCTGTAGCCTCAGGTTAATGCTGTTACATGGTAATTATGACACCTTTTAGAAATACATTTCCTTAGGAAACTGGTGATGTGTTCAATACTTATTTTACTTGCTGTAGCTCCAGTGACACATTCAAGCATTATCACAATGTCAAGCTGAATTTGCTCAAATTTTCTTTTTCAAATCATTAAAAAATAAAAGTTGAAGCAAACAAGCTGAAAGCTGAGTCTGGTTGGATTTTGGGTGCCCAGTCCTCTTGTCTGCATGTTATAACAGAAATCACCTGCCTTGTTTCACACTGTGCCCCTCAGCTGTGTCTATTTGTAACTCCTTGCCTCAGTCATCTAGATACACTTGGCAGGCTGTTGACTGAAACAGGTGTTTTCTTTTCTGTACAGTAACCCTGCAGCTGATCGCTCAGTGTCTTGGCCTCAGTCCATTTCTTCAGCAGCAGGAAGAGTAACTTTTCAGTAATAATCTCCCTGGTCAGTAGAACAGGAACACATCCTCAGGGTGGATGCTCAAAAAAAACCTCTCTCCAGAAACAACAAGGTTCCTGTTACTGTGGAAGGGGATCCCCACAATGAAAATTATGTAGTAACTTGTGTACACAGAAAGCCATTTTAGACAACAACAACAGAGACTTTAGCTACTTCACTCAGACACAATGTTGTGCAAGTTACTGAATGTATTTTCTTCACCCACTTTAAACCTATTTTAAGAATAAAACACCTGAGTAACTGAATCCTCTCTTATATAATTAACAGCTGGAAATTACAGCCACAACTACCCGGAGTAGCTAACAGTGGATGGTTTTGGTTGAAATGCAGCTTTCAGGTGTGAGTTTTAATGAGTTCCGTACAAAATGTTTGCTTAAACTGCCATACATGAATAATTTAAAGAGCAGCTAAGGAATTTACAAGGGTAGGAAGAATCTTTTTTTCTTTTCCCTCACGTTGTGGCATTAAGCCTTTCAGATTTAGCCCGGATGGACAGACTGTGCAACATCATCCAGATATCCGCTGGCACAAAATAATGCTGCCTGCCCCAGGCCACACTGTACTCTGAAAAACAGGATCTTTACAGATGCAACAGGGATATAAAAGCTGTGTGGTTTAATTTGAAAAGTGAGCCAAAAGCCACAGAAGCCTCTAATGCCAGAGGAGGAAACAGGTGAGGGGAACACTAGTTAACCCTGAAATGAATCACAATGTGCTTCTAATTCCACATCTGACTAAACAAAGAAGCAAGTTAGATGACCAAAGAGCTAGCAGAATGCTTATTTGAAGAAGACATGACCCTGATTTTTTACACTGAAACAGTTATGGCAGGTGAAGGTAATGGGGTATAGCTTGTCAACCGTAGGGTTAGTTCTGGCAGGCAAATCACGGGTACCAGCTGATAACATTCCTAGAGCTAATCTCATACAGGTTGGTGTGCCATTTAAGATATCTATGCATATAGTTTCTGTAGTTGGGGTGGCTGTAGCTCAGCAGGTAATCTGCTAATCGGAAGGTTGCTAGTTTAATCCCTGGTTGCTCTAGTTTGTGTGCCAAATATCCGACAAGATATTAAGAGCCTGGATTGTTGGAACACCCAAGTTGCTCTCCATCCAATGCATCCTTTGTGAATGTTTCTTAGATAGGAAGCACGTGTATAGAAAAAGGTGCTTATGCGAATGAGACAAGTTATATCAAGTGCTTTGACCCCTTAGGTACTGTAGAAAAGTGCTATAAAAGAACTGATCCATTTGCCACTTACATCCCAGCTAATGCTCTCCCCACTTGAGGCTTTCCCTGTGTGGGTATAGAAGGGTGGGAAGGCCACAGAACATAGCAGTGGTGCCAAATATAAATTGCTGTAGATGGAAATAACAATCCCACTTTACTAACATCTCCTGACAGAAATGCTCTCAAATGGTAACGGCAATCTGGAGACAATCGCTTGGAAGGTGTTAACATTATATCTGTTAAATATTATCCTGTTAGCATTGTGGTGCTAGCATTTGGGTTCAAGTACCCTTGTGAATAGCTTCACAGAGCTGGTGGGACTGAAGACTAAGTTTTATTATCTGTCAGTGGTTTAAATCAAATTCACCATGACAGAGGGGGAAAAAAATTGCACATCTGGAAAAACATCTTATTCTGACAGGACATGTGATACTTTTTCTTCCTTTGTGGATTTTTCCTCCAGTAATCATCACTTTATGAACTTTTTAACTTTAAATCAACAATTGAGCTACACCAGTGTAGGAAGTAGCCGATCACCGGCAGAGAGTCAATACAGTAAGACTGATTTCTCTAAGGCTCAGTTTCCCTGAATGTCATCAGGGGACTGTTGTATTTGGCAGCAAAGTGAAGAGTAAATTCTCCACATGTTGATTTTTTTGGCAATTTAGTTTCATCTCCGCAACCTGAACGTCTGCCATTACTATATATCAAGACTCTTGTCTTGAGTGAAGTTAATACCCATTAATTCAGCCTCCCCTTTCATTTGGCATCAAAAATTGGCGTCTCACATCACACATTACCATTAGAGCTTTGCCTTTGTTTATAGTAGAATATTACACTGGATTTCAACCCGAATAAGAACTTTTGTAAAAGCAATAAAGAGTTGCAATTTTCCTTCGGCAACTTATTTTCTCTAGGCCTTCAGAGATGTTATTATACCTTCTTGTTATGGAAACAGTGAGATTATTATTATTATTGTTAATTTGCTTGCAGCAATGTTTATCATGTTGCACATTAGAGACTTGTCTCTCCTCAAAGCAGCGTTGGAACACAGACACAAGGTTTGTGGGTTTTTGTTTTGTTTTTTTTGCTTTAGTTGGCAGCGTTTCTGCGCTCTTTCGTCACCTCACCAACCACTGTAATGATTTGACTGTCATGATGGTCTTCAGCTTGCAGAGTAAGGGAAGGGCTCCTGTTGGCAGATGTATGGGTCTCATGACGCAAAGCAATCTTACTGAAAGCTTTTTTCATTATAACGTTTTATTTAATGGTCCATTGATGTCTAGATACTATTATAATATATTAGCTGTTTTTGGTACACTGAAGAACATGGGTTATGTGGTTTATCAAAACCAGTGCAATGAAAAACAGGGAAGCTCAATAGGAACTGCTTGGATTCACAGCATGTGAATTTATTCCAAATTAAGGATTTGGATTAATTTCATATCCTGATCAAAAAGGCCAAAATGCCACTTCTGAATGACCTTCCAAATCACAGTATGTGCTGATCTATAGTCATGCTTGGCTGCAAATGAAAGCTGAGAAACTATGAATGACAACATAACAGGAGGATGTGGTGTACCTGAGAGGAGCCTGTATGCAGACTATCTAAAACCACCTCTCATTGTTATCAAATTAACTGCATCTAAGCTATAATTAGAACTGGACTAATAATACTTTATTTGATAACATGCATGCTGGAAGTTTCTTTACTTCATAGATTTCAAAGAAATAGTCTGCCGTTTTGGCAAACAGACTTGTTTGCTTTCTTGCTGGCAGTTTGATGAGAAGATCTCAGTGTCATGTCCATGCTTTGAGTATGAGAGCAGAATGTTTTTAGCTTTGCTTATGATAAAGAACAGCAAACAGTGCTTTACAATATCACACATTAACATGTTTTAACTACTTTCTTTTGCTGTTTTAACATTACTGTAAATCCAGGGATAAACCAATAAACATCTTAAATCAGAAACACTGTGTATAGGGTTGATCTGTTACTCTGGACGATTGGTTGTATTTCACAGTCAGTATAAGAGGTTTGAATTGCACTGCAATCAGAAGCAGATGTATTCCTTTAGCTGACAAACTGCGGGCCGAGAGACTGACATGAAGCCAAAACCAGTTTCCCAAAAAACGTTTCATTTTCAAGCTTACTGTATACCTCAGGATTACAGAAAGGAAACACGCACATGCACACCCAGACACACATTGGTAATTCTCTAATAGTTTCCTCATTTGAACTCTTACCTCAAATAACCTCATCCTTCATCTGAGAATAGAAAACCTGCTGCCACAAATCATTTTCCTGCTGTCACTGCAACTCTGCAGGCTCCTAACAAGTAATTCAAACAGCACGTGCAAACACACGAAGGTACCGTGTACAGTGCATGCATTTTCCCGCACACACCCACACTAATTGCTAGCGGGATGTAACAGCAGGCAAAGTGTGACAAAGATGCCAAAGGACGAAAAGCCAAACTTTCACAAAAACAGATTCAGAAAGGCAGGAAGTCAGCCAATCATCGGCAATTCACCAGTCAGGCATTTAATCAGTAAAAAAACAGAATTCAGCCCATCAGTCAAACAAGATGATACAATTCATCTACTTAGAGATAAAACAGTTTATCACAATTACTGCAGATTCTTTCATGTTTGCACAGTGAATTATTTTGGTCTGTTTGTTTTGGGAAGCCACAGGTAAATGAATCCTTTACTGTTAACATCGTGCCTTTCTGCCAGTTTTAGAGCACTAAAGGAGATTTGAAGTCGAAGATTCCCCACTGGCTTTTGAATGCAGCATATTTAAAAACCTTTGCAGTGTTACCATGACACTGAGAAATATTAAAAGTTGACAAGATGCACTTTGGATCCAGAAATCTAAAAATTGTGGATGCAAAAGGTGATGCGAATGAAAAGACAGCCAAGTTGTGCGCATTCTGCAAGTGATTGTTTCTGCCCAAAGTCTTTGAAGACAGACATCTCTGATGCAAGGGTTTTTAAGTTTCTCATCTTTCTATCTTGCTCTTCTTCTTGCCTCGTTCCTTTCACAGTGGAAACATTGAGTCAGCCACTTCCAAAGAGCTCGTGTGATTTTATTTGGTTACCACAACTTACTATGCTGCTTCTCAAAAATAGCTTTCAAAACAAGGCTACACTTTCAACCACACACATACACACACTGATGCACACAATGCAAAATGACTCAGGTTTTGCTACATTATTTTTCTATCTACTATTACCATCTCTGTGGTGTCTGTGCCACTTTGAATTAAAGTGTTTTTCTTTTCTTTTTCAGTTGTCTCTCTTTTTTTAAAAAAAAAAAAGCTTTAAAACAAAAATATGCCATGGGTCTTACATGCATGCTATAGCTTCACTTAATCACATACCATTGCTAAAATAAATGTAAAATTTAAGTTCTGAATGCAAAAGTACTGCAACCAAGTATTAACAAGTTCCTGTTCCTGTAAAAGATGTCTTTACTGTCAGCTTGAACATCTACTCATTGATCTTGCACAATCTGTCCAAACTGACATTCATAGAGTTGCACTGGGAAATATGCATAATAACGGCTACAAATACTTGCATAACAATGCCCAACTCTTGCTACTGAGTTGTGTCATGGTCCTGGGCCATGTGGGCCCAGTATTCTTAGTTCCTTGTATTTTTGTATTTCGTTCCTTATTTAGGCCATGTTTTCTGAGTTGCCCTGTTGTGTTGTTCCCTAAGTGTTTTCCCTTCATGGCTTTTACCCCCTGTGTGCCCCTCTGTGTATCTGTGAGCCCTCGTCTCTCCTTATGTTTTATTCCATGTTTCCCCTGCCCATTATGTCTAAGTTCTCCCCGTGCTCTCTCTCCCCCCTGTGTGCCCTCTATGTATTTATGAGCCCTCGTCTCCCTTTGTGGTTGTTTCATGTTTCCCCAGCCCGTTATGTCTGTGTTTTCCCCGTGCTCTCTCTCCTCCTGTCTGAACCTCTGTGCCTGTACATGTCATGTTCAGTTCACCCCGCCCTGTCTCGTTATGATTATCAGTGTCACCTGTGTTCCCCGTGTGTGCCCACTTTCCTCGTTTACCCTCTGTGTATTTCTGTCTGAGTCTCCCTCTGTTCGGCGTCGCATTCTCCCTCATGCTGTGTGTGATTCCCCCGTGTTTCCTGGTGAGCTTTATGTTAGTTTTTCCCAGTTTAGTTTTGTATCTCCTATTATCTTTTGTCAGCAATAAAGCTGCTTTTTGAGTTCATCCCCGTGTGTGTGAGTTTTGCATTTTGGGTCCTCCTCCTGCCTGCCACACAGCCGAGCCATGACAAGTTGAAAGATTTAATTTTTTTTCTGTGTACTTTTTCTGTGTGTACTTGAATAATGGGTGAAAGGTTGGGGTGTTCTGAATACCATTCTTTTGAGGGCTTTAGAGAGGTGGTGGTATTCAGAAACAAATAGTTACCATAACATTAATTCACCATTGTCGCTATATTTACAAGTAAAATGATTCCTCTCAGAGAAAGCTCGAAGCACCAGATTGGGTGAACATCACAGTGATGCAGTTCTCTGCTATCTCACTCGAGAAACGGAGGGAAAGCGGTGCTAGCATTGACCTAGAGATTTTATGTTATCCTGAGTGGGGTAAATATTGATAAAAGGCCATGATAAGTTGCCAAATCTTGCAGTAATAAAGTAAACTGAGGTGTGGTGTTGACTGCCATGACTGAGAGAAATAGGTGATTATGCATTTATAAAGATTTATATTAGAAACCTGAAATTAGTCAATATTTCAAATGAGTCAATAGTGAAATATTTGAAGCCCCCAAATAGAAAAAAAATGTATTGATGCTGAAATAACTTTCCTCTCTCAGTGACTACTGTCCTAGTTTCTTTGAAACTTTGAGACATCAAAGTTCCTTCCGTTACAATAGCTGACAGCAGAAATTGATAATGGTGTTTAAGTTCAGAAAACGCCTTTAACAAAACAACTGTTCAGCTAGCAGGCCATAAACAGGCAGAACCTACGGCAGGCACTGTGTAGTCACAGAAACAGGCAAACCTAGATGGTTAAGCAAGGGTTAAAAATATTGTCCTGCCCTTTGTCTTTCATACACACTCAATCACTCTCTCACACACACACAAATAAAAGCAGCCAGCCAGTGACACCCAACTGGTCCAGAGTGTTCCTCAGAGTTATTTCTGTCTTCAGGACAAAGGCTTGTACCTCTTACTGAAAGACAGTGTGTGTTGGGAGTTTCTGTAAGCGTGCATGTGTGTGTGTGTGTGTGTGTGTGTGTGTGTGTGTGTGTGTGTCTGCGTGTGTGTGTGTGTTTGGACAGGATAATTAGACCTTGTGCTTTGCTCCCTTAGAGTTCTGTAACCGCAGGTTTGAGCCATAATGAATCTACACTGTCACGGACACTGGGCTGTCGCACCACACACACACACACACACACACACAAACACACATGGGCATGGACACCATTTTGGGCATGTTCACAGAAGTCTGAAAACAAACATGCACACATTGTGTAAATGTTTGACAGAGACAGAGAGACAGATATAAAGACAGGGAGGAAGAGAGAGAGAGATTGGATGGATTAACTGAGGGCAAAGGAGAAAAAGCTAAGTGTGTGGAAGATTACTAAAAAAACAAATGCTTACTCATTACATTTGAGATTATACACTGCTGCATATGTTTTCCAGCAAAATAATTAACCACTATAATATAGTATGGTTGCATGGTATGTTACAGTAGTAAGTGCTTTTCAAACTTCTCAGGCAGTAAAGTGAACTAAACCCAGAGTCTGTGTCAGTGTAGCGTCTCTGTGAGTCACTCTGCAGTCTGAAGTGAGGCAGACTGTTTCTTATCCTTCAGGCATCTCTTAGGCTTCAGGCAATGAAGTCGAATAAAGCTCTTCTGTCAACCTTAGCAATGCTGGCAGCTAAGTGTTCAAAAGTAATGTGATACGGGCTGATAATAATGTTTTTCATTTTGAAGCTAAAAACATAATAAATTCCCCTATTAAGTATAAAATTTTGTTAACTGGATCCTGTTTTCATAGATATTTCAAGACACCTTTGGATCAGTGACTCGCAATCCTAAATTGAGGAGTGCCAAAGAAGCAGGGTTGCGAGATGAATCTAAACAGGGTGGTTGGATGTGTCATTAGTTTTCCTGATCATAACCCAGAGGTCTGGACAGCTTCAAGCTCAACTGTTGTCCTGGTGGTAAGAGTTTAAGTTCATTCTAATCTTTCTTATAACTGTTATAATGTTTCACACACGACCAGAAACGTAATTCTAATAACTATAGAAGAAAAGAGCATATCAGCAAAGTCACATAAGGATAGATCATCTTGGAACCGTGATTTACCAAATGTGACAATCCGTGTACCATGTACCAAATTTTGTGGCATTGTAATTAAAAACTGTTTGGAAATTTTGGTAAAAAAACAAACAAAATGTCAGCATTTTAGATCCGCTGGAAGAAAAGTTAGAGGCCCATCAACATTAGTAGAAATCATTCTCTGTGGAGCACGTAAATGTGCAGAAAAGAAGACTGATAATTTGATCTTATATTTTTAGATGGTTTTATTGGATCAGTAGAGATCCAAAAATGTATGTGAAATAATGCAACTTGAAGAAATGCTCACAGCCGGCTTGGCATTTTTGAGTTAAGGAAGCTGGAAGTGAAAACTGTTTTAGTTTTAAGGAGCAACAGGTCAAAAGGGTGTAGGGTTGCAGGCAGTCACACCACATGCTTTAATCACCTCAGTTCAACCCTTGTCTAGCCCGGCTGTACTGGAGCCAGATGATTCATCATTTACTGCTGTGTCGGTTTGATTACGGTGTAAAGTTCGTGGCAGTGCTGAAGACTTCTTATATTTTCTTGTATTCAGAAATCTTCCTAAAGTTCAACTCTCCAGGTCACTTCAAGGATGCAGTCCCACCAGGATATCTCAACGCAGACACAGCCACTCACAAACACTCAGATAAGACATAAGAAACCTGAGGGATGTGAGAGAACATCTGTTGAGAATTTGCTTTCTGAATTACACGAGAATGGAGTGCCATTTGAGTTCACCGGGTTGAACAGGTGACTCATAATGCAATAAGGCTATTTTAGAGCCTGCATGTCTTCCCCCTGCTCTCTCCCAGCTTTCCTGTCATAATAAAGGCTTTAAAAAAACCATAAAAAGAATGCTAAATGTAAAACTTCAATATTTGAAGTGGTAATAATTCACATTATTCAGATAGATGGATTTAATTATCTTTAAAAAATGTCTTGTTGCTGACCTTCTGAAAATGTAAGTATTTTGAGTGACCAGTAGGACGTACTATGAAGCATGCTCAACATAGCCAGGATTTCTTTGTATCAGCTGGCTTGAAAAAGTCTAAAATCTAGTCAGAGAAAACTGGTATCACAATGGTGGTTATCGGATTTGTTTGTTAACTCGGGCTTTCTGCTTTAGGCTCTTAGTGCGCTCACATAAAGCAAAGCTTCTGATGGGTCATTTGACTCTTCTGCGCAAAATAGATCAACTGAGCACGAGGTGCTACAAGAGGAACGGGTGATAGATATCTATAAAGAACAGAAATAATATAACAGTAAAATACAACCCTGCAGCTGCAAAGTAGACAAGAGAATTACGCTGCAGAAAATCATTAATTTTATGAATTAATTGTCATCACAAACTCACAGTGGTAGAAAAATATATCAACATGAGTTCATATGTTTATTTTACTTCTTGGTGCACTCAGATGTTTATTTCTAATGTTGAAACTTAATGCTTTTAAGGTTGATCAGTGTACTCTTATTTCAGCTACTGTTCTGTTTCATAAAGATGCATCGACAGATAGCCCGATCTTTTTGTAAACCGCATATTTCTTGTAAGACTGCTTTCATACTCTCATCCTTGCAAAACTGCAAGATAACTATGATTAAAAACTGGAAAAAAGATCTCTGACAATCATTTCTCACCAGTTTCACTGAAACTTGAGCAGTTTCTCTTTCACTGTTTATTACAGCTGAATTTCCTTTTCCTTTTTGTAGTTACCATCATATTACACTGAAATCTGTATGACCTGAGGTTTTGTAATTGCATGCAATTTTTTAAATTAGCTATAGCTCAAGTAGATTAAACAGCACTTCACTCACGATGACCTCCTTGTATGCTTTCTTTAGTGGATAAAATCCAGACATCAGAAGTGTGCCTGTGTCGCAGTCCTGGTTTTTGGAAACTAGAGCTAATCAAAATGCGCACTGTTGTCTCAATATGTGGGATGAAAGGCGAGGGATTAAAACTGTGCAATCACCCATAAAGTGAGAAACCTGGTCAACCTTATGTGTAACCACACATGTGCATTTATACACTGCAGCATCAACACCTGGCAAGAGAACAAGGAACAAGTCTCCACGTTCCTCTTTTCTCCGTCTCATTATTGTTCTACAGCAAGAACAAACACACCTGCACTTACTTTCTGGATGATTCTGCAACCACGTTCACAGATGATTTCCCACTAAGACACACTGGAAAAAAACACACACACGCGCACACCTATCTCTTCCTGTCTTCCACAGCAGTGCGATTGTGTGACAAGGTGTTGAGTCACAGCCTTAACTCATTTTGTTCTCACATGTATCCAGCCTCTTTGTGTTTAAGTTTGTTTCGAAGCCGTTGAGGCCATGGCAGGCTCACGCCACTGACGCTTATCACGTACTAAATCCCAGCTCGTGGGACTGTTCACATATGGACTAAATTAAATACTTTCCCCGACGTTAGTGCACTGAGTTGTAATACTGTAATCTGTTAAGCTCTTGAGTTCAACCAGTCTCACCTACCTTAGTGAAAACAGCATAGTGACATTATATTTTATTAAGGCAGATGGAGTTAATTCATCAAAAAAAAAACAAATAAAGGTAAATGAAGGCTTTCACTTTATCTCGTTAGCACTTACATTACAGGCTGGGTGCTGACATATTGTTTGGTGATGCTGGCTATAAAACTAAAGGGGCTGGAGGCCACTGTTCATGAGGAAGTACTTTTTGTATTATGTATGTTTCAGATGTTTATCCATCCATTCGCTTCCGCTTATCCTTTTCAGGGTCGCGGGGGATGCTGGAGCCTATCCCAGCTGTCATAGGGCGAGAGGCGGGGTACACCCTGGACAGGTCGCCAGTCTGTCGCAGGGCTAACACATAGGGACAGACAACCATTCGCATTCACATTCACTCCCACATTCACAGCTAGTGGCAATTTGGATTATCCAATTAACCTATCCCCACAAGCTGCATGTCTTTGGACGGTGGGAGGAAGCCGGAGTACCCGGAGGGAACCCACGCAAACACGGGGAGAACATGCAAACTCCACACAGAAAGACCCCAGCCTGATGGTGGAATTGAACTCAGAACCTTCTTGCTGTGTGGCTACCCACTGTGCCACCGTGCTGCCTTGTTTCAGATGTTATGAAACAAAAACTACAACATGGGTGTGTCAAGGCTATATACAGTCTGTCTTTTACCACAAGCACTGCATATTCCTTCATTCAACTATAAATCTCCACACATGTGTGGCATTAATATATGACTTAATGAACCGATCAGTCTTACTAAAGTGGGCTATAGTAAGCTAATACTTTTGAGGAACATATAGAATCAGTCCCACAAACTACAGGTCACTTTAACATCAGTAATTTAAAATGTTGATTAAACTGACTGATCGAAAAGTCAGTGTATTTATTTCTTTAAGAGCAAAAAAACCCCTCCCAAACTGATAGTTATATCATAAAGGTATCTACATGCAATAGAACTAACATAGCCTTTACTTTTTTTAACATTAAAAAATGCAACTTTATGTCACTTACATATATGTAAAAGTAAACTATATTCTGCCTCATTGGGTATCGCATCCTGAGCTCCTTTGTTTGGGCCTTTAATCAGTCACAGTGCCTTACGTTTAACGTTTGACCTTCCTGTGCAAGCTACGTAAGCTTCAGTGCTTCAGTGCAACTGCCAGTTAGCCGAGTAGATTAGGGTGAACGATCACAATGTCAGGACAGTGGATAACATCCCCAGCCTATTTCTTTGTAAGTTTGTTAAGTTACCTAACACACATGCGCTCACTTTCTGGTTGGTTCTGCAATCAAGATAACGGAGGCACTAAAATACACACACGTTCCAAACTTGTGTGACAAGGTGCTGAGTCAGAGCCTGTACTCTGCTTTCCTCACCATCTTCAGCACTGAATAATGGAAATTGCTCACAGAGGATGTGAGAAACACCAGCTTTTTTACTGCTTTTTTACTGAAAACATTCCAAAATCATGACTCCCGTAGCTGAGTAACTGTATGGTCAGTGATTACAGCACTGGCTAATTTAGGTTTGTTTAGTGTGTGGGGGAGGAAACCTAAACATTAGAATGCTGAGAAATATTAACAAATGTTGAAAAATAATTTTTTAATCATTGATTTCTACATTTGTGCTTGTTTATATTACTAATGCATTAGCAGTTTACACGGCTGAATCTCTAATACGTAAGCACAGGGTCACTAGAGATCAGATATATGAGTTGGTTAGGAAAAAATGCAGAAGCAAAGTTGCAGAAAAGGTTCACTCTATTCCTGTTTGCAGCTCATTAGTTACACAGACAAAAAAAACACTCAGTGAGTGAAGCAGATTTCTCATGCATCAAAAGACTCGAATGGAGACTTGCAGCTTTGTAACTGTTAAGCTTTTGACACTGAGGGAGTGTTTTAAGCTCCTTACTGAGATATAATAGGCCTGTCATGCATTTTTCTTGACTTCTATTTTTTAACCCATTTCTGTGATGAGATTAAAGTGAATTTAAACTAGATCATGTTTTCTCCTCGCTTCCTCTCTGTCTTCCCAAAGCTCCAGTCAGCTCTTTGATAGAGGAGTAAATAAAGCCGGAGTGATGCAATATGCCGAAATATTGCCAAGGAAAAGGAGCCAAGAGGAAATTAAGTCTGATTACAACTTCACAACTGCACCATTCACAGGATTTATACTCCCAAGAATAATATGAACGTCTCTTTAGCAGAGCAATAGTCAGAATACTGCAACTGCAATCTCATGGAACAAGTACCGAAGCAAGCAAGGTGATAGGAATTTTCTTAAACCTGTATTTTTTGTGTGTGATTTGGCCTAAAGGGTATATAGTAGGAAGTTTCAAGAATGCTGTAACTGAGAGGCTAGAGCAGCATAGCATGCAGAAAATATTTAACATCTCAAATGCGATATATATTAATAAACTGAAAAAGCTCTGATGAATTTCACCTTCGGCATTTACAAATACATCTATGTAACATATGTGTTTTCGTGTGCTGCATAATGAACTTCTTTCACTCTCCCCACATTAAAAGGTCAATTTGTATCACAAGGTTTATTTTTGTTTCTTTTCAACTTCTGTAAACATTGCTTTCTTTCTCTCTACGCTTAACCTATCCATCACCTGCTCCTGCACTGTTGAGGTTTTTCTATCATTAGGCTGTTTTCCTGTTTTTTGGTATGTTTTTTAACTACAGTGGTAACTGTGGCATCTGGATTTTCTGCAGATTCAGGCTGTCTGTTCGTGTAATACTTTGATCACAGGTCTTTTTATTTTTATCAACCAAAGCAGAGTGGAAATGACCAGCTGCTAAGAGACTCTGATCACACACACACACACACATTTTGTCCTGTTTTTTTTTTCCTTTCTTGTTTCCTGCCCTGCTGAACATGTGGTTCATTTCAGCAGCATCCAGCTGCAAATCTGGATTCACAGAGAAACACTGAATGAAAAAGGCAATTTTCCAACAGCCTATATATTTTTGAGTTGCTGAGATGAGATGATTTGGCAAAAGTCGTTTATATCCTTTAGTTAATGGCAGTCTTGTCTGTCAGCTGATCAGCTTCACTACCACAGCTGCAGGGTGTTCAGCCTTCTGGTCAAGAGATGTAAAAATGTATCCTGCTGCAGGCTGGTTTTAACACACATATGACTTCTTTCTCTCTCTCACGCACACACAGAAATAGTGTCAGTGATCACTAACCCTTTGCAATAGGAGATGATTATACTCGTCTCCTATTCGTCTGAGCTGTTGTCCGAATGTCTCTGCCTGCATGTCCCCTGCTGCGTTTTGCTGCCACGTCCTAGAGGGGCTGGGTGACGGATCTGCAACACAAAGTAAAAAGAAAACATGCCATCTTTGCATATGATGATCAGGTAAACAACTGTTATACATCCTGCGTGTCAGTTCCAGGGTGCAACAGCATTAACTCACATGATCTTTCATTACATTTCTGAAGAGGTTAAATGCTCAAAACTTAACCACCGAGACAAAATATGTGTTTATTTATGCTTCATATAAGTGAAGCATAACCAAAAAGTATTTGGAGCTTTATTTGTGGTTAGGGGTTCAGACTTGAAAACACTGTGAAACTTCAGCACAAAGATATTTGAAATATGACTTGTAAGATTAAGAGAAACCACAAAGGAACACAGAAACCGAGCGCATGTATTTACATAGCTTTACATACGAGGTGTTTCAAAATGGCGGCTCTCTGATCGTAACTTATGTTAACAATAGGTTGCCCAGAAAGAAAATAAAGTCCTTTTGGGCATCACCGGGCACATGGCTCAGACTGTGGTTACACCAAATTCACTGCAGCCAAGCTAAGTTCCTTTGAACTTGATTCACTTGTTGATATTGAATCTTTAAAAAAAAACATGAACAGATGTAACAGAAAAGCACTGTAACTCAAACCTTCATCGTTTTTTTTTTTTTGTTGTTGTTGTTGTTGTTTTGGAGAAAATCATATGTGATGTGCATGTTCGGCTTTCCCGCCAATCCATGACTGCTTTTATCAAAAAAACACACCAATAAACTCCTTTTAATGGTAAAATTTTGAAGAAACTATACGACAGACAAAGAAGAAAAACAATCAGAGTGTGATTCATAAAGTGAGACTCCTTTGGTTTTGACCCAGTTCAGTTTATTTGATGTTATAATCGATGCATGCTCACAGTGACATAATAAAAACCCCAGAGGAGATGTAAATCAGGGTACTTATTCAACGAGGTGAGACAGAATAGGTAAATGACAAACATATTTGTTAATTATTAACAGTAGAGAAGGTTATCAGACACATTTAGTGCACTTTGAGTGCTTCATGGTGTTACAGTTGCCAGCTGACCAGGATGAGGAAAAGTGCGAGTGCGTTCATGTGTCAGTGCGCGTGAATGTGTGTTTTCGTGGTTAATCTGTTAGATTTTCAGTCTGAACTACAATACGATTATGAAAGGCTCTGACCTCTTACCGATCTCCGCTTATGACTCATGCACGCCATTATGAAACCCAGACTTAATATTTCTCACATCCTCTGATATTGACGAGACCAATACAGCAATCAATCCATCAAGCTGCTGACTGCAGCATCAGCAAGAGGGATTTTAATGGCGATATGGGCAAGGAGCTACGCTACAATGCCTCAAAGTGTAATAAATGCTGAGTAATCACTGAATCTCACTGATTTATTCGGGTTTGGAAGCTACGAACGGTGCAGGTAGGCGATGCCAGGATGCTCAAGACATCAAATAATGAATTTTAAAACACAAAACAAGAACTCCTATGAAGTTTTGCATATGTTACTTGTTTCCTCCTTTCAAAGATTTCTGTACTGACGTCCAAGATGCTTTTAAGTAACACTGCATGTACTTAGCGGGTTAAATACTGTATCATGCACGAGGACTTACTTTATCAGGATGTTCCTTTGACAATGACCACAATAACCAAAACGACAGTTATACATAGTATACATGATGATACTGATTTTGTATAGGAGCAGTTCTAAGACATCAACCTGGCTGCTGTAATGCAATCTGCTGACAACCGATTTTGGCTCATAATCCACAGTTTGCTCATGCCGAAGGGCATTCAGTTAAAAAGCAAAAAACAAATGCCAGCAAACAGTCGCATCTTAGGTCAAAAGAGTACCAGAGTAACCTGAATAAATAGTGAATTCCTCTAACAGACAGTAAGTCGGCTTTGTGCAGCTCAGTAACTTGAATTTCAGCTAAAGTTTATTTGAAAGATCAAAGCCTCAGGCAAAATCTATCTTTGTTCCATCCAGCCCTGAGGTTGTATTATAATTAGACTGTGTTAAGGACAAAAACTCACAAGAGGCATCTGTTTTGCTCTAAAACTGAAGAAACCTGACTGCACTGCGAGTGTGATCTTCCTGCTGCTGCAGGAGGAAGTACTGCGATGTCGAGCAGCAACAACAAGATAAACAGATCTTCCTTAAGCCCCTGCACCATATCTAACACACAAACAAGTTAGCAATCTTGATAAGTGAGACTTTTGTGTGTGATTGGGGGGACAATGTGTAACTTATTGCACAAGTCAGTTTGTGTTTATTGGTCCTATCTTGCAAATGCAGTGGACTGATTGAGATGCAAGTTACTGTCTGCATCTTACAAAAGACCTGAAGCCTATTTTGGCTACTAAACACACATACTGAGTCCTTTTTTGAGTGGCTTACTTAATAAACAACACGTAACCACACACATGGACTGCTCTGTTTTGACTGCTATCTTGTCTGTCTGGCTTCAGTGAAAGAGAATAAAAGAGACACAAGGCAATCAGCAAAGCTACTCGCTGCTATTATGAAAAAGAATAGCGACACATACAAAGCAGAGAATATGCTCAGGTTTTCAGAAGTTTTATTTCAGCCTTAGGAGATTACTTTGATATTTACAAAAAAATAAAACCCCATTGTGTTTAGAAAAACAAATTGAAGGATTAAAGCTGAGATGTAAACAGAGAGGGTTAGACTGTAATGTAACGTAACCGCACAATTTTACCAGTCTGAGCAAAACAAATAGGTTTATTCTCATTAAGATGACAGAACAGCATTATTCCATAGAAGATTTATTTGCCTTCCACTGCAGCAACACTGTGAAGGCATTTACTCTGTTAGTACTTTTATCTGTTTTTTGTTTTTTTTTGCCAAGTTTTAACCTCCTGGCAAAATTTTGTTTGTTACCAAGCAACAGGATGGGCAACTTTAGCCAACAGCATCACAGCTAAAAGTATGAGCCTTCTGTTTCTAAGCTGTGCTGATGTAAACAAGACAACTGGAGCACTATTTTAGACCAGTGATGCTGGAGGTGGCAGTTCTTTCATTTCTGTTTGGGATTGAAATAAACAGAAAACAATAAAAATAGGATCCAGGCTGTGATAACCGATAAAAACATTTTGGGGAATCCCTCAATGTATGCTCAAAACCGTTGGTCATAAAATTGCTGTGGGAGTATACACTAAATATTTAACGTTTAATGAGCATCTAAATACAACGGTGGCACGAATGATTTGTAATGAGTTTGTGGTATAGAGATTAAAAAATAATATTGGCACAACATTTTAATGTCCACATTTGAAAATGTGTTTATATGATGATATAATCTAAGCTCATAACTTGCACTTCCTGTTTTATAATATTTAAAACTTTATCTGCTTTCATCTTTTATTATGGCAATTTGAATTTCATTTTAAGCTCTTTGGATAAGTTAAACAGCTTCTACTTCTACTTTAGTATCAACTGAACATTCTAATTAACAGCTAACTGACATGTATTTAGTTACTTTACACCTCAATCGATATATTAATGCCATAAAAAGGGAAATACATAAATTCTTAGTAACAACCTGCTAGCATCCTGAAGGCCTCAAATACTGCTGTTACCGGTATGTTTGCAGAGGACATATGGATAAAGGTACTAGCAATAAGGGCCTCAATCCACACTCATCAGATATGCTATATGAACAAAAGTACCAGGCCACCTACTCAGTACACCTGCTGGAGCTGCTCGGCCATGGAAACCCATGCCGTGAAGCTCTGCAGTTATTGAGTCAGCAAAGAGTTGGTGACTTTTACACACTATGCACCACTGCCTTTGGTGACCCTGCTATGTAACTTTATGTGGCTGAATTGCTGTGGTTCCTGCACGCTTTCACTTTGCAATAATACCACTTACAGCTGATCATGCAATATCTAGGAGGGAAGACATTTCAAACTGACTTGTAGAGGTGGCATCAACGTAAGCTCTTTAAAACGATTCATTCTTTCACAAATGTTTGTAAAAGCAGGCTACATGGTTTGGTTAGGTGCATGCTTTTGTGCACCTGTACCAATGAGACAGAAAACACCTGGATTCAAAGATTAAGAGGTGTGGTCCAATACTTTTAGTGTCACATTTAAACACACTCGGTAAGCCTTATGTTTCAGCATACTAAATTAATGTTGAGAAGGGACAAAGTTCTTCATCTTTAACTCAGTGTAACCGAGTACTTTTGATGCCTAAACCTAACCAACAAGAGTCCAACACCAAATGGACACCTTTTCTGCAACAACAGCAGCATCTGAGGAGCAACAGTATTTCACACTGTGGAATGGTATAACCTGAGTCTGCATCAATGCTGATGGAGGCTAAAGTATGACACGAAATTGGTGCAGTTTGGAGAATCAACATGTAGTTCAGCTTATACACATTTTTTTTTAGCAGAATGCAACCCTAGACTATCTAAAACACAACCTGACCTTAACCTTAGTTTATGAATCCTAGAACTGAGCATGTTCTTTGTCAACTTCTGCAATATAATGGGTGAGAGGTGGATCTGACTGTGAAACCCGGGGACACCACATGCTCACTATCATCCACACTTATGATTGACTTATTATTTATAATCAATAAGATTATCCAGGATGAACACTTTTCTTTTTTACTCCAGTAATGACAGTTTACAAAAACTAACTTTATTTTTTATAAATGTGTCCTAAACCAGCAATTACCCCATTGGGTAAGTCTCTTCTGAGGTTGAAGAGCAAAAGAGCTGAGGCCTATTTTCCCACATAGGCTTTTATACTTTACAACTACAAGTTTATTGCCAACCTTCAGTTGCACCCCTACTGGCCATTAAACAGAATGCAGCTTTAAGGTACTTCTGTGTTGTCACTTTTCAAAGCAGGAAACTTCAGCCATCTTTAATACTGTTAAAGCATGCAAACACAGCCCACTTAAATGTGACCAACCAATACTACTTGGACTACAAACTGAAACCAGAAAGATTCCATTACCAAATATCATGCTCAGCCATTGCTCAATGTTTGTGTGTTTCACATCTGCATTTCACCTGCAAGTTTGCTAAGTGATACTTAGCGAACGCTAAATAATGCTTACTTTGAGGAGTCAAGAGTCTTTAAGAGTACAGACTCAATTATCATTATGAAATACTGATACATTATGACTCTTTCACATCATTTTAAGTTTGACTAATAAAAGTGTATATAAATCTGACATCCATTACGCGTGGCAGTAACGATGATGTCAGTAGAAATGTGTTTCTTTAGGTTCACTGACAGGTTCCTACATTGTGTGTGGAATAGTACACACATGCACACATTCCTGGGCATGGCCCTGTTAGTCTAGCCATGAGTCAGGACAACGTCTGAAACAAACCAACATCAGCAGGATTAACAACTCCTAACAGAAACATGGTACAGAATGGTCATCACGCATTACACCATTATGTGTTTGTCTCCCTCAAACCACCAATGTGAAGATGAAAATGACAAACCCTTACAGAGTAAGGGTGGGATTAAGACTTTGAAAACTAATGTGAATACAAGTTGTCACCGTTTCTGCTTTTTTTTATGGGTTTTTTTGTTTTGTTTTTTGCAAAACAAAATCACACATCCAACCTATTGGATCCACCTTTGTCCACAATGTTATAACTATCACTCACCCTTTGTATAAACAAGTCAACAGTTTCCTTTTAAATTAAACCTGAGAATGTTATTCAAATGTATCCTGCAGGTTTTAGAAAGGTTTTACACACTCGAAGGCAGCAGGCATTACTCGCCAGAAAAACAAAGTACTACTACAGTGGAATGAAAACAGAGAAGCAGCAGAAGTGGATTTAGCAGCATGGAGGAGTCATTAGTGTGTTTTATATAAGCATGTTTCCACCTGGATTTGTTGGATTTCTCTTCAAGGGCAAACAGAGTAGCACATGCAGAGTATTAGTCAATAAACCAGAATCTCAAAAACAAAAAAGCAACAGCCTTACTCATGTGAGAATAGCAAGCATAGCACATCAAGGTAGTGGAAAAACGGCTCTCTTTCATGACTAAGCTCTAGAGTGAGAAAGGGGTGAAAACAAACACATCTTAAGTATGAAACTAGATATAAAAACATCCTAAGTATGTTTTTGTTCATCTTTTCACTATCATTGGTAACACTCAACACCACCGACCGCCCAAAGCCCCAAATCTTTGATAGAGGAAACGTGAGGGAACTAGTTGTAGACTCCTATCTAGTTTCCTATTAAGCTGCATACCCACACAGCCGTCTTACGTCCAGGGTAGTCTTTATTGACTGAGTCAGGTCAAACTTTCACCCACACCTATAACAGTATTAGCAGTGCGTTTAGGCATTTAGACAAATTCCTACACTTTAATTTGCATTCTTTATTGTGAGCATGAAAATTGTACTGTGTGCATGTCCTCTTTTACCATCTACAACAACAGCAACATCATGACGAAAGGCGCAAGGCGAGAAACACCTTTACCGTAATGTGAAGTACAGCCACCTTACATTACCAAATGGAGTTCCTGCATCTCGGTTTGTCACTCCATCACTTGGGAAACGACTTTACAAAAAGACACCTGAACATCTTCCACGTGCGTGCACTCACATTAATGCGGGAGTTATACATGAAGAGTCTGTGCTCACCGTGTTGCGTGCCCGGTCCTTCACCGTGCACCTCACCCATGCGCTGCAGGGCGTGTATTAGCACCTGTCCGGTGAGGCTCGGGGTCTGTATCGCTTTGTCAGACATCACTGGCTTCGGGGAGAGCGGGGAGCTTGGCAATGAGTCGCAGTCAGAGGAAAAATATCCACTGGAGGAACGGCGAGGGAAGCGGAATATCGTCCGGCTCTGAAAAACGTCAAAGCTCTTCGGGGTTCTGCACCAGGAAGGCGAATCCGGTTCTCCTCCTCCGGTAGAGCCGCGGTTTAAACGGGACGTTTGCGCTCCTGTGGCACCGACAGGTGGTAGATCTCCTCCGCTGGCCTCCGATGCTGTTACTGCGGTCGAGCCATCGGACGAATTTGGTGGTCTGTTGAATGAACAGAGCGGCACCGTCAGTTTGGCTGGTCATCCCTGTGCTCAAACAGCCAACAGCCTCTCGCTGTTGTTTCGTCTGGAGTTTCAGGCGCACGTATTCCAGCGATCCGCTGGCAGGACGTGACTCTGTTTCCAAATATCCCATCAGAACTGCGGGACTTCTGTCACTTAACTTAATTTTACACACGCGCCAACTTTTTTTCTCTCCTTTTTTTGCCAAATCATAGCAGATGTAACGTGCTAACAATAAGTGACTTTTATGAAACGGTACTGTATTGTAACTTACTTCTCTGTGTAGCTGAAACTCAGATAAGCACAGGGAGTTCAGGAGCGAGTGTTTGGCTGTGCGCTGAGCGTGTTCCTGCTCTGTGGCCCAGGTTTCCTGTCCAACTGGCTGCCCGGTGCGCCTCCATTGTTTGAAAATAAATTTGCTGATTGCGGCACATCTCTGTTTGCCTGATAGGAAAAGCATGAGGAAGCCCCAGAGTGACTTCAGCTGCGTCACAGAGAAACAGCCAGAAATAAATGCGCCGCAACAGACCGCAATCAGCCTGCATATCAGCATTTTCAAATAAGTAAAATATAACAATCTTGAATTTCTCACATCGGTGCTTATTAGCAGTTAATAAAGGGATTTGTGAAATCAAGTTCACTCAAGTAGTCTACTGGTTTCTGCAAAGTCAGTTTATTTAAGGTGATTTGCGCTGAGATAACAACGATTTACACATGTGCCATTTTCCGTTTGGATTACTGAGCTTCAGACTCTCAATGTGACAGTCTTACAAAACAAAATCATGAAAATGATGTTTTGTTGCGGCACTTCCTGTTTGTCCAGAATAAACTGCAGCTTCCTCGGCCCACGAATCCCCCGCTGTAATGACCTGTAGTGCAAGGCGTCTGCCAAAATGAAATTCTAGGCAGACATTTTTTTTATTCGCCGGTATTCGCGCTTTTATTTCGCACATCTCTAATGTAAATATTCATCATAGCGTTGCTTTTAGAGGAGCAGAGGAGGAGCGACAACTGTGTGAACCGGGCGCGATGGCCGTACTTCAACCATATGAAAATTTTTACTTTCCTTGTGGGTTTCAGTACCGATCCGAGCGCCTCCGGAGACAGTTTGCGCACTAGAGAAATAACAGTGACACGTTCGTGCGGCTACTACGCCAAGAGGGAAACAACACAGTGGGAAGGAAGAAAAATCCGCAAAGCCGGTACGAGAACACTAACTCGGTGTGTTTTATGTAGGTGCAACAGGGCAGAAGATGTAAGAAAATTCGCTCGGCGACACGTCTGCACCGAAACTTTATGAACACAAAGAGGTTTCCGTGTCTTCGTGGGTGACGGCTGACATTATCATCGGATAGAAGAAAGTGACCTCTCGGTTAACATATTAGGTTTCACTTAACTATTAAAACACAAACAGCAAAATAGCTGAGCGGCCGTGTGCGCGTACGGCTTTACTCGCTATCCCTCGCATGGTTATCTGCAAAACCAAGTGGTGTCGTGCGCCATCTCCAGTCCTGGGAGTCTCATAGTAGCATGCCCAAACATATCCATTAGTGTCCGTAATTGCCCATTATCACAAGAATTAATGGGAGAAAAGTTCAAGCCAACTAGCCGGAGTGGATAAAAATCTCCCACGCGGGCGTCATCGCCTGACAGTAGCCGTTAAGTAGAAACGCGGACGAACTCTTTAACCTCCCTTAACAAGGGAAAGATGAAACAAAAAAACAAACAAAAAAAATCAGCTCTTCTGAGGAGTTTAAATGGAGAATTGTCGCTTAAATCCTCAACCCACTGAGCGTGTGCTTATTTCTTGAAAGAAGCTGTCGTCACTCTATCGAGCAAATAAAACGCATGTTTTTCCCCTCTCTGCATCCCTGGGGACACCGGCATTGACAGCATCTCCTTTACAGTCAACACAACCGATGTCGGGTGAAACCAGACGTTCACCCGTCTACAGAGTTAGCAGATTAATAAGCTGAACTCGAGCCAGCGCGCCGCGTTGCCAAATATACCGGCGGAGTCAGAGGGTCGCTGCAAAATTCACACCCAAATCCAGATTAATGTAAAAGAAGAAAGTCCCATCAAACACGGGACGGTCGTTTCAAACACCCACTGCACTACTTTGTTAATTGCTTTAGTAACCACTTAGTAGACATGCGTGGGAAGAGCACCTTTGTTTAAAACACCTTTTAAACAAAAATGTCTTCATGGTGATTGCAGTGACATTTCACAATAATATGAATAATTCAAATTTAGATCTACTGATTTCTAGATTTTTCCACAAATCTACCAATATACTAGGCAGGTGTCGGCTGTTTGCAACGTGACACCTGACACAGCGACTGAAACATCTAAAGAGCACGTTTGTAAAGATTTGTGTATTTTTTTTAAGTAACACACATATTTTTTGGAGCCCGTCCTTAAAACTCACCTTGAATGCATTTCAGGATCGTGCCTCTGAGTACATAATCCAAGTAGAGCTTAAAAAAGTAACATGAAAACACAACAAAAAAGAATGAAGTGTTTTAATCAGTCTGCAAACCTGTAAACAAACTCAACCCTTTGTTTGCTTCCTCTCCCTTTCTCTATGTCGCGTCAATAAGGCAAACTGTGCGTAACAGTACACTATCTACTCCAACAGTCGGTCCGCCCCTGGGAGGGACCAATGCTTTAAAGCCTATTACAGCTCTTGAACGACCTCTGTATGTCAAGAGGAGCATTTCCAGTGGCTACCCATGAGGCTTTCTTTGTGCTCAATGTAAGGACACCAATTATTAAAAGTTACAGAAACAAAATTTGCAATGTAATTACAAAAAGTTTTGTTAAACCAAAATTGTCATTGCACTCATTATGCCACAGGCTATCTGGCCCCAATTGTTTGTGTTTATAACTTGGCAAAGGCAAATGATTGATTCCCAAATTTTAAACAAGTGCTGTATGCACGCTGGAACAATGACTGAAAACAGGGAGGGGGCACTCTGTGATCTCTCTGGCACTTTTACATCTGCCTACATTTATACACATTATTCAGTATTATAAGATTTAAGCCTATTGCTGGATTTTTTGGTTTTCCCTTTTTCCACTGCAGGACATTAACAAGATGAAAAATAAATGGTATAATACTTTACCTTCTTCTTTTTGCACCCTTTTTAAAAGGTGCAAGTACAAGTTTGCTCATCCAAGTTTCATAAATCTGGTAAAGTGCACTGGCACAGTCCAGATGTAAGGATTTGTATACAAAATTACAGTACCCATCATTTCTTTGTATTTTGCTAGGAAAATGGGAAATCTGTGCAGCAGTTTTTTATGAAACATCGAAACATAAATGGAAGTGCAGTATATAAGGCAAAAACAAAGTTTCTGCAACCACAATGAGCTTGAAATGCTATGCCATAATTCTTCACTACAGTCTAAACTCTCATAGGTAAGCTTTCTTTTAATTTCTTTACATGGTCTCCAGGAATAGTTCTCCAGTCTTTGTGGAGGACATTCTAAAGCTTCTTTGGATGCATTTGTTGCACACTGCTTTAATAATGCTGAGGTCTGGGCTCTGAGGAGGACAGTCCATGAATGATAATATTCTATTGTGTGTTTTTCTGTCCAGGTATGCTTTTAGCACATTGGCAGTGTGCTTGGGATCATTATCATGCAGAGAAATTGAGCTCTTCAGATGATATTACATAGTGGAACAAAATCTGATGACACCTCCTGCATTCATAATTCCATCAATTATGAGAAGATCAGTACCAAAGAGCCTCCATTGTGTTTTTCAGATGGCTGTGGTCACTCACTGTTATATTTCTCTCCTGACTCCCTCCCTGCATATTGATAATTTGAACTAAAAATTGTAACTTTGGATTCATCGCTTCATGAGATCGATTACCACTGATTTTCAGTTCAGTTTTTGTGTAATTTGGAATACCTAATCTTTTTCTCGCTGTTTCCCTTCCATAAGACAGTCACTTTCACTGAGACCATTTCTGATGAGGCTTCAGCTAACAGTAGATGGGTCATCTGAAAGCCCAGATGCGTTCTCAGGTTATGTGTCAGGTATCTGACACATAACCTGAGAATGCTCACATCTTGATATCTTCGGCCTGTTATTAGATTTGACTAAAGAAACTGGAACAAAGTATCTCTTTTTGCAACACGCTACTAGTTACAAAGTGCTTAAAGATACCATTTAAAACTTATTCATTGCTAAGTTGTCTGGTATGTGTAGACAGTCCAGTGGTTCATCCCTTGAGTTAGGTGCCTTGAATGATTTGTAGTAGTGTTAAGTACCTTGTCAGGTATAAGGTCTGGATTAAAAATGAATGAAAAAGCAGCCAATTCTCAAAGAAAAACTCTAAAAGACATTCAGGAAACTTAAAGAAATATTGCTGAAGAGCACTTTAAAAAAGAAGAACATCTGACACCTTGGAAGCAAAATATAAAGAACTGATTGGTCTCTCAAGGCTTTCGCACTCGGTCTAGTTAAAACTACAGAATGATTTGCAAAATTAACACCTGCCCCTGTGCACCCAACCCCCACACACTTCTTCAAGAAATTCATAAACTGAAATTACTACTACTTTTTCCTTTTAACTGCCATTTGGCCTCATGCATCTTCTGCATTTGAAATTGAGACATTCACAATCTGGATGAAACTGACACCTACACATATGACTGCTAGCGTGAAAGTACACATGAGATAGGACTGCTGTTATGAATCATCGTTAAGGCCGTCTTAGTACCATAACTGTATTCCTTAAGATAGATATTTAAAAAAAAAAAAAAAACACCTAAAGAAGTTAGTTGGGGATGCAACAAAACATGGATTTTACAGTTTATATCTGCACTGCAGGAAGTTCATATATCTGATTCTGATTAACAACATACAGTAAGATAATGGAATGATTCAAACACAGGTAAGAAAAGCTTAAATTCTGGTGTGCCATTCTCTAATTAATATATAATATATTCCTTCACCACGTGACCGCTTAATGATTTTGTTGTGAAAGATCCATAAAAGTCCAAAAGTGTACCTGTAAAAGTTATCCAGTCTCATACTCAAGTTTATCTTCTCAGGTTTGACCAAGCAGCTTCTAGCATGGCTGCTGTATAATCCGCAATTTACTTTGAGAGTTCAAACTTGGGCAGAAAGCAAATGTGATATGAAATATATTAATGAGAGCTTACACTTACACTTTCAAATCAGGTGAGATGAAAGACCGAAAGAAATCTCATCATTCTCATCACTATTTTGCATACAAGAGTGAGTTTGTCAGCACACAGTTTCTAACATCCTTTGATTTCTATTGAAAGAGATTCAGAAGACATTTTAGGAACTGTGGTGTGCTTACTAGCATATGCTGCCACAGTAGGCTTTAAAAATCTAGCAGTTTTATCCATTTCTCTATATCAACCTTTGTCAATTTCTTAAAAAAAAATGTCATGTCGAAGGACCAGCATTTCGACGCACTGGAAGAGATCAAGTGCCCATCACAGAAGCACATGCAAGAGAATATAGCAAGACTTTAACTGAGAAATCATCAAATAGCAGCACAGATAATGGTCCTAAGGGGCATGAGGCGATGACCCTGAGTTGTAAGAATTTGTTTAGATCTTGTTAAAACTTTCAGTTTTTATAGACTTGTTCTCAGAAACCTCTGATCACATATATACATATAATTTAATCAAACAGGTAACCATAAGTTTGTATTGTATTCCTTCTTCAGCTAAGGTTCACACCGTATATGAGCAGACATTTGACATTTACACATTTCTACTGCATTCAGACAAGTCTCCCATCTCGTTGCGAGCGCCTGCTCTGTATTGTGCACAGTGAGGCGCGGAGGAGTTTTGCTGCAAAATGGAAAAGTTGCATTACAGTATCAACTGCCAAGAAACAATAAGGGAGGCCCAATCTACACAACTTCAGCACCTGCAGTGATAAAGGACTAAGGGAAAAGTTGCACACACGTATGCACAAACACACACAGACAAATCAGTATGAACAGACAAGAGTGAGACACTCAGTACCATTTGCATGTAATCAATACCAATCAGTTGCTCAGAGTGTGGGAAAAATGTGTGTGAACTGCTCTACAACTCTGCCTTTTTGTGTTCATTGGGAGGCTTACAACTCTGTTTATTGTGATGATGATGATGCAGGTGATATTGTCGATGGTGCCAGTGATGAGAAAGATAATATAAAGAACTACGAGACCAAAATAGCAAGAGTGGTAAACAACATAATAACCTTCATCTTCATCAAGTGTTTTACAAAACCCACCTGCTGATAACTGGTTATAAGTCAAATTGAGCAAGATAAAAAAAATATATCGATAAGAATATATTTATGAATATCTTATATCAGTGGTTTTCAGCACTATGGTCTAATATAATTACCATTTATGTAGTGCTACAGAATTTATAATTTGTTGGTTTAGTCACAAATCCCTTTGGAGTTGTGTCAGGAAGGGCATTCACCAGAAAAACTTTGCCAAAACATGAGGAGCTACCGGGTGTGGTGAATATGGGAGCTTTATCTAAATAAGCTGCTTTCATCTGGTCCCTTAATCACAGGGGGTCACCACATGTTAGATTTTTATACCAGATGCCTTTTTTGACACAACCCCAAAGGGATTTGTGTGTCCTCTGGGGATCAAACCAGGAAACCTTTGCTTGTTAGGCAAATGTACAAATCACTACACAATGGAACCACTAAATACACACTGGCTAATGAGCATGAAATTAGGTAAATACTTTAATTTCGTGTAATAACTTTAACAATTCCTTGATTATAATTTAAAATGGTTTTATTACTGCAACAATGCCACGGGCAGTAACGCCTGAATAAAAGAAAGTTAAAATAAAATGTGTGTGTCCCTGATTTTGTTTGATATTAAAACACACTAATTATTTCCATTGGCTACTTTTGAATGGTTCAATAAGTACAGTCTTGGATTCTTCAGACCGTATTAGAAACATGTCTAGATTTCTTAAATTGACAAAGGAATTTCTACAGACTGGAATCCATTCCCCAAAGGCCTATGTATTTTTATTCTGGCTCATGTTACATATACTCATGTCTGCTGAAAGCAATGAACAGCCATGACCCTGAAAACACACCATCATTATGTTTCTTTTAGCAAATGAGCAGAAAAATTTTTTTCTCTCTGATTTCTTAGTTTATATATATTTGTTACATTACAATGTTACAGAGAACCCCAGTAAATAAAAACATTTTAAATCATGATTTCATTTACCAATGGAAAAAAATATATCTAAACCCAGACCTACCCTGTGTGAAAAAAACGAGTGACTCTTTAATCTAACAACTTTGCAGCAAGAAATGCAATCAAGCATTTGTGATATCTGGAAATGAGTGTTTCACATCTCCGTAGAGGACTCTTCTTTGCAGAATTGCTTTAGTTCAGCCACACTAGAGGGTTTTTGAGCACAAAGAGCCTGTTTAAGGTTGTGAAAAGCATTTCGGTTGGATTTAAGTCTGATGTTTGACTGGGCCTCTCCACTTCATTTTTCTGAGCCATTCAGAGGTGGACTTACTGGTTTGTTTTCGATGTCCTGTTGCATAACTGTCAGGATTCTCTGTTAGAAAGCAGAACTAATGGTTCCATCACTTACAGCAAGTCATTCAGGTCCTGAAGCAGGAAAGGAGCCCCAGACCATCAGACCAACACCAACATCTTTGACTGCAGGTATGGCATTCTTGCCAAATGTGAGCTGAGCCATTGTCTTGTTTTAGTGGTTTTCACTTTGGAACGCTCCCATTTTTCCTCAGCCTCTTTCTTATTGTTGAATTATGAACTCTGATCCTAACTGAGACACGTGATATCTGCAGTTCTTTAGTTGTTGTTTTGGGTTCTTTTGTGACCTCATGGATGAGCCATTGTTGTGCTCTTGGACTAATTTTGGTAGGCTGGTCAATCCTGGAAATCATCACCACTGCACCACTGTTGCAGTTTGAGCCTCAAAGCCTTAGAAATGGCTTTGTAACCCTTTCAGACTGATAAATGACTTTGTTTCTCAGCTATTCTTGAGTTTCTTTTAAAACTGATGGCATGGTATGTTGCTTTTAGAGATCTTTTAGCCTGCTTCATTTTGCCAGACAGGTTCTACTTAAGTGATTTCTTAATTCCACAGGTCTGGCAGTAACCAGGCCTGGGTGTTGCCAGTAAAATTGATCTCAGCTTTCTAAAAACGATGGTTTCTTCATTCATGATTTAACAATGAGCACAATTACTTTATTAAAATAGGGCTAGGTAGCTTTGGATGTAAGTGCGACAAAAATGAGAAATCAGAAAGGGAGAATAAAACTTACTAAGTTTTATTATACAACCTCACCTGTACTTACAGGTGTCACCATGCTAACAAGCTAAACTTAGATAAGCACCTCGATAAGTAATGTGCTTTCAAGGAACAGCATGATAGCATGATGACATTTTTTAAGGTGGTCATAGAAGCTGGGTGGAATTAACATGCCATCAAGGTAATTGAAATACACGTGGCCTTTGTCACGCTATCACTTCTGCTGAGTTAACAGAGGGGCGAGATAAGAAAGAGAGACGTTCACGCATGGCTGATTTCACGGCTGTTAAAGTGCTTCCCGCTTTACAATGATGTTTGTGGCTGCCTGCGCTCTCCTCAGCAAATCGGTTTAAACAGGCAAATCATTGTTGGAGCTCAACACTGCAGGAACACTGAAACTTTCAGCTGCCCCCAGGGAATTTAACAGTAATTACAGATTATTCACTACAGTCGACACAATATACACACAAATAGCTGTTAATTCTACTGCAGTGCCAACTCAGCAATTCTGTCATACTAACAAAATGATGGCCATAGGTCGCCTGTCTATATGACCTGATAAATAGTAGGTTGGGGGTGACAAATATTTCACAGTTTGTCCACAAACTCTATCAGTGTTATAACAGTTATTATGGCAGTCCACTCCCCCAGGCATCAGTTCCCTATTGAGAAACAGGAGATATTAACAGCTGCACCCTCAGTAGTTGCTGGTAATGTTGGTAATAAACAAATTAAAGCTTATTTTACTGCTGTGATTATTGTCACTGCACTAAATATGTTGCCTCAGGACAGGCTTCATTACAGCTTATCGACCCAGGTGTTAGTCAATGAAGCATTGAAAATTTGAGTCAGGCTTCTCGCTGTTTACTCAGCAAGAAAGACACAACTTATAGTGTACAGACAGGACTCTTTTGGCCTTGAAAACCTATATATTCTATTTAAATATATGTACATAGAAGCTTTTTTTCTTTTTTTAATCAGTCAAGAAAGTAAACATTAAGCAAATATACTTTAGAAATAGTCAAAAACAAATTTAACAACACACAGGCAGAACGTTAGAGCATTAAATAGAAAAAAAGAGCTATGTTCAATAATATACAGTGATACACCACATTCTCTGAAACACATTAAGATTCACATGAACATATGCATCAGAGCTGTTTAGCAATAGATGAGGTTGCAGCAGCAAACTGTTACGCCTAGCAAGCCTTGTAACCAGCTCTTTGAACCTCCATCTGTACGGCGTACACGGACATCGCAGCATCAGAGGCAGAAAATGATAACGCACTTTCATTTCAAAACTGCATTGCAGAACAAAAACGATCTCAGGTTACAAAATGCTTCGGCACCATTTGAGAAATAAGGACTATTACACAATGTTACATGACAATTCACATTCACTGGGTATGCATGTGCCAGTCTAAACAGGAAGTAGAGGCTCTGTTGCTTTGTTTCAGCGCAATGAATCAAGGAAGGACAGTAACTGAGTGAGAAGGCCCAATCAGGAAGCAAACGTTCACCGAACGGTCACTGAAGAATCAGTTTCTCCCTCTGTGGACATCAATACTGCAAATGAACTCAAAGCTGGAATTGTAGTTTTAACTTGTATGTGTGTGTGTGTGTGTGTGTGTGTGTGTGTGTGTGTGTGTGTGTGTGGGAAGAGGGCCACGTGCGTCATAAAATATCCATCCAAGCTTTACTCACTGCCTAAACCAGTTTAGAGAGAAAGTAACTAGTGTCCTGTGTATCACCCATTACCTAAGCTCTACCAAACACTGCCCACTTGGTCCTGCCCTGTTCTCAGCTGTTACAGAGATACAAAAAAAATCACTTCTGCCAAACATTGTAAACGAAGAAATCAGAAAGAATAACATGCAACACTTTTTATACTGGAAACTATACAGTCTAAGTTCAACTTTACTGCCACCTGCTGCCTATTTATTCAAATAATAAATATTAGAGCTGAAACTATTTGGTGATTCAGTGATTGACAGAAAATGAGTTTTCTGCAATGCCAAATGATAATTAACGCTTTGAGTCCCTTCAGGTTACACAAGAAATCATCTTGGGTGCTGAAAAGTTTTGATTACTATTTCTCACACTGAACATTCTTTTACTTTTCAAGCACTTTTCTAGACAATGTGATTAATGATTAATTAGTTGAAAAATACATTAATAATGTAAACCATTATTAGAGGCATTCTGAGTTAAAACAAATTATTTAAAAAGGAAGCGGAGCAACGGGCATATATTTAAGTCTGAGTTTTAAAAAAGTGTGATTACCAGGCTATTGAGTGGTAATGGAAACTACCAGCTAGTGCTCAAGCATTGAAGCAAAGCATCCCCCTCCCCCAAGAAGACAATACTGACCACCTGGACCAACAGTGTGTGTATGAGTGTGCGTTTGTGAGTGTCCAAGCATGCAAGTATTTCCATAATACTTAGTGTTGACCGGCTGTAATGTGAGAGGTCAGGACACAATAGCACTGTGACTCTGAAGACCTAACACCATGCTGAGAGAGGTCACATCTATGTGATAACCACCCCCACCTCCAAGCACACACACATACTCACACATACACACACACACACACACACACACACACACACACACACACACACATACTCACGCATACGCATACACACTCACACATACACACTCACGCATACACGCATACACATGTGCACACACATTTACTTTTTTTTTCTTTTTTTTTCTATTTTTTCATTAGGCATTGTGCCTCTACACACTCTCCTTGAAGTAAAATCATGGACTTAAAAAAAAATAATTTATAAACTTTGGCTTACCGGATTTGCAACACAGACAGAATTTTATGTGAGACAGAAAAAGGAATCAAAAGTAACTGATTGGTTGATTCTTAAATGTTTCTTAGCTCCTTGTGTATTGTTTCTTGTTATTTAAACCACACTTAATGATGAGAAGAACATAAGATTTGTGGATTGCATGGCAAAGAAAACGCAGCAAGTCACAGTGTCCTTCAGGACATCAGCAATGTTGGGTCGTTACAAAGTAACATATTGTAATGTAAAGTAATGTTACAAAGGAACGCATTACTGTAGTCACATTCCCTTTTTTGAGTAACACAGTTTGTAACGCATTACTGTACTAATGCATTTCTTAAGAACATTCTTTTATTCATTCTTTCTGCATTACAAAGTTTCTTCTGTTGTCTGTTCTCTGGGCACATAGAAAGAAAAAAAAACATCAGACATGCCGTATTCTAGCACTTACACTATCATCAGCTAATTTCAGTTTGTGTGTGGGAGGAGGAAAATGGTGGAGCAATACAGCCACACAGCTTTTGAAGAGTGAAGACGTGGACATTACTTTTGTTTTTATTGCACCAAAAGGACAAGAGCGCAGTGGTGAAGTGGAAACTTCATGCAGGACATAAACAACTATTACACTGCTAACAAAATTTTGGCTCTTTGCAAACATTTGCAAAGACAGCATGCTAACACAAAGCTAGCCAAGAACCTAGAGTGATTTCAAAGCTAAGTCCAGCAGCCAGAACCTGATGTTGATCAGGTAACAGAAGTAGTGATGAGCAGGACATTTCTGCCTCTTTGTGTTTCTAAAACAGAATCACTTTAAAGTTTCTTATGGTCGTATGATTGTTGGGTTTTTCTCTGTATCTACTGTACAATATAAAGCGCCTTGAGGCGACTTTTGTTGTGATTTGGCGCTATATAAATAAAATTGATTTGAATTAAGGCTGCTATGCAGCTGTCAGCTTTCTGATCATACATAAAAAAAAACAAAAGAAAGATTGTCCTCATTAGGATAGGAATTTGTGTTTTTATGTGGGACTTTAGTCTAAGATGGATATTGTCTCACATTGCATTAAGAGATAATGTGTTTCAGTTCATTTTTCAGACTAACAAGAAAACAGTGTAAAAGAAATATACTGTAAGCAGCTACTTTCTCCAGTTAGTAGTTGACTAACATGCTACCAATAATGTGTAATACATTGCTTTTCTGGACTCTACACTGGAAATCCACAAATATGTGTCCATGTTAATAATCAAGGTTTAACCTCAGAAAATTCAGCACAGGATGTGGAGCTCTACCAAATTTCAAAATGAAAAAGATTTCCGTTCATAAAACAATTGAAACTATTTAAGCTTTGCAACAAAGTACTCTGGACTTTAGTTTTTTCAGTTCATTTTTATCTGTATAACTCTAAATCACTACAACAGTTATACAATAATACAAAGAAAAGAGAGAAAATCCTAATAATCATATGACACCCACTGAGAAAGCACTTTGGCGAAAGTGGGAAGGAGAAACTCCCTCTTAACAGGAAGAAAACTCCAGCAGAACCAGGCTCAAGGACGGGTGACCAATTGGGGTGAGGGGAGGAAGACAAGACGAAGACACGCTGTGAAAGAAGCAACTCAGGGCACTCACCTTATATCAAAATGATGAAAAGAGAAGAAAAAAAGGACAGTTTACTTTTACTATTTACTTCTGAACATCAAGAGTTGGGCACTTTATGCGAAAGAGGCTGAACTGTTTCTTTTATCCTACAAAAAAGACTAAACAAACAGCGTGTTTGCTTATGTGAAAAATGTAAGTTGTTAATAGAAGCTGAATATTTTCCAAAATATCACGATAATGTAACTTTTAAGATTTGTTGCTCAAACAGGATTTAGTTGTCTTAGGGACAACTAAAAAAGGGAAACTGCAATTCTTCCAGTGGCCACTTGAGGCTGGCTCCAAAGCAAGTCAGTCCCATTAGACTCTTGAGAAAATCACTAGCATCAAAGCAGAAGCAAGAATGTTTACAGCCTGACACACAAAGCATTTTTGTGTAAAAGGGTTCATTTTTTTCCCATAATTCTGTTAATAAGTCTTTAAAGATAAATACAAAAAACAAACAATGCTACAGAGATACTTTTAAATTGGTACATAAAGGTTGAGAGGCTGTTACATTAGTAATATAATACCCTGCACTTGCACAGTAGATCATTTTATATATATAAAAAAAACACATGCAACATCTGAATCCAGCTCATGTACTTGTGGTGATTGCCCATGACATCTGTTTAAATTTAGATTATAATCAGATACCAGGTGATCCAGTAGCCTCTGTCCTGTCTGCTGAAAAAGATGAGTGAAAAAGGTATGTTTTTTTTCTTAATTCAGCCTTTTAAATGAAAGTAAAGCTTAAAATTAGGGGTGTGGCCACTTCGAATGACGGGTAAATGCTGATACAGAAGACTTTGTGGTGTTGGTGCATTCCTGAGGTTTTGTTCATGTGCAGTGATTATGCAGTCTTCTGTTTAATGCCACATAAGACTGTGTTTAAAGAATCTGTGATCCATTTTTGGTGAATGAAATTCTAGGCTCACCTCAGTATGCTCGTAGTATGTTGGTGGACTAATTATGTCTGTCCACTAGCTCATCCAAATATGTTTTCAAACATATCCAAATAGTGAGTCTTCTGTACTGTCTCGTCTCAATGGTCCAGTTCATTTGGTAAATCTATGCCAGCACAGAAAATGTTGATTAAAAATAAATAAATAAATAAATAAACAAGCCATAAAAATAGAACAAAATCATTTAAAATGTTTTAAAACTTTGCTACACTCATATTTACTTTTAAAGATTTAGGGTTCAATTATTCCCCAAAATGCACTAACACGCAAAAGAATCTAGATCCAGTCGAGGCAGCTTAAGATCATACATCTACGCATCTTGTCTTGGGAATTGAATAAGCTTATTTATTATGCAATTCTACCCCCAGAGGGACAAAAGACTCTATCTGTTACCTGGAAAATCTGTAGGAGATCTTCTGCTTTGATGAGAAACTGTCAGTTGCAGTCTGTTGCTTCATGACCACACTCGTTAACCTCACTGGAAGCCTAACTAACCTGTAAAAGAAGCTCACTCTACATAAATTTGTTTACTGATTTGCAAGACACAAATACAGGAAGCTGTATAGCACAATGACCAAAGTAACCGCTCCCTGTTTGCCTTTTTTTCTGTCTCTACCCTCATCTCGCAGTTCTGCTTATAATCCTTTATACTCTTGTTTTGCTCCAGCAGTCCAGTAATACAGTTGTTCTCACTTTGCTGTGATCAAACACTAGTGACAGACACACTCATGTGCACACACACACACACACACACACACACACACACACACACACACACACACACACACACACACACAACACACACACACACACACACACACACACAACACACACACACACACACACACACACAACACACACACACACACACACACACACACACACACACACACACCTTGTGTCGTGGATCATTCTAATTAAATACTTTACTCTGTTGTCACGTTGGGTTGGAACCCCTTTCGGCATATTGTTTATCCTTCAGGCCATGACACACCAAACAAACCTCAAAGGCTAACAGATAAAAGACCAACAGAAATACTGGTTTGCAATTTCTGCTGAAATTTGCACTTTTAGTACGCCACAAAGATGTAAACTGACGGGCAGCATACGTTCAAGTGTTCTGTGCCTCCATTAAAGGAATGAACCATTCTAAAATACAATGAAAGAACACAAAGTGCCCAACATGAAGCAACGCAAAAAATGCCTCTGTAATTCTTGTAACTATCCTGTCAGAAGTGTTGCATGTGTTATTTGTAATACAATTAAAAAATTAAGCTTCTTTTCTTGCGGCAGAAGAAGAAAAAAGACAGAAAGACGCTGACTGGGGGAAATTACCAGTTCCTCACATTCAACAACAAAGTGGATTTTATACTAATAACATACATTCAAAGCAACATGTTGGTTTGATTGTTAAACACATGCTGTAATTCTTAGCTTTAAAGAACCCTCATGGTATTGAATGAGAAGTGCAACAACAACATGGACTGCAGGGAAAAGTCAGAGAGAGACCATCGAAATCAAAATATCAAAGAATCTTAGTGCTTTTTTCAGATTCATGATGTGCACATGCAAAGTGGTTCATTTCAGATATGGTCTTTTTTTTTTTTTTATCAATCCAGCTCACTGTTAGCCATCATAAAGACCATGTTTTACTCACACTGCATACCCATAAACACTAGTGTATATATTTATCATATCTACTTCCTATATTTTACTACATATCTACATGTAGTTTAACAGTTTTTAACTGAACTCCTGCTAAGTAAACCTTAGGTCAAGTTAAACATTAATATAGCAAAGGGGTCCTTGACTAGAATCTGCGTTGAGTAGATTAAATAAAAATGCGAACATTTACTATTCCATGACGTGAATTCTACAAACTTCAAGTTCAAGCTGATGGCTTTGTTGCTTCCTTTTGTGGCCTCCAGGCTGACCTTTGAAGTATTTGCAGTAGTATTTTAATTGACTGATTTTGAGTCCTTCAGCTGCTGAATTTGTCTGTCCCTGTGATTATGCATGAGATCTTTCCAACCGAAGTCTTGTATGGTTATTTTGATTTTATATATATTGAACACGGCTGTTTTTAACGCTGCAACTTTGTGTGGGCGAATTTTGCCTTAGCAGTTGCTGAACCTGGGGACTGTTGCATCTGAAGGGCCACGGCGGGTTTACGAAGCAGCAAAGCAAACAAAAAGCACATTTATTAAAACCGTCAGGTGCTGAGCAGTGCACGTGCACAGCTTCACACAAAGGTGCAAAACAAAGAAAATGAGCTGCGTTTTGTGAGGTGAAAGTCAATTTCGTTTTTGGAAAAGAAAAGCACGTGGTTAGAGAGGTACCTCAACAGCTTAGTGTGAACAGAGGAAATGGAAAAATAGACATGGTTGCTCTAATAGATGGTCTCTACAGTGCCTGTGTATGTTTGTGTTTGTGTATCTTAACTGCCACATGTGGTCAAATCAAAGAGTGGAAAAAACACACACCTTTGTGCTGTTATCACATTTGACCCAATAATTGGAAAAAAAATGTTCTGAGCTCATCTCTCTATGCACATTTCAGTCTTTCGTTTCATCGTGTCAGGATGTTTGTTTGTTCTAAGCACTGAGTTTGATTAATAAAAATTACTTTTGTCAGGGCTTAAAATGGGTTTGTGTAGATACAGATAGCAGCATAACGTTAGTAAATTTTCTTACAAAAATTTCATTTTAGCAACATTTTAGCCTTCTTGTGGTAAATTGGTGCCAGATACACGTTGTCACTACACCACAATTTCATTCCACAGGCCTTGTTCAAAGCAGGTATTTTGAAATTTTGAGATGAGGCAATGTAACAAAAGGGCAAGCACACATTATACACCTGCATGTGAAAGATCAGTCACACATCCCCTTTTACTGCTGTAAAAGTTATTTGCACAAAAAGACATGGCATTTAACATGCCAACAACCAAAAAAAGCTTTTGTTTTAGTTTCAAAACATAATGCGAAAGCATGTTGCCAAAGAAAGGATTGCTGAAATGTCAAAGCGGTCTACCTTGGAGCCATCTAATTTCAACAACATGACCTCATAACATTTTCTTACCTGAATTTTCCTCTGTGTGTGCGTGTACGTGTGTGTTTAAAATTTCTGTCTTGTGCAGCACACGTGCACAGCACATGTGAAAAATAAACCCACCACAAACTCCCCTAAAAACCCAAAAGGTGATATTCTGAGACGGTATGCATATTTAGATGAAAGAAGTAGAAACAGAATATGCACTCGGTGTTTCCCCCCGCAGAGGGCTGGTGTCATTTTAGTCCCACATTGGGGTATAGAGCAAAAAATATCAATGTCATTGTGCTATAATACTAAAAATGTTGTTTGTTTGTTTTTATTATTAGGAAACTAATGAGATTGTGAGATAAGAGGCAAGTTTCTGTATTTTCAGTGACGTTAATACATTGGAGCTAAAATTGCGATTCGATTTTATGTTTATAATATTAGCATTTTTATGACATAAATACATAAATAAATAAAATAAGCATGCTCAAAAGTTTTTGAAAGAGATGTAATATTTTTAACAGGGAACCTGCAGTTTGGTTTATTAAAGGAAAAATAAAAACCAAATGTAATTTCTAACAAGCAGAAGACATAAAACCAAAATGCTGGATTTTGTGTAGGGGGAGATGACCGCCATTGCTAACCGTCTGAAACAATAACTCAATATGAGGTGGACTTCCCCTTAAATAGACCTGGACTCTTCTGAAGGCAACACAATTTGAGTTTGCAAGCAGTCACAAAGTCATGATAGATTTCTCACAAGTAATGTATCATATCTTGACTTTCAATGAATGACAGACTTAGAAAAAACAGTTACGATCAAAGGAAACTCATTGCCATTTTGCCAAAAGGTAGTGAGCCTGACTGCTAGATGCCATTTCCATTTATTGCTTTAGCATTTCATTAAAAGCAGTGTGCAAGTGAGCTGCAGTCCAAGCCACAGAACCAGTCTGGACATGAGCAAAATGTTTTCTCTGTATCATGATTATGGTCTGCAGTTATGTGGAATTGTTTTGCGTAAATTGTGAGTGGATTAGATGTCATTGCATGTCACTGATTTACAGCAGCTTTGCTGCAAACTAACACTGGCCTGCAGAAATGTTATCAGCCAAGTACTGACACTCCCTAACACTACATCCTCTCAGTATGAGCAGTAAAATACATCTCCCTGCTCCTCTGAAGTACTGCTGACTGGTTAACCACAAAATAAGCCTCAGGAATACACAAGAATCTCCCCCGATACACCTCTCTGCCCAACAATGAATCTGCATTAAGCTGTGAACTGATACTCTGTAAAAAGAACATATATGAAACAACTGTCTTCCTCAATTCTAATGGTGTCTGCACGAGAGAAGAAGAGAAAAGCTTCCTATGAAGCTGATGGAAAGTTAGGTCAATTTGAATACAGGTTGCTGCAACTGTTGTGAGGCATGTGATTCCTCTTCACATGCCTCATTTTGCTTGCAAATGGGCAGATTAGTACAAAGGAACACAATATGCAAGAAATAAGGTTTTTGTTTGAGGTTTAAGGACAACACAGCATACTCTGAATGTGGAATAATATAGCCAGTACTCTTTAGCATGCTTATTACTTGTTTGTATTGTTCATATCAAAATATCAGGGTTTTATTGGTAACAAACCAGACAGATACACACATGTTAGCAGCATGTTCCATCATATACCATATCTCTTTGTTTGTGTGTGATTGTGTGTGAAGTTTCCATTGAGAACAGTGGGCTGACTCAAAATGAAAACTCATTGTTTCCTCTACAAGCCTTTGAGACAGAAGATGAGTGGAAAACTGGTTTCACACAGACATGCACACATGCAATATTCAATAATGCAAAGATTATGCACTAAAAATGAAAGAATCCAAAGCACAGTGACACTGACATTGACACATGAATATTGTAATGTGAAACCGACATGCAGTAACATCACACACCATTAAACAGCCGAGGCAAACACAGTGTTGTCTTTGTAGAAATTAGAGCAACTAAAATACCAACATACTCATCAGAAGAGATCAGATGTCTAAAGAGGGAGCTGAATTTACATTATTTTAAAATCTGAAAGAATGTCAATTTGTTTGTTTACATAAACGTTAGTCTTAACAGATCATTTCTATTCATTTTTCCCTGGTGTATTTCCCATTAATGTGGCTATTGTGGCTTTGTGGTTCATGCTAATGTTGTTCTCACCACCTCCATTGTAGAGATTACTGCAATTGAGTTGCAGCAAAGTGTCAACTCATGTAAGCTTTCCAAGACATGTGACTTTACATGGATGGTATTCAGTTTTGAATTTGGCCCCAAATTTATGTGAGTTGACTTTTTGGTTGCTGTATGTTTGTTTGTCTGAATCAAGCTGACGTTTTAGTTTGATGGTGGATGCACAAACGAGGAAAATGGACTAAAGACTAAAGAAGCGGCAGAAAGACAGCTGTATCAACTTGAACGACACCATCCAGAAACCAGTATCCCTGCGCTGGAGAGCTATTGCTGCAATAATGCTCATGCTACACTTGCAAAATCCCGACATGTCGACAGAGATAACGCTCGCCCGTGAGCACATAATGGGATGACTCTGGGATGACACATGGATGGAACAACTGTCATCTATACTCTGTTATCCTTACGTAATAGAAAAATAGCCGTTCTAGATGACTTATATCTTTATTTACTTCCTTTGAGACTCATAAAAATGCTTTCCAATGCAAGATTTGCAAAATGGGAATAATAAGATTATTTTTCCATAAATATTCTGTAAGATCTATCGCTTTATTTTTTTGTTGATTCTGAACATAATCATACTATTATCCAGGCTAGCTTGTATTACATCCTTAGATCATCCAAGGAGACGCAGAACTTTGTATGTATACTTGTATTATGTGTGATAACCACTCAGCAGGTGGGTCTGCCCATCTGCGTCTTTTGAAGATTAAACAGCAGACAGAAAAGAGTAAAAAAGGACAAATTATGTACAAAATATTAAATACATAAATATACATTATGGCAAAAAATACTGTGTAGTGTTAGTTGTAATTAAAGATTAACACAAGCATTCAGGTAAAACCTTCTTCACTGTATGCCTTGTAAGTTTTAATTTGAGTTGCTATCATACAGTATTGCAGTCTGTAAGACTGCAATACTGTAATCAAAACTCTTGTGGTGAACATAAAACAGCAGGTGAGAATCGGCAACAACCGGCAAGGCAGAGAAATCTCCCACAACAAAGCAGCACACCTTTAACTTTTCTTTTTGTGTCTCTTTTCTAACCTTGTTTGTTTTTCATCTGTGTTGTTGCTTGCACGCTGTGAGGTTTTTAAAATTTAGACGCAAATCCCTTTTTTTACTCGCTATCTCTGCCTCTCTTTGTCTCTTTCTGTCTCTGTCACTCTCATCAGCGCTCTCCTTATTCTTTATTTCCTCTTCTCTTTTAACCTCTTGCAACTCTCTAAAGGTGTGCGCATTTTTGTGTGGGAGGGTAAAGAAAGGGGACTGGAAAGATTATAGCCTTTGGGGTGTGAAAAAGTGTGGTTTACTTTACCTCGACCGCCTGAAGCAGTGTGCATAAAGTTAATCACAATCTAACTTTGTGTCTACTGCACACCCTGCCAAAATTTTAGGTAAAAGAAACACATGACTACCACTGATACTGGCACGGGAGATAATAGCATCATGCTTTAATGTGTGTGTGAAGCTGGCTGACAAAATTCTGATATTTTGAACATCACATTCTAATTTTTACAGATTAATAGTGCATCAGTTTTACAATCCAAATCCACACAAACTAGTCGAACAATCAGTAGCCAGCAGTATCACACTGGCTGTTCACCAACTTAAGTATTACCAGCTCTTTATACGTGTTTGTGTGTATACTTCAGCTCCAGGAACACTTGACACCATGAAGAGTCACATCTTAAGCAAGTCTGTCCACTTTTTCCCCCTCTATGTTTCATTAATATCATGTGACGGTGTCTAAGCCACTAGTTGTGGTACATTCAACTGCAGTAGTAGTAGTAGTAGTAGCCATTGTTCCCGCTCACAGATCACACATTCTAGTTTGTAAATTTGGCAACACAATTCAGTAAGGTGTCATGTTACAGCACACAAGCACACTAAACTAAATAAACAGCGCCTCTCAAAGGTTATTAAGTGCAATTTATTTATTTAGATCCCCAGTGCTCTCTACATTGAAAAGCATTAGATCTTCAAATCCATATTATTTGTTGAAAATTCAACAAAATAGGGCCAAAAATAATAAACACTCTCTTTTAGAGTATTTGAGAGTTTCTCAGATGGTAAATCACTGAGATTCGAAGCAAGGAACTGATGGTGAGTTTGGGGAGAGAATTATGGTTAATTCATTTGCTTTTAGCCATTTAGACTATTCTCTCTCTCTCTCTCTCTCTCTCTCTCTCTCTCTCTGTGTGTGTGTGTGTGTGTGTGTGTGTGTGTGTGTGTGTGTGTGTGTGTGTGTGTGTGTGTGTGTGTGTGTGTGAGAGAGAGAGAGAGAGAGAGAGAGAGAGAGAGAGAGAGAGACTTTAAAACTTCATTAAATGATCACTATAATGGTATGCTACCCTCACCAACCACTTGGACCATCTTTATCCTTCAGAATTGCTTTAATTCTAGGTGGCACAGATTCAACAAGGTGCTGGAAACATTCATCAGGAATTCAACATGATAACATCACACAGTTGCTGCAGATTTGTCGGCTTTACATCCATGAAATCAATCTCCCATTCCACCACATCCCAAAAGGGCTCTGTTGGATTGAGATCTAGTAACTGAGGAGGCCATTTGAGTACAGTGAACTTACTGTCATGTTCAGATGATCTGAGCTTTGTGACAAGGAACATTATCCTGCAGGAAGCAGCCATCACAAGATGGGTACACTGAAGTCATAAAGGAACTGACATGATGGCTAGCTGTTACGAAGGGGAAAAAACTGTTCCCCACATAATTACACCACCAGCAGCCTGAAATGTTGATAGAAGGTGGGATGGCACCTAATTTTGACCCTTGCAACAAATGTTGCAGAAGAGAAATTGAGACTGAGACAATGTCTTTCCAATGTTCCAATGACCAATTTTGGGGAGTACATGTAAATTGTAACCAGTCTCCTGTACTTAGTTGACAGGGGTGGCACCCGGGGTTGTTTTCTGCTGCTCTAACTCATCTGCTTTGGAGTATGATGTGCACCTGTTATGGATTCAAAGATGAGTTGAGATGAGTTTCTGTTGTCTTCCTAACAGCCTTAAGCAGTTTGACAATTTTCCTCCAGCAAGAACTACCACTCACTGGATATTATCTTTTTTCCACCCATTGCCTGTAAACATGGTTGTGTAGGGAAAACCCAGATCAGCAGTTTCTGAAATACTCAGATCAGCCTGGCTGGCACCAAATACAATTAAATCACATTTCTTCCCCATTCTTATGCTTGGTTTGAATTACAGCAGGTCATATTGACCAATGTCTACAAGCTTAAATGCTCAGAGTTGCTGCTATGTGATTGTGTTAACGAGCAGCTGAACAGGTGTGGCTAATGAAGTGGTCGACGAGTGTATATAAAGTGCATGTAGTATATATTCCACCATTCCACCAGTGTGTGAATGCGAGAGTGAATGAATAGTGGCATTGTAAAGCGCTTTGGGTGCCTTGAAAAGCGCTATATAAATCCAATCCATTATTATTATTATATATATATTGAGTTACTTGGTTGAAAGCGAGTCAGTAGCTATTCACTCCGTGGAGCTTTACCTTAATCATTATTCAATGTGTTAGTAGCCCTATATGAACCACAACTCAGTCCCTGATGTCGACTCAAAAAGCAGCAGAAGAGCGGATCACATCTGCTTGTTCCTTATCCTTGGATTGATGAGAACTGTTTTAGGACTGCCCATGAAGATCTGCTGTTTTTGGTTACAGAAACAAGCATCTTTCTGGTTCTGTAATTTGGTCTGAAAATGCAAGTTGCATGTCTTATGTGGTTTTTAGTGAGATGTACAAAGTGATGGGTTAATATAATTACAAGGCCATGTCTCCACAGATCAGCCATCACCCTAAGTGAGCCTGCTGAATTTCTTGCTTGTCATCAGAGCAAGGAAAATCTGATTTTCTGCACTGGGAGAGGTCACTTAATGCATTCTGGCTTCAGCAGTTGACAAAAGTTGCTTTCAAATGTTGAGTGGAGCTGAAGCCTTGTGACTGAATGTGAAGAGTGGCCTGCTGCACATAAGGACAAAGAGTTCCGTTTAGAGTTCTGGCTTGTTAAAATCCTATTTTAAAAGGCAAAGAGAGTAAAGTCCAGCCATATCTTTTCTAAGCTAGTCCTCAGCCAAAATATGCATGTTAAGAAGTACATTTATATTCCAAATATTACAGAAATGATATATGTAGTTATTTATAGTGAGAAATAGCAACTTCTGAAACATGAATCCAAGAAAACTTTGATTATTTACAATGCTCTAAAGAGAAAGCCTTATTATTGTAATCCCAGTTCCAAAAACGTTAGAATGCTGTGTAACATCTAAACAAATATGTGTGTCAGAAATATTGGCATGAAACTTCTGGAGGAACTTTGCAAGTCATTAGATCTGGAATTGGCAATGAGTCAGCAGCATGACAGAGCATTTTACAAAGGCAGAGTTTCTTTGAAGAAAAGATGGGCAGCGGCTCACCACTCTGCAAAAAGCTACATCCACAAATTGTGGAACAAATACAGAATTATGGTCCTCAATAAAATAAGATAAGATAAGATAAGATAAGATAACCTTTATTAGTCCCACACGTGGGAAATTTGTTTTGTCACAGCAGGAAGTGGACAGTGCAAAAGTTATGAGGCAAAAATTAGAATACAATAAGAATAAATACAGTACACAACTGTACAGAATAGAATAAAATACTATATACAGTAGAATAAAATAAAATAAATATACAATAAGATAAAAATAGAATACAAATACAAATACTATATACAACTGAGTAAAAATACAACGATGACAGAAAGGATTATTGCACTTAGTATTATTGCATATGTATGGATGTGTGTGCTTGATCAGTTAAAGTCTTTATTATGGAGTCTGACAGCAGTGGGGAGGAAAGACCTGCGAAATCTCTCCGTCCCACACCGTGGGTGCCGCAGTCTCCCACTGAAGGAGCTGCTCAGTGCTGTCACAGTCTGCTGTATGGGGTGGGAAATGTTGTCCAACAGGGATGACAGCTTAGCCGCCGTTCTCCTGTCACTCACCACCTCCACTGGGTCCAGAGGGCATCCTAGAACAGAGCTGGCCCTTCGGATCACCCGTGAACTGTAAAGACATCGAATATCTCAACATCTACAGCACATAATATCATCAGAAGATTCCTTGACTGTGGAGAAATCTCTGTGTGCACGGAGAAAGCCGAAAATCAATCTTCGGTCCCTCGGACGCCACTGCATTAAAAACAGGCATGATTCTGATATGGAAATCACTGCATGGGCTCAGGACAACTTCCAGAAATCACTGCCTGTGAACACAGTTCATTGTACCATTCACAAATGCAAGTTAAAACCCATATGTGAAATCAATCCAAAAACGCTGCCGTCTTCTCAGCAGCATAAAATGGATTGAGGCAAAGTGGAGAACTGTTGCCACGTCCTCTGAACTGAAGAGGAAAAGGTTTATCCGGCTTGTTATCAGTTCAGGTGGTATGCAATCATATTTTAAAACATACATGCATACAATTAATAGATATGCAGACACTGCATTAAATGAGGACTAGATAGTTTCCTACATGCTTGATTATCTTATATAAGGACATATTATGCACACTGGTGCCTTTAACATCTGTAGCAAACGTGAATCCAAATACAGGACTTCAGTGAAGAAGACAGATCAGTCACAGTTAAAATTACAACAAATAGCCAAGGAAAAAATTGCTGTACCACAGCTGAGGAAGCCAACCAAGAGCATTTTATCTGCAAAAGCACATAAAACACAACCCTGTGAACCAAACCCTCCAAAAACACCCAAGACCTGAGGCCACAAACAAAACAAACACAAACAGCCAGCCACAGGACTAGAAACAGAAAGATTGTATTAAAAGTTTAACCCTAACACAAAACAATATGAAAATAAAGATGAAGACATCTAATGAAAAATGATCATGTCATACATGCATATTTTTAAACCCTTTCCACGTGGGCTAAACCCTATCTCAGCTAACTATGGTTAAGAGACAAGGCACACAGTGGATAGGTCACTATTTCAGAGCAAACATGGCAGACAGAATGTTACAAAATAACCAAGCCGGGTTGCTATTCCAGAGTAAACATAACAACTGAGGGAACATACAGTATCTGTCTGCATGCATGCGTGTCTACATTTGTCCTTCTCACCTGTGTTTCCTCAGGAGCATCTTCTGTTTTTTCACAGTGTTTGTCTTCCCACAGAGAAGTGTGTGTGAGTGATGTGGTAAAGCACACACACACAGAGACATACAGTGGCATTATGCACCTGGCTGCTGCATGACAAAAGTTTATCAGAGAGTGAATCTAGTGTAAACCAACAACGCAGGTGCTGTCTATGTGTGCGTATGTGTGACATCACCTCTCCCCATGCACAGCAGCAGTGCTGTTCTGTAGTTAGACAGTATCGGTCTTTAAAACAGCAAAAAGATATTATTTAAATCTAAATTACAATAATTCACTTTATTGAATTTAAAGGCAGATCAATCCTAAGGTAAAATCTTGTTTTAAGGCAGTAAAGCAGTAAGTAAGCACCCAGTAAATCTGCATGTGCTGGCCTCCTGTGAACGTGTGATATTGGTTTCTGTTAGCCACAACCCACACTGAGTTCTTGGAATGAAATATTAAGCAGACACTGGTTTAAATATCTGCAAGAAAGATAAGCTTCTCCACAGCCAGCCACAGTTGTATTACTTGCAGGGGTCAAAGCAGCATAACATTAATGGGGATGGTTGCAAATTAGAATAGAATAGCCCTTTATTGTCATTAAACATGTACAATAAAGTTGTGGTTGCTTCACATCAACAGTGCAAAAAATATAAATAGTAAGACACCAGGAATCAATAACAAACAAGAGGAATATATGCAAAACAAGAGAAAAACACATTAAAGGACAAGTTGAAAAGTGCTTGAATGTATTGCAGAGGACTTGTTCTTTAATATTCTGAAATTCTCCCAGAATATCAAAGAAAGTATCAAAGGACACTTTGAAACATCATTATGGTTTTTGCCCACTCATGTGGATTAGTAATCTAATTGAATCCTGGAGCAAACGTAAGAAGTACATTAAGAAGAAAGAATATCATGATGACATAACAAATGTGTTATATTTAATACGTGAAAATCTGCTAATGCAATGAGACTAAAAAAAACTCTTGTACAAGCAACCAGGCAAATGTATGAAGAGTTCTAATGTGGGCCTAATCAGTTAAATTTATGCAAGCACGAACATGAAACAGGAAGGAGAAGTGTGTGTGTGTGTGTGTGTGTGTGTGTGTGTGTGTGTGTGTGTGTGTGTGTGTGTGTGTGTGTTTGAGTTATTACAGGGGAAGTCCTTTTTTCTGTATTTTTTCTCTTTTTTTTTGGTGTCTTCGGGGATGCCAACCTCAGAGGAAACCCCTCCTCTGCTTGCCTCCCACGCATCCACCTACACATTGGAAACTTCTAACTAAAAAGTACACACACACACACACACACACACACACACACACACACACACACACACACACACACACACACAAACAAACACACACACACAAGGTTTAATCACCAAGGCCACCTGTAAAGGCTTTCAGATGATCTAACAGAAGTCATGTACCCAGTTACAGATTTGAGGTATCTGTATTTTACTTTAGCATTCCTACTTAACAAAACAATTACAGAAGTAAGAACTTGTGTATTTTTTATGCCACCATTTATCTGACAGCAATTGTGTGCTACTAACAACATTCACCAGCTGCTTTAAAAAACAAGTGAATCAATGAGGTGGATTCTCTTTCACACACTTCAGACTAAAAGTGAGAAACTATAACCATATAGCCAAATGCAGTGGCTCACCTTCATGAGCACCTAATGTATGCAACTGTATATTTTGGATTACAGCATAGTTTAACACAAAACTGCTTACTGGAAACAGAACTACCTTATCAGATTTCTAGCTTCACAGAAAACATCACACGTCTGTATACAGCTACAGACAGACCACAACAACCTTTGTTGAATAGCTCACCCTTTTCTAGACTGGGTGCTATCAATCGTTTTTCACAGCACACTGCATCGTATGAAGTCATCTCGGTAAATGGTAAATGGCCTGTATTTGTATAATGCTTTACTAGTCCCTAAGGACCCCTAAGCGCTTTACACATCCAGTCATCCACCCATTCACACACTGAAGGTTAAAAGATGTTTGTGACAGATCAACAAAATCTATGTTGCAAGTAGAGGTCTAAGGAGCTCAGAAAGAAAAGCGCTGGACTTCTTTAAGTTGTTTGAAGATGTTTCACCTCTCATCCGAGAAGCTTTTTCGGTTCTAGGGTCAAATGGTGGAGAGTCCCAGATTTAAGCCCTGTGGGAGTGTCCCCCCCAGAGGGATAATGGACCCCCTAATGATCCTCTACCTAATCACACTGCCAAGGTGTGAAAACATGTCACAATGTAGGTCACAATCAGCCAAGGTTTCGGGTGGGCTCATTGTGAAAATGTAGAGGTAAAATACTTTTATGGACGGCATTCTTTTTTTGACGGATACTGATATAATTGGGTCGATCGTGGCTCAAGAGTTGGGAGTTCGCCTTGTAATCGGAAGGTTGCCGGTTCGAGCCCCGGCTTGGACAGTCTCAGTCGTTGTGTCCTTGGGCAAGACACTTCACCCGTTGCCTACTGGTGGTGGTCAGAGGGTCTGGTGGCGCCAGTGTCCGGCAGCCTCGCCTCTGTCAGTGCGCCCCAGAGTGGCTGTGGCTACAATGTAGCTTGCCATCACCTGTGTGTGAATGTGTGTGTGAATGGATGGATGACTGGATATGTAAAGCGCTTTGGGGTCCTTAGGGACTAGTAAAGCGCTATATAAATACAGGCCATTTACCATTTTTAATTGATTGATAAACTGATGTTTTCCTTTGATCTAAAAGTATAGTTGTGTAGTATTTTGTCGTAAAAATGCTTAATTTATTGTCATTTCTGTGTGACGACTTGGTTCTGGCTTAACAAACACAAAAATGACAAAGAATAACTGAAGATATTAGGGTGCTGATAATTTTTTAAAAAGCCAGACACATGCATTTACTGTGTGATAGGTAAACACACACAGACAGACACACAAAAGTCACTGTTCAGAATGCAGAAAAGAAAGAAGAAAAAAAATACCCAGCAGACACACACACACACAGACACACACACACACAAATGGTGGTTTCAGCAGCGGAACAATGCAGGGCTCCCCGTGTGTGGGCGGATACACCCAGAACGGGATGTTCTCTTTAGTGAACATCCCCCACCCCACACCACCCCTACCAACAAACACACACCTGAATGCACAGGCATCAACTCACACGATGCACATTTCTAAATCCATAGATAACACACCACAAATCATAAACAAATTCAGTGTATGTCCAGCATTCAGATGATTCACAAAAGCCCTAACTGGACATTTTGCTTTCACACAGAATTATTTATTACACATAAAGGTCCAAATTTAAACCTGTTTAAATTGTCACCATTTTTACAGTTTGTACTAACATTAAATTTGACTTCCACTTTTGTAAAGATAGCTATTCTGTATTCTTTATTTTTCCAATAAAGGGATCAAACAATGCACATTCAGCACAAATACGGTCCTAGTTTAGATTCATTCTAAAACAGCATAGACTTCATAATTGTTGGTGACAAGGGAATTTCGGTTGTAAACTTTCATTTATTTTGCTTTGTTGTTTTGGTTTCCTCAAGCTGAATTTACACTTCCCCACATCAATAAGCAGTCTCTGCAAGAACATCTGTTTTGAATGAACTTTTTGAAATGCATTAAATGATTTAGTGACAGAGGGTGAACAGTGCACACATGGGCCTACTGCCCCCTGGTGGCTAAAAACAACCCCCTTAACCTTGATGTAATTTTCCAAGAAAAGTTTGGATGCTGCGTAAATTGCAAATAGAAACAGAATGCAGTGAACCCGTTTTTTATTCACAACAGAACATTCCAAATTTTTTTACATATCAATATGATGCATCATTTTAAAAAAATTGTTAATTTTGATGGCAGCAATGTGTGTCAAGTAAGTTGAGACTGGGCTGTGCTTACCACTGTGTAGCTTCCCCTCGTGTTTTAACATTAATCGAAAAATGTCTGGGAATTGAGCTGTTGCTCGACTTCTAGGAGAGCAGTGTTGTCACCCCAACCGTCGCAGCAGACGGCCGCCCCTCCCTGAGCCTGGTTCTGCCAGAGGTTCCTTCCTGTTAAAAGCGAGTTTTTCATTCCCACTGTCGCCAAAGTGCTTGCTCATAGGGGGTCATATGATTGATGCGTTTTTCTCTGAATGTAGTATTCTAAGGTCTTTCCCTTACAATATAAAGCGCCTTGGTGACAGTTGTTGTGATTTGATGCTGTATAAATAAAGTCTTTTTCATTTCTTTATGCTCCCAATCTTTTTAGTCGGTAAAAGGGCTGAATTGAAGTAGGGAAATTCAGCACCCTGACTTTTCTACTGAGAAGCTATGCTGTTCTAATAACTGGAGTATGCAGTTTAACATTGTCTTGCTGAAATATGCAGAAAATACTGCCTAAAGATGAGGTGAAATAACAGCACCTGGATAGGAAAATATGCTCTAAAATCTGCACATACCTTTCAAGCTTGATGGTGTCTTTCTATATTGCAAATGGCCATTATAGACACTGGACTGGTTTTTGAATTGAGTGCTGGCAGCTAGCCGGATGGTCCCAGTCTTCTTCTGTTCAGAGGAGGCAGCATTCATGGTTTCCAAAAAACATACATTTCAAATTTTGATGAATCTGACCACAGAACAGGCTTCCATTTGCTTAAGTGAATTTTAAATGAGTTTTGACCCAGAGATGACAGCAGTTTTTCTGGACTCCACTTTTCATGATATTTAACCTCTATTTGTGGATGCCAAAGTGAACTGTGCTCACAGACAATGATTTCTGTAAGTTTTCCTGACCCCATGTAGTGATTTCTATGCCAGAATCATGCCTGTTTGCAATGCAGTGCTGTCTCAGAGCCTAAAGACAACAGACATCCAATACTGGTTTTCCAGATTCGAAAAGATATGACATCAAGTATTTAAAGTCTTCACAATTTTTTTGTGTCTTCAAATTGAATATAAGGAGCTATTTTTCATGAAACAGTAAAATGTGTCACTTTAAACATTTGATATGTTTTCTATTTTCTATTGTGAATGAAATGTGGGTTGCAAATGAATGCAATCCTGTTTTATTCACATTTTTCACAGCGTGCCAACATTTTTTGGAGGTGAAGTTGTAGAATCACACAAAAAAAAAACAACAACAATTAGGATTAGCTTACATTTTCACATTCAGCGGGTCTTCAATATAAAAACAGAAATAAAGAGACATGAGGAACTTTCATTTTTAAATTATGTTGGAAGGCACTTCTCAAGTATCATCTTTTAAAAAGCAAAATTACTTCAGACAGTTAGTAGACTATACTGTTAATTACTATAGAAAATATTTATCCAGTCATTAAAAAAACAAAACAACAACAAAAAACAAACAAACAGGAAAATGTCACTGTGAAATAACTAAAACTCTATATTTTTTCCTTCCTGGCCACTTGCTTCTTGATCTTTAGCCCAGTCACACATTATTATTATTATCTTAGTACACCCACAGACCAGCGGCACCTGTGCAGACAGTGAATAAGAAGCAAGGTTGACATGTCATAGGATGCTCTGCAGAGCTGCAGCGGCCGTGTGACTGGGGTTTAAATGTGCAGCTGAGTTCAACTTGGACCTCTGGCAGTGTCTGACTAACATGGCTGCTGCTAGGACTGCAGAGCTGAAGATAAAGGAAGCCCCACTGAGGAAGAAAGTTGCTGCATAGTTTCCCGTCCGATCAACTAACCAACCTGGAGAAATAGGAAAGAAAAAAGATAAACACTTTTTTTTTTTAATCCATATTTTAAAGTAGGACTTATTTTTCCTCCAAAATGGCATTGTTTTACAGAGTTTATGCTCAAACTTCTGCACAGTTATTTCTGAAAATATGGATGTAAAAGCATGAAGAATGAAAATTAGGTGGTGCCTTATGGCTTATGAAACAAAAACAAGTGGAGAGAGCTGCTCGTTCTTTGCAAACAGCAGATTCTAGAAGGCAAAAAAGACCTAAAAAGGTTGGTATAGAGGCTAGAACATGCATGGGGGAATAATTAGGATGAACAAACAAAGTTTGACTCTTAACTCTGCTGTAGTATATTCATGAATCCTTACCTCCAATGGGAGGGCTGAGCAGGTAGGGTATGGCATGAAGGAAGTAAACCACACCCAAAGCTGAGGTGAGATAGGTGGAGCCCACAGTGTCAGAAGTCACCACTGGTATTAGTGCTACATATGCACCATCAAAGTACCCATAGAGTATGGAAAAAGGCACGAGAAGGGAGAAGGAGCTAAGGAAAGGCATGAACATACAGCAGAGGCCTTCCATGGCCATCGCCACCGTGTAGCTCAGCATGCGAAACCTCCTAACACACCTAGAACGAAGGAAATCCATCACCACTGAACTTTGAATTTAATACAACAAACTAATTATTAACTAACAAAAATACACTCCAGGTTAATACTTACCCCCTATCTGTGATCCATCCAAATGTGATATTGCCAACAATTCCACAGACTCCAAATACAGACATGAGTAAAGCAGCATGCTGAGGCTGCACCCCCAAACTGAGGGCATAAGGAACCAGGTAAACTATTGGAGGGCTGCAACCATACGCCATAAACAGGAATGACATGGACAAAATCAGGAAGCTAGGTATCAAAAGGAAGCCAAACTCCTCCCTGGACTTGAAACAAAAGCACTGAGCTCTGGATGAAGGGTTTACTAAAGGATTATTGTCACTTTGTTTGGCTTCATTAAATTTTGAGTCTTCTATCTTTCCATCCATGTCTGCCAAGTTTTTGCTCAAGCTAATGCTTTCCACCAATATCAAGTCCTCGGTCGTGTTGGGTAGCTTAAGATCTGAGAATTCAATGTTGCCTAGCATTGTGTCTGTTAGTGAGTTGCTAAATAAAAAGCATTTCCCTATCTTCAGATCTATTAACTTCTGATCAGATGGCTCCAGGGTTGGAAGAAATGCTATGTTACCTAGTTTGCCCTTTTCAAGTCCAAAGTTTTTCAATGTTCCGTTTGGTATGAGGAGCCCCTGAGGACCCTTTAAGTTCTTTACATCCAGCTGCTTGTGGTCCACTTGGATACAATCAGCAGATATTTGTTCAGGGACTTTAAAATCCAGCACTGTCTTCATGCAGTTTTTCCCAAATTTTGTCAGCTTGCTCTCCCATGTCCTTCAGATAGAGTGAGAAAGATAAGAAAATAATTAGATTTCAATTTTTTAAGGATTAGGTGATCTTTTAAATCTGTGGCAAGATGGATCAGGTTTTTTTCCTAGTGTATCCTGTAGGTAGTTAATCGAATTGGGATATTTGGAATTTGGGGGTAAACAACTGTGGCTCTTTGAGCAGTTTTTGCGTCATGAGCTGCCATTTGGGTAACATTTACCAGAAGAACATTTCATTGTAATGAGATGAATAATGTTATCCATTTTACCTGTCAGTAGTTTTACTTTGGCAACATATTTCTTTCATATCCAAGTAAAATACACCAAAATACCCAAGAACTTACCTTTGACTTCCTCTTGGTTCCAGCGGCCTCATCAGGGCACCACAGACACACAAGTTGGACACAAATGCTCCAAGAATGAGCAGCGCTCCTCTCCAGGAATAATACTCTATAAGGAGCTGCACTGCAGGAGCCAGGAGGAAGGTCCCAATGCCACTGCCTAAAGATGAGGTAACATTGGATTTGATGGAATGAAATAAAACACGAAAAGAGTGAAGGGGGAATATGGGATGAGGAACTTAAAAGCAGACTGAAAAAAGCACAGAGGAACACAGTAAATACATACAGGTGGAAACGGTGAAAGGAAGAATGAACAGGTGAGGTGAGAAAAATAAAGTATCAGTGAAAAGAAAGAAAAATGAAGACAAGTAAAGATGTCACTACCAGACAGAGCAATGCCATAAGCCAGAGCTTTCCTCTCACTGAAGTACTTCCCAACCATCGCTATGGCTGGTGTGTAGCTGAGAGCAAAGCCAAGACCTGCAGAGAATGAATAAAGGGTTTTTGTAGTTTGGGAGATCTGCCATATGTTGCCAAATCTCATCAGAAGCTCTCATATGTGCCATTCTACAATCTGCTATTTACTTAGCAAATATTTCCCCCAAAGCAACTTGGTATAACAATATTTAAACGCCACAGTAAGATCATCATTAACGTTCACGGCTCATATCATTATATTTTCCCCTGTAAAAATGCTTCTGTTTTTTTCTCCTTTTTAACAAGTGAAAAAAAACTGTTTCCCTTTCCCTTCAAGTGGTCACAATATAGGTCGAGGCTCCCTGAGGTTCTGTCGGTGGTATCTTTCTGTTAAATGGTTTAACCCACAAACCCTTTGAAGGCCATCTGTAGTAAAAATGTGCCAAATCAAACATGTGTAGCTACCCGCTGTAGCGACCAGTCAAAAGTAGCTTGTGTCTTTGTATATAGATGTTTGTACAGTACTGTGTCAAAGTCTTGAGCCACACATCAAATGTACAGACATGTGTGGAAATGCAGTATATAAGTAGCAGAATATGTACAACACATTCTGAACTCTCTTAGGCAAGCTTTCTTGTCATTTCTTTTAAGTAATCTTCAAGAATAGTTCTCCAGGCTTCTTGAAGGACTTTTGAAGTTCTTCTTTGGCCACCTTTTGTTTCATTCACTATAGGGCTGCCACAAACGACTATTTTGATAGTCGACTAGTCACCGATTATTTTTGCGATTAGTCGACTAATCAGATCATCATCCATTGGACGTAAAACGTACAGCTTATTGCACCAGCATGCATCTGCTCTTATATAACTATCATTAGCTTACAGCTTTAAGTGTTTAAGGTATGTGCTAACTAAAAGTAAAGACAAGATGATAGTGTTTATTAAATTTTAATGAAATTTGCAGATTGTTTCGGTAAAGTTTAACAAATTCCTTGCTATCTAAAATATAACAGCACACCGGAGTATATTCTCGAGCATCTCACACTTCTGATGATCAGTTGCCTGCTTGATGTTTATTCAGCTGTGTAAAAACTATAACTTTAATCTCAGCCAAACCGATTTACTCAGGAACAAATAAAATACTAAAAAAAGGCCAAACAATAAAATTTTTAAGTTATCTAAGTGACTTATATATGTTTAACCTGAGTAGCGAAAGACGGCAGTGGGTTTGAAAACGATTTGCCGGGAGTCCGGTGTTCTCACGGGCTCTAGTGAGCCTGTAACCCCGGCTAGCTATCGAGCTAGTGGGTAACAGACGTCTCCGAAAACGTCGGAGCGCTTTTGAAAATATGTGGTGTCTTGATAAACTGAGCAGATATTTGAGGTTTACACAGCTACATTCTCGCCTGAAAATATGTTTTTTGTGACACAGAAAGAATAATAAGACTAATATTAAAACTAACAGCTTAACGGCAGCTGGCATCCTTGTACATGCAGTGCTGCCATCTTCTGTTTCAGTCCGTTATTACACGCTTAAATCCTACTACTTATTCCTGCATCTTTTGTGATCTTTCAAAGCTTCAAACGACGCGTCGACTATTAAATCAGTCGTCGACGATTTTGATAGTCGACGTAATCGTGACTAGTCGACTAATCGTGGCAGCCCTAATTCACTATAAAGATGATCCCACAATGCTTCAATAATGTTGAGGTTTGGGCTCTGTCCATGACTTATGTTACACTGCGTGTTTTTCTATCCAGGTATGCTTTTAATGCATTGGCAATGTGGGTGGCATCATTGTCCCTCCATGACAATCAGGAGCCTTCCAGATGATTTTGACAAGATCTCCAACAACCAGGCAGGTTCCCTGTTGACGCATGGCTGTTACCATTTAATCTTCTGTGCTTACATTTAAGATCATGCTGTGTATGTTAGATATGTGTGTACAGGATCGTGTGCACATGGAGTACTGCTGCAGTCCCCCATGCGGCTGTTAACTGTTATCTGCAGTACACAACAGATAACAGATAACAGCCGAGTATCATGAACATGTACCTGTGAGGACACCCAGAGACATATAAAGATACTCCAGGCTGTTAGCGAAGGAGCTGATAATCAGACCAGCAGATGACAGCATGCCTCCGAGAATCACTGTAGCTCTGCAGGACAGACGGTTCCCAAGAAAGCTGCCCAGAGGAGCTGCAGAGACAGTTTCAGTAGATTTGTTTTATTCATAAGATTTTCTTTCCAATTAATGCCTCATTTTCAAAAGGAAAGCAAGTTTGTGTAGACGCCTGTTAATCGCAACAAGATTTGTTTCTTCCCCTTCTGGCCAAACTATACCCTCCTAACTTGTGTATGGTTTGATAAGAATATAAAAATTTTAAAAAATGACCTGTATTTGTATAGCGCTTTTCTAGTCCCTAAGGACCCCAAAGCACTTTACACAACCAGTCATCCACCCATTCACACACTGGTGATGGCAAGCTACATCGTAGCCACAGCCACCCTGGGGCGCACTGACAGAGGCGAGGCTGCCGGACACTGGCGCCACTGGGCCCTCTGACCACCACCAGTAGGCAACGGGTGAAGTGTAGGACACAACGACCGAGACTGTCCAAGCCGGGGCTCGAACCGGCAACCTTCCGATTACAAGGCGAACTCCCGACTCTTGAGCCACGATCGCCCAATATACACTGTTAGCCTTTGAAGTGCTTTTGATAACTGGTGCAAATGATCATCTTACCACAAAGCATAGTGGTGGAGTCTATCAGGCTGTGGATCCAGGCCGTGTTGGAGTAATCCTTCTCAAAGTGCATTTGAAACTCAACAAAGAACATGGAGACACATCTGCATACAGAGAGATTGTTTGTGACATGAATAAGGAAGAGTGAAATAAAGCAATAAACTGATGATAATAGGATTAGTAGCTTTCCTCAATAACAACTTCAAAGAGGTTTATTACATTAAGTCAATAAGAAAAGAGAAAGTCTTCATATCGAAGAACAGATAAAACATAATTAGTCTGTCAGTTGGGCTAACACCGTATCTTCAGGTCAGTTTAAGATGGGATCTTACATCCACTATCTATATCATGTATATATTAACTTTGGGTGATAATTTGGGCCAAATGCAATATTAATTAGACTATTTAATACTTGCCAAATCCTAGTCTGTCAGACTTGGCAACCAATATAATGTTTATCAGGTTATGACAGGCATTTATATCAAACAGTTGGAGGGCTCTGCACTCCATGACCTGTATTTTTATTCACCCTTGCTGTCTGTTACTTAACACCAGGCAGGACTTCTTGTTCTTGAAGCCTCAGACAAGAACAGTGCTGTAAATCACTCACCGCCTTGATAAAATTCACATTAAAACAGAATTCGATGCATTATTATTTTCATCATTACACACTTTTTCATTTCTTGTACTTTGTTTGCCAGTACTACAAAAGCTTTAGCAATGTTAGCTTTTATTTCAGGCAGAGAAACAAACTAGAGGATGAATGGCTTTGTTCTTCAATTTTACAAGCTAAGACGTTTTCTCTAACATCCTGTTAGGTGTTAAAAAACAAAACAAAAAAACATATTTTTTCCCCCCAGGAAAATCTACGGTTTCAAAATCAAATGTAAACTATAGGGGTGACCTCACAGGGTTGAAAGATTATATTATCTATTGAGATATATGGCAAGTGACATTATGTCCTGCGTGAGCTGGGGTGGTTGGGAAATACTGAGTATTATAAAGAACATGTTAGTAAATTACATGGAAAAACACAACACTTCACCAAACGTCTTCTTCCCAGCACATGCTGTAAACTATACAGGTCACTTTTTTTAAAAATTACACATTTCACCCAGTTTGTTCACCCAGTCAGTTTCTATAGTGTAAATCTAGAGATAACCTTCAATTAAAGCCAAACACCAGATTGTGGCAGACCTGTGAAAGTAATGTACAGTGACGTAAATGTGGAAACATCTCTGCAGGATTTCAAAGTCTTAGTAGAAAAAAAAATATGGCTGCTGAGACGCTTAAACCTTGGAAGTGAGTCAGAATGGATTATTGCCAAGTAATAACTTTGAGGTGTTAATAATCTAAGAACATAAAGTCTTGCTAAGTACAGCTACATGTCAAAACTGCATATTGCATAGTAATAATCCTACACCTGCTACAAAAGGCTAAGCTGGAGCTTTGTACACCTGGAGGTGAAGTCATGTTGAGTAGTTTGTGGAGAATAAAGATTTAAGTGCACCAACGAGTGGAAATAATTTGCTGTTGGCCTGGTGCTCTTAAATTAATAACAGATTAAATCATACAGTGAAATACTAAATGGAAGCTGTATCACAAGCATATAAAGAGTGTGCCCAGTAGTGACAATGGGAAAATCACAGCAAAATCTATGGATAAGCGATTTTGTAGTTTTTAAGCATAATTAGCTTCAAAGTGAGGACTGGTACCTGGTTACTGCTCGGGTGCAGATGGTAGCGAGAAAACAACCAGCGACAATCATCCAACCCCAGCCTCCTTCAGGCTCGGTCTGGACTCCAGATGCACTTTTGCCTCCTTCAAGTGTCTCCTGCTTGGTAACTGCCATCCCTCCAGCCATTTACAGAACCAGCTGATGTCAGCAAACCTGTCTGTTACATGTCTCTTAAATCACCCTCATTTGTCGGTGTGCCTTCTGCCACCTCCTGAGAAATTGTAGAAATTACATTATCAATAAGTATAACATTAAACCTATTTTCCTATGTATTTGTTATTGTTATGTCACATAAATACACAGCGTAAAACTTTTTTATTACACATTCACATACCAGTAGGAGACACAAATCCCTGGGAGGGTTGTGTCAGGAAGGATGGCTGCAGCGTAAAAGTCTGTGCCAACCCCTTCCTAATATGGGAGCAGTCAAAAGAAGCAATTACTGAACATTTTAATAACAAAAAACAAAGAAAGATGATGTAGTCTTTTTGGACACCATAATGGCCTTTAGAGTTTAGAGTCAGTTGTTTTAGTTACCGACTTCACAGATTTCATGGTTGAAAAGTAGGTCAAGAAACTCAAACAAAGTACATTTATTGTAAACACTGACCATGCAAATGCCACAAACGGTGCATATGTAGTTCACTTAGATCCTTTAAGTTAAAACTTTTGTATATTTTTAGTATGGGACTGTCATTTCTACCTGAAGTAATTTATATGTGTTGTTATGGCTCTGTTGTAGGCAGGTAGAAAGATACCAATATGATATTTATTTATTTAAATATTGCATGAAAGCAAGGGATGGGGTCGAAGTGTGTTGCAAAACAGCTTGCAGCAGTGCAAGAGATATGGGCAGGTTCAAACAGCTTAAATAGTGAACCCTATATATGATTAGCCAACTCGATTCACAGGCGAGGATCAGCTGAGAACATTAGCCAGTCTTTAACCTGCCAGCTCCTGAGTACAAAGTCTGTGCGATGTCAGATTGTGTTGATATGCAAAATGTGTATTTTCCATTTCTTAAGCTCCAGGTTTCACATTAGCTAAATTTGTGTTTACAAATCAGCTCCTGGGTCTTAGCTTTATGTGTGGTGACAAATACAACAGAATAGCCAGTAGAACAGCAAACCTTCAAAATAAAACACCAGAAAAAAAACAGACAATTAAAACCTTAACAAGAGACTAAAATGTAAAGTATTGCACTTGGCCTATCTGTGCTTTTGCAACTCCACTCATGTGTTTGTCCAAAGGTTTGTGTGCAGCTTCTTTTGTTATGTCATATGTTGCTCAAAATGTTATCTTGACAAAATAACAGGTTTTTAGTCTGCATGCCTGTGCTACCAGCAAACGTAGGAAACACAGAAATTCCACCCTGCAGTAAAATGCAAACCTTTTGGCTCTGAAACACTAAAAAGTTTACATTAAGTCATTGAAGACTGTAATTTGTTGTAAAATGTGGCCACAGAATATTTGATTTCACTTTATATTCATTTGAAAACAAAAAGGGGAAAGCATCCATAAGAAATGTAAATTAGTACAATTCATTTATTATGACTGTCATCTAAAAGCATGCTTTGTTTTTTCAGGTAAATGCATTTTTTCTGCTGTTTTTCGCAGCAGCCTTTTGCAGTACAAGTCAAAACAGAGTAAACATCAACACATAGCCTATGTGGGTTAGAGGGTCAAGGAATGGAACTGGAAAGAAAAACGAGCAGGAACAGAAACAGCAGAGCAGTACTGAACAAGACTAAAACACAAAACAAGTGAGAAGTACGGGTGTTTGCTTACAGCCTCCAGATAATCTCCGCTCCCCTCCGTCACCGTTCCATGACTCAAGTGTTCATCAGTAACACAGAGAACTTCCATTGAAGAAGTGGAAGCTAATTGGCTGATCCTTCGACGCATCAGCACGCTGCAGTGGAGCTACGCTTCCGCCATTGGAGGACTGAAGATGAGTTTTTTTAGACTTACACAAAACGCTATGCACGCAACAATAGTGATAACAGTAAAAATAATATTGTTTTTTCAGGTACACGAAACCAGCAGATTCCCAAGCATTTGTTGTGTGTATTTAGTTATGAGTACTTACAACGACCCTAAACGTTTTTTAATGTCACAACAACACGTAAATGAGTCTTTTTCTCGTTACCCAACTCTGCTCAGATCTATGTTTTGTGTATGCAAAGTCAACTCTTTTAACATGGCCGAAAGGCGTTTCTTCCACCGACTTTTTACTTGTAAAATTTGTATTTATTGGCACGTAAATTACAATTGTTTGCCGATAGTGGTCGGCAAACAATTGTAATAATATCTGCCAGCTAATATACCGCTGGGTTTTTATAATAATGAAAAAATATATGTATTTTTTTATTTTTTTATTTTCACTTTTTTGCAGTGCCATATTTAAAAATGTTCAAAATTTGTTTTTTCAAATCTGTCTTGCAATTGATTTTAAAATGTTTTCTCCCAGAGGTGGATTGTTTTGCCAATTTTCGCCCTGACTTACCAATGAATGCCTGCCGAAATATTTTAGTGGAGATACACTGGACGCCCACTTTAATATTCAGTCCCAGTGCATACAGATCTGTATCTATTTATATATGTTTTATGTTCAGAAATATGTTCAGAAATTTATGTTCAGAAACTCATTAACCTGTATGAATCTGCAGCACCCCCTCTGGCAGAGTGCAGTATTTTTGCAGATTTTATTCTAAAGAAGCTCAGCATCTCATTTTATGTACAGTGGGGCAAAAAAGTATTTAGTCAGCCACCGATTGTGCAAGTTCCCCCACCTAAAATGATGACAGAGGTCAGTAATTTGCACCAGAGGTACACTTCAACTGTGAGAGACAGAATGTGAAAAAAAAATCCATGAATCCACATGGTAGGATTTGTAAAGAATTTATTCATAAATCAGGGTGGAAAATAAGTATTTGGTCAATAACAAAAATACAACTCAATACTTTGTAACATAACCTTTGTTGGCAATAACAGAGGTCAAACGTTTACTATAGGTCTTTACCAGGTTTGCACACACAGTAGCTGGTATTTTGGCCCATTCCTCCATGCAGATCTTCTCGAGAGCAGTGATGTTTTGGGGCTGTCGCCGAGCAACACGGACTTTCAACTCCCGCCACAGATTTTCTATGGGGTTGAGGTCTGGAGACTGGCTAGGCCACTCCAGGACTTTCAAATGCTTCTTACGGAGCCACTCCTTCGTTGCCCGGGCGGTGTGTTTTGGATCATTGTCATGTTGGAAGACCCAGCCTCGTTTCATCTTCAAAGTTCTCACTGATGGAAGGAGGTTTTGGCTCAAAATCTCACGATACATGGCCCCATTCATTCTGTCCTTAACACGGATCAGTCGTCCTGTCCCCTTGGCAGAAAAACAGCCCCATAGCATGATGTTTCCACCCCCATGCTTCACAGTAGGTATGGTGTTCTTGGGATGCAACTCAGTATTCTTCTTCCTCCAAACACGACGAGTTGAGTTTATACCAAAAAGTTCTACTTTGGTTTCATCTGACCACATGACATTCTCCCAATCCTCTGTTGTATCATCCATGTGCTCTCTGGCAAACTTCAGACGGGCCTGGACATGCACTGGCTTCAGCAGCGGAACACGTCTGGCACTGCGGGATTTGATTCCCTGCCGTTGTAGTGTGTTACTGATGGTGACCTTTGTTACTTTGGTCCCAGCTCTCTGCAGGTCATTCACCAGGTCCCCCCGTGTGGTTCTGGGATCTTTGCTCACCGTTCTCATGATCATTTTGACCCCACGGGATGAGATCTCATCCAGTCAGCTTGAAAAAAAAATTTTTTTTTAAAATAAAAAATAACAAATAAATAAATAGTTACGGACTCTAATTGTAGCTTTCACCTTTAAACTAGCTATAGTTTATTAGCGTTTTTTTCCTAACTACTTCATGCTTTTCATCTTTTTTCTGTATAGATTGCAGTGTACCTTTCATTCGAGGTCAATAAAGAAATATCCAGAAAAAATCTCATCCAGTTTTAGTTTTATTTCTCTTTAGAAAAAAAAAAAAAATCTCTTCACTTCAGTACATACACATTGCACAAGGCAGGGAGCCATTTTTTTAAACTGACTTTTTAAAAACCATTTCCCCCCCAAATCAGAGTTAAAAGCAGCAGCAGAACTGACGCTGACAACCAGCACTGGGATTCCCAAAACTTCCCAAATGCAGGCGAGCCAAGGTGAACAACCAGCACTGAAATCCAGCAGACAGAAAACAGGCAACCCCCCCCACTGAGGCCACCAAAGAGCATCCAAACAAGCTTTGATTCAACAACTACATCTTTCATCGCCACCTAATGTTAAGTTGAACTTAGATTAAGAAATAACCTTGGTAAAGAAGCAAAATGGATTTGAATTCAATGGGGAAATGTATACAAACAAGTGGTAATAAATGTAAAATGTATATATATATATATTAATTCTATATCCAATTAGCAAATTTAACACAATTACATGTTAATGTCACAAAACTTAGTATCTAGTTAATCTAATCAGTCACAGCACAATTAGCCAACAGTTTTAAATTACAGCCCCAATAGAATTATTAGCAAAGGTAATAACTCTGTCTTGTCATGATGCATTTTCTGTCTGCATTGGGATTGTGAGTCGTGCTTGGGAAACCTGGCTCTGAACAGTTAAAACAACTTTATCAACGGACAGATTGCTGGTGTAGAATATATCATATTAATATTTACAAAATCTCTGTACAATCAAATACACAATATCTGCCCCGCCAGTCAAGCATTCCAGAAAACAGTTAAAAGGCTGGATGTCTTCTTGTACCAGGATGTTCGACCAGATTAACAACCTCTGAGGAAATGTTAGGAAAATGGTGTGAAAGATATTAGACAAGCAAAAGGTCAGAGGAACATGTCATCACAGTGGCTTGTATTTAATATTAGGTTTCACTAACACTACAGAGCTCCAGGACATTTAAAATACTTTTCCCCCTCAAACATCCATCCAACATGATAGACTGGATTAGAAGAACACCTGGCACCATTCAAAAATAACTGTCACACACATCTGGAAAAAAAAGAAAAGAAAAAGAGCTTCTTCTGCTGCATAATTGGGTCTGAAACATCCTGATTACGAGCATCCACCTTGATTAGTGTTAACTAAATTAGCAGGACAGAAACTTCAGGAGGAGAAACTCACTCTCTGTCAAGATTCAAACAGGATTTCTCAGAAGGAAAAGCTAACAGGGTTGCATATCTTTTAGAGTAACATCAAGTCAAATCAACTCTGGTAGGTATTGAAGAAGAGACGTGGGGATAAAGATATCAACAGACGAGATACTGCATAGCTTGTTGGTTAGATTTCACTATGATTACATAAGATTTGCAGTTCAGTGGACACTGTAAGCCAGGGGTCCCCAATCCCAGTCCACGAGGGCCAGTGTCCCTGCAGGTTTTAGATGTGTCCTTGATCCATCACAGCTGATTTACATGGATAAATTACTTTCTCAACATGTCTTCAGTTCTCCAGAGGCCTGGTAATGAACTAATCATGTGATTCAGGTGTGTTGACCCAGGGTGAGATCTAAAACCTGCAGGGACACCGGCCCTCATAGACTGAGATTGGGGACTCCTGCTGTAGGCCAAGACTCTGTACAGTACATAGAAATACATACTGGTCTGAATACAGATGGTCCCTTCCTATGGGAAATAAAACACCAAAAAAGTGTTAGTGATGTTCAAACAGCAAACTCTAAATTCAGACTGCTGTGAAAGCAGACAGAGACCCACACTGATCACTTATGATAACAGAAAAACCCACCACTTAGTAGTTCATTTCCTTAAAAGGACTTAATTCTTGTTTCACATTTTATCTACAGCATGATGCAGTTCCATAAACATTTTATCTGAAGAATTTAAAACCCAGCAAGTGTTCTCATTAGAAACAGTGAAGCTACAACAGTATGCAAGTACACCAGTTAGTTTCAACAATACTAAACGTATCTAAACTCAATATAATCCCATAATCCCACAACAGTCTATAACACCAGCTTCAAATTTCTGGAGTATGAAAATTATGTAATAGCTTGCAATTGTTAGTGGGGATATAGGGGTAAACAGTAAAATTAACAACATATCATTTATGTTCTACAGTGATTATGTATCATCTCAAAATGCTTCCCCTAACACCAAGTAAAAAGATACAACCACTGGTTTCCATAAAAAGATGTTCCCCTGTGCTGCGAAACAATGTTCTGCAGACAGTGGTGATATGTGTTCAAAAAGTAAAACTTTCAACGCTTTCCCACAGATTTCTGCACATTGACAGATTATGACGGCTGGAAGCAATTACACTGGTCTGTTGTGCCAACTGAAATCAATGGAAACATCAATAGAGAACAAAACAAAAAACAAAACAAAAACAAAAAAAACAAAACAGGCATTTTAGACATTTTGAAATCACACACACACAAAAAGATGCCAACTCACATTATCACTTCTTACTGGCCACAAAAAATAAGGATTAAAAACAAAAGACAGTCACAACCTCTACCAAAATAAAATAAAAAACAAAGGAAACCAAAGCTAGCACTGAAGGTTAATGTTGTTTATGTACCAAGATCCACTTGGGACTGCAGGTGGACACTTTGATATTCAGACTCTGAATGGGTATTAACTGCAATGAATCTTCTGTTACAGTACAAATGAAAAGGAGAAAAAAAAAGCAAGAGTAAAACTTAAAACTTGTAAAAATGAGGTGAAGTAGCAGGGAACTGAAGGACACAAACACGGTGCAACCAGGCTAACACATGTTAAAAGGCAAATGATTTGGTTTTTTAGATTAAATGAAGTGGTGGCACAAGTTATCAAACTCCAGCCTGATTTTAAAGCAGAGTGGCACCTGACAGATTGAGGTCACTAATTAACATCCAAACATCAGTTGGTACAAGGCAAAGGGGGGAAAACAGAAAAAGAAAAACACACAGAGAAGAAAGCATAGCTTGTGTCACAGTTTGCAGTGTCATCACAGCTAAAAGAAAACATCAGGAAACCTTGATCATTTTTGAGGAAGCAATTGCAAAACCTCTCTTCACAATATTATGCCTCCATTATTTCACTACACTGTTACTCAAAACACTTGCATAAGTGACGGCATTTACATTGTTCAAGCCATTACAAAGCTTATAAAGCCTGTTAACCTTTCAGCAGAAATTGAATACAAACTTTTAGTATGAATCACACTGGCTGAACTACAATGAGACAGATAACCCAAACCATTTGTCACAAAAAAAGTATAATTATCTATTTTGATTCTGTTCAATCACCAAATGGGAAACAATGATGCATTTTCAATTCACAAGAAAATCTTTTTAGATGTTATTGCACTATGGGTGTCAGTTTAAAATAAACGTTTCACAAAAAGTGGTCTATGATCCTACCCTCCTATGTGTTAAACACAAACAGATCAGCAAAGCAGCTTAAGGGTCAGGGTCAAAGTGTAGTCAGTGTGTATGTTAGATCAGCGTCCCCAACCCCCGGGCCTCGGACCGGTCTGTGAGTCGTTTGGTACCGGGCCGCGAGAGTTGAGGCTCAGGTGTGAAATGTATCGTTTTCAGGGGTTTTATCGGTTTTCAGCGTTATTTTGTTATCGTTTACTTGGTTTTCCTGGGTCTTTTCACGCGTTATGAATAAATTTTCTTTTTTTCGGTACCGGTACTGGTTTTATTTTGTTGTATTTATCCGCGACACCTTAAAGGCCGGTCCATGAAAATATTGTCGGGCATAAACCGGTCCGTGGCGCAAAAAAGGTTGGGGACCGCTGTGTTAGATGGTGAAGTGGGGACAATATTTGTCAATAAAATGTTCAGAATACTTTAGTAGGCTACATTAAGCTAGATCCTTAGGATTTTACCCTTGTAATTTTAAGTTTATATCTGTGTTATTCAGGTACTGTAGGTAAGATTTTCACAAAAATCCGCAATACTGAACACAGCTGGAAGTGTGAGTGTTGATAAAAAGTCTAATGATTGAAGGCGAATTAAGCGACGACTAACTCAAGATTGCGTAAAGCGCATAGTTCCTATTCGGGAGAGTAAAGGCAGGTAGACAGTTACGCCTAATATAAAACAGTGGACAGTATTTCCTGCTTTGCCCAGCTTTATAGCTCAGCTGCTTTTATGATAAAAAGAAAGGCTGGAAAGGTTCAGGCTAGGAAGTGAAGATGGGTGGGACATAACAGCGTAATACACTTGTGGTCTGTTTCTCGAAAAACACTATACAATTCTTATAGCAAATGGAAAACTTACTAGTAGTGGGACTCCCTACAACTGTTGTTTCTAAGCTTAGTAAATAACACAAACCTTTCCTGTGTCCATGCAAACATGCGCTCATGTTAACTAAGTTTCAGCATTCTCAAATAATCGCAGATCACGCTATGTTTCCTTTAAAAAAATGGCAATGCTAAATTATTACATATTAAAGCTCTATGTGCCATTTTCAAGTATATGATAAATATACAAGTGTGTTATTTCAGCCCCGGTTACCTCAGTGCAGAAATCTGGACTGGCTCTCGGTTCAAAGGGTCTGAGTCTCTGATCCTATGGGTATTACCCTAAGTGTTAAAAATAGACTTGTTTATAGTTCTAGTGTCAATATAGACTTAGATCAGTGCAAACAGGCAGCAATAGCATATGAAGCCCATTCTCTGTTTAAAGTCTACCACATAATTGTGGCTAATACTCACCAATTATTTCAATTTAGACAATTTGGATTTGGATATTTTCCAGGTTTTTATGGTTGTTTCACAGCAAGCATAAAGTACCTGTTTAAAATTCTTGGGAATGTTGGGCAACTCTTAAAATTCTGTAAGTGCTTGTTTTTAGAGATGAGTAATTGGGGTTTGGGGGAAAATACAATTAATGGTCCAAACCTAAAACAGCTACCAACAGTGTCGGCACCAGAATGGTAAACAGTCTAACATGTTGGGATGACTTCTAGCTGTCTCCCCCAAACTGACACTTTACCTTTGCATCATCAGCTAACTATTTTTTATGTTGGGATTCTGAGTCTGAACATTTATTAAACTCACACTACAAATCCCCAAACAAGGCATCAGCGTGGCAGAAAAGCCAGAAAAGGATGAATGAAGCTTCCATCTTCCTGACACTGACAGAAAACAGGGAAGTTAAAGAAAAACAGAAATAAATATAAAGATCAGATCAAGTATTTCATACATCACAAACACAAGCAGCCGAGTCAGACTGGGTCCTCAACAGTAGTTCTGGCGATGCCAATCAGAACAGAACAGAACAGAAATCAATGATGCACTGCAATCTGTTGGAAGACAACGTCTTGGTCCCATCACCTAACACTAAACTCAGCAGGTTGAGTATGCATGCATGGCAATCTGGTGGTGCTAGTTTTGCTTACATATAGGCAGACAAAGGAGAGACAAACAAAAAGCAAAGGCCATATGCAGTAGAGCAAAATAAAGACCGTTTTTTGTTTGTTTGTTTTTTTGCTTCCCATTGGAGCTGAAGGAGGCAGGTAAAGTATGAATCTCAACAGGTTTTGGCTTCAGTGCACTCTGCAGAAACAGTAGAGCAATGGGCTACTTTTTGTGCAACAAACCGGCAACCACAGCTGCCCAAAGGTGATGTTTCCTTGAGTTGCTGGTGGTACAAATCCCTCATTCAGCAGTTAACTCTTCTGCAAAGGTATCCCATTTTAAAGAACTGTTGCACAAATTGTTTCCCGGCGCACTACTATCCCCAGGATGTAATGCTACAGTAGCTATTCACACAAACACAATAACAAAATACACCAAAATACTTTTTGTCTCTGCTTCCTGACATAGGGCTGATTACACGAATCAGCAGACCCCATTAATGGAAACCATAAATAAAAGATTACAATATTAAACGTCTATGATAGGGGGATGATGGGAAATTTAAGAGATGAATATTAGAGGTCATTGTTATTTACAGGTGTTAAATTATTAAAAATGGCTTTTATCAGTTTCTGTGTTCTCTCTTAGTGTTCCTTTTGTGGCCTCGACGAATGGGACCTTTCAGCAGCTTCAAAAGTTGATGATGTCACAGCATTAAGACATCACGGCCTTCAAGGGCAGGTGACATCGTCTTGTCAAGAGTTGATGTTGTCCTGACAGAATTTCCTTCAGGGGTCCTCTGTTGTCTTGAGCAGCTCCATCAGTGCTCCCACAGCTCCAAAGTAACCCTGGAGCAAAAAGACAAGCACATAAATATATCTTATAGGCTTTTATCATGTAACCAACCAGTGGTTTGTTTCTGAGGGTAAATATAATGATTATAATTATTATAAACACATTAAGCAATCGCTTTAATTTAATAAAAGGACAGCCGTTTGCTCACCTCGTGTTCAAGGAAGAGAGCTCTTAGTTGGCCTTTGGACCAGTAGTCCATGGCATAAGCTAGCAGCTTGGTGGACACTGTGTTGATACGGAGGAAGTTCCCAACAAACACCACACGCTCAATTTTCTTATGAGAAAAAGAAGAAAAAAATAATTTTAGAGAAACTGAGACCCAACAAACAAGAGTTTAAACAAGTAATTCACAAATTGTTCTGATAATGAAGAAAGGTCATTTCTAAACGCTCCTGTCATCTTAGTAATGACTCATAAATAGCTACACATAAAAAATGTTAGGTTATGTTCTCTTTATCAAGAGTTCAGCCAATATACTTAATTTTTAGATCTAATATTTTTATAGGCTTTGAAAATCCTTTATTAGTGTGACACTAAAATTCTTACATATAACCTAACAAGGAATAATGAACTGCAGAGTTCTTATTTTTCTCCGCTCTGTCCCTGGACACGGTCACCAAAGTGATACTAAATCCCAGGTCTTTCATTTGGTGAAATAAAATATTTTAAAGGTAAATGTTTCTTATGACATTGACAGTTAATCCATGCCATGCAAATTTGATTAAAAACTGACTATAATAAAAGGCATATAATCTGCAAATATAGTAATAAAGAAAATATAAATAAAATAAAGGTTCTCTAGCACCACCACATGGTGGTGCTAGAGAACCAATAAACAAACACTGATGAAATCTGGTAGAATACCAAAGACACAAAAATCTTGAAAAACATCCTGCTGTGGTGTATGCAAGTATGTAATTCCTCCTGAAAATTTAGCAGGGTAACTTTGTGTTTGTCGATGTAGCTTAAACAGCACAATTCTTTGCCAATATAATGGTCAAATACAGGACTAAAATCCAGTTATCAAGATTTTTGTTTATGATAAAATGCGGGTCTTAATTTTATTACTAAGGCTTTCAGAAGTCATTTAAAAGAAACCCTCCATAACCCTATATATGCACGTTTTTCTTCGCTGCAGCTCTGCATGCAGTGATAGCCCTGTACAATGCTGCTTGATCGCCATGCCACAAGGCAACACTGTAAAGAAGCTCACAGCATGTAGAAATACTCCAGACTGATCCTTTACTTCAGCTTTAGCTGCTATGGTTTTGGTTTTTAAATTAATTTTACAGTTGCCTATTAAAACTAATAAATTGTTGTCACATAGTACGAGTAACCCCAATCCCAGAATTGTTTTATAGCTTACAGCTGGCTATTTACAAAATATTACAACATAAGTGTGAAATCTGGTGATTTTGTTTTTGCCAGCAAAAAACCCCCCAAAACATAAGCATGATTTAAAATATAAACAAATCCAGCAACCTTACCAAAAAAAAAAACAAAACTTAAAATTAAGGAATATATTTGGACTTCTAAAAATACAAAAACAAAAAAACTAAACAAAAAAAAAAAAAGCTCCACCCCCCACCTATGGAAGCCCGTTTCCGCCACTAAAAAACAAAAAAAGCTAGTATCCATAACTCGAAATTTCGAGTTATTTTCTCAAAATTTCGAGTTATTTTCTCAAAATTTCGAGTTATTTTCTCAAAATTTCGAGTTAGCTCTGCCAATCAAAAATATACGTGAATGAGGTCGCTTTCTTGTTACCCGGAAGCATATGGCGCAGTACCGCGCACTCAAAAACGGATCCCAACAAATTAAAGTATGTTTGCTGATAGTAACACCATGTGATTCAGCTAATAACACAGGGATTTCATCATTTGTGAAGCCAGGCTGAAAACACTCAGCAATCTGTGCATTCACGACTGGATGTAATACCGGTAGCTTAGCTGTAGCATTTGTAGCTGAGGGCTTCAGCTTCCGGGTAACATGGAAATGACGTCATTCACGTAGATTACTGATTGGCAGCGCTAACTCGAAATTTCGAGTTGCTTTTCTCAAAATTTTGAGTTAATATGTCGAAATTTCGAGAAAATAACTCGAAATTTCGAGAAAATAACTCGAAATTTTGAGTTATGGATCCTTTTTTTTTTTTAGTGGCAGAAACGGGCTTCCATACCCACCACCACGGACACACACAACAACAAAAAACTTTTCTTTTCTATTGTTAAATAGCTATAGCAAGCCATAAGATGTAACTTTTGAATGTGTTTGTAAAGAACAATTAGTTGATTTTATGTTTTTGGTAATCCTGAGTAGCCAGTAAAGAGTAGTTTAGGTGTAGGAGTGTCGATGGGTGATGCAATGACTAAATTCTGGTCTGGGTGTCTGTTTCTAAGAACTCAAAGAAACTATCTTAGAGGTTTATGAAACAGTAGATAAACTCATGCAAGTATCTGTATTACATAACCTTTATATGGCTATTATGATTAGCTGGGTATAGTTGACTGATTCAGCATGTGTGTGTGTGTGTGTGTGTGTACCTCGTTGACTGCACACATGCGTGCTATGGATCCTATGTTATTAGTGATGGTGACCAGAGTGGCTCTGGCCAGGTCTTCCTTACTGATGCTGTCTCGCTTCTCTTTGCTCATCATGTGACCAAAACTATAAAAGAGACCATAAAAAAACCCAACATGTAAAAGACATTTTCCTCAAAGTCTGATTAACTCTTCACATTAAAAAAACCAAACAAACAAAAAACGGAAACAAAAAAAAAAGTGAACCCATAAATTATTTAAAAACCTTTTGAAGCAACTGTCACTGGGTGTTACATGTGTTTTTACAATGCTTTATGGATCAACTTTGGACCCAGAGCTGCAGGTTTACTGTATACATGGTAAATTCAGTTTAACATGAGCACAGTGTGTCTCTGTGTAAAATATTTATAACTAACTGTTCATTTATTGGTATGTTTTTGCTTTTTTTTGCAATTAAACAATGTCCACACAATTTTGGATAATTTATCCTCTTATCTCATTGTGCTAAATGAGCAATTTATGTGAGCACATAAATCAGAGCTTTTAGCTCACTCATCAAGTTCCAAGGCAATTTCATCCACTTTACACAATTAGATTATTGATTAATCAGGTGTGCATTTTAGTGAGTAAATATCAGTTTAGGTTTTCCAGCTTTTAATCAGAGACACAGATTAAGATTTACTCTAGTGTTGTATCTGCATCTACAACGTGTTTTTTCCCCATTTTATTAATCTTTTATAGTTAAAATTAGGGCTGCTCAATATAACGATATATATCGGATGACGATATAAAAACATTGCTATCGTTTGTTTTGTGGTGTCGCAAAATAAACTGTTTACGGCAATATTTTTTCATCGTTTTGTCACTGTAGTGGCTATATTAATTTCTTAAAGTTCTCTCTTTCTCCTATATTTAATATAACCACGCTACCGATGGACAAGTGCCTGTTTTTTATGCGTTGTCGTTAACAACGACGATGGTAAAACCCTCCATGTCTGCTTATTTATTTTCCACATAAACCTTTCACAATAAAGCTCAAGATCCTGTTGAGACTTTTCAAAATAAACAAAATCACGTGAAAGAGTATGCAGAGTATTTACGGATGAGAAGCAAAAAAGAGCCGTCAGGTGCTAAAAAATAAACTTTGACTCAAACGTTAGAACAGGCTTTTCCCCGCAGCACGCCGTGTAATAAATACTCACAAAGAAAACCGCAGCCGTTACAACTTATGTCTAAAAATGTATAGTATCATGCATCGGTTAAAACATTCGACTCCAGGTACACAACGCCCAGCTTGAAACACTTCACGCAAGTCGAGCTGCCCGAGATTCACAGAATTTTCAGAAAATTTTGAATTTTTGTGATTTATATCGTTATCGGACGATAGATGTCTTATATTGGGATATGAGATTTTGGTCATATCGCACAGCCCTAGTTACAATAACCAAATAGTATTTTAACAGTAAACAATGCAGTCCACCACAGATGCAGTGCAGCCAGCTGAAATAAGCTCCTATAACATCTCCTGTGACATCTACAAAAATTACAAGTGTTACATAAACAGTGTCATGTGAAACAGCATAACATTGTGAAAACTACAGTACACTCTTATTGCTTCCACAGAAATAAAGAGCAGACAGACTCTCCTAATCAAATGCAACAGATTAATTTTTTATAAATCATCTGCAGCTGTGATCACCTATATAAAAGCAGATGGTTTGCCAGTTTGCTGTTCTGGAGTGTTCAAGTTAGTTTTAACACACTGCCACAATATTCCTAGGAGTGGACATGCTAGAAACCTAAGAGCTACATCTCAGATTTTACAGGCCTCAGTTAGCATGTTAAAATTCACTACAATAAGAAAAAGACTGAACAAGTAGGTCAAATGTGAGGACATCCGTCTAACATTTAAAACGTGGCCCCAATTTGGACATGCAACTGGACAATGATCCCAAGCAAACAGAACACCTGAGAAATAAAACAATCAAGCTGTTGCAACGGCCCAGTCAAAGTCCAGACTTGGTGGGACAGGCCTCTTAATGTCAAGCAGATAGTCAGAGATAATGCTTACTTCAAGTTAGTGCTTCTAAAGCTGGTTCTCCAAGCTACTAAATCATGAAATGCACTTAACTAAAATGTTCAGTTTCACATGAATTCACTGGTTTTCATTATCATGTCAGAAGCGAAGACACCGGACAACCAGACAAATACAAGATGTGCATCCTGGTCAAAGTTCAGTAATACAAACCAAACACAGCTCTGTTCATTGCATCACACTGTTCTATTTATTGTCTATTTTATAGTATGCATACAAACACTCCTGGGATCAGTCTGTATTTCATTGTACCGCTAAAAAACAAAAACAAGAAGCTTTAAATATAGAAAGAAAAAAAAGAGATGTTACCTGGATGCTACAGCAGAGCCCTGTAGACCAAATCGCTCGTAGTCTCCCCCATAGATATCTTTCACCAGTTTGTCCACATTTGTAGAGTCACCTTTGCTAGCCATTTCCAAAGCCTCCTCAAACGTCTCGCAGCCAGTGAGCAGACAGCAAAGCCCCAGGAATGTACCACCTCCCAGACTGAAGGGTGTAAACAACATAAATTATAGATCAAAGAAAAAGAAGGGAGAAAAATGCTACTGAAGTTTAATGAAGCAATTGAAACGGTGTGAACACTTTAACACTGACAGTACACAAAAAATGTCCATATCAACTCCAACCTTGGAACAAATGTTAAGTCCTAGGCCAACAAAATGTCTCACACATTATGCTTCAACTGTAAAATAAAGCTCATAATACAAATCTTAACACATCTATGGTTTTTATGGCTTTTGGGTGACTTGTCATTTTAGTATTCAAGATTTAGTTTACTATGTTTTTATACTTTTATGTCTTTATTTAAACTCCATATTATTCATTTTATTTTTCTTTGTATCTTTGCATATGCTAGAGAATATTTTTAAACTGGCTATATAAATACATTCGATTAAAATATGCTACAAAATAAACACCTAGTTGGTGCCAGAATAAGTGAGGAGAAACAGAGCCAACATGAGACAGCTGTTTTGAAATAAAATACTTTATACAACATTAATGTATAAAGCCTTTGTGCCTCAACTAGCCCACACTACTCACACCCACAACAAGTGAGTTCTGTTTGATCATGTTTCTCTTCCTGGAACAGTGCAATAGATTCAGATGGAGGCTGTACATGCACACATAAACACTGATGTCACGGTGAGTAGCTGCAATAAGACACACTTGCCATTTACAGAACAAGGAAGTAAAGAATGACCAGAGGTACACTGCGACAACAGCGACTGGCCATAGTTGAAAAAATTTGTTTATAAGGTCAAATATGATTTCACTGTATTACAGAATACTCAGGAGGCTGAGTAAATCCTAATATCATCAAAGGAAAAACTCTTTGTACAACTCATAATGGGTAGAAGTAACTTCAATTTCTTACAAATATTTACAGTTCATTCTATGATCATATCTAGTTCTACAACTTTGTAAGTACTAAGGTACACAAGGTGATAATGAATATGACTGTCGCAACTAAAGCAACTGAGTCTGGCATATCTGCCAGATCTACTAAAGCCATAAAAGTGCCACCTTCACCTTTTGCACATACTCTTGAAAAATACTTCTCATGCAGAACTTCATGTTCAAAGAACACGGATGTAGGGCTTAAGAGGAGTTCACCACAACAACAAACAGCTGTAATCCTTCTGTTGTTTATTAGGTTGGAAATCACTTGGTTGAAACAGCACCTATTTTCTATCACTGGCACTTTTTCTTCCATAAATTTTGCTTCAAACAATGAGTTTATTTCACAGCCGGGTTATAGAAACATTTTTTTAACAAGTTTGTTAATGTGAAGAATAATGTGTATATTCTATTATTGAGTGAAAAATAAAAATAAACACTTGTCTATAGTTTATAGTTTAGTTATAGTTTATCTATATATATAATTTTTTACTTTTCTTAAATTATTATTGGAGCTGAACTCCAATATAGTTTCTCTGTACTTAATTAATACTTCTGTTAATAACTTATTGGTATTGTCTTCTACTGACATGGACTGTTCTACACACCATCACTTGCCTGTGACAGTAGCCACACTGCATCATTAATCTCTTGATCAGTTTTTTTTAATTATCTTAAAACTTATCTAATTTGAATTTTCAAAAATTATATTCTTATTATTATATTCTTCCACTCTGCTTATAAATATTCTGTGTGCACCATTAAAGAGGTTCCCATTCTCCTCACCTGGTACCAGTCACCCGTTTGTAGTTGTTCTCTGAGTACACAGCCAGTATGGAGACTCCTGAGCCAATGTTGACCAGCAACATAGGAAAGGGGTTGTCCAAAGTGCAGGGCTTCTTCACACAGCTCTGGGTGTCTGATGGGTTCTGGAAGTAGTAGCACTCAGGGTGTCCGTTGAAGCCTACCCGATCGACAAACAGCAGACCACGAATCAAGCAGTCTAGCTCGTCCAGCTTAAGCAGCTCCAGGTCAGCCATCTGCTCACAAATGTAGGAGGTTTAAAACATTGATAAGGCACTACTTTATCTGCTAAATTGTTCCTGATTATTTAAAGTAAAACATTCCTTGAAACCCTTGATTTGTCAGTTGTATAGTATTAAAATGACTTTCAAAACCTCACTGAAAATGGTCTTTAAAAATTAAAAAGTTCCTTATCCAAATGCAGACTAGACTATCAACATTCCTATAAAAGTATACAATGTGGATTACTGTAAATTGGCATGATGGTAACGGCGTAAAAATTAAGAAGAAAACTGGTTGCTTGTAGAAAATAGTAGAGCCCAAGAACTATGGGCTATGACTTTTAGAGATAAAGAAAAAAAACATGAGTGTAGACGTGAGACATTAAAATATTTTAAAACACATTGGGGTTGAATTGATGACATTTAGCACAGTTTGTGCAGTGTCAGAGATTTCACTGATCCTGCTGAAGTGCAGACATGGTCAATGAACCTAGGTAAAAAGGTACTGTGAGGGAAGGCAAGAATTTCTGATGAAATTACATTGAAACACGATTCTGTAAACAAATGACCTAGATTTTTTGCACTTTTTGTCCCATTTATTCATCTATTAACCATTTTCTTGATTGTTTATCTAGAGTTTGAATTAACATATCAAAAATGGGCACCAAAGACAAAAAAAAAAAAAAGGCCCCTTCTGAAACCCTATATGCCACAAACTGATATTGACCTCCCTAGAAATGTAAATTCCCTTTGCTTGTTCTGTACAGGTGGTTACTCCTGTGTATTTCCAGCTACTTTTTCACTGCAACTTTTGAATGGATCAGTGAGAGACTAAAAGTCACCTCAATATAAGAAATAATCAAAACCTCAATAAAAGTAGTCACAACTACCAGCAAACTCCTGGAGAGAGACTGCTGAAACTATCAGAATGGACAAAGATGTAGAAAAATGGCATGCATTTTCAATTTCTCTTTGCTATTTGGGCTGATTGGGACCTGATGAATGTAAAAACAAAGAATTACCTGATTTTTTCTTTTTAACCTGATTTTTGTTTCTAAGAAAAATGAGATCCACATAAGAGGGCATTCGTTTTAAATTTTGATAGAACAGTGGCAGTATAATGTCCTCGTAAGTGGATATCAGGCCCTTGTAGAGCAAAATTTAGTATTTTGGTCTTGACAACCAAAAACGTGACGTCCACATATGTGGACGCCAGGTCCTAGGAGGTTAAAAAAAAACCCAAATACTGTAAAATACTAGGACATGACCAAAATGTAATTAACACTTATTGCACTACGCAAAGTATGAATCCTTGCAATAGTGCTGGTTGCTTGCATTGGTTACGTCGTGGGCTGTATAAAGAGTCACTGCACAAAACTCTAAATCTGCCGTTATTTGCAAAGGTTAACCACCGTGAATTAATCTGCATATTTGAATTGACACAGATTTTCAAACATGAAGGATTTGTGTCTCCTCCCAATCTTGCACTGGGGAACTTTAACATGTTAGGCGAATGTGGTAACCACTACACCACATATCTATTTTCAATCAACTAAGTATTTGATTAATCAACTATTCACTGTAATTATGTTACAATGTTTAATCAGTACCACTGATACTGAGATGTTATCTCTGTATATACTGCACACTCACCATTCTGAACTCATTCTCAAACTTGTAAGCCCCGCCTCCAGTGGCACAGAGTGTTGTGTGCAAGCTAGAGAAGTTCTTATCCCGTCCCATCTGAATAAAGCGGGGCATGGCCTGTGTTGGGAAGCGAATGAAGTGCAGGTTTCCTGTCCTGCCGCACATGGTCAGATTCCTCAGCTCCAGGTGAACGTCACGGACACCTGTTTTACCTGAATAAGGAAAGAATAATTTTACCATATGGCATTGCCTCCTGATTTGTGTTATGCTTTTAATTTCGTTTGAACACTCAAGTGACCCAAAAGCTGAATTTGAAGCTGATAACAAAATTCATCTCATAAATTGTAAAACTGTAAAATATATCAGTGAGAGATACCTATATCCATCTGCATTAGGGCTGCCACCAGAGATGGGCAGTAACGCGTTACTTGTAACGCGTTACTGTAATCTGATTACTTTTTTCAAGTAACGAGTAAAGTAAGGGATTACTATTGCAAAATCAGTAATTAGATTACCGTTACTTTCCCGTAGGAACGCTGCGTTACTGCGTTACTAAAACCGTGATTTTTTTGCGAGAATGTCTCATGACAGTGACGTAAGCAAGTGCGACGTTGGTGACAGCAGCTGTGTGCAGATCAACAATGGATAATATATCGAGTGCGGGAGAGAGTATGAGCGTGCAGCGTTTAAAGTGTGGAAGTACTGACCTTACTTTGAGTTTGATTCCATAAAAAGTGACAAAAACATTAGCGTCCATCGTGCGTGGGAAGAAAACTTCTTTTTACAGCGAAAAAAACCCCTAAACTTCCGAGCAAGCACCGAGTAGCTACGACGTGATGGGAAACTCACAGAGACACTTGCGCGGATTCTTCAACTGACCGCAGCACACCTGCACCAGGGTAACCCTCCGCCTACCCTGCTCCTGCTTTACAGGTGAAAATAGAGCAAAAGGACCGCTGAGTCTTTGACTTTATTTATTTTCTGCTGTGTTTTACTTGCATCTGTTTGAAAGAGTGAGTGAAAACACAAAAAATATTTTATTTTATGTGCTGGAATGTGTAGAAAATAGGTTTAAATGTTAAACTAATTTATTCAAGTCAGAGAATGTTGCATATAATTAAATGTTTTGCTTGATGCATAAAGTTAAAAGATTAAAACTGATAAAACAAGTTAAAAAAAGAGACTTTTCCATTTGATTACATTTTGTATGATGGATTATGTAGAAAAAGTAGAATTGGGCTGAAAGATCTATCACTTTATCACCTCTTCAGGTTGTAAATCGTGTTTTTAAAAAGTAACTAAGTAACTAAGTAACTAAGTAATTAATTACTTTTGAAAATAAGTAATCAGTAAAGTAACGGGATTACTTTTTGGGGGGAGTAATCAGTAATTAGTTACTGATTACTTTTTTCAAGTAACTTGACCAACACTGGCTGCCACAAACGATTATTTTGATAGTCGACTAGTCACCGATTATTTTTGCGATTAGTCGACTAATCAGATCATCATCCATTGGACGTAAAACTACAGCTTATTGCACCAGCAGCATCTGCTCTTATATAACTATCATTAGCTTACAGCTTTAAGTGTTTAAGGTCTGTGCTAACTAAAAATAAAGACAAGATAGTTTATTAAATTTTAATGAAATTTGCAGATTGTTTTGGTGAAGTTTAATAAACTCCTTGCTATCTAAAATATAACAGGACACTGGAGTATATTCTGGAGCATCTCACACTTCTGATAATCAGTTGTCTGCTTGACGTTTATTCAGCTGTGTAAAAACTAGAACTTTAATCTCAGACAAACTGATTTACTCAGGAACAAATTAAATACTAAAAAAAAAGCCAAACAATAACATTTTAAGTTATCTAAGTGACTCATATATATTTAACCTGAGTAGCGAAAGACGGCGGTGGGTTTGAAAACGATTTGCGGGGAGTCCGGTGTTCTCACGGCTCTAGTTAGCCTTGCCCCCGGCTCGCTAACGAGCTAGTGGGTAACAGACGTCTCCGAAAACGTTGGAGCGCTTTTGAAAATATGTGGTGTCCTGATAAACTGAGCAGATATTTGAGGTTTACACAGCTACATTCTCGCCTGAAAATATGTTAAACGTTTATTTTGTGACCCAGAAAGAATAATAAGAGTAACATTGTTGGAAACTGCGCTGGGCCGCGCTATGAATTCTGGGACACAGCTGCTTCTTCTTCTTCTTCTTCGGGGTTTAACGGTAGCTGACATCCTTGTACATGCAATGCTGCCATCTTCTGTTTCAGTCCGTTATTACACTCTTAAATCCTGCCACCTATTCCTGCGTCTTTTGTGATCTTACAAAGCTTCAAACGACGCGTCGACTATTAAATCAGTCGTCGACGATTTTGATAGTCGACGTAATCGTGACTAGTCGACAAATCGTGGCAGCCCTAATCTGCATGTGTAAATAGTCATACCATAGGCAACGTTTGAGGTGAGGTAGCGGCGGATTGACTTGAGGTTTTCCACTTCCTCCTGTTCTTCCTCTGCAGTTATATCGACTGGCTCAAAGTACACCAACTTGACCAAAGTTCCACCAATGTCCATACCAAACCAGGGGAAGGCTGGAGAAGGTAATGGAAAAACAAGTAAACTGTTACTTTAAAAAGGAAAACAAGACATGCAGACATTTTTGCATAACATATTGAATTCTGGTTGTTATGCTAATAAAAAATAAATACAGGCCTATTTCCTTTGCAAATGATAAGGACATACCCCTGAACCATGATGTGCTCTAGACCAAAGTTGCATGAAATAAGCACCAGAGACTCAGAGTAATAATCCTTAATAGAAATCTATGGAAGAACTCAATAACGGCAAGGCATTTATCCCCCAATCCCTTTGCCAAAAGCCAATTAAAAGCTAAAGCAGGAAACATATGAGCCAACTGTGTTGCTGCACAGATACATGAATCATAACACACTTTCAACTGTGATGTGACAGGCACATCTGCTCATTATTATCCAAGTCTATGGATATCATAATAAAGGAATGAATAAAGGAAATGAAGCAAATTCCAGTAATTCAATCAATGGAGTTTATTACTAATGTCTCCCCGTTCATTTAGATAGGAGTTGCAAAATAACTGCCCAAAGGCAGTTACGATGTACAAATTGCCAAGACAGTAATCTTGCTTCCAGGATGGTTTTAGTAGGAACTAGAGATGGCACGATACCACTTTTTTATGTCCGATACCGATACCGATATCATAAATTTGGATATCTGCCGATACCGATATGAATCCGATATAGTGTTTTTTAATCAACAAAACTGTTTTTTAAATATCTTGCTGCATTTTGTATAAGTTCATACTCAAGTTTAAAACAACAACTACACTAAAGCTATTCTGTTATACCTGTATGCAAAAAAAAATATTTCATAGTTCAGCAATACTGATCAATCTAATAAACTTAAACCTACACCATCCTCCCTATTCTGGTATTTTAAAGAGTACTTAGCATATATATTAAGCAACCTAACTAATAGGGTTCCAACTCCCAGCAACAATAAAAATAAATAAATAAAAAATAGGGAACCACCCCTCACGCTCCACCTCATGATGCTTAATCGACGTAATCAACCTTAATTTGATACAGTGTGAAAAAAAAATGCACAGAAATCAATTTTTTTTCAAGAAATATTAAATAGATTCAACATCTTTCTTCAACAAAATTGCAGACTGCACAGATGGTACCTTCCCAAAGGAAAAAGTACTATAGCTTACTAGGGTATATATATTAGACTTAATAGTTACTATATACAGTAATTGACTTCTATTCATTTAACATCAAATTAAAACTTTGGGTGTCAGATAATTATTCATTAAAAGCTAGACATTTTAAATGAGAATAAGAAAGAAAAGTATGTCTTTGTGCCCCCTTTTCCCTGTTCATGCCCTATCGGCCCCCCTGGCTAAACTTTGCTAGATCCGCCCCTGCACAGTTACCAGCGTCAGCTACGTAGAAAAAGATCCTGGAGTAGAAAGTAATATTAAATACATTCTAACAATAGCTGATCAAGCTTAAACGTGCTGCTGTTGTTCAGCCGCTGGTTTCCTCTTTCTGGTGCAAAGTGGGCCAAAAGCAAACTAGAGTCACGGACTCGCGACAGAAAAGCCGATCAGCTGATCGTTAAGCAGTTTCATGATTGAAGTAGCAGCAAGAAGAGGCAGTCGTTTGTTAAGCTTAACGCAGGAATGCTTTACAAACATTCAGAGATGGACTTACACACTTGCTTTACTTCTCTCGGGATAACTTTATCGGAGATGAAATGCCGGGTTGCTAGCGAAGCTCCACATGCTATCCAGACCACCGACAGGTCCCGCATGCCACAGCCGCTCTATCACGTGATGCATACTGCTCCAACGTGCTAACGTTCTGAGGTGAGTTACGGGGTGTTGCAAGTTTTGTGAGGTGCTTTCGTGATATTTAATGGATCGGATTACATTTTTTATTTTTCTCCGATATCCGATCCAGTAATTTAGGTCAGTATCGGACCGATACCGATACGTAATATCGGATCGGTCCATCTCTAGTAGGAACACTGTACATCGAATGCTGCAAAAAAACAACAACACTCGAGCAAGGGGAAACAATCTGGACTTGATATTTTCGGGTAGAACACTGAGTTCAGCACAAAAAAATGAAAATCTTCCAGCACCACTGGCTAGGAAAAAAAGCTACCACAGCACAACAAGATTGCCATAGAAACAGTTACCACTCCCCATCATCTCCTGTTCGCTCGGTATCTCATACACTGTTCAGCCTCCTATTTTCTCTTTCCCTTAGCTTCTCCTCTCCTCTCCACCTCTCAGCCTTTATCACAGTCTCATACACACCATCCATCTTCCTTTCTCGACCTTTCCCACTTCCTCCCCTCCTCCATCTCCATCAGCATTCTCTCATTTGGAGTTTCTTGCCTTTCACCACACATTTTTCCCTTTTGTCCTTTCAGCTTTTTATTTTAGTGAACACCATCTTCTTCCAGCTTCATTCTCTTCCACTCCTCCTTATAGCTTTCCCTTGTATCTCATCTGTCAGTCACTTTAATTAAATTAACATTTACATGGCCAGGATGACATAAGTGATACTGCAGGATGTTTTTAATTCACCACAAAGCAACGGATATTTGCCTCCAAAAACAATACATCAAATTGTATTCTTATTGATTTTTCTCAAGACATACAAAATGTATTTCTATTTTTAGAAGCTAACTGCATTGGCACTTCAGCAAAGAGAAAAGTTCTGGTTGAAATTTTGGTAAGAATGGTTTGATAACAAAATGAGGTTACACAGAGCTAAATGAGAGGAAAAACACTCGGCATACCTCAAGTTTAGTTTTAAGGTTTTGCTGCGCTGTAGAGAGGCAAGACAAATATGAAAAGGAAGGTTTCGCACATGACATTTAATACTGGCTGTATCATTTAGTGTGTAGTTGGGTACAATGGAAACCATGTGCTAGTGTTCAAGACAACCATGCTCACTTAAACTGTGTTGCTGTGGAAGGCAGCATTGAACAAAAGAATGTGTTGAAGCCAACCATTTAGTACATAACTGGTAAACAGCACACTGAGACAATATATAATGTCTTTCACATGTAAACAAAATCCTACAGAAACACAGATGATAAACAAATGAAGCATGCTTCTATAACCCCTCGGCTGATCAGTTTATTATGGGACCCAAACACTGACACTTGTGATGTGTCCTTACTTTATACATCAGCTTGATTTCCATTCTGAGCAATATATATTTCCCTGTAAATATAGAATAAGCAATTCAAGACTCCAGGCGTATAAACTTGGATTTGGTTCACTGAATACTGTTAGATGCTAAGAACACATTTTATTTTAAACCTTCAATGAGAGTAAATGTTGATCAGTAAGCTTCTCTACTGAAGCAGCTACCTCTGAATAGAAGTTCAGCATATGATTAATCACTTAACTGTAAAAAGAGTGTGTCCCTGCAGTCATCAGTTTCCGATCAATTTCAAAAACTCTCAATAATAACACAAAGAATAAATAGTAAATACAACATTCATAAATAATTCATTAATTAACTGTTTCAAATCCAAGTAAATCAGACTTAGAACATTGATATATTTGACTCTTTACCTTCATGACAGTAGTAGTTAAACACTGAACTAATTTACCACCATTTGGACTTAAAAAGGTCAGCACGTGACTGTTCACTGCCCTCTCTGCGCCTTTACTGTGGCCCTTGCATGATGATCAAAGTGACTATTTCACAACTGACCAGTGAAGGGAACAGACTGAATGTCTGGCTTACTGAGGCAAAGTCCACTTTCAGCTAAGCTGAGGATTCCACTTCAGAGGATGATCACTTGTAAACACATACTTTATGATTTGTTAGCAATTAGTGTTAGCAACACAAGCATATGCACATGTGACCCTTGATCTAATGTTTATGGTAAATTATGTCAAACTGACATACTATACAGACAAAAGTATTGGGCCAAATATCTTAATCTTTGAATTCCGGTGTTTTAAATCCACAGGTTTTATACACAGGTGTATAAAATTAGGCACCTAACAACGTAGTCTGCCTTTAAAAATGTGAAAGAATGTGTCGTTCTAAAGAGCTCACTGAATTCGAGTGTGGTACTGTAACAGGATGCCAAGATTGCAAAAACTAAGTTTGCTGCATGTCCTCCCTTGTAAAAATTCCACAATCAACTGTAAGTGGTATTATTGCAAAGTGCTAGGGTTTAGGAACCACAGCAACTCAGCCACAAAATGGCAGACCATAAAGACTTACAGAACAGGGTTGCTGTGAGCTGAGGATCTTAGTGTGTAAAAGTCACGAGTGCTCTGCTGACTCAATAACTACAGGGTTCCAAACCACCCTCTCAGAGTAAACATCAGCACAAAAACTGTGCACCAAGACTTCGTGGAATGGTTTTGGCCAAGCAGATCCTGTAGGGGGATGTGTCCTTATACGATACTGTTTACGGTTTGTCAGAAAAGTGAATGCGCAACAGTAACTTCAGTATTAATCTCTTTAGTATAACATCTCACTTTTGATGAAACTACGTCACAGTCTCCACTTTTACACCTACTAAAATCTACTTTCTTTTGAACACATAAAGGATAGGCTTTGTAAATGATATACCACTAATATTGCTTTTAATGTCAGCAAACTGTCATAACCAAAGGTTACTCAGGTTTCACATTATTTTTAATATCTATAAAATGATTTGCACAGAACAATGTAAACTCGTGCAATACTTTTACACCTTTGTCTATTGAAAACTGAGCTAACTAATAGGAACCAAAACCAACTCTATGACTTTTAGCCCTGTTAAGGTTATCTGTTGATAACCCAACGCTACACCTGCTCCAACTCCACTACAGTGGCTAATGCCTTTCAGTCACCCACCACATTGTCTAGTGCACTTTTTTGCCACTGTGCCCTCTTACCCAGTGACCTTCTCTCATGTCTGTAAATAAGAACTGGCAGACATTGATTTTCCAATGCCTGCTGTGGAAATCTCACCTGCTAGATTTTTAACTCAAACATCCCTCTTGTTGAGTGTGACACTAATGATTCTTAGATTCATTACTATCATTTTATCCTGCCAAACAAAGAGAATTTTTTTTCCTTTTTCTGGTTTTTTAATAAAGGAAATACATGCTTATAATAGAGACAGCAGCTCTCACCACTGAGATCAAGATTAATGGTTTAAAAGAGAAAGTAAAATTGCACAAGTATTATGGATTGTTACTAGCATTTCTGCCTTCCACCTTCAAAGAAATGAACCCACTCTGACAAAATGAAAGGCAACACTGCAAGCAAAAGGAACAAAAGCCAGCCAGCCAGGGTAGATGACAGGGTCTGTCTCAAGTGACAGTCATGTTTTTCTCCATAATCCCAGCCAAAAAACAAACTCACAAGCAGTACATGACATTATTCAAATTCAGAATTTAAATTTATACAAACAAACATATTTATTTAACATTACACTGTAAAAATCATGAATTCCTCCCTGAGATAAACATAAATAATCTAAGGATTTTAATTTTATCAATTTTGAGCTGCTTGGAGACTCTAACTATGTTAACATCACTGCTGTGACTTTTTAATGATCTGTGTGAAAACTACAAACTTCTTGTTTCCCTTTTTAGGGTTTTATGTTGTCATTGTGGAAATTCTTTAAACTACATTTAAGCCACAATAATAATGTTAGTAAGGAAGATGTCAGTTATGGTTCAGATGGTACAGCAGAGTGTCCACTAATTGCAAGCTTGGTGTTTCAAGCTCCAGCCCCTTCTGCTGATGTCATATGTCCGGAACCTGAAGCACTGAAATTGCTTGGCCCATTACATGGGCAGCCAAGTATCAGGCACAGCGCCTGCAACACTGGTGTTTGCCTTGAACAAGAGGCAAAAATCACAAATACATTGTAAGAGAAAACTGTAACCCTGTTTTGAAGCCTGTTGGCGATAATGTACAAAATGTAATGCCAAAATGCAATAATTGAAAATGACTTTGTCATTAAGACAAGATATTAAATGTTGAAAATGAGAAGTTGTGGCTTCCATTTGATTGATACTGCATTGCATTTATTTAACAAAACTAACTATTTGGGAACTGATTTGACCAATTTTTTTTCTTAATAAAGGATATGAGCTGCTCAGCAGTTCAGTTATACTTTTTATTTTGTAATGCTTTCAATAAGTGACAGGTCTACATTTCCAGTCGCAGTCTTTTATGAAAGATCCATGCTGTTGTATTACATGGAGAATTTAGTGTGGCATTATTCTTCTAAATAAGCCCTTTCTTGAAGAAGACACTGTTCCATAAAATATTTACATATTGTTCAGCATTAATGAAGCCTTCACAAATGTGCAAATTATCCGTACTATATGACGCCTCATTCAGTCAGAAGTACTAGCTTTTCAACTTCAAGCTGATCACAAGTAGGAAAGGTCCCTCTACCCCTGGCCCAAAAAACACAGCATCCATGATTTTTTTTTTTAAAAAGCAAAAAATAAATAAATCCCTTTTTAATTTGACAGACCACCCGGACAGTTTCCATACCACCTCAGTCTATCATAAATGTACTCAATCTTAGAGAGGATAAAAATTAAAAAATTAAGCTTTACAGTTCTTCTGAGGTTGTGTCTAAAAGTGGGCTTTTAGGGCTTAGTGGACAGGGGAAAACGAGGAAAGAGCAACAAAGGGACCTCTTTGGATTTCAATGAGGGATGCTACATTTTATTCAACAAGGCCACTACATCAATGGGAAACAGAACTAATAGAGCACAGGTAGTCATCAATCACCATCAATTTTGTGTGTGGAAATCAGAGGCTAAAAAGACTGTAAATCCAAATTTTGGGGACAATAGATAGCAGAGATTAAAGTTGTTAGTAAATGCAGCACTGAGCAGCTCCTTCAGTGGGAGACTGCGGCACCCACGGTGTGGGACGGAGAGATTTCGCAGGTCTTTCCTCCCCACTGCTGTCAGACTCCACAACAAAGACTTTAACTGAACAAACACACACATCCACACATGTGCAATAACACTAAGTGCAATAATCTTTTCTGGCATCGTTGTATTTTTACTCAGTTGTATATAGTATTCGTATTCTATTTTTATCTTATTGTATATTTTTATTCTATTTTATTCTACTGTATATAGTATATTATTTTATTCTATTCTGTACTGTATTTATTCTTATTGTATTCTAATTTTTGCTTCATAACTTTTGCACTGTCCACTTCCTGCTGTGACAAAACAAATTTCCCACGTGTGGGACTAATAAAGGTTATCTTATCTTATCTTATCTTATTAAGGTTTGTAAAGCCCCTCTTGTTTTACCATTTCTCTTTGTTACTTTTGTGTTCTTTCAGTAACCTTTTGCACTGCCTATTTGACTTGGACTTCTTAAAAGAAGAGACCTGGTATGTCTTCAGGAACTTTGTAACTAAATAAAGCATAAATAAAAAATAAAGAATATCAAAGAGATATGAAGTTAACTAAACGCAAAAAATACTGTTTATACAAATGCTCCCTTCTGCCAGCTTGGCACAATAGGTCAAGACAGACTACCACCAACTTTTTCTAACATGTTAACATTGGCTGTGTTGGGACAAAGTTTCCACTTCATGAAAAATGCATTTCCTGACTGATATGTCACCGTTTTGTCCTGAGGGTGTCTTTATCTCCAACTTGCGAGGATGCTTTCCTGGGAGAGATGTTATTAGCAAATAGGGCTGGGCCATATCATACCTTTCACGGTAATACCGGTATAATGTTGGGCAACGATAAGAAAATGAAATCCCGCGATAGAATATGGGTAAAACGCGCATGCACAGTGCCTTTGTTTTCATACGCACATGGCGGAAAAAGCATGGCGGTGACCGAGAATGAGAAGGGCGAAAGCGGAACGTTGAATGAAACACACGAATCAGAATTGGTTTGTAAAAATGCTGCAACTTCAGTGGTGTGGCACTGGTTTGGCTTTCGTCCGTCAGATACACAACAAAGCACTATTTTTGGTAGAGCATGCTAGCGGGCCGTCGTTATTGCAGTGTTTTTTGGAAAATACGGCACACTTAAAAGCAATCCTTTGATTTTTTCTGAAACTCGACAGAGCCCCTTATAATCCGGTGTGCCTTATGTATGAATTCTGGTTGTGTTTACTGACCTCGAAACGATTTTATGTGGTACACGGCACTCAAAAATCTGTCAAATATTTTAGTACGACTTTGCTAAGCTACGAACCCGCACCACTTGATGGATTGTCGGAGCATTACGGCTACCGTAGGCAGGCCAATTTCCACTGGAAATGCCTTTTGGTTAAACTTTCAGCAAGGAATTTGCATTTGCACTGTTAAATTTTTATATAACTTTAATGCACATAAAAAACAGCTGCTTGTTTAAGTTGTGGAGTTGTAAAGTATTTTGTCTAGTGTCAATTATATCATCAGTTATATAGTTATCGCAACTTTTCAAATGTATATCGTGATAAATATTTTTGGTCATATCGCCCTGCTCTATTAGCAAATATGAATATATAGCCTAGTCATTTGAGAACTTTTTTTGTTATTGTTGAATTTCATGGACATGCCTGTGATAGACTGGCAGTCTGTCCAGGTTGTACCCTGCCCCCTCACACTATGATAGATGAGATAGGCTCCAGCACCACCAGAACCCTGAATTTGATAAGTTGAAGAAAATGGATGGTTGAGTGGATGGATTTCATTACATACTGAAACTTGATTCACTGCAAGGCAAATAGGAAAACTACTGTTAGCTGTTTCCATCACTCTTTTACTATTATGTAGAAAGTTATTTAAGGTAGCGCTGGGCGATATGACCCAAAATTCATATCTCGATATTTTTTAGCTGGATGGCGATATAAGATATATATCTCGATATTTTTTTTAAGCCATAAAGTAAGAACAAAAAGAGAGTTCTTAGTCAAAGCTATGTCCCAGATGTCACACAGGCACTTTTATTAACATACAGCACAGATGTACATGAAAAATTACTCAAAATTAAATTATGAGCATTCATTAAATAATAATGCTCCATAAATAAAAGAAAACAAGGTTGTTTTTGTGCTAAACAAAGAGCTCACAATTGTGCAGTCAAAATGTAAACTAAAAGACGCTGAGCGTAATAACAAAGACAGACAGATTTCACAGCTGCTCTGTTCCCAAGTTTTACTGTGTGACTGATAGCCTGGAGTTTGAAATCCGCTTCATAACCACGTCTCTTACAGGTGCCATTTATGGTCCTTATACACACACAATACGGTAATATTACGTTGATGCACAGTACGTATCACTCCGCGAAGCTCCTCGGTAGCCGTAATGCGCCGACAATCTATCAAGCGGTGCAGCTCCGTAGCTTACCAAAGTCGTACTCAAACATTTTTGACAGATTGCTGAGCGCCGTGTACCACATAAAATCGGTTCGCGGCCATCAAGCACAACCAGAATTCATACATAAGGTGCACTATCAACTTTTGAGAGAATGAAAGGATTTTAGGGTTAGCGCTGTTAGCGCTGTTAGCTCGTTAGCATGTTTAGCTCGTTAGCACGTTGACGCCGTCCAGCCCCACGCATGGGGCGATGCGCAGTAACTCGTTAACGGAGATTTGCCGTGTCCGTCTTGTCGCTGCCTGCACGTGAAGCGATGGGGGAGGAGGGGGAGTTGTCTTCAGTGAAGGTGAGGCGGAGTAACGTTGCGTAGAGACAAAAGTGGACGAAAGAGAGGCAAACTTGCGGCTCCACAACTATAATTATAACGTAACATAGACTATATCGATACAAAGGACATTGTCACATCTTATATCTCGTATAAAAATATATCGATATGTTTTAAAAACTCGATATATCGCCCAGCTCTAATTTAAGGTATCCAAAGCATTTAAATCTCTCTACGAGTTGCTCTTTAGCAATTTCAGTGTCATCAAAAAAACAAGTAGTCAGGAACACCTGACTTATTCAAGGCTTCAAAGAGCATACAGAGCCATATAACACAAACACACTTTGCCCACCAAAGAGCAAGGTTGGGGCATGAAGACTGATTTGTGTAGATGTAGGTAAAAGGTCCTTGGCCTAACAAACACCAATATTGCACTGCATGTCCCCATGACATACACAGATTTCATACACAGATTTCACATACACACACACTAACATACATATAACATTTCTCATTGCTTCACCTTTAAGCTCAGGTTTCAAAGAAGGGTTTGGTGTTTGTATGTGTGTGGAAGCAAATTGTGTAAAAAGAAGAGGGAATGACACAAAAGTATTGCTTTTGCCCTGCATGACAAAAATGAGTGAGAGAGACTAAAAAGGTACACTATTGCATACCCTAGACAATATATTTACTGTTAGTAATGACAGGGCATTACTTCAGGTCACAGATTACATCTTTTTTCATTTAAAAGATTTTAACACGTTACAATGCTAACCAGAGGTTGCCTTTTTTATATTCTGGGATGATGTAAACAGCCGTACGACGATAATAAGGATGTTTTGTTCTGGATATTCTAAAGTCTTAAGATTAAGAGTTTCACCATTATCTTCATCTCTTTTTGCATCCACTTTACTTTTACTATTACCTATTACCTACATATTATTATAGTTACAATTAGAGAAGTACCGCCATCACCTTCACTGTTACTGCTAACACTTAATTACATCCATCATTTCTCACACTTGAACTTTACTTAGATGTGTATTTTTATATCCAATACAACAACACAATCAATTTATTACTGAGAAATCTTTGTCATTATTTGAAGCATCATCTGCTGTTACCACATAGTCTGGTCCGTCTGGTTTCATGTTTCCTCATGGGCAGGCTGGCCTTGAGTCTGTCTTACCTCAATAAACAAAAGCCTGAGTATTTTTTTGTTATGTTCTCAACAAAAATGTATGTTAAAAATCTCATGGTTGACCACCAAATTTTTTTAAATAAAAGAAAAATCCTGGATTTAAATCTCAAGTATTCCCTTGTTCCAGATTCTGTACTGTAAGTATCAATTTGTGATATCACAGGAAATTACTTTTTTCATTGCAGACTATTCTTTGAGCAATTTATTTTGTATACCACAAATATAAAATACACACACACACACACACACCCTGGAAACAACTTATTTCTATTTTAAACCAGCTGCAGACCACTTTCTACCTGTATGTTGTTGATGGAGGCAGTGTACAAATTATGTGGTACAACCGGTCTGTGGGCTACTCTTCCTTGAGCTGTTGCTGGTGTCAGCCAGCTAAAGAGAAGAGTAAAGTAATAGCATAAAAGAGCTGAAGTGAGGCCAAGTGTGTCCACTGCAGCCACTGTGTGTAATTTTCATACCTAATGTTTTTTATATTATATCTCTTTTTTTCCCCTCACTTGTCCCATTCCTGTCAAACACCATTCTCTATTCTGGAACACTTGTCAACCAATCCGCTTTCAACCACTGCACAACATCATCAAAAACCAGCAATTTGCAGTTGGGATTTTGGGGGACTGCATGGGAGCAAGTTTTCATTGGGTGAAAACCCCTTCAAGTGCGCTGGGACAATGGGGACATATATAGGCAAATAGCACTTTTCTACTCTTTAGAAATGGAAATCAGAAGACTTGTAGGACTCCACATAGTTTCAGCGTGGAGGAGAAGTTTCAGTCTGGAAAAGAAGTTTTGGTTGGTTTTTGGGTTTCATAGGTCAAGCACTTCCCGTCATCTGAATTTACATTATCTCTGAAACACCTTCCCAAATTTCCTAAACGTTTACTGAAACTCGTCATCATGTCTTAGTCACAATCCATTAAATAAGGCAATAGTAGAACACTGACTGAACCTGTGGCACACCTGGATGAACCTGTATCTCTTTATCACTGCAACTATGTTACTAAATTATGCTCAGGTTGAACAGGCTGACTCAAATGAGATTGAAACTGGGTATGACACTGTTACTTTTTCTGTCTGTCTGTTTGTTTCTGACATTAAATGAAAAAGTCACAACCTGAATATATCCAAAAACTATCAAGGGTTTCACTTGTGAGAATGCTTTTGAGACACTTCTATATATAAGATATATATGTTTTCTGTTACTAAAGTGGCAAAAATAAAATAAAAATGACAATTAGTACACCCTTAATTAAGGGACATACACACAAATGCCAAAACAGTTTCAGGAAAACTTTGGTATGAGATCCTCACACTAATTTAACTAAGCTTAAAACATATTAAATTCAATTTTATTGAATTGCCAATTCACAATAAAAGTCACCTCAAGGTGCTTTACAGTGTAAACCCTACAATAATACAGAGGAAACCCCCAACAATCAGATGGCCTTCTGAGTAAGCACTTGGTGACAGTGGGAAAGAAAACCTCACTTTTAATAGAAAGAATTCTCCAGTAGAACTGGGCTTAGGGAGGGACAACTATCTGCCACACCTGGTTGGGGTGAGAGCGACAGTGCACTTCAGTAATGGATGTAATTACTGTATATTTGTACTGTATTGAAACATTGTCTTCAACTTATATAACTTATACAAATACCTGTTTTGAACAAACAGGATAAAATCGTATGTGCTGGTTTAAAACTAAAAGGTCAAATTGAAACATTAACTAATATAAAACTGTGAAGACAAGTTTCTGCTTTGTTGTTAACTGCATGTGCTAACTGCTGCCAAGTTGCTTTTGGTGCAAATAAAGGGTACTACAGGCAGTGTTACCCGAAAGTAACCCCAACCTTAAACCACTTCAAAAATCACACCCCCGAGGGAAACACATTCCAGGTTCAGCCCTCACTGAAGAAAAGCTTAGAAAGTTATCCGTTTGACAGAATGGCTGGCCTGCATCCAAGGATAACTCAACCATTAAGCAGAGCAGCTCTGACCGGACATTTCAAAGTTTACAGATGAAATAGTCCTTAATGTTGTAATCCGGGCTAATTCTGGTGTAGGTTCTTCTTTCCAGTGGCACCACTTCTCTTATGACTTATGCACCAGTTATCACAGAAAACCAGATCAAGATGTGAAATATAAAAAGTATGTTATATTATTCTACAGTAACATTTTATCATGGTCATTTTCAGAATTTCTGATTAGTTTTTCTCATATCACTCACAGATACAAACCTCAATACATACTATACATCTGCAGGGGTACATCTAACCAAAAGAAGTTATTCTGTCTTATCTTTTTGAACTTGATTTTTCATCCTACAGAATAACAACTGATAATATTTATTCTCTGATAAGTCGTTCAAACAGATTGCAATGTCATTCTATAATAATAAAAACTTTTTTATGGGTTGATTTCTGTCCATCAGTGAGTAAAGTGTAGCAGTACTATAAAAATATTGTGACAAAGTAACAATGAAAGAACTTTAAATATCAGAGCATAATTAAATATATTTCAATACTCACATCACTTTTTAAAAAGATTGCAATGCATTAGAACAACATGTAACAGTTTTCTTAGTAAGCAAACAAAACCAAGCACTTATTAAAAATATGTGTACATATAGTGTATTTGAGATCTCATAAGGGAGGAGATTAATATAGAACAAGCTTGTAACAGGTTAAAGTGACAAAAAATCCACTGAAAACCAAGAATTATGTCATCAGCCTTTGTCTCTCCCAAATAGTCTCTAACAGACTCACCATGCTTACTTATAAACAAAGGCATTCAAAAGTCCATGTGGTCACTCCGCAAGCATCTCCACAGAGCAGTAACGAGATTTACCATGACAGCCACACTCAGCCATAACAAACCCAGTGGCTTTCACTGAATGCTTAAGTATGGCTGGGAATCAGCTGTGCACGACAGCATTACTGACTGCTATGTCCATGTAATTAAGAGTAATTCTACATATATTGTAATGCCTAGATATCCTCAGTACCAACAAATAAAATTAAACTAAAACTTACCAGGCTTCTTCTCATTTATGAGTTTCATAATGGTGTAATATATCGTCTCACGGTGTGAACAAAATAATAATAACAACTGAAAAACGTTAAAAACTGTATCTCCGCAGAAAGTCTTCAGTCCCGGAGATCAGAAAATACTTAGCTCGTTGAATAAAACGAGACTTTCACACATTCTCTGTTAAAACTTCCAACTTTACCCGGATGAACCTACTCCCATCATCAGAACATACTCGGTAAATAATGGGGCGGGACTGCTGCTCATTCGCCCTGACTCTTGTAGACAAGAGTCCAGTGCTTATTGGCTGCGGTAAACCAGGCCCACTTATCAGGAGCTTTTTCACCACCGGAAACCGACCAATCACAGCGTTCCAAATGCAACCTGAGGGTTCATTAAAAACAAAAGGGGGTCTCCCTGGCGACGGCAGGGCTTGAAGATTGGACAGAACAGTTCGAAACGCATTCTGATCGGACACCAGTATGATCTGAAGCAGATAACACAGTTATAAAAATTATTAATCGTTAACAATGAGGCAGAACTCGTGCTGAGTGACAGCGTTTCCATTCCTGTCATTGCAACACTGCACGATTGTGCAAACACCGGCCGGTTGGTATTGCATTTACCCGGCTCATGTTTGGCACAAATGACAGCAGATACAGAAAAATCATGTCAGAACGAAAAAAAAAATCAACTTACGGGGTCTGTGTTTTCGCACCGACTCGGTCCTCCTCCGTAGTCTGCACCTCTTGGCCGGGGACCCGCTGCACTCTGCATCATCCCCGCGGTGCAGATGATGCATGTTTTCAAAAGTGCCGCTGCCGCTGGGTACGGTGCTTGAGCCGAATGCATTGCTGCTGCTGCTGCAACAGCTGCCGTTAGTGGCCACCATGACATGACTGTGAAAAACCTTCTGGCTCTGCCCATTGTTAACATGAAAGGGTCCCGAAGCTCCTTTCTTATCCATCATTGACTTGGCTTTATCCATGGCAGCAGCTACCCTAGCCGAACGTAGCTTAGCATCTGTGAGGGAAACAAAACGTAAGAGCCCCAGCCGCTAGCAGTGTCTATCCCGGCTACTTTAGCTTAGCCAGCTAATACTAGCCCGTCTTCCAACGTAATGAGGCAGTCTAGCGACCAGCTAGCGTCTAAATATAACGTATTTTAATCTAAAGTATGTGGCTAAATTGTGTCGTATATTTTACTATAATGTCCGTAAAAACAAAACTGCGAACAGCTGCTAAAATACAGTGTTTCCCTTGAGGTCACTCGCGGTCATTTCCCTAAACTGAGATCCTGGCAGGCAGCAGCAGCCGGCGCGCGCGTGTGTGTCGGTGGACTGCTACGTCACATCAGCTCCTCCAGTCAAGGCCTGAACCTGTTCACCTCCTCTAACCGGTTTCCTCTGCTTTTTGCAGGAGATGCACCGCAATTCTTCGCTTTAACACAGAGACATGCAAGAATGGACTCATTCCCCGTCGCCTTCGATGCAACAATGAACTGCGGCCGCTCCCTGCTGGTTTACTCTTCACTAAAGTCTACAGTACCACTCCGTGCAGCGGTGGGCGCTTTATTTATAAGCGTCGCCGTTGGCCGTCATCCTCATTCCCCGTAGTCCTCTCCACGCGTGATGCGCGCACAAAGCTGCCAGTCAATGTATCAGTCATGAAAATGAACCGTAGTGACCCTGAAGTTGCATGCAAAAAAACGCACATCCAACTGAAAAATCTGTCTTTTGAGCAGTGTTTTTTGTTTGTTTATTTGTTTGTTTATTTTTTGCCGCAGAATAATTTAAAATCAGTATCTGATATTTTTTATTATTATGCCCCTCTTATAATCCATTTCCTACAAACTTTATTTAAAAAAATAATCTATAATAAATAGCCAGAAAAAATCATTTACGTAAGACATTGGGGCAAAGAGAAAACAATGGACAGAACATTATATAATGAGCACGGTTCAGATAAGATACAAAGGTCAAACAGCAATATCAGCTTGAAAAAAGAAACTACAGACTAGAGCAACTAATACGGACGGCAAACCAGAAAGACGGTTTGTAAAGGTCTTAAAAGAAATGCATAAAATATCCCATTACAGACACATCACCACAAACTGATATCATTACGTGATAAATACAATGAAAGGTTTAAAATACATAAATAAAATATGCTACAATTGGACTCCCTATAATTTTAGAAGCCATACACAGAGCATTTAGAACAGTCTCAGTCACGTGTATATATTGATACAAGTTATAGCAGTCCCTCTTTCACTCTTTGAAATACTATAGTTACACTATAATTGAGACCACCATGCCACAATAAACAAGCATATCTCAAAATTCCCATTATGTGGCCAGCTAGTTTAAGATAAAGCCAAACTATCTTACCCTCCCAAATTGATGGAGTCTTGTACTGCTGCCATCTTCTGGTTAAATGGTGCTTTGGTTATACTGAGCTTACAATGATTAATTAAAACGAAACAAATTATAATAACCAAAAAGAAGAAAACTAACGCCAAAAATACAAACTAACGTAAAATTACACATTTGTAAACAACAAAAGCAAAAATAAAATGAGCAAACCCACTGTTGAAACTACAAGTGACATAATGTAACATGGACTGATATGGACCAAAAACAAAAGGAAACAAACAAAAAAACACCATATACCATGCAGTAACTGTTAGGTATATTATTTTACTGGCTGCACCATATTGTTGTAGTATAGGTTTAAAAGACATCCGGGTAACCAAGACTTGGTAGGAATCCGGTCAACCTTATATAAAAATCTCTTAACAGGGTTGAGTTCAGTCATTACCCAGCCAATTAGTTGAAGCTCACTATGCCTTAAGGCTCTTCTCTACTCTTCTTATGTCCATGTGTCCATAACATACTGACCTGAATGTGGTTTATCAGATTTTTTCCCTCACAGTAAATGTTCACAGAAAAGGGAAACAATCAGTTTTATCTACTAAGGTAGTCTATTTAAAATATCAAAACTGTTCCCGTTGGTGTCATGCTCCCTGTTATACAGTTTATAAATCTGGGTTTTTTCCTCTGACTGTGGTGGACCTCTAACCCACAAAGTTACATAAACAAAAATATATGCTGTCTGAATGTAGCCTTTGGCAAAGATTCAGTGTTGTTTCAAAATTTCTGTTGAAATCACACTAGCTTAACAAATATAGTAATTTAACTGCCTATAATCTTATTATAAAACAGGATTCATTTAGCAAAGAAAAAAATATTTTAAATCGGCACTTAAGCAAAAGTTCTAAATCTGAAGAAATCTGCCAGGTTTATGTAGAAACTGGAAAGTTGCAGCTTTACAGAAATGTTTTGGGCCCCTACTTAAATTCCTCTACAGCAAACACAAATCTGTGTTAACAGGATTAAAATGTGATTAATTTTTTAAATAGTTATTTTATTTCTCAAAGTAGTTTTGGCTTGTGCAAAGGTGCCACAACCCTCCTCTGCACATGTCCAAACCATCTCAGCCTTGTCTCTCCAACTTTGTCTCCAAACCACTCAACCCGAGCTGTCCCTCTGATATGTTCCTTTCTAATCGTGTCCACTCTGGTCAAACCAATGACTGTATAAAAGATCTTTTATACAGTCATTGGGTCAAACCCAGTGAAAACCTCAACATCTTCAATTCTGCCACCTGTCTTTTTTTCAGTGCCGCTGTCCACAAAACCATGCATCATAGCAAGTATCACTGCCATCTTGTAAACTCATCCACGATCATTGTTACACCTGTCTCTCTCTCTCATTCACACATCTGTTTTGTGTTCTACTGGCTTTCATTCATCTTCTCTGCAGAGCATACCTTCACCTCTCCAGGTTCCTGTTCTTTGGCTCTTCTTTGGCTCTCGGAGGAGGCGGACGCATCTTTCCCCCTCTCCCTCCCTTATCTTCCCTGCTGGTGCTTCTGTGTTTGTCTCGTCTCGTCTAACTCTTACCCTCAAAGAGTTTCTCAGTCTTGTTCTCTAAAACCTAAAGAATTATGGATTTGATCAACTGGTCCTGTAATGGAATTGACACCCTGCTGGGCTTGGGAGAGCCCAATTGTCCTGCAGAGACGTTTGCTGCCGGATACTTGATGGTCGGTTACGTCGTGTGTCTGGCAACGCTCTCGATGAAGGACATTGAACGACATCTACCAATTTGGAACCACGATAACAGAGTTCAGGCTGATTGGAGCTGGCTTGGACCTGGCTTATCGAAGAACAAGAAGCGGACAGATGTGGACACCGGATCAACTGGAGGCGCAATCGAAGATTGCAGCGGTCCCAGATCAGCTGTACACACTGGAATATTCTCCCATGTTACTTTTCTGTGTTTTATTGTGTTATGGTGTGTTGATATCTGTGCATTCCTGTATTATCCTTTTGTGTTACACATTTCGATGTTTTCCCCCCCCCCCCTTGCTACGTAGCCTGACCTGTCTCCCCAATGTGATGTTTGTGTATTGTATGTACGGTAGGCAAGGTCTGTCATCTCGGTTGTGGGCAAAAGACCTGCAACTGACAAATAAAGGCTATCTCATCTCTCATCTTCCTGTTCACCTGCTCCCTACTCTGACATTGTCTACAAACATTACAGTTCATGGAGACGCCAGCCTGACCTCATCTGTCAACCTGTCCATCACCACTGTAAACAAGAAGAGGCTCCGAGCTGATCCTTAATGTAATTTTACATGCTCTAAATAAAAACCATCCTCCGTGCAAAAACACAGTGATGAGGTGTGGTTGACTTTATTACTACTTGTGAAACATAGGTTGACTAACAATTATTGACCAACAACAATTAAACAAAAAGACACATGCTTTATAATTGACAGCAAAACCGACCCACCTAGTCATAGAAGTAACCGTGTAACTATGAATATTATCTTATATGTAGTGAAATCTTTTATTTAAAGTAGAGATGGACCGATCCGATATTACGTATCGGTATCGGTCCGATACTGACCTAAATTACTGGATCGGATATCGGAGAAAAATAAAAAATGTAATCCGATCCATTAAATATCACGAAAGCACCTCACAAAACTTGCAACACACCGTAACTCACCTCAGAATGTTAGCACGTCGGAGCAGTATGCATCACGTGATAGAGCGGCTGTGGCATGCGGGACCTGTCGGTGGTCTGGATAGCATTTGGAGCTTCGCTAGCAACCCGGCATTTCATCTCCGACAAAGTTATCCCGAGAGAAGTAAAGCAAGTGTGTAAGTCCATCTCTGAATGTTTGTAAAGCATTCCTGCGTTAATCTTAACAAGCGACTGCCTCTCCTGCTGCCACTTCAATCATGAAACTGCTTAACGATCAGCTGATCGGCTTTTCTGTCGCGAGTCCGTGTCTCTAGTTTGCTTTTGGCCCACTTTGCACCAGAAAGAGGAAACCAGCGGCTGAACAACAGCAGCACGTTTAAGCTTGATCAGCTATTGTTAGAATGTATTTAATATTACTTTCTACTCCAGGATCTTTTTCTACGTAGCTGACGCTGGTAACTGTGCAGGGGCGGATCTAGCAAAGTTTAGCCAGGGGGGCCGATAGGGCATGAACAGGGAAAAGGGGGCACAAAGACATACTTTTCTTTCTTATTCTCATTTAAAATGTCTAGCTTTTAATGAATAATTATCTGACACCCAAAGTTTTAATTTGATGTTAAATGAATAGAAGTCAATTACTGTATATAGTAACTATTAAGTCTAATATATATACCCTAGTAAGCTATAGTACTTTTTCCTTTGGGAAGGTACCATCTGTGCTAGGGCTGCTCAATTAATCGAATTTTAATCACGATTACGATCTGGGCTTTCAACGATCATTAAAAATGACTGAGCCGATTATTAGCCCCTCCCTCATTTATCCGCGACACCTTAAAGGCCGTCTGTGAAAATATTGTCGGGCATAAACCGGTCTGTGGCGCAAAAAAGGGTGGAGACCGCTGATTAAGAGGACCCGAGGGAAGCTTGGAAAGCTAAGCAGAAGTTATTTGGAGAGTGACTGCCGTTGGTTGAAAAGAGAGTTTAAAAAAAAAAAAAAACTTCAGTGGTGTTGCACACCATTTTATATTATTTTTTAAAAGTTATTGTTAACCCTTTAAAGCCGGTCAGAGCAGCACGCTCCGTTTTGCGTAACTATTTTTAAATCCCTGTAGAATCTGAACCGTGTAAGCTAGCGCAATAATTTGTTTTGCATATGAAACCGGAGGAGTTGTACTTACATCTGATGCCATCAGCTTGTCCTAGGTCACGGTTTCGTTCCACATATAGCTTTGCAAAAATTGCATAAAAAGTGCTTCCAGGAACAAAAACATAATATTCCAGAAACACGCTTTGCCGTTCCTATCAGCTGTTCGTAACACTTCCCACAGTAAAATGATGCACATGCTGTTTTCTTTGCAAATTTGCATCATAGGATTGTTTTTTGTTTTTCCTGCAGTATATAAAAATTGCTGTATCTCCAAAATAAAACTATGAAGACACTCAAAATAAATTTCCTGTGGTGGGAAACTATTTTTTTGCAACTTTATTGTATTTAAAGTTTTGAGGGATAAACCTCTTAAATTTCTCCAAGTAGAAATATATGTAAACAAAACAAAAGCGATTTTCAAATTTTTTTTGTAGTTTATTGCACTTTTTTGCAATTTATGTAATTACTATGGACTTAATGCATACATATTATTAAAATATGGGCTATAACAGTTGTATTGATGTATAGCAACTTGAAATGCTCCCACAAATGGCACTACAACATGTAAAAAAAAAAATAATATAAGCTCTGGTGGACTTGGTTCTATGGTAGGTCTTAAAGGGTTAAATAAATATCGTCAAATAATCGTGATCTCAATTTCAGTGAAAATAATCGTGATTATCATTTTTGCCATAATCGAGCAGCCCTAATCTGTGCAGTCTGCAATTTTGTTGAAGAAAGATCCATCCATCCATCCATCCATCTTCATCCGCTTTGTCCGGGGCCGGGTCGCGGGGGCAGCAGCCTAAGCAAAGAGGCCCAGACCTCCCTCTCCCCAGCCACCTCCTCCAGCTTATCCGGAGGAATACCAAGGCGTTCCCAGGCCAGCCGAGAGATATAATCTCTCCAGCGTGTCCTGGGTCTGCCCCGGGGCCTCCTCCCGGTGGGACATGCCTGGAACACCTCACCCAGGAGGCGCCCAGGGGGCATCCTTGTCAGATGCCCGAACCACCTCAGCTGGCTCCTTTCGATGTGGAGCAGCAGCTGCTCTACTCTGAGCCCCTCCCGGATGGCCGAACTTCTCACCCTATCTCTAAGGGAGAGGCCAGCCACCCTTCGGAGGAAGCTCATTTCTGCCGCTTGTATCCGCGATCTCGTTCTTTCGGTCACTACCCACAGCTCGTGGCCATAGGTGAGGGTAGGTACCTAAACGCGTAGTGAGGGTGTGCTGGGAACGTCTAGCAGAGGCCCCAGTCCGCGAGATCTTCAACGCACACCTCCGGCAGAGCTTCGACAGCATTCCGAGGGAGACTGGGGACATTGAGTCCGAATGGACCATGTTCAGAGTCTCCATTGCCGAAGCTGCTGCATTGAGCTGCGGCCGCAAGGTGGTGGGTGCCTGCCGTGGTGGTAATCCCCGAACCAAATGGTGGACACCAGAGGTGAAGGGAGCCACCAGGCTGAAGAAGGAGTCCTATCGGGCTTGGTTAGCCTGTGGGACTCCGGAGGCAGCCGACAGGTATCAACAAGCCAGGCGGAATGCGGCTTGGGCAGTGGCTGAAGCAAAAACTCGGGTGTGGGAGGAGTTCGGAGAGGCCATGGAAAAAGACTTTCGGACTGCCTCGAAGAGATTCTGGCAAACCGTCAGACGTCTCAGGAGGGGAAAGCGGTGCTCTACCTGCACTGTGTATAGTGCTGGCGGAGCGCTGCTGACGTCGACTGAGAAAATTGTCAGGCGGTGGAAGGAATACTTCGAGGACCTCCTTAATCCCACTGACACGTCTTCCGAGGAGGAAGCAGAGTCTGGGGATGAGGGGAATGACCCGCCAATTTCCGGGGGCGAGGTCACTGAGGCAGTTAAACAACTCCTTGGTGGCAGAGCCCCTGGTGTTGATGAGGTCCGCCCCGAGTTCCTGAAGGCTCTGGACGTTGTAGGGCTGTCCTGGTTGACACGCCTCTGCAATGTTGCGTGGAGATCAGGGGCAGTACCTGTGGACTGGCAGACCGGGGTGGTGGTCCCCATCTTTAAGAAAGGGGACCGGAGGGTGTGTTCCAACTACAGGGGGATCACACTCCTCAGCCTCCCTGGGAAAGTCTATGCCAGGGTGCTGGAAAGGAGAGTTCGTCCGTTAGTCGAACCTCGGATACAGGAGGAACAATGCGGTTTTCGTCCTGGTCGCGGAACACTGAAAGATGTTGAATCTATTTAATATTTCTTGAAAAAGAATTGATTTCTGTGCATTTTTTTTCACACTGCATCAAATTAAGGTTGATTACGTCGATTAAGCATCATGAGGTGGAGCGTGAGGGGTGGTAGAGTTGGATGTCTCGAGACCGGTCTTGGTCTCGAGACCGGTCTCGAGACCACTTTTACGTGGTCTTGGTCTCGACGGACTTTTGTCTTGGTCTCGTCTTGGTCTCGACGGACTTTTGTCTTGGTCTCGGTCTTGGTCTCGCTGTTTCGGTCCTGCGTTCTCAAATCGACATAGTGTTCGGGAGATTTGGAGTCAACCATCAGCGGAGCGGGGGGGGTGGCTTACTGGGCTTAAGCCCGGGTCATTTTTTCAGAAGCATGGGGTCTTTTGGAGTGTAATTTTTTAGTTAGATGCCTGACTGACAACTGTATAAAACAAAAACAACACACGAAGCACAGAGCGCACCGTCGTAAATTCCCCCTAATTTTGGTATGATCCGAGCTCAGGCACTAGGCGACTGAGCACAGCACCCATGTGAGCGACGGGGGAGAAGCTGCTGCCTGCGAGTTTGCTGCAGACAGAGGAGAGCTTAAGTTTGACCAGGTACCAAAGCAAATCATTCGTACTGAACTAATAATGTAAATATGACGGTGTATCACAAAAGATTGATATCAAACTGATCACTTGGTTGCGTTACTTGCTCTTCGAGTGAATCAAAAAATGGATAAATAAAAAGCCGAACAGCAATGCTGATTTTTTAGAGAGTCTTAGCTTACATTTCATATTTTCAGTTGTTACCCTCCACGGCTAAACAAACTCTCTAAATCGGTTTCAATTGTGTACTGATGAACACAACAATGGACATAAGGAGCTTCTTTCAAAGAAAAAACTCAGGTAGATGCTATTTTATATATTATGCTTTGGATGTTGTTTAGTATATCTATGCAAAACAAGAGGAATTTCAATACACAGCAGTATATTCACAGTTGAAACCAGATATTTACATACACTTTAGGGAGAAAACATAAATTTTTTTTACTGCTAAACATCAATTTAGAGTAAACTTTTGTTTTAGATAAATAAATGTTGAAATATCTTTTGAATTAGTTGAATGTCAGAATAAAAAGAGGGAGCTGTCTATTTTAATCACTTTCATCAAATTTAGGAGTACATATACACTAAGTTTATTGTTAATTAATAAGAAACTCCAGACGATTCGATTCTGAGCTGAAGAAGTTTCTGATAGGTTAGTAGAGTCCATGTGAGTAAACTGGTGGCACAGCTGTGGATGCATATAAGGCAAAACACAGAGCCTGTTTCTGTGACATGGGAACATCAAGAGATGTCAACCAAAAGACCAGGAAAAGAACTGTGGAGCTCCATAAGTGTGGCTCAATTTTGAATACAATTTGGTTCCATTTGCAATTAAGAAATACAGATAGTTTCTCTCTTTACTCTCAAAGTTAACAAATATGTTTTTTATATTTATCAATCTAAAAAAATAAACATTTAGTCTGATTTGATGTTACAATTAAAAAGTGTTTGTGTTTTTATCTGAAGAGTGTGTAAATATCTGGTTTCCACTGTATTTGATGATGTTGGTGTTTGGCTTGATTGTCAGCACAAAGAGGGAGAGAGAGGAGCAGAGAGGGAGAGAGAGGAGCAGAGAGGGAGAGAGAGGAGCAGAGAGGGAGAGAGAGGAGCAGAGAGGGAGAGAGAGGAACAGAGAGGGAGAGAGAGGAGCAGAGAGGGAGAGAGAGGAACAGAGAGGGAGAGAGAGAATGAGGACAGAACAGAGATGGAACAAGAGCAGGTGAGACACACATGTTAGTCAAATGGTTGTTTGCCAAAACTCATCAGAACATGTACCTAGTGTTTCTTTTTAGATACCATTTGTTCCTTTTCAAATTCTATATTTATTAAGTTCTGCACAACAAGGCTAAATAATTATATAAACTTTTCTCAATCTAAATATTGTACTTTGGTAGAATTAAAAAATAAGTGTAGTGCAGGTCTATGATGATTTTTTAGTGCTACTATCATCTAGTTCTGATTCTGGTTCTGTCTTGGTTACTGTTGTAGTCCTGTTTTAATTCCGGATCAGTTCTGGGTCTGGTTGAATTGGGGTTTAGTCCCTGTGTCTTGATACAGGCCTGACTTTGTTCTGCCTTGCTGCTTAATTAAAAAACTAGTTTAAGGTGTCCTGCATATGTATATAGAATAGCATCTGGCTGCAGTTTAAAGACTTTTTTTGTCTCGGTCTTGGTCTTGGTCTCGTCTCGACTCGGTCTCGTCTCAACTTGGTCTTGGTCTTGTCTTGGTCTCGATACCCTCTGGTCTTGGTCTTGTCTTGGTCTCGATACCCTCTGGTCTTGGTCTTGTCTTGGTCTCGGATTAGGCGGTCTTGACTACAAGTCTAAGGGGTGGTTCCCTATTTTTTATTTATTTATTTTTGTTGTTGCTGGGAGTTGGAACCCTATTAGTTAGGTTGCTTAATATTTATGCTAAGTACTCTTTAAAATACCAGAATAGGGAGGATGGTGTAGGTTTAAGTTTATTAGATTGAACAGTATTGCTGAACTATGAAATATTTTTTTTTGCATACAGGTATAACAGAATAGCTTTAGTGTAGTTGTTGTTTTAAACTTGAGTATGAACTTATACAAAATGCAGCAAGATATTTAAAAAACAGTTTTGTTGATCAAAAAACACTATATCGGATTCATATCGGTATCGGCAGATATCCAAATTTATGATATCGGTATCGGTATCGGACATAAAAAAGTGGTATCGTGCCATCTCTAATTTAAAGTGTAAATCTTGTTTTAAAAAGCAACTTACAAAACCAAAAGCCTACAAATGCAGTAATCTATTTACATTATTGGAGTTGTATTCATTTTCTTATGATTACGGGGCGACCGTGGCTCAGGGGATTGGGAAGCTCATCTGTAACCGGAATGTTCTGTCAGTCTGCCCCAGGGCAGCTGTGGCTACAACTCCACCAGTTTGTGAGAGTGAATGAATAGTGGAATTGTAAAGCGCTTTGGGTGCCTAGAAAAGCGCTATATAAATGCAATCCATTATTATAATTACATATTAAATTAACTTTTTCTGAATATATGAGGTAGTGAAAGCACTAATTGTTTTGTGACTACACCTCTGGTGGAAGATTGCAACAGACTGAGCCATGACTGCTGCAGTCCAGTGTTTTTCCAGTTGCCAAATAGCTTCATCTTTATATCTCATAAAGAGTCAGATTCTTTGGGATTAACTTTTATCACAATCAGTTTCAGACTTGATGTGGATGAAAAAAAAATTCTTACAGATCCTATGTAAAGGATTTTATTATTTTATCTTTAGGAGTTAGTCTTTGTGCAACATTTGCATGTAGAATGTACTAGCAGATTAACTCCAGCCATGCAATCTTTTTTTCTTAAAACATACTGTATGTCCACAGCACTTGTTTCCAAAATGACTGCTTGTGTGTGTAATGCAACCACAAATTTTAAACAGTCAGATAATTTATTCACCTTTAATACAAACCACCTGATGATATTACTGAATTGGGGAAAGACGTCAAGATTAGTGAGATATTACATGATTTTTACCATTAAAATGAGCAGTACTAAACTATATGAGAGTTGTATGAAATATTGAAACCAGATACATTGTCAATAATGGCTTCACACAAAAGCTGTATGTGCTACAGATGATTTAAGCACTTTGGATAATTATGAGGTAGTAAAAGAGTTTTTTCATTGACCATCTGAACTGTCACTTGAGCACAAATGTCTTGTACATCAATAGCATGAAGTCCAGCTCATCTCCACATTGTCTCAACACTGCTCAGAAATTCACCATTAAGACCAGAAGTGGTGAAATTCATCTCTTAGAAATTCTACCACGGAAGTTCGGTTCCATCCCAGCTGTACGCTTTTCCAGTCTTTTCTATATTTAGTGTGTCAACGATGCTCATTAGACAGTTCACAGAGTGTTCAGCGCTGAACAGCTTGTCTTGTGGCACATTCCGGTGATAAGGCCTGGAGAGGTCTGTGTTCACTGTTCCTGGATGTAGGGACACACAAACAACCTGGGGAAAAAAAAACATCATTATAGGCTATGGGATCTATGTACAAGGGCATGCCCTAATCCATGCTCTAAAAGAAAGATACAAACACCAGTAACAAGCATCTTAGACCTTAGGCTCAGAGATGTTTTTTCCCTTTTCGTGTAAATCCTTGACTCCCTGCTCAAACCAGAGTTCCTCCCTGTCCAGGATGTGTACATCCTCATCATTGAAACAGTATCTCGTGGCCTGTAGGTGTGAACAGACTGCGGAGTCCTGGCCTGACAAGTTAGCTCTTGTGTGCTGTGCCATCCGTTTAGCCAGAGGTTGTTTGGTTTCCCCGATGTATAAATCCTGGCAATCCTCCTGGCACTTAACAGCGTACACTATATTACTCTATTTGTGACATATCTTTTGGGTGGACCAATTTTTGGCACAGTGTGTCTTGGGGTTTGAAACCAACAGAGACCCAGTCTTAAGAGAAAATGCGTCTCAGCTGTTCTGATACTCCCGACACATAAGGGTGGAAGTCACTTGGACGAATGACGAAATGTTTCTCCCACTGAAAACGCCAACCAAACAAACAACCACATGAATAGACTCAACTTTGGGATTTCCTTAACTTGATGATTGAGCATGCATCAAGACATTAATGCAGCATGTATGAAAACACTTACCTTGGGTCGACTGCGGCCCAGCTCTATAGACAAATTCCTAGTGGCCATGTTAAGAGCTGCTTTAGACATTCTGTAGCTGTACCAACCTCCAAGACCTGAGAAAAAAGTGTTAGAGATGAACATTTTACCACTGTGCATGCATGCACATTATAACAAAAGATAAATATCTGCTTTGTAACTATGCTCTGTCCTTCAGCTAAGTAACAAAAGTGGTGCTGCCTACGTGCATAGGTGGTTTTAGACAGGGGCCAACGCCCCCGTAGAACTAACTCTGGCCTCTGTGCTCAAGAGATAATAATTAATTGATTTCTTATGGTGATATGCAGTGGCACGGTAACTGGAATTAAATTGCTGACGTGTTCAACGTGGACCGTTTAGGGTGCTGCACACTTGCTCTTTTAAATTTGGAGCCGTTTAGCTGGTGGGTTTTTCTCCTGTTAACAAAGAACAGTGTAGAGAGAGAGGATGAAGATCATGAGGGGATGAAAGAGAGAAAGAGGAGTTAGCTGGAGAGGATGCAAAGAACGAGGGATCAGAAACAGAGACTGTCAATCCTGTACAGTATGTGCTTAATACATTAAAAAAAAAAATCTTTTTTGTTTTGTTCTGTGCCCCGATTAAAAAAACAAAACAAAACACTGGTCCCACTGATAAATCTGGTCTGGAAGTGCCACTGCCTACATGACATGTATGCACAAAGTGTTTTGGAACCACCAGATACCATTGTCTCCAATTGATCCCACTTTCGCTGTGATGTTAACAATGATCCCGCTGTGCTGTTTGGCTTTCTCTGCAGGCTGCTGACCAAATCCACCACTGCCCTTAAGAAGGAGGGGGGAGAAATACTTGGCCATGACCAAAGGACCCACTGTATTAGTCGTTAAGGTGGAAATGATACCCTGAAAATGGGAAAAAAGTTACTTAATTAAGGATTTAATGAATTTGGTGTTGCCGATTTCAGACTCTCTTGCTGGACACAGACATCACCAGCACAGTTTAAGGACCACCAGAGATTGTTAGAAAAAGTCCAATGTATGTACCATTACAGGGGGAAATCCAAATGCCTCTATGATGATGGTGTCTCACCAAGTTTTTTGCACTACTTCTGTGCATGTATTTTCTACACAGGCAACGGTTTGACTCACGACAGTGAGTTAAACTAACTTTTACTCCAGTTTTTACGGAAATGTGGCTTCTCACACTAAAACAAAGGTCTACCTGTGCAGAAACATCCCTCAAGCTGGTCTCTCCTTTCCCCGAAGGGTGAAGCATTGCCGAGGAGTTGACGACTAGATCCAGCCGACCGAAACTCTCCTTAACCCTCTCTGCAGCTCCGCGGATGTCCTCCTCGTGGTTCACGTCCAGTCTGAGGACCATCAGTCGGCCCGGGTGTTGGCCGGCCAGGCTCCGCAATTCTGCAGCCCCGTCCGGGTTTCGACATGTTGCTACAACAGTAGCGAGTGATTTATTTTTAAGTATATATTTGCAGAATCCAAAGCCCAGTCCTCTGCTCGCACCTTGAATAAGAGCGACGGGTGCAGCCATGGTTGATAAATGACATAACTAACAGTGTTTGCTGCCTTCACTGCCACTCAAAGGGTCGTAACTTAGAAAATCGGGGGCAATTTAGCGAGGACGCTTGCCGAACGACATCTTAAATGGGCTCATAAGCGACCTTTAAACTTTTTTTATATAAAAAAAACCCAACGCTGTTACAGTGGTGGTATGTTTTGAAATTATACATTTGAAATTTGGGGAAAAGAAAAGTGACAGTGAAGGTAACACGAAAGGCAAAGGACGTAACGTACGCCCCCTATAGGTCTTTCTGAAAGCACTTACACAACTGTGCATTGCAAGTGTCCTTTGAAAGAGTGATATAATTTTACAGGGCGTATTGACCAAGATTGTATTGTATTGTAGATGTGGTGCTGGATGGGTTCGATCAGTCAAAAGCTGAGGATTATTGGGGGGGAATTCACGCTCGATTCGGAAGAGAAGTAAAAATATCAGTAATATTTTATGTTATCTTTTTTGGACATAAAACCTGTAAAAGCATCAAACATCTAGGATTTAAAAACTAGTATTAGAGGAAATGGAAATGCATTACATCATAATTTGGAGGGTATTTGGATTCATATATGATTACAATCAATAATGGTAGTTTTGCCTTTTGATCCAATATTTGGCTTTAGACCGATCAATTTTTACGCTTATGGCATTGAATCTGAATTAAATGCGCATTAAACACAAACAACTCCAACATTATGAAGTCGCAGTAACGTCAGTAATTTTTCAAGGAATCGTGAGAAAATATCCAGACCAGTAGGCGGCGGTAGCTTGATGTAAGCTTGTAAACTGCCAATAATTGCAAAAAAAAACCAAACAGAAAACATAGTCTTTGTATTAATATCGCGTTCATTCATTTACGAATATATAAAAATATATTACATAAGCGAAATATGCTGACTAAAACAAACCCACAATGAGCACGGAAATTACATTGACAATTAAAAAAAAAATCGAAGAAGTCAGTTGCTTTTTCGGTCCACACTCCACACCAGTTGGTGGCGGTAATGCACCATTTTGCTGTTTGCCAACCGCCAATAAACCTTATACAGAAGAAGAAGAAGTCAGTTGCTTAGCAACTGTTGGAAGCCCAGCGTCAGTTAGCAAGCTAGAAGATCAGCTAACACACGTACCGTGTGACCCTAAAAAGTGTATAAATGCCACTAAAAAGAAGAGGACCTTTGCAGCTAGCCCAGAGAGAAGTGGATGAAATAAAAAAACAGGTCAGTTCAAGAACGACGCTTTAAACTTAGGTGCGACTGCACCAAACTGTTCGGACTGAACGTTATACAGTTGTTGCACATGTACCACCAGAGCTTTTTCGAAATGATGTGATCCCGAGGCTTGAACTCGACTGTTTCTCTAAACACTTTTGTCTTATAAGCCCTTTACCGACGTGGCATGCGCTAGCATAAATATTGATTAGCATCTGTTCGTAACAATTCATTATGATGCACTGCTGTGAGTTAGCAATGTAAACAAGAATAAAAACCGACATAATCATCAATATAGACGCTGAACTGTACATTGATTTAAACACTTTCACAGGTTGACAGTCTGGAGAAGGATGTCCAGAGCCAGGCTGGATCCACTGAAGAGGCCTTTCGAAGGTAACCAACTGTGGTAGAGCACCAGCAGTGCCCTTCCTTACTCCTTAAGATGAGCACCCTCACCTGTTTTAACATTGAAATCCTTGTGTGTAGTTAGTAGTCAGTTGAGCACTCAAAGGGTTTTCTGCTAAAAGTGTCACTCACCCAGTCACGCACAAATCCATACAGGATTGTATCTATAAACATTTTCTAACAATTACACACGTACTCAGACTGCAATGGGTCCATCAGTGAGTTCGCTATCAGTCTGCCCAAGGATATTTCAGCATGATGACCCTCTCTACCACATGCCCTGATCACCTACTTTATGGAATGCTTGAAAATTTGATATCTACTTGCAAACAGATGCCAAAAACTGCAAATGTCAGCAGAGGAGACACTAAGGACACTGAAGAAACTGAGCAAGGTTAGTTTTCTAATCTTTAAGAAACTTTTCAACCTTTTCAAATACTATTATTGTACACAGATTTAATATAATCTTTCGATGCCAACAATTGGAAGCAATCAGTGATATTACTTGACTAATATTAGTTGTTTTTATTAAAGCAGTTGTCATTACTTACGGCAGCAAATCGATATATTAATTTATCTTTGTGGAAAATGTTGCATGGTTGACAGCAGTGTAGCTAATTAGCCATCATAAGCTAACGCTTGATCTTTCAGGGTGATGAGCTGGCTCCAGTGGGCAATTATGATCAGAGGAAACAGGAAGAGGAGCGACGAGTGCAAAACATCATGGAGCGTCTAAAAACTCTCTCTCTGGAGCTGTCGCCACCAGGACCTAGCACTGAAGCAGGGTTAGTGAAATGTGTGTTAAGTGCAAAGAAGGAAAACTGGGACGGTAGAGTTTTTTTTGTTGTTGATCTGTGTATGTACTTTATAGTCCATGCTGCAGGGGGCTTGACTTCCCCACAACAATTTAACCTGCATGCTTCATTGCAAAGCATCAGTTTATCTGACAGATTCAATGACAATTGATTGACAAATCTGACCCAAGAATACCTTTTTTCACTGAATTATTCCCTGGTCCACAGTAATGTTTCAAAGGAAGATAGTGAAAATAGTGCTGAAGAAGACGATGACGAAGACAGTAACGACAATGAAGAAGAGCATGTAGAAATTGTTAACAACATTGCCGGTGATGAGAGGCGAGATTTGAAACCGCCATCTCAGTCAGATGCTCGCATCTACATGGTCCTCAGTGATTTCAAAGGAGAGCAGGAAGGAGATCTGTCTGTTCGGGTAAAACACAAACAGCCTTGATGTCAGCAATATATTTAGGACGTTTAGAGCTTGGATTCTTTCCCCTTGCATGTTAAAAGCGATATTGTATAATATTTAGTTTCAACAGAAGAGGGCGCTCTAGCCATCCAAATCTTCTTCTTCAAGTCTTGCAGGCCTGAATTAAGTAATAAATGTAATTTACATATTTCTGAAAACTATTTACCTTTTTAATTTTAAACATTTCTATGATGTGTCTGGTAGATATTGGCATGTAGTCTAGTGCACTGTAGTGTAATTTATAAGCTTTATTAATCGTTATGTCCATCCATCCATCCATCCATCCATCTCCACTTATCCAATTTGATATCCCTTTGTGTTAATGAATCTTATTCCATTGCCGGTTAATTTTTAATCAAGTACTTAACCGATTAGGAAGATAGGTTTATCCTCACATCTGAATTTTAGACATGTCTGTGATGAACTGCATTTGATCTCATCTGTTTGTTATAAATGTGTGAGTTATGTGAACTTACATGGTGTTCTGTGGCCTGTTGTTTCAGAAGGGGGAGGTGTTGAGGATTATCAGGAAGGCAGCAGATGGATGGTGGCTGGCTCAGAACACTAAAGGCAGCAGAGGAGTGGTTCCAAAAACCTTCCTGAAGGTACAAAATCTGCAATGATAGCAAGTCCAACATTATGAATTTTCATTTAGACAAGTGTTTAGCTGAAGGAATTATAAAACATTACTGAGAACATTAAAATGCAGCCTGCAGCAGTTTTCTTTATTCATTGTGTTTTTAATATTAGTATAGACTGACAAAAAAGATCAAGACCATAACAGGATATGATTTCTGATTATATTTTAAATGTAACCATAATGTGTTAGATTGGCTCTAGTGTTGATGAGGAAGATGATGATGATGATGACAATGATTCAAAAGAAGATGATGATGACAAGGAGGAGTCGGAAGAGGAGGAAAATCAAGATAGTGAAGAATTAACTGATGATCCAGACAAATGGAGGTTGAAAGTTTTTTATTTAATTTTTATTTAATGGCATTAAGCTTCCAGGGTCTGTGTTTCCCTACACTTGAGAGACTTTGTTTAAAAGGAAGATAATTTTGAAAACTACATTTATCCAGATTAATGGCAACATAAAAATATTACTTACTGGTGTGAATGAATAACATAATTATTCTTGGTTTCTTTTGTTTTTGTTGACAGTGCTTCACATTCTAACTGGTCTACAGTCAAAAAGGCTCTGAGTGAGGTGCGACTTTCTATACTCTACAGTTATAACTACAAGAACTGAAACTGCTATTAATTTTCCCAACAACAAATACTGCATTCATAATCTTTAGCGCTGTGTTAAATACGTTTTATGGTTTTATCGTGTGTCTGTGACAGATTGATGCAACAGATGTGCTCTCCGCCATGGGTGCTATACCTTCAGGATTCAGACCATCAACTCTCAATAAATTACTGGTGGAGGAAGGTCATTATGCAGCATGTGTGTGTGTGTGTGAGTGTGAGAGTGTGAGTGTGTGAGTGAGAGAGAGAGAGAGAGAGACTGGATAAACTCACAAATTAATATGAAGTAAACTCTGCCCACAATGGGGGATCTGTGCAGTTTTGGAAGCACTGGCAGAATTCAGTAAATCCTAGAGCTTGCTGGTCCACTGGTGGTGAACAGACCTGCCTCCCTTAGTGCTGCCTGACATCATCCTACAGGTTAAGTGGCTGTTATAAGGCTAGGGGAAAACTGTTTTCATTGCCAGTTACTCAACTTCTGCCAATTACTTTGTCAATGTATAATTTTTCTATAAAGCAGCAAAATATGTGGATTACATTTCCCCAATTCTAAGTAATGTATTCCAAGGTAGTAACAAATCCTTGCATCAGTGAAGCAGAAATCACAGGATGTGTCACATTTATATTTGGAAAAATCAACAATTCTACAAATTGTTGCATCTTAATGGAAATTTGGATTTAAACTAAGATGACACCCAAAACTTAAAACAGCTTGAACAGCTTACACTGTGAGATAAAGGAGCTGGTTTAAAAGACATTTTAATTTATTCAAGTTCATAACTGCACAGGCTTCAACAATTAAGAGTTTATACTGGGTGAGTTATACTGGATGTTATTTTTATTACTGTAGTTGTTTTGGTACAGTAGGTTGAATGGTGAGTTAGATGCACAATTTTTACCCTATTGTTACCGTATTGATAGAAGCAGCTGTCACTGTAAATAGTAATATTTATCTAACAAGCCAATGCTACATGACTTTCAGGGCAAAGCTGTAACCCTTTGTGTCCTTTATTAGGTGTAACATACAGAGGAAGTCATTACATTCAGCCTCAGCTCAGCCAATCACAGCTCTCCTTTAAAGACCTCTTCCTGGACCCAGACACTGGCAAGGTGAGCTTGTCCCTGTGTTTCTGACACTTGCCAGCAACTATAGTCATAAACCTGCCTACTGTGTGATTCTCCTGTGGTGTAGGTTCGTCCTCGGCAGGTCAGCACGAGTGTTTGTTTCAGTTTGTGGAGCTGCAGGATGATTCCTACTCCTGGGGTTGGTGTTCAAGTCCTCAGCCGGCACGTCCGCCTCTGCGCCTTTGACGGAACTCAGGTATCATGGTTGTCTCTGTATACTTTTATTTTAGACACTAGTCCATGACAAAAAATGAAAAAGAAATCATTTAAAACCATTATGAGATATTTACAACATAAATTTATGCCACACACCAAGAAAGGTACTAAGTCACAAACATTTAGAGAACTGAGAAAGATCCTGAACGCTTCATTATATGAAGTTTTTTCTTTTTTGCGTCACTCTAAATAGACTCAAATGTGCTGTATAAAGTGGTGTACAGTCGTCTGCAAAAAGAGCTATTTCAACCTTATCTGCACATCTAGAATTTATGGCTTAGCATATTTGCTTGTGCAGAAAGCTTATACCACTGTCGTTATTACAAACAGAATCAGGGGAACATTTGCTTCCATTCTTCCTTGGTTGGAGCGATCATTATTACGTTCTTTTGTACTGTAATGTTTTACTGCACTTCTTTAATTTCTCCAAATGTCTTCAGAGTATAATGAATTTTATTAATACTTTTGGTGTATTAGGTAAAACAGGTGTCAAACATTACGGCTAGGGCATCGTTGTCTCTCCGTTTTGGCCTTCCGTCCACACTGAGACCGAAATGTAAGGGTGCATACAGGTCAAGGAAAGCGCAGCGTTCTGAAAACGCTTTTCAAAGCGGATACATTCGAAAACGCCGTTTTTGCGTAGCAGTGTGAACAGCGAACCCGGAACTTTTTCGAAGTTGATGATACATTTTGTCATGTGATGCAGTCATGTGACCAATTAAACTATGATAGCGGAGGGCATTATACAGCAGTTGTTTTGTTTGTTCTCAATTTTGACAGCCCTATTAAAGATCAGTTTGCACATGCTCCAGATAGCTTTTCTTCAAATTCTTTAATTCTCACTTGCTTTGCAACTTTGTACTTTTGTGTTACTCGCAGCAACAACTCACCTCATTGTTAGTCCATTTAAAAAACTTGGTGCTTTTCCTCAACATTTTGTCACAACATTTCAGAGAGCCGGAAAGTAAATAAGCAGCAGACAGAAATGAGGCAGGTCGAATCGTCTTGCGTTTCATGCATGCGCAGGACTGGAACGTAATTGTTTTCGGCCATGGATCAACAACTCTGTGAAAACAACTGAAAACGATAGTGTGACGCGGAGCGTTTTCAGACCAAAATGCCGTTTTCAAATTTAACCGGGCTAGTGTGGATGTAGTAATTCATATCCTTGATTACTTTAGTGGCAGGAATCATGTATTGGTCTCTTTAAGTGTGTAAGCTTATGAAACAGTCACATTTCAGCTCAACTCAGACAACAAAGAACACGTTTCTGCCATAAAACAGGAAGATTTTTATGCAGGGTTTTTTTTCAGATTTAACTCTTTGTATCTAATTCCCTTGCTCTCTTGCTTTTTTCAACATGAGTTTCACTGTGTTTCAGGTTTTGAGTAACATCCACATAATAAGGGCAGCCTACAATGCCAAGAGCCCAAAGACCTGGAGCTTCTCTCCAAGGGTATGTGGAGGTTGCTATGTTTGTAACCTTACAACACAAACTGATTTGCAGACTCTTTGTACTGAGGCTCTGCAAAAGAAGACAAAAAAAGAAATTGTGAGAAATGTGAAATTTAGCATGTGTTCATGTGTGTGTCTGTTCAAGGTGACCGGTATCTTGCCCACCCTCTTGGATGGAGACTGTTTTCTGCGCTGCAACTCTGCGTCTCCTAACCTCGGGATCCTCTTTGAATTAGGAGTCACTTTTATACGAAATGTAAGGATGCATACAATTTTGCGAATTACAAAAATGTATATAAGGAAAGAAAAGAAAAAGTGTCTCTGTTTTAGTCTACTGGGGAGAGAGGAGACCTAAGCTGTGGTTGGGCTTTCCTCAAATTGACCGATGATGCAGGAAATCCTGTGCCGAACAGGTACATGTGTTTTTTTACATTCATCCAGACATATGCAGAAAAAGCTGCGAAAATATATCAGAATATCTTTTCTTTAGACACCTACAGTAGTGAAAAGATTAACAAAGTAAAATGACACCTAGCGCAAAACCACTGACATTATTAAGCGCGCACAAAATTGAATTATCTACTGTGTACAGGACCTATGAACTGCCTGTGAATGGTGGCACTCCATATGAGAAGGATGTAGCAGTGGAGGCGTCACCCACTAGAGGATGTAAGGAGAAATGGCAGACTCAGTACATTTTGATCTTAAAATAATATAAGGAAAAAACAATAGAAACAAAATAATAGTTTTTATGTTATATTAATCAGTGTATCTCCTCTCCTTTCAGCTCCAAGTGGTGTTTTCCAGCAGCTGCTCCAAGCCAGGCGGCAGCCCAAACTTGTTGTTAAGCTGAAATCAGCCAACAGCCGGACGCAAACACAGCTCAGGTTAGAAGATCAGTGAAAAAAAGACTGCCACTGTGCTTGAACACCTGCAGTAGAATATCTTATCCATAAAGCCTTCCTCTGTTTATTTGGACTCATTCCTGACTCATCTCAGATATATCCCTGTGTGTATGTATGTGCGTGCATGTATATGTTTGTAATAAGTACATTTTTTCTCTTCAGTGTCCTTCCAGATACTCTCCTCCACTGCCTAAACTGCATCCATCTGCTGGTTCTGCACAGGCATCTGCTTGCAGACGCACTGCTGATGGACAGGCCCACAATGCAGAATGCAGGTAGCTCGCACTGTCAGTGGTTCTTATCCAAACCGATCACATTCACAGCTCTGGGTTTAATACCATTATCTCTCTTTCAGATCTAATATGCAGTCCTATACTTTCAACCTTCCCTGTGTTGTTGGACCAGCCAGACCTGTTAGATGCTCTCAGGGTGAGAAAAGTCACATTTGTCATTCAAATAAGATTCAACAACTGCTCCTTTGTTTTGTTGCTTTATCAACACAGCTGAAATTCTGCTTGTTGAAGATGATTTCTGTGAGATTATTTTTAATATTCTCATAGTAAAAATAATGTGTGATTATATATAGAGAGAGTTTAAAGCTTGTTAAGTGGTATGACCCATCACATTTGTTTGATGGTAAGGACAACTGAATATTCAAATAACTGTGTTTCTTCCAGAGTGCCTGGCTGGATGCTGAGACTAACATGAACAGAGCACAAAAGGTGCGTGCGTGTAGGTGTGTAGTTATACAACTCTGTGTCCAAACACATTTTTGCCCGGTGCAAATATAAAAAATGGAATGCAAATTATTTGAACTACATATTTGCTTAAATAGTATAATGGCAGTCATTATAAAACGACTGAAAAACTGCTGAGTTTGAGTTTAAGTGTAGTTGTCTCGGTGGTCTAGCGTCCCCTGTGTCTGGATGGAAGCATATGCAAACCTGTAAATATATTAATCGGGCCTGTACCAACTATTTTGAAACGTAAAAATTTTAATTATTTTTTCCTTCCAGGTTTTTAATATGTCTTTTTGTCATGTTTAATCAAATATAAGGGATTGTATGATTTGCAGGCCAGACATTCTGGATTTATTTACATTTTATGCATTATTACAACTCTTTTGGAAACAGGGTTTTGGGACACAGATCCCATTACAAAGTGATATGTTGGGGATCTGCTTTCTTTTTGGGAACAAAGAGAAAATAGGATGTTTTGGTTAGGTAAAAGGTAGCTTTGAAGAAGTATTGATTGCCTGGTTTAATTAATTAAACTCAGTAGGGATAGCTACTGAGTTTAGGGATAGCTCAGTGGGGTAGGGATAGCTCAGTAGGTAGAGTGGTGGCCCCATGATCGGAAGGTTGGGGGGTTCGACTCCACTGAACGGTTACCCTGAGGTACCGTCCCTACACACTGCTCCCTGGGCGCTGCATTGGTGGCTTCCCACTGCTTCACTGGGTGAATGGGTTAAATGCAGAGGAGCAATTTCCCTACGGGGACTATCGCATACACATTAATACATTACACATTATTACAGTAACAGTCTGCATCTTTGGATGCGTAATATCAGCTCAGACCTGTAGAGGATGCTGTCAGTATAATAGATTGGGTGGCTTACACTGAGATGTGAATATGAACTAAAGCTTTCTCCCTGTGTGTTTACAGAGGGACCTCTCCTATCTAAAACTGGAGTTTGTTAAAGTCTACATGTCATCTGTGTATTTCCTGCTCCACTCTCCATCGCTGCCCTGTTATCGTTGGGCGGACCCGCTCTCTGAGGAACAACGCGCAAGAGTCATCTACGCACTGCTGGAAATGCTGAAAAACCAACGCAACAACACCGGCCAGTCAGGAGTTACTGAGGTCTTTGTTGATGGCGCTCACACGCATCTCGCTTTTGATGTTACCGAGTTGACTTTTGACCTTCTCCGTGTGGCATGGTGACAATAACGTCATCTCCCTCTGGCTGAAGGTGCTATTTGGTTGAAGTTAATTATCCTAATTTTCACGTATATTTTGAAAATAATTAAAGGTTAAAACTCACAATATTCTATATGTTTATTATTTTTAGTAAATTTTAATGAAGAAGACCAAAACCAGCAGTGGTTGAAATTTGAATGAAAGACCGGGCTTCCTCTTTAGTAGCTGTTTTTCATTACAATATATCACATACTATAACCTAGTTAGTCTTTCATGTAGTTATTATAGTTTTAGTTTTGGTCCATGGCACAGATGATATATAATATGTCATATTTTAGATACACTTAAGATAAAACATGTGACAAGATAGGGCGATTCTTCATTGGTTTTTCACTGAATTTGTTGAAAACAAGACAAAACTCACATGTCCAACACGCTTTACTTCCTTTCTGCTTCTGCTAAACTACTGAGCATACACGTCTTTGCGAACCTTATGTTTACCAAAGGCACTGATCGTAGTCTGTGTAGCTGTGAAATAAAATATTTTATTTATTTTGTATTTAATCACAGAATCAACGTCCTTCCTCTTAAAGATAAAAAAATGTGTTACAGGATTAAAAAAGGGACAATGAGTGCCACTGATGCCAGTAATGGTAACATTATTGGCATGTTTTAATTTAAATTTTATGATAGAAATTGTGTTCTTATCACTTATTTACATCCACAAAGGTGCTTTTTCAGCCCTGTCATCTCACTGGGTACTGAGCCCCACCCATTATTTCAACATCATTGTGTGTATGTGCTTGTTTGGGAGGGTCTGTAGTGTAGGGTTACAGGAGTTAATAATTGGCCCGCTGTGTTCTTTTTATAGCCTGGTATAAAAGCTAAGGAGCACTAGGAGGTTGGGTCAGTTTGGGTGCTGTCGGTTACGGCTTCACGTCCAAAGCAACATTTATTACAGCAATTCAACATACTTTTTTATGATAAATTGTATATTGTCACACTAAACATATTTCTTTGGGAATAAAATCTGAAAAAGATGTTTGAAAGGCATTTAAGGCTTCTGTAATTTAATTTATGAGATAAGACCTTTAAAAAAAATCCATATTATTTACACTGTTGGTTTTGTAATATGAAGATGTTAGTAAATGTTTCTTTAAACTCTTCACATATATCCCCCAACACATTCTGAATAAAAAAGAAAGGAATAAGATGTAGCCTGTTAATTGGTGAGTAGAAATGCTTAAGGGCATATTTTATTTCCCCATGTGTATTTGACAACTGACTACAGTAATTTAATTGTACCCTAAAGGCATGAATATATCTGCCAGGTCATGCTACTCAAGAAAAGCAACAAAGCCAGTAAGAATATTTCCAAAATGACAAAGAGTGCAAACACCTATTAGCATGTTAGTAATTCCTATTACATCCCCTCATCGTCTAACATTGAAACTAACACACATTTAACCTTCTGTTTGAACTTCAAACTGTCTTGTTTAACTGAACACTGACTATAAAGCCTTTATCCCCCCCAAAGTGATATTCCAAGTCCCCAGCCCAATACCTAAAGTGGTCTTTCTGAATGTGTATAAACATACCAAGCCTTTTGTTGGTGCACTGTTTGCAGGCGACTCATATTCCACATCCTGTATTTCCACATTCCAGTGCAGTTGCTGCGGTTGCTGTATGCTGTCCCTGATGACCGGAGCGTTGATAAGCTTTGGAAAAAACAAAACAAAACTGGATTACCATCAGGGTAATAGTAGTAAGATATCCCAGGGCTGTGTCAAACAAAGGGAAAAGAAACTCTTTGTGAAGCCCAGAAGGGACAGAGAAGCGTTTGGTCCTGAATTATATTTACAGGTTTTAGATTATCCCTTGATTGACAGTAGCAATGAGCAAGATGTGCTTTTCCCATGGTATCTAGACGGTAAAATAATAAAATAAAATAATAATTAATGAAATTTAAGTCTTACAGATTAAACAGAAAATACTTTTACTATGTACCTATAGAGAGGTAGTGAGGCTACACTGTAAAGAAAACAGAATCCAGAGTGGCATTTAATGGTGTTTCCGAAACCTCATATCATACAGTTAGTCAGCATGGGTCTGATCATCTAACATGTGTTTGAGTAAATTTCCAGGGTTGATGAGACAATGTTATTTGAGATTAGTCAAGAAATTATCTATTAAAATATTATATTGCACTTGGGAAAGTGATTTTCTTAAATATGTACACACAACACAACAGCAAAGTACTAACCACTGCTAAACTCGCCCACTGTGCCTTGCCAGCTTCTATTCCCAGTTTGTACAGTATAGTTCCAGTGCTCGCTGTGTGATGAGGTCACCTGTGTAGAATTCCACTAGCTTCAAAGAGAAAAGAGGACAGTACCAGGGGGAGAAACAATATTGAACTATTGTGGACACTTTGTATGTGTTAATTAATTGTCACTAGCTGCTATATACTGTCTGTGAAGGTTCACAGTCATCCAGGTCATCGTAGTCAAAGGAGCTTGCAAAGAAAAGCGTCTGGACTTCTTTAAGTTGCTTGAAGACGTTTCACCTCTCATCCGAGAAGCTTCTTCAGTTCTAAGGTCAAATGGTGGAGAGTCCCAGATATAAACCTAGTGGGAGTGACCCCCCACAGAGGGACAAAAGGACCCCCTGATGATCCTCTAATCGCCTGAGCCAAGGTGTGAAATTGGGTGTGGGACCCAATCAGCCAGAGTTTCGGGTGAGTTCATTGTGAAACCGGGCCCCACCTTATCATGCGAATTCCTGAGGTCAGATGGCCCAGGATGTGAGTGGGCGTTAAGGCGTCTGGGGAGGGATCTCAAAACTGGATTATAGATGGCAGACAGTTGGTGTGGTAAACCACCGCCTGTGTTCAAAGACGGTCGCTCACAGTGGACATAGATGGCTTCTTTCACTCCTCTTTCAAAACATCTGTCCTCTCTGTCCAAAATGTGAACATTGGCATCCTCGAAAGAGTGTCCTTTATCCTTAAGATGCAGATGGACTGCTGAGTCTTGTCCTGTGGAGGTGGCTCTTCTGTGTTGTGCCATGCGCTTGTGAAGTGGCTGTTTGGTCTCTCCAATGTAGAGGTCTGGGCATTCCTCGCTGCACTGTACAGCGTACACCACGTTGTTAAGTTTGTGTTTTGGAGTTTTGTCTTTCAGGTGAACCAGTTTTTGTCTGAGCGTGTTGCTGGGTCTGAAATGCACCGGGATGTCATGCTTGGAGAAAACTCTCCTGAGTTTTTCTGATACACCGGCTACATAGGGGATGACAATGTTGTTGCGTCTATCCTTCTTATCCTCCCTCGCTGGTGTCTGGTCTTCTTTTCTGTGCCTCTTTGCTGACTGCTATATACTACTTTTTTCCATATATGAAAATTGCTTGACAGGGGTGTGAGCCAAAAATGATCTAGCTTCTGGGTTTGCTCAAATGTTTCTTCTTGTTATATGATGGTTTCATAATAACAGACATTCTAGACATTGGTAAATGCTGCTACTGAGAGAGAAACTACAGGCAATGTCAGTAAACGTGGTGGTGGACAGGTATATAAGGCAGTATGTGGGCAGTAGAGGGGGGTCTGTGCCATCTCCATTCCTTATCACCTTGTAACCTCGTACTTCTGATTCATGCTACCTACAGAAATACTTTGATGATTCTTCAGTGATTGGATATATAAGTGATGAGCAGGAGGAGGAATACAGGGGACTAATGGTCTGGAATAAATCATATGCTTCTGAATGGGAGTAAAACCAAAGAGATGATGATTGACTTCAGATGGAAGAAGATGGCTACACGACCTGTAGCTGTGCTGGGACAGGATTTTGATGTGGCGGAGGAGTAAAAGTATTGGGATGTCCACACGGACAACTGGCTAAACTAGAAAACCAACACAGAGGCTTTATACGAAAAGGGTTCTTTTGGATCTTTTCAAGTCTGCAGCGCAATGATTAAGATTATCCATCACTCAGTTGTGTTAAGTGTAGGATACTCGGCTGGGGGAGCAGTGTCAGAGACACCAATAGACTGAATACACCGATTAGTAGAGGCTGGCTCTGAATGGCTGCATCACTATTAAATCTCATGGTACTAAGAGTTTGTTTAAAAAGAGAGTAAAATGTGACTTTATTTGAAAGCAGTGGTGTATTGTCAGATGCTCCTTTTTTCAAATTGTGGTCAACAGGAAAGAAAAATCTTATCTGTGCCATATCGAGCTCACTTTGCTAACTATAGAGGTGAAGATAATGTATTAACTCCACTGCAGATCACTCAACACGGACCATCATTGTGTAGATATAAATGATACTGGACTGCAGACTGAAAAAACTGTAAAACTGTAGACCTGATTGTTATCACATGGAAAAACTGAGACGTTCTCACCCAGTTCTCTTTGTGCCCCAGGTGGACTATTGTCTAAGGAGGAAGAAGTAGAAGAGGTGATAGTGGTGGGGATTTCACACAGTAAGTAGTTAAATGCTAGAATATGCACACACAGATTTAATGTCCTATCAGTGTTATTAAAAGAAAAAAAATAGATTCATAGTGGAGGATCTAGAATTATCCTGATCACAGATTCAGTTTGGGAAACGGAAACTTTGTGTTACCTTATGATGTGCTGGAATAATTATTTGGTGTCTATCTCATGTTTTCAAAGAGTTTTCCCTTAATTTAAATGGAGACTAACTATCTTTTAATGGCTTAAACAGCTTTTTGTTTGAAATTAGAGCTTGTGCACAAAATTGCTAGGTGAATGGGTTACAATGTGTGCCTTTGTGTTTTGCATCTTTACTGTAGTTTTAATTTGTTTTCTTTCTTTCTTTCTTTCTTTCTTTCTTTCTTTCTTTCTTTCTTTCTTTCTTTCTCTTTCTTTCTTTCTTTCTTTCTCTTTCTTTCTTTCTTTCTTTCTTTCTTTCTTTCTTTCTTTCTTGCTAATTTTGTTTCAAGTAACATTCAGTGGACATTTTGTAAGAACTTGACACAGCTGAAAAGTTTTAGATGTTTGGACCATTAACCAAACGGAGAGTAAGCCAACTAAAAGAGCTGAAAGATATTAAAATGCTTCAGACATTTTCAGGAACACAGTGTTTACTACATATCTAGTTATTAGATCTTAACATCCAGTTTTGATTAAAACATGTTTGTAATGCATTCAATGATGTTTGAGGGTATAGGTCATTTGACAGCTATAGAATAAATCCTATGAAGCTTAGTAGAGCAAACGTGTAAATTAAAAAACAGGCTAAGTTTACTATATATAGGTACAGCTCGAGGTTACCTCGAGGTTACAGTTCACAGCATTGGGGGAGTCCTGAGTCCCTGGACGTGCAATGGGTTTGTTGTCCAGGCTTAGGACACAAAATATAATGCATTTTCTGTCATTGTCTTTGTGTGTATTTGTGTATGTGAGTGTGTGTGCACGTGTATCCTGTAACTAGATCCAGAATAGAGGATCTAGTGCAAGGTGTGTCTGTCTCATGTCTGCTTATTCTGTCTTGTGTGTTTGTCTGGTGGTAATGACTGAGGGGGTTTTATATTGCAATATGATAGCTACAACATCAACAGTTATTCTAAGATTGTGTTTGCCACAAAGTCACATCTAAAATGCATTATTTGTGCAAGTTAAAATCAAACTAATCAGATGAAGACTAAATGAATTTGCACAAAGATGAAAAGGATTGCAGTTTTAAGTTCTTTAATGTGCTTTTACCCCGATGACGGTTGGATATATACCAGCAGCTGGTGTTTTGCCCCTCTGGTGTTTCGGCCAAGACCTGCTCATGTATTGAACAGATATGTAGGACTGCTTTCTTGCATTTGTGCAATATCTCTAAATTTAGAAATATCCTGTCTCAGAGTGATGTTGAAAGCTAATTCATGCATTAATTACTTTTAGGCTGAGCTACTGTAATTCATTATTATCAGACTGTCCTAAAACTCCCTGAAAAGCCTTCAGTGGATACAAAATGCTGCAGCAAAAGTACTGACAGGGACTAGAAAGAGAGAGCATATTTCATGTTGGCTTCTATTCATTAGCTCCCTGTTAAATCCAGGATCAAATTTAAAATCCTTCTCTTCATATACCAGTCCTTTTTGAGCAAGCATATAGGATAACCTGAATCCTGCATTGGTTACACTACAATAAGTTTGGGCTGTTACAGCCATGATGCACTGACTGTTTCTCGTTCACTCACATTTTTCATTCTCTGTGTTACTATCCCTCTCCCCTCACCTTAAACCAGTCGCAGCAGATAGCCGCCCCTCCCTGAGCGTGATTCTGCTGGAGGTTTCTTGCTGTTAAAAGGGACCGCCAGTTGTTCTTTAGGGCTTGGTACCCAATCTCAGAGTGTGAGGATAATTATACCTCTGCCCTCCCGTAACATTTGTGTTGTACCTGGAGAATCTCTAGTTGTGACAGCACTTGCTTATTCCGAATGTTCGAACACTGAGGTACTAGTCGTTTCAATGTTAGTGTAGATGTTGGGTGTCAAAAAATCCATAGGTTCCATATCTCTTTCACGTATCACCTTTTGCTGGGGTTAGATGCGTAGTAGCACTTCAACAATTCCCTATTCTCATGCCTTGTCCACTAGCTTATTCCAGTAGCCCACTTCTCATCAGTGTGCCCTGGTTCCTCAGCTTATGGGCAAAGGGCAGCATGGCTTCAGTTATGTGTCTGTTAATCATATTTTGAGGTAGGCCTGGGTAACATGGGGGGACCTAGACTGGAGCCCTTACTGGATGCATGCCCTTGGTTGGGATTTAAAATCCTACCTATTGTTCTGAATATGGTAGTGTTGTCCTTGGTTTTTCTCAAGCTTCTCATGTTGCCACTTCTTCTTTTGTCCTCCACTTGCTCAGTTTCCTCAGTTTTTTTGAGGACATGTGACACACTGTGCCATGAGAGGCTAGGTTTATGAGCTAATAGTGTTTTGGGAATCACCTTGGTGTCAAAATACAATTTTATGCTTGTCAAACAGCATATTTATATTCTAGTTTTTTCTAATTCAAGAAAGAAATGGGAACCAGTGATATGTTTTTATGATGGGCAGCTAGTAGCAAAGTGACAATTTGAAAATTTGGTTTATTGTTATGTGTAAACACAACACTAGTTTATCCTTGAGTGAAGTGTCTTTCAGGCTTGAGTGATTTATTTAGAAAACTTTAAATAATGGTGCATTTCTGTGAATAATACTAATACGTATACTTTAATACTAGTCATATACTTAATATATTATTTAATATTATTGTTATTATTTAACCCTCAGCAGGATTATTTGTGCAAATAAAACTAAATAAAATATATTTTCTATAAATGAAGAAATGTTTGCCATGGTGATCACATTACCATGGCAAACAAAATCCTTGCTTCAGTTTCACTTGAATAGTGTACCTGACGCATGTTTTGTCGTTAAACAGGAACATGTCCTTATACGTATTAGCTTTAACAGACAAATGGGTTGACAGAGGGTGTGTCAGCATCAGCAGAACAAAACAAGTATTTGTCACTGAAAGAGGGAACGTGCATGTGGAAGGTTTGAAAGCTACTCTTTCAGAGTGACTCACAGTCCAATATTGAAATTGCATGTTAAACAGGAATCACAGAATATACTAAACAGGAAAACAGACATTAATTTCAAAGCTTTTTTTTTCTAATTCATTGTTATACAACTAGTTTTGAAAGTAGTAAATCAAAGTATACTCAAGTAAAATGTGTTATTGAGGTGAGAGAAATGTATGCTGTTAAGATTACATGAAATTAGAAATTGTACCCATGTTTTTTTCCCAGTAATTTCTAATCTTTAACTCAGAAATTCATCTTACAAAGTTCCAAAGCATATTAGGCACATTACTGTTTTTGTGAAAATTTGTAGGCTGTCAGTTTCCAATTAAAACAAAGATCTATTAAATAATACAAGATCATCTGTGCTCAGCAAGACCCTGAACCTGTCATGATTGGGCTGTGTGGCAGGCAGGAATTGGACCCAAACGCAAGCTCACGGAGGCAGGCATGAACTCAAAACACAGCTTTATTGCTGGAAAGAAAAAGCATACAAACTAAACTGGAAACTATAACGTATTACACAGAGAAACACAGGGCCCTGAATGACGGAGAACGCGACACTGAGCTGAGGGAGACGTGGACATAAATACACAGAGGGTTAACGAGGGAAGTAGGAGCACACGGGGGACACAGGTGACACTGATAATCATAACGAGACACGGCAGGAGTAAACACAACACTGACGGGAGACTGTCAAAGTAAAACAGGAAGTACCAAGAGGTGCAGACAGGAGGAGAGAGAGAGAGCACGGGGAGGGCACAGACATAATGGGCTGGGGAAACATGGAATAAAACACAAGGAGGGGAGACGAGGACTCACCGATACACAGATGGGCACACAGGGGGTAAAGTCACATGGGGAAAACAAATAGGGAACATCTTAACAGAACCACCTAGGAACCAAGGCATAAATAAAGAACAAAATACAAAACATACGAAAACTAAGAATGCTGGGCCAACATGGCCCAGGATCATGACAGAACCACTAGCTGTACTCAGAAAGGTCTCCTTGTTTTGAGAAGCAGTATTGGTTCATTTTAGAGCCAAGTTATGAAAACATTTATTTCTATTTTAAACTAGTGCTGTCAGCATTAATCTACAGGGTGGGCCATTTATATGGATACACCGTAATAACATGGGAATGGTTGGTGATATTAAAGTCCTGTTTGTGGCACATTAGTATATGTGAGGGGGCAAACTCCTCAAGATGGGTGGTGACCATGGTGGCCATTTAGAAGTCGGCCATCTTGGATACAACTTTAGTTTTTTCAATAGGAAGAGGGCCATGTGACACATCAAACTTATTGGGGCAATCCATGCTAACTCACTAACGGAGATTTTATGGCATTAACGTCATTTTAACGAGATTAATGCTGATGGCACTATTTTAAACCTGTCCTTTTCTTGCATGTTGCTAACTTCAAATGTATAGGTATGAGGACCAGTGTTTATTCATATAAAAAACGCTTTTGATTTGGTCAATCATGATCTTTTTTTGTACAAACCTTTCCTAGAATAAATTGATATGTTTTCATTGCTATTTGTGCAATAGGGTGTGAAGTATGATTAGTCAGCACAGAGGGGTACTTCAGGGTTGCATCTAAGGACCGCTTCTTTTTAATAATCATTTACTGCTCTTTTCATGTGATTGCCTACACCAATATGATGCTATCATCAAAAGCTTCTTTTTTACAAGTTTATAAATAAGTCGGATGGATTTAGATACAAAAATGTACATCCTTTGCAAACTTTGCTTAATCCATCCATCCATTCGCGTCCGCTTATCCTGTTCAGGGTCGCGGGGGGCGCTGGAGCCTATCCCAGCTGTCATAGGGCGAGAGGCGGGGTACACCCTGGACAGGTCGCCAGTCTGTCGCAGGGCCAACACACAGAGACAGACAACCATTCGCACTCACATTCACTCGCACATTCACACCTATGGGCAATTTGGATTAACCAATTAACCTATCCCCACTAAGTGCATGTCTTTGGACAGTGGGAGGAAGCCGGAGTACCCAAACTTTGCTTAATTATCCAAATATTAAAATGCGAAGTTGAATGTCAATCTTAAGTTCTCATTTGCCTCTAATATGTAATGACAGCTGGGAAGATCAGAAATTTGAAATTTGGCATGTACTTCATGTGTGGATTGATTTGAACTCACCTTTAAATCGCATATTGATTATATTTTTTAAAAATGCCAATTTTTTTTAATGCTCCACACATTTTTTTTTTACACATAATCTTAGGCAGAGACTTGTTTCACAACTCATATTACCAGTAATGGAATGCACTGAAGAGGCAGCACTGTTACCTCATAGCAAGAAGGTCCTAGGTTTGAATCCAACATCTGGCCGGGGGCTTTTTGCATTTGCATGTTCTCCCTGTGCTTGTGTGGGTTCTTGCCAACTTCCTGCAACAGTCGAATGACACATGCTGTTAGTCAGGTTATCTTAATTTGTCATTCTAAATAGTCCAGGTGAGAATGTATATGTGAATGGTTGTCTGTTGCTTACCCCTGCGGCAGACTGATCTGTTCAGGGTATGCCCTGCCTCTTGCTCTATGGTAGCTGGCTTAGGCTCCAGCCCACCTGCAACCCTGATCTGAATTATCACTAACACAGTGTATCAGAATTCTTTTAAAATTCTTCAGATATATTTAGGCTTCAGATTTTACAACTCAAAACGATTATTCACCGTTAATCAATGTATCTATGATAGGAAGTAAAATTCATGGATCACCCATGTGATGCATGTGTAGCAGTAATAATTTAAATTCATATGCTGTTTATGTTATTTATTTTGTGGTAACAAAACAGGTTTGGTGACTACAGACAATGATTAAAAAAGGTGGAAGGGTCTTGAGCTTGTCTCACACAAGATGTTTTGCATATGGTAAAGGGTTTTAATCCCTCATCCTGGAAACCGTCACACTGTGCTTGACAGTTTGACTTGGAAATGAAAGCACAAAGAGACCTATTTGTTCTCAATATATTGTAACTTCACAGTTTGGGGTTGTCACTTGATTTAGTTGAAAGGATTCATATAAGTTTAGTGACTTTAAAGAGTTAAAGGTGATGAAATTCACCTGCTAGAACCTCTAAGGCTTAACCTACAGCAACTATTACTTTGTTTTAGAAGGAAAAAAGAAATAGAGGAAGAGGAACAAACGTGCTGTACTCCAAAGTGCTGAAATGTTGCCAAGTGGAAACATATGATGTAACAATTGATCAATTTAACTCCTGCCACTCCCAACTTCCCTGTTTCTCGCTGGTTATTCTCACGTTTGTTCTCTTGTTTCATTTCAGACCTCTTTATCTATCTGCGCGTTTGATCCTTTAAGTCTCTACTTTTTCCTGTTCAGACTCATGTGCACTTTATGTTAACAAACCAAACAAAACTTCAGTCTATGCATCCCTCGCCCAGTCTTTTAGACCTAAACTTCTGCAGTTTCAGCAGACAGCTAATAAAAGACACTAGTTTAAGAGGAATGCACTTCAGTCAGATCCTACACAAACACATTAAGACATAAAGTCAAAAGCAAACATTAACTCAGATGTCAGTGACTATATGATTAACAGGTCAGTCATATAAAATGGTATCAGAGCCTTAAAAAAATCCTCAAATCACATGTAAATTGACTTTCATGTTTAATGTACTTGACAATGAGCTTCCAAGCATCATGCCCATATACTATGCTACTGCCACCATGCTTATGTATATTCTGTAATCCCAGTCTGGCTGCAAGATTTTGACCTCCACCTATACTGTGTGGCGGTCAGAACAGCTTTTTCTTCTTAAGCAGTGAATTCTCTTGTTTGTATGTTTGGTGTTGTTGTGACACTGCAGAATAAATTTTGGAACCCATTTGATGGTTTGAGGCTGATCAGATGACGACTAGCTGGATAAGAGTTTATTTTAATATTACCTACAACAGTTAAAAATGTTATTAGAAGTGTAAAGTGATTATAGATGGAAGCAGCAACCATGTCACCAACTGGCTTGGGAAGCCTCAGCATTTGCATTTGGCTTCCACTGTGTGTGTGTTTTTTCTTTTTAAATGAAGTGATCATATTTCAGTGAGAGCTGGAGTAAAGCCGGCATTACTCTAACATTCAGCTGAAACTCCTTTTATATCCAGAATTAACAGTGCTTAGAGTTGCTTCACTATTCCTTTTTGTGTGCATGTAAACAGGTTGATATTATTAATAGAGAACCATCAACAAATACCACAGAAATGGAGGCTCACACATAAAAACTGTACGGAGAACCACATACATGCAAAGAGGGTCATGATACATCATCCTGTTGCACAAACAAAAAGAAACCCACCTGTCAAACTGGTAGTTTGAACAGTAGGAATGGATGGGGAGGTGGAGTAGAGGACGAATAGAGGGAGGTGCAGGAGGGAAAACGAGACAGAAAGACAGTTTTTAAAGGCACCTTGAAACAGGTTACACATCTCATTCTCTAAGACACCTCATACGTGTTTGCACACTGTTTTGGACTATGGCTTCCACCACCTCAGGTGATGCTCTGCCATCAGGCGGAAGGATCTTCACCAGCTTTCCTGACATATTCTTCATCCCCGAGTTTGTGAGTTTCTTGTTTTGTAAATTGTGTTGTTAGAAGGGATGTGTTACTTTTCCATGTTGAGTTTTACCCTCTTTTGTGGTTCAGACATGTCTTATTTTTGCACAGCCTTTTCTTTTATTCTCTTTCATATGTTTGTTTAACACATTTTCCTTATTTCATTCCTTATTCAACCAGGCCAACATTATTTAAAGTAGCATCTTCTTCTTCTCATTTCTCTGTTGGAGCAGGTCTCCATTCTGATAAGATTTTTCTCATCTTGTTTTGCTGGTCAGCTGGAACCACTTTTTTATAATTCGAGTTAATAAAATGCAGCCTTTTTGGTGAAAATAAATTGTTTCCATAGCAACAGGAAAACGCTAAATATCAAAAAAACACACATTTTATTTGTCAGAAAACATCTGTGATGCAGTATCTGCACTAATCAGCCATTAGTTCTACTTTTATACCCTCAAAATGAATAAAAAAAACATTTGTGCAATTTGCACAATACTTATGTTGTCACTGGCATCCTCAATTTCACTTTCACCACGATTTTCCTCTATGCTCACAATCATGGATGTAACAGGTGGTGATGGACTGAACTGTATTATATTGAAAAGTGAAGATTATTAGGCTTTGTTTAGTTTTTCAATCCAGAAAATAATAGGATGAAAAAAGTATTAACTTTGAGCTGTTAATGAAGGACTGACTTTTAAAAATATATATTTCATAAACTTATCCTGAAAAAAGTTTGTGCAATATCTTTAAACCTGCATAACAGCTATTACTTTAAACGTGAGAGTGCGGGGATAGGTATTAGTACTTCTTATTTGTTTATAATGTCATATAGAGACATTTTGTTATCTAATACATTCTCTGTATTGCTCAAACCACAAAGAAAAAACCTTGTATTCTGTGACATTTTAGAATTAAAGCAAACAAGTTGTCACCTTTTTTGGCATGCATGCCCCTCATTAAAATGGCACTAAAGCTGTAAATACCAAACCCAAGCTTTATCTTTACGTTTTCTTTTGATGCATGCAACACACAGATTAAATCTGCATAACACGTGGAAAGGCACCAGTAACCCTTAGATTTAAGTGCAGTAAAGTATATATCAAAGTAGTCATAAACCCTCATGGATCACTGGATGGATTTCACTTTTCATGAAACATTATGCTGCACCAGCCTGATGAAGGCCACAAGCCAAAACGCGTTGGTCAGTTAATAAAGTTGTTCCTATTTCCTTTTAAGTGTTGCTGGAGCTCCTGCATTGTTGTGCCAGAATTATTTGCTGCTGCACAAGAATGGAAATCTACTGATAAAGTTTACCTACTCTTGTTGTCAGTGTAAATTTAACTGATAACGGATAAAAAAAGGCAAATGTGGGTGAGTTTGGCTTAGTTTTTGGCAACCAAGTCATTTTCCTGGAATTACTGTGTACTGTGAAGGACTGTGAGGAAAAAAAAGGAAACGCTAGAGAACAAAAACACCTGCACAAGGCAAGCAATGGCAATAAAGTGAAGGAATGAATTGAAAATCTCCTCAACAGTTAAGATGCTTGATGTTTTTAACATTTTTTAATTGAAACTGTCCTTAAACCTACAATTCACTAGCAGGGATCAGACTTCACTGGACAGTGTTTATTGACAGAAAATGGCGGACAGAGTCAGCAAAGTTGTCGATTTGGTGAGGGCCTCAGGGCCCTCTGGGCAGAAAGCACTCTTGGTATCTACGTGAGACGTGAGAAATAAGACAAGAGCTGGGAGGGTGGGGCACAGAAATAAGAACAAACTGCAAGTAGGGCAGGAGGACATTTCACGATATATGAGTGGAAGGGGAGTGTGTGAGGTGTGGTCCCACTACTGAAATTCAAATGAATTGTGCCTCAAAGCTAACTTACCATCACACACAAACATATTCAACACTAGTTTTCAGCTTGAAGCTTAGTTATTTCAAATAATCACCGAGACCATAAACTCAGACCACATGGCTGTAGGATCCACGTCCAGCTGATTTAAAGGTATACTCCACTCAAACGCTTTCACCACCCCCTGTTGGCATGGAAACAGCAGTTATATTCAGTCTAGACTGACAACAGTGGATTTCAGCTGTGATTCAGTCACGGCAACAAATTTGCCACAACAGATATAGATGCTAAAAAATACTAGTATACCTAATTTAGGTTTAGCCAGCCACCCATTCAGGTGTGCATACTGTTGTGTGAAAAAAGCATTTTTCACACTTAAAGGCTTCAGATCATCAAACAAATTTTAATATTGGTCAAAGTTTTAAAATAATGATTTCATTTATTAAGGAATTAAATCTATCCAAAGCTACCTCTGTGCGAACAAGCAATTTTATCACATTAAAGATGGAAAAAGGTTGATAAAAATATTGAGTCATAGATTAAGTCTTCACACTGACTTAAATGCTCCATTATAAACATTTTTCCTGTTGTTTTCAGTCAGAGTAAACAGTCAAGCTTTGACTGCGAGTACAGAAGCCCCACCCACCTTTTTTTTTGCATATATTTTTGTATAAATTTGTATATTCACGGTGCGCTCCCTTTTACCTGGAATGGATATAAAATGGATATGTTTCACCTGTGTGGTTTTAGATGAGATAAGTTGCGATAAGGCTTGTGTAATATTTGTCCATATATTAAAACAATTTTTGTATGTAGAAGCACCTATTGTTTACTACTCTGTTCTCCATTTCCTTCATGATTCACTGTCAGAAATTTCGCCAGAGTTTCGCCTATTAAAGGTTTAAAGAAAAAAACAGGCAGTTGTTACTTCACATTTTGACAATTAAAAAAATATTCTGACATTGTACAAATAAGATTCACAAGTAATGAATAAACCAAAACTTCTTTGCATTTAAAAAATGATATCATGAATATTGTGTATTCTTTATTCATCTTTTTACTCTTTTTTGTGATGTGGATTGTTTAAACAACAATTGACAATGACAGCTAAGAAGCATTCTAACATACCTCAAGTGGCCACCAAGACCAGAAAAGCACTACATAAATGGAAGTAAATGCAGTTATTTTTATTTATTTTACTTGGAGGAGACATGTCTCACTTTAAATATACCATTTGAGATGAATAAGCAGAGTAGAGCAATGTTTGTCTTTCACAGTGTTTAATCCAGGACATTGCATGTTCTTCATGGGCACTGAAAAAAAAAATACATAGATTAGGAATAGGCTGTCCATAATTTGAGCTCTCTGTGTTTGCACAGCTGACTGAACATGATTTTGTTGTTTTTATGGGAAGGATTATTATTTTAGTTCTTATTATTTTTATTACGTTATACCGAACTAACCTAACTAGACTTGAGTCCAGCTAAATTTATAAAAATGATTGCTAGACAAATTGATTGAGGAGACTCGAGCAGTTCTGAATACAAACAGACCTGTTTCAGGTTCCTTAAGTAGCAACTGAAAAATCAGAAGATTAAATAAGTGATGGAGAATGTTCATTTTAGATCTTCACCTAAAATAAATTGACTAAAGTTCTCTTGGGTATATACTATTAATAAAATAATAAAAATTATTACAGATATCCTCCCAAAATACTCATCTGAGAAAAAGTATAAAACTGAAAAAGGCTTTTGTTTTATCTCCCAGAAGATATGATATACTACTGAGCTATTGAGAAGCAGAAGGGCTTTTTTGTTTTTGGCGCTTGTGTAAAATGTCCTCACTGGAACACCAAGATGCCAGTTTCGACTGAATGAGCCTCAGCTGCTGTTTCCTCTTGCTCAGCTCCTGCGCACCTGATACTTGAAGGTTCGAAGCTGATTGGCTTGAAGAGTGTCTGGATGAAGCCTTTAATATAAAGACAGGATAAAAACAGATCTTTTTCATAGCAGACATGTTCACTTGTTTTAGTGTGAAAGCACAAGTTTAGTCTTAGAGTGTGTCTCAGAAAGCCTTTAGGACCTCGAAACTGAATGTGCTAAATAAAATGTAGAAATGTTATTATTTACACCTGAGCTTTCCTACATTGGCGTCTCTCTGTGAAGATGGCCTAACATGAAACAGTCAAAAATTTCTGTTGCTTATTTAAAAATAAGGAATGACAATGAATAAAAATGTTTTTCCTGCGCACACTATCTGTGACCTATGGTAAAGCATTTTAATGTGCCTCTTATCAAGGAACAAATGGTGGAAGGTTCATGCTCCATCTAAATACCAAAGACTCTTTCAAGCATAATGTTTGCCAAAGGAGGAGATATAAAGGCTGAGGCAATACACCCAAGAGTGACAACATGGCCATTATGTGTGTGTTTGTGTGACCAAGCCTTAGTTTAAAGGGCACTGTACCAATTTACATGAAGCTCTGAACAACCTTTCAGAGGGCTGGAAAATAGCTTAAAGCTTACACTCAACACTATAAATTTCTAATAAAAAACTTTACAAAGTGGGTGTGTAGAATTACCTCTCTGTGGAAACCAAGCCACTGAATTGCAATATCATCAATCATTGTCTCTTTTCCCCTCCTCTGTGTGACCCTGCAGGTGTTTGGTGGTTTGGTGTGGATCCTGGTGGCATCGGCTAAAGTTGATCCGGCTAACCCTCTGGGCTGGGTGATGTTTGTGTCTATCTTCTGCTTCGTAATGACAACACTCTGGTTCTTCATCTTCCTCTGCGGAGGCAATCAGAGCAGCATCTGGCCAGCACTGGTTAGACACTCCCACTGACTGCTTAATAGCCTAATTAGATAAGCAGTTAATAATGGATTGATGAAGTAAACCTTCTTTAAATTCCAAATCATCTTGTGCTCAGCAGATCTTACAGTTATGTAAATCAAACCACACATGAAGAACAATGCTTGACATATTAAAAAGTATTTTTTTTAATTTAACAGAACTTAAGCAAAAATGCAGAGGCAATGTATGCTCCTCTAAAGCAATGCTTTTATAGGAATTAAGAGAGCAAGTAGTAATGAAAATTCGTTGATCGATTGATCATCAGCAAGTGTGGCCACCTCTGGAAAAAGAGACATTTTGGAAGTGTACTGGTCCGGAGCATTGTTATGTGTTAGCGGGATATGAAGTGTTTGGTAAAAACCAAACACAACATTAACAAACACTTTATGTGTGGTGAAAGAATGATGATTTGGGATTATTTTACAGCCACAGAAGCTGGGTATCCTGCAGTCATTGAGCCAACTGTGAATTTCTCTGTATACCAGTATTCTAGAGTCAAATGTTAGGCCATCTGTCCAACCCCTAGGGCTTGGCTGAAAACGAGTCACATAACAGGACAATGATCCCAAACACATTAGTAAATCTACAAAAAAATCCAAGAGTTGGAATCACCAGTTAAAGTTCAGACCTTAATCTGACTGAAATGTGTTGGACTTTAGACAAAGGAATGCATACCAGTCTCAATGAATGCCCACTGTTCTTTACAATTAGCTGTTGTAAAAGAACAGTGGGACGAAATTCCGCCACAATGATATGAAAGACTGATAAAGTCATACAGAAAACGATGACTTCTAGTTACTGGGGCTAAAAGTAGGCTTAATTTTTGATAAATAAATATGTTGTTGTTCATCTGAGATTATATTTAAATTATTTTAGAACCTGCTCAGGACCAGATTTCTTTTATGTCTTGTTACATAAAAACTTAGACATAATAAATAAATAATAAAAGGTGTAATTCCATTTCTCATGTGACTGTAGTGTAGACATTGAGAAATGTGCACCAATATATTAGACATCAAACACTGAAAAAATACCACAACAAAAAGAAGAAAATTTAATTTATTACTAAAGTAAAATTGGTACTTGCATTTGAGAATTTGAACTGTCTTTACTCAGTGTAAACAATAAACAGTCTTAGTTAACCTTTGGTGTTTGTTGTTGCCACTAAGGAAAAATGGACACTGTTGTTGAATGTTGCTATTAAAAATGCAGCGATAAGCAGAAAACCTGACAATTAAGGACATTTTTTAGGGCCTATCTTAAAGAAGGGTTATTACCTGGCAATATTCTTAAAAATGAGGTACCACAGGGTGGCAATTGGGGTTTTGGGGGATACTTTCCCACAAGTTTTACACAGTCCATCAACCTGTCCCCACTTTATTTGAAAATTTTCCCTTTTGCTCCCCTTCCTCTTTTTGAGAGTGCGAAGGCCCTATAGTATCTTCTCCATTTATTATTATTATTATTATTTTTTTTTTTAAATTTCCTTCTTCTTATTTTTTCTCTATATTTCAATTTGCAGGATGCAGGCTATCATTTTGTGGCGGTGGTTTTCTTCCTCAGTGCATCAGTGGATCTGGCCTATGTTACCTATGGGATTGGACAAGGAGTTAAACTTGCACAAGTTCTAGCATTACTACCAGCTGAACTGCTCAAAATATACCGACTGTACATTTCTGCAGTGGTACGTAAAACACATAAATTTATTGTTCAAAACATTAAGGGAACTCTCAGATCTTGAAGAATGAGATATCCAAATTAAAAGTATGTACTGACATATTTTGAAATTGGATTAAAAATATGTCAGTTCTACAATGACTGCTGTTCCCTAATTTGTTTATTTATTTATGATTTTTTGAGCAGCATATGAAATAAGATAAGTTCTTATATAATAAATGAACCGCTTGATGGTAATATTATATCATTATTTACTAAAACAAGTGGAAATAACGAATCTTGTACTTGTATTTCTGACAAATTCACTTTATTCTGGACAATTTTAGCACAACATACTGAAATTATCCAACTCTTTTGGTAATTTTTAAAGTAGTTGTAAAAGAACACAGCTTTAAAATGTTTTAACAATGTAATTTGTTGAGCAGTACAAATGTAGATGTGTAAACATTTCTCTAATGTCAAGGAATTGAAAATGTAATTATGGAAGATACTGAAAATATGCAAGTAAAGTATATGTGTCTCAAATTGTAATTGCTAAAACAAGGAAAGTTATCAAATCAAAGTTATAAGTTAAGTTAAAATCTTTAAAGTCTTGTACCTCAAAGTGACCATCTCCATCATCCATCTGTGTTTCTGTCTGTTTTTTAGGTGATGTCCTATGTGGCCACTCTTCTCTACTTCCTCCATGCCATATTCTCTGCCATTCGATGGAAGAGGTCCTAAAACAAGTCACCAACTCAAGAGGAAAACAACAACAACAAAAAAACGAATAATCACATAGCTTTCACAAATACATTGAGAAGAAAATTATTTTTATGCATTTATTTTGAATCAATATGCCCAAACATCAAATTGATGAAAAAGTGGAAAACACACTCAAACAAAAATTACATTATCACATTAGCCTACCTCACAATTTTCAATGTTGTTTTTTAGAATCCATCCATGTGAAGTGAGAATTACAAGTTTTCAGAATTAAATGTTGTTTAAAGAAGATGGATGAGTGTAAATAACTAATGAAATTACTAATCTAAACAGAAGCAGGAATGATATTATCATAACTTTTGATTTCTTTGATTTTTCACTGTAACTTTCAATAGTATACAATTTAAAAGCTCAGTTCACAAATTTTACACCCACACACAAAAAAACACAAATGCATTTTTTAAAACTCAAGATCTGTCCTAATTTTCTTTAAATATATTTCTGAGACATTTAAAAAAAAAAGATGTTTCCTTCAATTTCTGTAAGTAAACCACGTCAATGATGTTGGCTTAAAGACAAATCTTTCTGCATCTACCATACTAGTAACATGACCTAATATGATAGCTGAAATTTCAATATTTGCTATATATCTGTTTTGCCTGAATTAGATAGTGGAGAGAAGAAGGGACAAAAAGGGAAAGACATACAGCCTTAGGCTAGAGTTTAACAGAATTGCATCTAACCTTGTGGCATACAGTCACCTGTTCATCGTGTGAGCTAAACCAGCACCACAGCATTTAAATATTTCCAACATTTGTCACACAACTTACTTCTACAGCTTAACACAGTTAGACTTTTAGTTTGCTCTCACAAAAAACATTTATAAAACTGAAGCAGGAAAAGCAGGAAGATTGTGACTTTAGTTCCTACAGAAGACAAGGCCAACGATAAATGGAATGGGCTCTATATTTCATCTGTTGCAACTTGATGGCCCAAGCTAAAATAATGATCACTTTGATGGTGATCTACCCATTTATTCAGCTAAAATGAGAGCCGCTACAAGGGTATGATTGGACTGACACTAGAGGCATTGTCAGATGCATGTGTTGTTGTCTATAGTTCCGCAGTGACTGTGTTTACAATGTTAAATTGTCTTGGATTAGCAACACTTGAGTTTTATTTATATAGATATATTAATTTGTTTCATTGTTTCTTTGCTCTCATCTTATTTCTTTCAATCATAGAGTGATGTAGCAGTTACCTGCAGTGTAGTGTTGCAGTGTAACCACTATTAGAGCTTCATTTCTGTAAAGGAGATAACGCTTCCTGCTGACAGCCTTTTAAACCAACTTCAATACACTAGATTTTGTGCCTTTTTCAAAGGCTTGGTGTTTATGCATGGCATGGCTGGCGATTTGAAATTTGATGATGTAAATGTCTAGATGATTCACTTCACACTTTTGTCTTGGAATCTCCATTGTGAAATAAAAGAATTGGACATTGGAATATTATGTGTTTTGTTTGTTGAGGGTGTCAACATTAGCAAAGACTGACAGCATGTCATGCAATGAGTCAGAGATCACATGTTGTGGGAGAAAACAAACAGCGTCAATTTCATTGTTTTCATTGTTTCGAACAATGAAATACTATGTAACAACAGACCTGAGCTGTCAGGTAAATCTTCTAATTGCACAGAGATAAAAAAGACAACAAAAACTTATACAATCCCCATTTGACTTGACTGATTAAAACTACAGGCTGGTGAAGATTGTCCAATCAAATGGTGTAAAATACAGCTTTAATACAGATGTAAATGTTCCAAGAACATTTATACCAGTCGTACCCTTTATAAAATAGAACAAGGAGTCAGTAAACCATCCCACTGGTTTATTGTTCTCCCTTTATCACTCACCTACATAATAAAATAGAGTAAGGTGAGTTGTTTTAGTAATACGCAGCATCAGGAAATATGCTTTTGAAGTTAGCAGTAAACTGATGCCTGATAAAGAGACACTGGATGTTGTAATTTAACTAACACTGTAATCCAATATTACATTTTGCTCTATTTAAAAATGGTCCCTTGTGTGGGACTGCTATAATGTTATTGGCCACTTTGTTAGGTACACCTGTTCAACTGTGGGTGAACATAAATAACCAATCAATTATTGGTTATTTATTTAGGCAACGACCTGCTGAAGTTCACACTGAGCATCAGAAATGGGGACAAAAGTTTATTTAACTGAATTTGAGAGCTGTTGGTGCCAGATGGCTTGGTCTGAGTATCTCAGAAACTGCTGATCTGTTGGGATTTTCCAGAGGTCAGAGAAGAACAACCAGACTGCTTTGAGCTGATGTAACAGAAACTCATTTCCTAGAAAAAGATCCAATGTTAGCAGTTAAATGCTCCACCACCAGCTAGTTGCAAACAAAGTTTTTTGTTTGCCTACTGTTGCTGGAAACTGATACCAGGGGAGGTAATGATGTAGAACACTAACACTTTGAGCTCATAAGCCAAAACAGCAACTAGAAACATGTTGCTATAAATGCTAAAGGGAGATGCGAGGCCTGTCAGCCCTCACACTGGACATGCTCATTTGATCCATTGTTGAAATTAATTATTGATTAGTGCAGCTCAAAACGAAGCCTTGTGTCTGTGAGATCAAAGTAGACTGTCTTAACCCACAATCATTAGAATCTATATTTTGAAAAGAAACCTGTTAAAGTCTCTGTGTGCAATACAAATAGAGGCTTGAGGCATTTTTCTAACACAAAGAAAGGGTTTATAGGTTAGTGGGAACTGAAAAGTCAGTGAAGTGTGTCTTTACTCAATAGCAACAGCAAAGATATTAAATCAGTAGACTCAACTTAGCCTGCGGCCACAAGATCTCTCATCAAGTTTTTTGAAAGCCCCGTCACAAGTCACCAGTTCACATTAAATTCCAGGCAGCGTTCAGTGCTGTAAGGTGAAGGGTGTGTCTGGTTTGCTGTTGTGGGAAGGGATCTCTCCCCCACAATAGCAGAACGGGTTTGACTGCTCACCTGACTTTCTTAAAAGGGTCATTTACACCTGCTGCCGCACCGTTAGTCCAGAGGAAAGAGCAAGGTGCTCACTGTTAAATCAGCACTGGGAGAAGGAAGAGGCAGAGATGGCTGCAACAACTGCTCAGCCCATGGGGAGCCTGCCCAGTGGATTGGGAATATGCACCACTGCACCGGATATATTTTACATACCTGAACTGGTAAGTGGGCAATGACAGACAACAATGACTATGATCTTCAGGTCATTAAGTATTCTCTTCAGGATGCAGTTACAATTTTATAGTTCTCATTTTAAAGTATTTTAAATACAACAAATATTTCATTAAGGTGTGCCATGGCAACAAGTTCATATATATATATGAGTTAAATAAGCCTTCGGCTCATATAAATACTTCATATGATGCCTAAAATTGATGCCTAAACTATTTTTACAGGATAAACGACAATTGGTAACAGTGCTATGTATTGGGTGTGAGTTTAAGGATGAACAAAACTCAAACTTCTTTTCACCAAAATAAATTACCTGCTGGTATTTCTGATAATTTAGTGGTCCTATATCTCAGTGGGCCTATATCTCCATATAGTAGCCACACTGTTTTAGGATAAAAATGCACAATTTGGAGATAGAGAGTCAGTGGAGATAATTCTTCATGTGGGAGGAGCATCATCTCTCTTCACATCTCACATTTCACTTATATTGTGTCTTTGTTAATAAGAAAGAATGCAGCCTACTCTTCTTCACCCTGACTGATTACAAAGGACACTCGTATAACAACTAAAAAACAAAACTGCACGGATAAAGATCTTTCATTCTCACAACCAATACACTCGCTAAAGTTTTAGTTTGTTTATTTTGGCTCCGCTCAGCCAGTCATGCTGTTATATTGTATGAGTTAAAAACATGAACATTTTCATATCTTGAAGACTGATGAGTTTCGAACACAAAATGCGAATGCAGTAAGAAGCCCTTTATGAACTGTTTCAGTTCACCAATGACTAAACTGAACTGGAAACACTTGCTGTATAAACAAGTTATTTTACCTGTTCCAAAGTGTACAGTTCATTTAACAATTAATGAACTAATCAGCCAATTGTGTGGCCGGAATATAATGGATTTAAGCACATAGATATGGTCAAGATGACCCACTGAAATTTGAATTGAGTGTCAATATGGGGACAGGTGATTTAAGTGACTTTGAGTGCGGTATGATTGTTGGTACCAGATGGGCTCCTATGGGTATTTCATAAATTGCTAATCTGCTGCTATTTTCCCACAAAACAATGTCTAGGGTTTATAGAGAATGGCTAGAAAAACATAAATGCCAGAGAACTCTTTCATGCTGAAGCAACAGTAAGTCAAATAGCCGTTTTTTTTCCAGCCATCTCTAAATGCCTATCCTCGAAGTAAAGTATGGGTGACAAGCAGCAGAGTACCATACTTGGTGGGAACCCAGGCTAGGATCACCAAATTTGGACAATAGAAGACGGCAAAAGTGCTGTGTGTCCCGAGGAGCCTTGAATTTACTGTAAGCTTTGAATCTGGCCTAAACATGGCTACATTCTGCATTGTTTTAACAGTTTAGGTTCCTGTTGGTGTAAAAGTCTGGATGATAGTTTCTTAGCACATGTAGTACCAATTCAGAATTGTTAAAATACCACATCCTACCTAAATTTTGTTGCTAACCATGTCCATACATTTATGGATACCTCTGTTTACTGTGACCTACTGGCACAATGAACAGAGAGACTACACTCCCCATTTGCCTCCCATTTAAGCTGTCAGTGAAATGTCCTTGTGTTTTATATTCGATGAGTCAGATAAATATTTTTGATATTTATATTCATGCACTGTTGCCTGTTCTTATTTCCTGGTTATGATATTAGAATTTAAAAGACAGCTCTTGACTTATGAAGGAACTTTAATTAAGTTTAGACTAAAGGTAAATAAAAACAATCATATTTGAACGTTATGCTTAGCTAATGATGGCAAGCTTGACTGATAAGGTGAACGCAATGTATAGAAACAGTAGAGACGGAGATTAGTGTTTGAATGGGCTGTTGAAAATCAACATTACCATCAATGTTTATTAAGTGTGGTAAAATAAACCCTTAAGTGTGTATTTCAGATATTTTTTTCCACTAGTCTTAGATGAGCCCAAAATTGAAACATTGACCCTTGTATGAAAAAACTTTTCTTTTGAGGTGTTTTGTCTGAATAGAGGAACAAACATTTTCCCAGTAAGTCGTGAACTCCTAACCTTAGCAATGCTCTAAAGTACACTAAAGTTGAAGCTAATTTTGTGATTGCTTTATTTATGATGTTGTAATATCAGAAAGCTTCCACCATCTGCTGGCTAAGTCTGTTTTAGATTTCAATTTTAGATTTCCCCTGGATTTCAGTTGTGGACATCATTGTTCTGCGATGTCCCAGTTGTGGCTTTTGTTTTTTTTGTTTTAATGAACACGTGGAATGTTCATTTAAGATTTCAGATTGCAATCTGAAATAACTGCAAGTTATGAGTTAGCTTGATTATAAATTCCACATCAGTCAAGCTCCAGTGTCACAATTGGTCAGCGTGTGGTACTTATAAGCCAGTACACTGCAGAGCAATGCCAACATTGTGAGTTAATAAATGACATCACTGAAGCTATTGAGCACTGTGGCCCTTCTTCATACTCAGATAATTTACAGAAATCCTTAAATGATCGATGTAATTTCCCTTTCTATGGCAAGTTTGGCTTGAAGGAACAATCCATATTGCACAGTAAGCACAGGATAAAGCTCTTTTAGAGTAACAATGTTATATTTTAAATCCCACACGACTACCTGTTTTAAAGTCTTTAATTACTGGTTGCTTTTTATGCAAGAGTAACTTATTTTAAGCATGTCGTGTGTTTTGCATTATGCACTTAGATCATATTTATGGTTATTTTTAGTTTAAAATAAAATTGAAATGGCTTTTACAGAGCCTCCTTATAATTGACCATGCAATGTTTAATAAATGTGCAAACTTAGTTGTTTTTAATTCAATTCAAGTTAATGTTATGTTAGTGTTGTTGTTTTGGTGTTTTTTTGTTACATATTTTATCTTTTTTAGAAAGCTCACATTTTGCTACCATTGCTACTGTTTCTAGTCTTCTTGCTTACCTAAGCCCAGCTGAGCTAAGCTTAGGTAAACTAAGGTTAAATGTGCTGGCTGTAGATTCTTATTCACTGAATATGTCCAACTCTTCACCAGAAAAAGAATATGATGGATTCCCATTAGTTCTCATAAATGTTATAATTCAATGTGCCATCTCCATTCACGCTCTCTCTTCTTCATCTCTGCAGGTATTTGGTGGTTTGGTTTGGATTCTAGTTGCATCGACACACGTGGCCCCACCGAACCCTCTGGGGTGGGTGATGTTCGTCTCTGTTTTCTGCTTCGTCATGACCTTCCTCTGGATGATCATCTTCGCTGCCGGAGGTCATAAAAACAGTTCTCACTGGGCTGCTGCTGTAAGAGAGATGCAAGAGTCAGACGGGGAATAAAATTTAGAAAAATTTATGGGTTATGACCTTGTTGTAAAAATGTTTGTCTCTGTTTCTGAAGGATTTTGCTTACCATGGCCTGGCAGCCCTCTTTTTTTTAAGTGCAGGGGTGGATTTGGCTATCGTTACCCTCGAGAAGAAAGACGGTGACCTTAAAATCTACCGGACTTACATTTCTGCTGTGGTAAGTACAATAAGAGCGGTCCAAAATATTTGTTCAAATTTATTTTTATTTAATATATTTTATTAATCCACTTATTTAAAACTATTTTGACTTCTTTTGAATACTCATGAAATATACCTATACAATTCCTCCAGCATGGCACATCAATACATGCGATAGTCAGAGGTTTACTGTTTTCCAGCAAAGTCTGGGAGACACTCAAAGAGCATGGAGGAAATTCCAGGAGACAGACAATTATCCTGGAAGAGCTGGACAGGGCCGTAGAAGGCCCCCAAACCATCACCAGGACTGGCATTTGTGCTCCTTTGTGCAAGGAGGAACGAGCACTACCAGAGCCCTAAAAAACAACCTCCAGCATGTCACTGGTGTGCATATCTTGTACCAAATAATCAGAAACAGACTTTACAACAGCTGCCTCAGATCTGAGTGTCCTCTAGTTGGCTCTGCGATCACTGCCTAGTACTGTGCAGCCCGAGTGGCAATTGCCATAGAATATCAGAATTGGCAGGTCCGCCACTGGTCTGGTCCACTGGTGCACTGTGCTTGTCACAGATGAAAAAAGGCTGATCTTGAGCACATGCGTCTGCACGTAGGGCCCACACAAAATACTGAGTTCCATTTTGAGTTGCTGCAAAGAAATTTCAGAAAAATGGACCAGGCTGCTGCATTATTTTTGAATTCAGCCATCTTTAGGTTGAAAATGATGTGGCATCCTTTCATTTCTAACACATAACCTAGGTCATATCAAAACAGATATCCAGAATGGTTTTTTTTCCATTGAAATCTGATTTGTTTTAAAAGTGTTCCTTTAATTTTTTTGGACAGTATGTTAATGTTGAGATAAAGTGATCAGAGATTGCACAATAAACTATAAACCAGGGGTGGGCAACTCCAGGCCTCGAGGGCGGGTGTGCTGCAGGTTTTAGATATCACCCTGGGTCAACACACATTAGTTCATTACCAGGGCTCTGAAGAACTTCAAGACATGTTGAGGAGGTCATTTAGCCATTTGAATCAGCTGTGTTGGATCAAGGACACATCTAAAACCTGCAGGACACCGGCCCTCGAGGCCTTGCTATAAACAGTATATCATCTAAAGAACCAAACTGCAGCAGGTAGAAGTAGATTTTCAACATGTTTTTTTAAATTCAACCTGACCCAAAACCAGTGAGTCTGCTCAATTCAAACAGGACATGCAGAACAACATTAATCAGTGACCTAGTTGGTATGGGTGGAGCCAAGGGTACTTATGAACACACATTGATTATTAGCTTAAAGAGGTGGAAACCTCATGTGAATTTCCTTTCACTTATTATGCTAAGCTAAGCTAACTGGCGTTTATACCTAGAATTCCATGTAATTCTTGGCAATAAACCAAATATGGATTTCCCAGAATTGGATTAAAAAGCAAACTCAAACAGCAATAATGATGCAAAGGATGGACTTGGCTTTAAGTATGTTCTTTGGTTGTGTTTGTTTGTGTTTCAGGTGTTCGCCTTCGTGGCCACACTCCTGTACTTCATCCATGCCATTCTCTCAGCCATCCGATGGAAATATTTCTGAAGAGTGAATAGCAGAGCTGCAAGAAAGTAATACACTCCATCTGCTGTGCACATCTATGTCCCTGACTGTCTATGTGTGTCTTTGTCTGTTGGATAATGTATTTAAGTCACATTAGATTGGTCAGAATTGGTCTTCACTGTATGTGAGAGCATGACTTTCTTTGCAACATTATCAAAATACCAAATACTCTAACATACAAAAACTCACACAGCACATACCTGAGGTCACAGTGAAAAACTGCATCCCATCCTTTTTTTGGCATAACAGAGTATATTGTGAAATTGGTTACGACTTTGTAAAGGAGAACTATAGATTTTAAAGCAGAGAAAAGACGTAAACAAATCAAAACTTATATTCTATAAACTATAAAATTCAAAGAGTAAATGATCAACTAGACAAAAGTCATATTCTTTTAACCTCAAACCTCAGAATAATGTTGTCGAGCCAGTGATTACATCTTCACAAAAAGAATGGGTCATTTTTTTCAACAGTTTAGAGAATATGGTGTCAATACTGTTATTGTAGAATAAAATTCATCACAAACATACAAAGCTGGTAGCATTAAATACATTAAATGCATACTTATATTTTATGTTTCTCCCTTTGTATTATCTGTGTTGAAATATTAATAATATAACTGGACTTATTAAAGAAATCAAATACATGCATGTCATTAAAAAAATTAAAAAGCAAAGAGTAAAAGACAAAATAAGAGGAACAGAGTTAATGTTGCTGGATTAAATTTTTATAGTTTTGTATTCTGAAGATTATTAAAATAAGGAAAATGAACTACACTCGTCTGTATTCTTTCATTATGTGCTCCATTTTCTCTATAAAACATCAAAAGAATCTTTGAGTTACTTGTGAGAGGCATTTGCACTCATTGGAGTTTGGTTTAACTGCTGTTATCCTTATTCTTCTTCAGAGCTGATGTTCAGTACCAACATCAAACATAATTTGATGTTTTGAATACCAGCTTTCCTTTTATTGCAAAACCATGCACATTAAAATTAAAAGAAGAATAAGAGATTTCACGGTGTTTAAAATACTCTAGTCATGGGGGGTCAAAAGAAATGAAATATCAAATGACTACTTGTCTTCACATAAAACAACAACAGAGTTATATAAAAGTTTAAATTTGCATTTAGGCATCATGAATGTATCGTCATTGACTCCGGAGGTAAGGATGTCTTGACTTGATGAGCATGAGTTGCACACAAGCGCCAATGGTGCAATTAGTCAGCACGCAGTACTTATAAGACAGTAGATTGTAGAGCAAGGCCGAGGATGAGAATTCAAACCTCAACTGCGGCACCCCACCTGCTCTCATGAGGGTTGCTTTCTCTGAGACTGTTTTCGGTCCAGGTATTGGATAAGAACGACCTTTTCTACATTACCAGTATAAACCCTCTGGATGTGTGCACCCCCACCCCCGGTGATGGAATCAGGCAACGTGTTGTATTTCTAAGACAGTACACTGCAGATCAATGTTGAGGTTGTGAGTTTAAGCCTCATCTGGAGCAGATGTCCTCAGTTCATCTTGAAACACCAGGGCAGAGACCTGTCAAGGCTGAGTTATATAAAAGATTCCACTTGCACTTAGGCATCACCACTGTTAAAGAAGGAATACTGAGACGGCACTGCTTTCATTTTTTGCAATCTTGGTTGTAAAAAAACTTATATGACAAGGGAGGGCAAATTGCATTGACTTTTCCAATGTTTATTTATTTTTTATTTTTTGGTTTAGGGTTTAAAAAGTGAAGCCAGTGACATTATCAGTGTAAAAGATGGACCCTGTGGTTTTTGCTGTTGTCATCTTGGTTGCAAGAAAAAAAAAAAAAACTAAACAAAAACACCTGATCTTACAAAGATGGGCGCATGCATGGGCATTTTTGTTGTTGGCAACTGTCTCTAATAGCCAGTGTTGAATCCTCTGGTAAGAATGTCTTGACATAACTAGCACACCAAGCACACAAGCTCCAGTGGCGCAATCGGTCAGCGCGCGGTACTTATAAGACAGTGCACTGTAGAGCGATGCCGAGGTTGTGAGTTCAAGCCTCACCTGGAGCAAATGTGTTCTTTGGTAGTTCCTCTGATAGAAATCTGAGCTCTTTTTAGGTCCAGGTATCGATAAGAACAGGCATCACTAGTGTTAAAGAAAGACTCGATGAGAGCTTCGCTTTGAACTGTCGTCATCTTGGTTGCATACCTCCCCCACCCCCTCACCCCCCCAAACAAAACAAAATAACCCCTAAAACTGATGTAAAAAAGGTCGCTGCTTATGTATTGGCTTTATCAACCTGGAAGCTACATTCAGTAACGTCTGAGGTTTTGGGTCAAAAAAGTGAAGCCAGCAGTGACTTGAGTTGTAAGAAGACGTCAGAATCTAGACTTGACTAATGCCTCAAGCACACAAGCTCCAGTGGCGCAATCGGTCAGCGCGCGGTACTTATAAGACAGTACTTTGTAGAGCAATGCCGAGGTTGTGAGTTCAAGCCTCACCTGGAGCATCTTGACTTCATGGTCTTTGAATTGCTGAGGCACAGACCTTTTTAGTGGAAATGTCATCTGAATTTCAGGAGTGGGACCACTCCTCCTTGACACCCCCTTTTCAAATACCTGCTGTTCCCCCCCCCCCCATTTTCCCCTCTCTTACTTTCCTTCATTCATTTCTCGTTAGTACATGGGGATCTGTTGGGCCCGGGAGCCGTCACCAGTCTCCTTCGAGGCCTTCCCCAAACCGCAGCACCAGTTCACACTTCCTCATTGTTACCGAGGATGTTGTCCTAGCTAGTGAAATGTTCAGCTTTATAAAAGATTAAACTTGCATTTAGGAATCAACTGTGTAAAAATCTGACTACCGAGACAATGGCAGCCAGCAGTAGGCGACTCCTCTGTTTGCAAAATGAGTCAGGATTTCTGGAATTACTTTGTTCAATCTAACCCTAGTTTAAACTTTGCAGCTCAGTTTATATCACCTGGTTATCACTACCTATATCTGTAGTTCTAAGAATATGACCATTTTAACTTTGCAAATCATTGACTCCATTTAAAGAAAAAGAAAGACAGGTATGCTTTAGGGAGTGGCTTTGTTATACATGACAAGTTGCTACTATGACTACAAGGTGGCACTTAGATTGTAGGTTTCGTGGTGAACATGCGGTTATCATTATTTTTTATCATTAATATATATTACTGTGCACTGTTGCCCAACGGACATCAAAAGTGACAAAAATATAACCTTTGTTCAACACTTTTCAATTTCTTTGCTCCATAGTTGCAGTAAAACATAAGAGGTATCCATCAGCCTCAGCTAATCAGGAATTTCATGCATTACTAAATATATCCAAAGCAAAAAGGACAAAACCCCCAATGACTTTAATAGATTTAAAATTTATTATTAGCACATGTTTTGCAACAGTTCAAAATTAATTCTCAAGAGTCAGAATGTAAAATATTTCTTCTGCTGTAACATTGACTGCATCAGTATCATAGGTTTGATATGGACAATGAAGTTGGTGTTATACTGAAAAGCACTGAACTTTAGTCCTCAGTTGAGGACTCTTACAAACAGAGTCCATCACATTTTGAGACGTTAACAAAAACCAAAATTCTAGCAAACAAGTTCCACACATACTGTTACTAGAAAAAAAACAAGTCAGATAATCCATTTGACACTATTGGTTTCCTTCAGTCCACTCAAGTCTCCTTTGGTCTTATCCAAGCATCAGCCTTCCCACGCATTACCAGATGGTGCGTTTGACACCTGCCCAGATCGAGCGTTTCAACCCCTGTGCAGCTCGTACGTCATCCCAGTGCAGCCGGGTGTTGGGAATCTCATCCTCTGACTCTGGGTTGGGTCGTGCGCCGTCTTTGGGACTCGCCACCACCATGGGCAGAAGGCCACGCTGCGACTGAAACTCTACAACATGGAGCTGCTTCTTGTCAGCCAGAGTCTGGTGGGTTTCCTACGGAGAAACAGAAGAGGTAGACATTTTTATATGGAAACTGCTACTGGGGCTATGAACTTAGCAGCTTCTATAATATAAACTTTTTCCATAAACTTTTAGTTTTTGGAACTACAAAGTTAGTGACTTGGGAAATAAAATCCAAATGAGTATTTTCAGCAATATTTAGACAATTTTTTAAACATTATTTTCATAAAGTTTTAAAGCATCACATTTTTATAGTTAAAAAGTTGCTTGAAATCTAAATATATTTTGACCGAAGACCAGTGAAGTGGAGATAGCAAAAGAAAGAGAAGTTAGGTTCAGACTGTGAAGAGCAAAATAATGATACCTACAGCTGCACTGAGAGAGCTCGGGTGAAACAGCCATTTAGAAAATGTGCTGGATTTATAACAGAAAACATAACAAGAAAACTATTGGAAAAATAAATGCAATAACTGCTTCATCTCAAATGTCTTGTTTTCATCACCACTGAAGCCCCAAATTATAACTGAAAGTAAAATAAGATTAGTTGGCCAGAATTATTAAGAAGCCAGATATTTCCCCTCAGGGATAAACTGAGAAAAAGCTACAGGTGGAGGTAATGTTGCAGTAACATTACTCAGGTGGACACAAATACAACCCCTGTCTAAACAGGCATCCATTTGCTGGGAGGTTAGCTGTACTTACAAGGTGATAATATGTCACTATTGTGTTTTCAGCATTCAGAAGGCCACCTGATATGGTGCAAATGACATCAGCAGTGAGTGTCCAGTTCCATCAGAGACCTTTACTGCAAGCCTGCTGCATCCACTGCTCTCTTTCCCCATGTTTGCTCTCTCTTTCTCTTTATTGTTACAGTGGAGTAACAAATGGCAAAAATGATCTTTATAAAATTAAGAAAGCTAATAAGAATCTGAGCTCTTATGCTTTCATGAAAGTTTATGTTCCTGCTAAAACCTGTATGCTTTTCCAAAACCATAAAACCAATTTGTGAAAACGCCCCCAAACATTTCTTACCTGACTGGCTAATCCGGTGAAGAGAGCCCGGGTGATGTTCAGGAGATTGACTGATCCCTCTACTTTGCAATACATGTCTTTTATACCGATCAGCTTGCAAAGAGTGATGACCGCCCTGTGGCAGTGCAGACCGTAACCTGCAGACACAGACATTTTCAGGACACCACGGATATCTTAACTGCTGCTGAATGTGCAAACAGGTATCTTTCTGCTGAAAGGTCAACTGTACTTGCAACTAAGGCTGGTGGAAAATGTAAAGTTTTTTCTTTTAGACTTTAGAAAATCGTGCAATAAAAGAGGACATTTTGGAAACTGAAATATACCTTTGCTTTGTTTTTTCATGCAGAGCGTCGTCCTCTTAAACTTGGAATCAATGTCATGGTAAACTATTGGAAGAGAAGAACAACAGCTTAATTATACTAACTGGCTGCAGAGCAGAGAGAAAACAAGCTGCTGTACTGAGACATAATAATCAGACCAAAATGATGCCAGAAAATTGAATTTTTTTTTTTTACAAGCTTTGTGCCATTTCTGAATGAAAGCACCTGTGTTTTGTTATGCATCTTTTCCCCTGCTCTCCCTCAGGTCTCCTGTTTCTCTACCTGCCCACCAGATGTCCTTCCACATGCCAGTATTGCCTGCTCACTGCAGCAGCTGTGGCTAATTAGTTATTCAGTGACACACAGTCCTTGAGAGGGAACTGTGTGCTGCTGAATGAAGCCGATATTATAGCTTCAGGTTAAAATCTTGTTCTTGCGCTAAAGTGCTTTTACACACTTCACAGGACATTGTAGATGAGGAGAATAATCAGATCACATGTAGAGAGAGCTAATTTGTAGCAGCTGAAAGAGGTCCCGCTGTTTTCTGTCAAAGTGACAAAGTCAGAGCAGAAAGAAATCTTGCTAACTCCCACATCGGAAACACTTTTCTATACTTAAGTAACTGAAACACTGAAATAAAAGTCTACCCTAGTTCAAACCAGTTAAAATGAGTGTGGGAATTGACTGTAATATCATCCCAGGATGTTTTGGTCTCTTACAACAAAGGTGAAAATGTACCTAAATCAAACACAACCAAACTCGCTACTGGCTTTAAAGTAATTCAAATTCAAACAGTAGCCACTGTAAAATCAGTGCAGCTCACTGAGTATCAGACAAACAGATTGGCTAAAACCTTGCAGCAAATAAAACTTGAGCGATGGAGCAACAAAGGCGACAGAAAGTTAAATTTATCCAGGCATAATTGGAGCTTTGATACAATTATAACATTCAAAACAAGAAAGTAAACAAATGAGTCACACTGTCAGGTTGCAGATGGACACATAGGGAGAGCTGGCATGTGGCAGCATCATCTTTCCATGAGCCTAAAAACATTTTCTCAGTTTCCAATTCAAGCTGGTTGAAATACAGAACCAACGATATACACACACACACAAAGACACTGACACACATGCAGTTCTTCTGGTTTTAGACCAGAGCTGGAAGCTAACTTTCTCCTCCGGTGGGCCAGTGGAGGCCGATGACTCATGCTCATTAATCTCTCAGGCTCTGCTCTCCAAAGAAGGCCAAAGAAGCCAAATTAAGTCTTACAATTAGAACGGAGAAGCAGTGCATTTTAACTCCCAAACCTTTCTTTACAAATGAATATTATAGATCATATCCTTTGTATGAGTACCAGCAGGTAATGGGAGGGTACAGTGTTGAATCAGAGGAGTACATGGAGATAAAGGCGTTGAATGAAAGTGATGCAGAGAAGAGTGGGAGAAGAGGGAGATGTAATTCTAAATTTCCTGGTACTCATGTCTTCTTCAGTTAAACCCTTCACCCATGCTCCTCTAATACTTACATAAGAACTTACACTAAATTAAACTTCTTCACACCATCATGCTTGTCTTTGCATACTGCATACGTGGCATTAAGAAGTAAAAGCAATTTTCAGGAAATGAGTTTCCTCGTTAACATGCAAATTAATTTATGCAGCAATCTCCCCCAACTAAGGCTATAATCAGATAGCCTTTTCAAAGTAGAATGAAGCATGAAATTTTGATTGTTCTGTATCGTGTTCATCAGATTCTGTTTACAGAGACAAAGGCTGGCAGGCATGTAATACTAAGTTAACATAAGCATATAATAACAGATGGAAATTTAAAATGTGAATAAACAGACCGCAGTTTTATGGAGGAAGAGAGGAAGAACAAAAGGACAAACGAAGATTCAAAGTCACTTACTGGTGTGGTCATTGTATCGTTCTATATAGTACAAGTAGTGGATGGCTCTGTTCTTGGCCTGCAAATAAGAGTTACATGACAAAAGACACACAGATTGAAATCCAGCAGTTACATTAATATAGGAAAATATATTAATACTATTAGTAGAAAAAGGCCGTGTAGTAAAGTCCTTATTATAAACATAATGAAACGCATCAAAGGAAGTCTTGAGTCTTGTCTCTTTAGATGCCATTTAGCTCACCTAATCATCTAATGTATAACCATAATAAAGTGAGTTTAAATGTGCTATTTAAACAAGCTTGATTTGATTTGAAAACCTGTTTATGTTGCAGGTTTCAACAGCACTTACCCAGAAAACACTGTTGAAATATAACAATATTGAAATATAATGTTATTTCCCTAGTCAAAAGTTAAAAACTTGCATGGTAGATGATTAGATAGATAGATAGGGTGATCGTGGCTCAAGAGTTGGCAGTTCGTCATGTAATCGGAAGGTTGCCGGTCTGAGCCCCAGCTCGGACAGTCTCGGTCGTTGTGTCCTTGGGCAAGACACTTCACCTACTGGTGATGGCCAGAGGGGCCGATGGCAGCCTCGCCTCTGCCAGTCTGCCACAGGGCAGCTGTGGCTACAACTGTAGCTGCCTCCACTAGTGTGTGAGAGTGAATGAATAGTGGAATTGTAAAGCGCTTTGAGGGTCTCGAAAAGCGCTATATAAATGCAATCCATTATTATTATAGATATTATTCCTGGGAAGCGTAGTGGTCTGGTCAGGCAGTCTGTTACAACGTGAGAACTATGATCATATCAATAAAGAAAGGAAATGCACATTTTTGTTTTGTTGTTTATTTTTGTTTTTTTTAAATATAACAACATTTTATTGAGACTAGTTTACTATATGGTTGTAATCAGATCTGATATCCCTGTGTTGGTCTTGTTTCTACATCATCATAACAATCTTGGTTCCAGTATCAACCTTGCAGTGTACCTATCATGTTGCCTGAGCCTTCAGTTAAGTTTGGCCAAGTTAGCTAATGCTACAACAAAAAGCTATCACCAGCCTAACTTGATAATATATTTGTTATCTTGCAGACATTCATGAAGAAAATAACTGAATAATTGAATAAAGACATTTTTTCCCCATTTTCCTCCACTTTATAAAACTAGAATATTACAACACTATTGGTCAGCTCCAGTGTTGATGCTGGACCAACATCATTATGATGATGCAGGAATGACACCAGCACGGGGATATCACATAGCTACGTGCACAGGTCCTCTTCACACACACAGACTGGATGCTCACTTTAAAATGATAACATCAGATTTCTGCATATGCTGATGTGGATTCTGTCACACTGAGTGTTTGCCACTTGTCTGGACTGACACAATCATCACCCCCTGATGTCACTTGTATATGCTTATTCAGCGGCTTCAGAATGCGAGGTCAATCATAAATTTGAATCTTTTCATGTGTCGCTTATCCTTTTCAAAACCTTCTGGTACAAAGTCTATGATAGACGTCCAGCAGATGACGCGATAACATCTCCAAAATCTTTCGTTTAGGAGATATTTTTTAGCCAAGACCAGTCGAAAACCTCAGTCGACAGTTATTTAACAAAACACTTGCAGGATATGTGACCTTAAGCTGTCCCAAACCTATAAACGGCATCTGAAGCTACACTGATATATGGTTTGTGGTCTTACCTTCCTCAGAGCCGTGTTCCTGTCTGCTGCTTTCCCCAAAGCAAAGCCTGGAAGGAGGAAAGAACATTGGTCTTAAAACACCTCTGAGTGCAGAGTGTTGAGTAGTCACTGATGCTTGTGAAGCTCAGTGTAACAGAAAATGTAAAATTCATCATAGTATGATTCATTAAAAATTAAACAAGATTCTCTTGAAGAAATCACAGCTTGTGATGCTTTTCCCGTGTTATTAAACTAATGACTGAGTCTTTATGCTAATGAGCAATAACATGATGAAGTTTTTGAAAAGCAGCAGTGACACACTCTATAATAAGAGGTTAAGTGTAGGCGAGCTTCAGGAAAGTATGCAGAGTTTCGTCAACAGTTTTCCCTTTTTTTTTGCTGCTGCTTGAGGATGAAAAGTGTCAAACCCATTTCCTGCACTTCCCCATATCGGCAGAGGCTGAGGCATTTTAGAAAAGCTCAATTAAAATAACTGTCAAAATCTATTTTGGCTCTGTGTCATGTCTACAGAATTCAAAACATGTTAAATTATGTTTCTTATCTCTCTTCCTCACACTATAATACCTTGCATTTTCAATAAACGTGATTATCAGGGACAAAACGTTTAATAGATTGGATTTATCATCATAAGTTGCTTCCAGAGTTTATTCATTCATTTATTTATTTTTTAGAGATTCAAACCTGCGGCTCCGTTGCCATTTCCCACTGCGACCAAGCAGCTGATGGACCTCTTTCTGCCTTCTTTGGCTGTCATGTTGAACACACTCTTCACCTACAAAACAACAATCATAAACAAACACTATCTTGAGCTCTAGTGTAGCTATTATATCATACACACTGCAAATATAAACATAAATAAAAATGTGAGATTTTTCTGCAGACGTGCTGCAGTCAGTGTGGTTCTGCTGGCTGTGAGCTCCAGCATGCTGTATAGCCTTCTGTAGCCCATTATGAAACAGCTGGAATGAGGATAAGCAACTCTATAACTGAAGTCCTCTGCTGGCAAACAACCCTGCAGTCTGGAAGAGAATTTCTACCTCAAGTGAAGCAGTTCTAGTACCTTAGGTGGGACAGAGGGAGCTGAGAGGCAAAGCAAATCTCATAATTTATGAGCCCATCTACCATCCCATCGTTACCTGTGAGGTCTGGGCAGTGAAAAAGGAATGAGATCACAGAAAGTCATAATTAGTTTTCCTCACATGGGCTATGGAGTGATGAGTGAGAGCAGTAATGCTGCTCCTTTGCATTAAAAGAAGTCAGCTGAATACATTTGCGCATCTAACCTCCCTAGAGAGGCTTTTTATACTGGAGGGACTGTATATCCGTTCTAGCCTGGTGCAAGTGGCCAAGGATCAGTCCAGCTGGCTATTTTGCTTAGTGTGCTGCAGCTGCAGCCACATTCTGGATAAGCAGCAGCAGATAATAATGACATAATGATATGTTACAACTGTTATTGCTCATAATAAACTCTTGCAATTACATACTGAGATTAATTTATATACTGAGATCAAATATCAGGACAACAAATCAGCCAACTACTGTCATCTGTTTTTATGGCACAGATTAACTTCCAAAGCTCAAAAGATGAATGAAAACAAGCATTTGTTGTATAACTTCGGCGTAGTATCATTTGATTTTATGCATTTTGGCTTTTATGCTCAAGTCAATAACAGACAAGTTAATGAACCGACAAAAACAAATGCGTGGAGTAAAACATCTGCAGCTATAGCACCACAACAAAGCTATTAGTTGTGCATTTGTGGTCAATCCAGACCCGCATGCCTTCCCAGATTTAAGTGACTTTCATTGATCTGTTATGTAAAAAAAGCGGCAGTCATCTATCTATCTCAGAAGCACACACATATCCTATCCACACAGGCTGATCAACTCTAGGCAATATGATTTTGAAACACCAGGGGGCAGCATAGATCCACTACAGAGGTTTGAAAGAAGAGCGGGAGGAAAAGAGGTGACGGATGAGGGGTAGAAGGCAAGGGACAGAAAGAGAACAACAACAAATGAAACTAGAATCAGATCCAGCGTGTAAGGCTGCAGTTTAGACTAGATATAAATGTAGTGACAACTCTCAAATTCAAAGAATCTAATATGTGGGGACCGAGGATTAGTGTCACCAATTCAATATCTCATCAAATGTGCGATCACGTCACAGCCTCCTATTCTGTGTCAGTTATGATGCTGAATTATGGCCTGACGAGAGCTCTTGTGGAACATTATGACGACACAGTGAAGTTGACCTTTTTCATACAAAATGTCATCACTTCATTACTTGATATTATTAGACATTGGTGTGAAATCTTGTAATAAGTGAATGTATTCGCATTATAGTCAAAAACATGCTCTGTAAGATCACACTGAACTTGACCTTTGACCACCAAAGTTTAACCGATTCTTCCTCAAGACTAAGTGACCATTTAAAAATCAAAGAACAAGAAAAAATGATGATTAGATGGTGAAAGATCTATTTGTTGTGAATGTTCTAAAATCTGACTCAAAAAATCCTGATGAAATGCCTGAATGTGTGGAAATGAAACATCCATTTGTGTGTGTGACATCTGAAAACGGATGTGTCTGCATCTTTGTCTTAATAAGAGATGTGCAAAGTACCAACACTCAAAGAAGCCTCAAGAAGAACTACAATAAATGCACACGGAATAAATTCAGCTCAAAACCAAGAGGCACAGTGAAAAGTGATACAGAATAACCAGCGATCCCGACTAGTTCATTAAGCAAATTTAATTAAGATAATTATAGTGCTAATTAGAAAATATTTTTGGTCTAATTAGAAAATATTTTTTGTCATAGCACCTTTCACAGTATGTTTCATTAATAAAATGTTCATTTAGGATTACTCTAAATTAAAAGCTCATTTTACCACTGAACTCCACAACAAGCTGCAAAAATAGAACAACAGGTACTTTAGAGTCTAGTTTAAGACCTGGTTCCTGGAACTCTCATTTAAGCCATTTTTGGATTCAAAAGGAGGAAAATATCTGACTTATTACTAGCTAAATGCTGTACTGTGTTCACCAGCTTGTCTCTGAATATGTCCATCAAACGCTTATGGAAAGCTTTATGACTGAAAAAAGGGTCTGCTGCAGCAAAAAAAGATGCTAACATACTGAAGAGCTGCAATTTGGCACTACTGCCAAATCCACTTTCATATTGAAATCACTCAATAATTCACTGTTCATATGAAAAAACAATGACTCCTGTGGCTTTAAGCATATAATAGCTATGATGTGATTTCCAATAACAGGTATTGAGTTGGAGGGGTTTAAATATTGACTATAAGACAATTCTCATACAGACACACACAGGTCACACAACTGCTTACACACAAGGTCTATATGAAAAATCTGTGTATCTATGTACAGTATTTTGACAGTTCAATACTGGTTTAAGCATTGGCGGCACTTTGTGTTACTTTGCTGCTTATGTATGGCAGTGGTTTGTGGTGTTCATGTTGCACTTGTGTTAGTATCTGTCTTATTGATGTGGAAACACTGTGGTTATTTCTTCAACTCCACAGTTGGATATTGCTTTAAAAGTATTCCCTCAACGATACACACAAATACAGAAATATTACTGAGGTGGAAAGATAAGTGAAGAAGCGATTGTACATTCAGCAATAAAACACCCATCAAATATTTATTTATTCTCTAGTAAAGGCAGAAAATCAAATATTAAAGCTTCCTTTGCTCATTTTGTGCGAGTGTGAATGAGAGGGGAACAATAATAGTACAAAAAATGTAAAACTAAGAACGTGAATGGACAAAATTCATTCAGCTGATTTTAAACAGACAAGAAAAATGTTCAATAAAAGAGCCAACAATTAAGCACTGATGCATTTACAGTATTTCCCACCACAGCCTGAGTGTAGTATAGTAAAGTTTTCTTTTCAGGTTGGAGCCAGAACCAGAACTTCAAACCTTGTGGCTCAGAGTTAGGGCTCAGAGTTAGCATAAGAATTTGGGCGTGACTGAAGTGCATTTTAAGCTTAATTCAGGTGGTTTAACTGTTATTACTGCAGTTTCAGAGACACAAAATTAAACTTGCAAATGTAATTGGAAAAAAATCCTTTGGAGCCAATGATTGCCTGAAGTCTAGAATCCATGGACATCACTAAATGCTGCGTTTCCTCCCTGCAAAGTCTCCTACTACAGCTGCCTTCATTTAATGCATGCTTGAAAGTCATTGAGGAATATCTCATTTCTTTGCCTTGAGCTTTTGGGTTGCTTTTGCTGTGTACTTTGGGTCATTATTATGCTTATGCTATCATCAATACACATGAATGCCCAGGTTCCACTTGCAGCCATGCATGCCTATGCAACAACACTGCCTACACCACATTTGACAATGATGTGGTATTCTTCAGCTCATAAGCCCATCATTCTAGTGCAAATTAATCTTGTTTTCATATGTCTTCATATGTCACAAGACTTTGTTCACCAAGAACTACAAGTTCTTTCAGCTGTTTTCTGGCAAATTGAATCTTCTTGTTATTGACTTTAAACAACTCTGGGAAATGATTCATGTCATCATGCACTTTTAGTTTTATAGCACTTGTAAGGTGTTTTGGTGTTGCTGATCTGAATAACTGAATAACTACCAAAGTTCAACACATGGAATCAACTCCAGCTCTTTCATCTGCCAGATTATGAGGGAACCAACCTCGTGTGGTCAAAATACTGGTCAACTCTTCACTGACTTTCATGCCTCTCAAAAAGGTGGACTATGTACCCTGTATAAATACTTATAGACTTGGCTGTACATGATTATCATTGTGCTAGGTAAAGATCAAGGTATGATACTACATATATACATGATAATACATATTATGTATTAGAATTTCACATAAAGATAACCACAGACAACATAAAGAAACACAAAGTGAAAAAAAAAACGCAAAATGAAAACAAGCCATAATAATTATGAGCTAAAAACTGAATAAAAAACAAGCCAATCGAGTGTGAAATTGTCTGAGTATGTAAATGTATTCCATACTCCAGTGATAAGTGGCAACAAAAAAAACAGTTGTTACAATACGAGTGAATGCAACTCAATCCCAAGTGAAGGACCTGCCTGGCCTGCCTCATCAAGGGGCTTCTCTCTCCCTCCCCTCATGCTCCACCTCTCTTTCTCTGAGTCTCTCCATCTCTCTCTACACCAGCAAACTGAAAGAGTGAATTTAGCTAAAGGGCATATCATGACTGGTGGGAAAAATGTATTTATGAGTCAAGCTAACGCTTTGAAATGGAAGTCTATAGGAGCCACTACATAGCACCAACTTGTTTCTGACAGAATGCATTCAAAACACCTTCAGCTGTGACTGTGAAAGGGAGGTAAAACATCACAGAAATGAAGGACATTGATCCCTGGAAATATGAATAGTACTTCCTGCCTGCTTGTATGCATTTCCTTATGTTGTTCCTATGAGCTGCGAATAGATCTTGCACTAGCACCCTTTCATTGGACTAACCCCACACCACCTCCAAAAAACAGTTCACCTTGAGGCTTTTATCCCTGTCAGAGAGCGCAAGTGATAAAATAGTGCTGAATTCCAGCAGAGGGAACTTCAAAGTCAAGATGTGCCTTGAGCGTCGCTCGTTACGTAACATACACTTCAGTAAAGGGTTTATAATATGACTGCAGGGCCACAGAACAAGGATTGGGGTCAGAGCAGAAGCAAACACCAAAACAATGAAAAGACAACCCCAAGGACACATGCAAACACATGGATGCACAAAAACAGTGACTTAACGACACCTCCACATGCCTCACATATTTTTTGCCCTGCACTAGCCTTTACAAACCAAAGGTGCACACACATAATGCTCCAAAAAGTACATGCCGTAATAAATGCATGGACATTTTTTCTGCACAATGTGGCAGCAGGTCTTAAAGGGAGGCAGCAACATATCCTCCCTTACTGTCAAGTTTAAGTGTGTAACGAAACTTGCTCTTTATGCCAGGTGCGGACCAGATGGCACATGAAGCGTTTCTGTAAATCAAAATCCAACAAGTTATTAACTCTCAAGTTTCAGCGTGACTTATGGCTGTTCGCAGCCAGTTTCAATTAGAAGTGTGTCTAAAAGCCTCCAGTGATGTTGAGTTCTGGGCTTTACATTTGTCATTTGAGGTGAAGATGCAGTAGTTTTGAGGAGTGTTCACAGCAGAGCAGATGGGCTGAGTTTTTCTCTGCCGGATGAGCAACAGCATGGCAGTGGGAGGATGCTTCTAACTCGCTCTCACTTCTGTTTAATCTCTTATTTTCTCAATCTGTTGCTGCACGTTTTCCTGTCTCCATCAGTCTATATGCTGCAGTACAAGGGACGAGTTTTAACCACATGAAACCAGAAGGTACTGCATGACTACAAATGCCTTCTCTGACTTGCTCTTGCATTGAAACACCATTTTTTTTCTCGAGTATCTTGAGTAAAGATATCAACAAGTGAATAGTTAACAGCTTTTATTTGCTCAGGCATAGCTACAATTGCCATAATTAGTCATACTGGTGCATAATTTAAACTCTGCTAGATTTCTTTGTGTAATTGTGACATGTGATGTGTTGAGAGCCAGATGGCCATATCTGAAGCAAAACGCTAGATTCACAGGCCTGTTTTTTTCTAACAGTGGTGCGAAAGGTAATCAGCTCTTTTACATAATGAAATAACTAATTGTGAAAAGAGAGTGCAGTCATACACTATGGTAGATGGCTATTTGAATATTATAGCACAAGTGTCAAGTTCTTCTTTGGCCCCTCTCCACTAAGTTTAATTTAAAAAAAAAAAATCTTTCAGATATTTGTGACTGAGAAGGAGAAAAGGAAAGAGTTAAAATCCCTTTCTGGACTAATGTGTGTTCAAATGAGATGACAAACTGCTGTCTAAAGACTTAGCAAGAAAACAACATTTATAACAGTGTAGGGAACTGTGCGTTAGTCATGCAAATGACTCAGACATGCATGTTTGTGCTTGTGAGACTGAAGGGACGAAAATAGGACTAAATTACATTCAACTGTAAAAGTATTTTTTGGAAATTAAATTGATCATATAGGGCGAGTGAAAAATTTGCTTTCCTATTCATTTCCTTAATGTAGAACATTTTCATTTGTACTATGTATTACTCTACAACTTGGCATCATGGTTGATTCAGATACAAGCCACCATCATGAGATTAAAATGCACTTGGAGATATATTAATTGATCCAGTAACTGAAGGCAATATTTTAAATTAGATTTGATAAAAAATGTGTTCCCCAAGGATTCTTCAACATCCAACTTTTGGATGAGGTTTAATAAACTATGTGTTGCTGGGTCAACTTCAGTGAACACCGTGTTCCCAATTAAAAGAATCTAACTCCTCTAAATTAACTTTTAAAATAACTCGGTGATGTATGACTGCAAGCTTTTACTTTCAAATGTAATAATACCCGAAGAAATGCAAAATTATCTCATCTTCTTTATTGTCATTTCTGTGAAAATATTAAACTGTAAATGAAAATAACAGTGCTGAACTTTCACCAGCACAAATCTAATAAATACTAGAACTGCCAAAAGGTTCATTTTGACTAATTTACATTTTAAAAATCACTCAATTTATATGAAACTCCATCATCTAACATTTCACCACTTTTTCTAAAAATGAGTTTATTTATAATGTAGTTAATCTTGGAGCACATGGGATAAAAAGGAACTGCCAACAGAGTTATATTAACCCCAACAGAAATCAATGGGAAATGCTGCGCTCAACAATGTGGCATGCTCAGTTGGCTAGCAACATGTATTGTTTACAGAGATTCGTACATGAAGACTGCTATATAATAACCTAGAGGTAGCTAGATGTCACCAATGCTTTGGCTAATTATGACTCTGGATGTGACTAATAGAAAATATATAGTGGAGTGCAGTTAAAATAAAAAATGAAGAATTATTGCACGACTGACTGAATCTCTCTGGGTATTCTGGCTTCTTCCCACAGTCCAAAGACTTACACCTAGTGGGGTTTGGTTACTGGTGATTCTAAACTGGCTGTAGGTGTGAAATTGAGCATGAATGGTTGTCTGTCTATCTGTGTTGACCCTGTGACAGGCTGGCACTCTGTCCAGGGTGTACCCCACCTCCACCCACCCTATGGTAGCAGGGACAGTCAACCACAATTCTTAATTGGATAAGTGGAAGAAAATGGGTAGAAAGATGAATGGGTCGGGTAGGTGAGGGAGTGTGTGACTGGAAACATATAAAGAAGCAAGCAGGTTGCTGGCTATGTAGAGAAGCCAAACAGAGCACAGCGCAGAGAGTGGAGAACTAATCTGAGCAAATAAAGAGTGAAATGTGGTGCAGAGCAGCCAAATTGGATTGGTTTTGGAGTTGAACGTCAATGCTGAGGAAGGCTGCACACTAGGATGGGTGGTGTTGTAGATTGAACAAGGCTCTCGGATAACATAATAAACACTCACTGATCGACTTTTACAGCAATTAATTTATTTAAATGCATTTCTTATTTTATTGTGGCCAACTGTGTGGTGTATAGTAAGTTACAGGCAATGACCTGCTTCACTTTCAACAGTATACTCTCACTGGTAATTTGCCTAAAGGTTTTATCATGGATCCTTCTCTGTTTGCATCACCAGTAGTTATTATATCAGTAATTCCTTGGAGTTGCTAAATATCATTCACTTTCTATGGACTCTCTAGTTATTGTTGTTTGTTGTTCCTTTGTGGATTCTTAAACATATTTCAACTTTATGATCTGTAATGAAATAATATGAAATCACACAAACTCTTTGTAAATCTAATAAAACCCCCAAAAGTTCTTGTTTGAAGTACTTATTTCGTAAAGTCATAGTTACAGCTAGAAGGCTGGTGCTGTTGCAGTGATTCTGGGGGTTTAGAACGTTGGTAGTTGTAGTGTTAAGAAACAAATAAACCTGCATTAGTAGCTTTTGACTTCTTTATTGTGAATTTCACTTTTGATATTAGTATGAATACATGCCTTGACAGTTCAGTGTAGTAAACAGCTCTAATCCAATTCAAAGTTCCTACAAAGTTCATCCAGCCTACTCTTAGTTTACTTTCAACAAAACTTTCAAGGTTGTTGACTTCAGGGAGTATAAAGCAAAAAAGAAACCCTCTTCTGACACTGACAACACTCCATCTCCGTTAATGAAATCACTGAGTCTTGTCCAAGTGTGTGCTGTACTTGGAGAGAGGCCATGAACATCACTTTTGTCTGCGTCGCTCTGACTCTTCTCCATTTTTTTCAGTTACCTCAGCTCTCCGTCATCTCTAGCTCTATTCTTCATCACACTGAGTGTGCCAGAGCCGTGTGCTTTAACTTAATGGGAATTTTTGAAGCTGTAGTTTTTAGTGTAATTGTACTGGATTAGATGATTTAGATGCATTTTGGTGCACATTTTTCATTTGACGATTCTCTGTATAGCATGTCCTCACATACGAGCACAAATTATTTTTTGACTGCTTGGGGAGGCGGATGAGTATGAAGCGGGGGGGGCAGCAGTGATCATTTTATCTTCATTTTTTGGAATTTTTGTAAGCCAGCCTTATTAATAAAAGTTAAATTAAATTAACTGCCCAGTCTTAACATGAAAGTGGCTTTTTCAGAGCTTTTCATAAGAGCTGCAGGCTAAAATAAGGCAGGGTGGATAGACTGAACAATAGTAGTACAGTTTTCAGCAGGAAGACCAAAATAGTGTACTAAAAAGAGCCTATGAGCTGAGGGCAGCTGTACAGTCAGGGGATAATTCAGCACTGGTTTGTCACTACTTTTAGTCAACATAGGACAAAGCAACCTTTGCTTTGCAACCAAAAGACGTATTTTGAACAGTTTTTGCCTAAAAGTCTGTATGGAGCCACAAAAGATATTTGGACCTTAAAGTGAAGGCAATAAAGCCTAGTCTCCTTTCCATATTACTAACAAGCACAAATAAAATCCTTTACAACATGTAAACATTCTACAGTAGTATTATTTGATATTTAACTGATATTTATCTAATATTTAACTTTCTAGTTTCCCTATATTAATACCACATTTTTGTTGGATGTATTATGTTACAGTAGGGCTGCTCGATTATGGCAAAAATGATAATCACGATTATTTTCACTGAAATTGAGATCACGATTATTTGACGATATTTATTTAACCCTTTAAGATCTACCATAGAACCAAGTCCGCCAGAGCTTATATAATTTTTTTTTTTTTACATGCTGTAGTGCCATTTGTGGGAGCATTTCAAGTTGCTATACATCAATACAACTGTTATAGCCTATATTTTAAAAATGTGTATGTATTAAGTCCATAGTAACTACATTAATTGCAAAAAAGTGCAATAAACTACAAAAAAATTGAAAATCGTTTTTGTTTTGTTTACATATATTTCTACTTGGAGAAATTTAAGAGGTTTATCCCTCAAAACTTTAAATACAAAAAACTTGCAAAAAATAGTTTCCCACCACAGGAAATTTATTTTGAGTGTCTTCATAGTTTTATTTTTGGAGATACATAAATTTTTATATACACTGCAGGAAAAACAAAAAAAACAATCCTATGATGCAAATTTGCAAAGAATGTGCATGTGCATCAAAATAAACTATTTCCAGCAGTGCAATTCGAGTTCTAAGGCCTACAAGTAAAAAACTACATTTTCCGCGAAAATGACGTCACTTGCGATAGTTCCCGTTGATGTCTTTTTCAATGTGGGAAGTGTTATGAACAGCTGATCGGATCGGCAAAGCCTGTTTCTGAATATTATGTTTTTGTTCCTGCAAGCGCTTTTTATGCAATTTTTGCAAAGCTATATGTGGAAGGAAACCGTGACCTAGGACAAGCTGATGGCATAAGATGTAAGTACAACTCCTCTGGTTTCATATGGAGAAAAATTTATTGTGCTAGCTTAGCGGTTCAGGTTCTACAGGGATTTAAAAATAGTTACACAAAACGAGCATGCTGCTCTGACCGGCTTTAAAGGGTTAACAATAACAATGTATTGAATAATGACTTTAAAAAATAATATAAAATAGTGTGCAAATACTGATAACAGTGCAAATGTTTGCAATATAAGAAATAAATGAAAAATGTAAACTTTGCAGTGTTGCTCTGTGGTGCAGCTACGACACCATAGCAAAGTTTACACACTGTGTCTACTTGATCCACGTCTGACTCCGCGAACCCATAATGTTTCCACACCACTGAAGGTTTTTTTTTTTTACCTCTCTTTTCAACCAACGGCAGTCACTCTCCTCTCCAAATAACTTCTGCTTAGCTTTCCGAGCTTCCTTCGGGTCCTCTTAAGTATTCGAAATGCAGAGCAGTGCGCTTGATTTGCCACACGGAGCAGCGCGAGAGTAAAGCATGAGGGAGGGGCTAATAATCGGCTCAGTCATTTTTAATGATCGTTGAAAGCCCAGATCGTAATCGTGATTAAAATTCGATTAATTGAGCAGCCCTATGTTACAGGACAAAAACAATGAATATGTAGGCCTACAAAAATAGCCTGCTTTGATAATAAATAAAGCACATGCAGTATCTCACTAAAGTGAGTACACCCCTCACATTTATTTAAATATTTTGTTATATATCTTTTCGTGGGAGAACAGTAAAGACATGACACATTGATACAATGTAAAGTAGTCAGTGTACAAGTAGAGCTGGGCGATATGAGATTTTTTCATATCACGATATGTTTTTTTCATTTCAGGCGATAACGATATCTATCACGATATAAGCCAAATAACTATATTTGTAAGATTTAAATGTGCCGTTGCTCACAAGTAAAATGTGAAATAATCAGCAGCTTGTTTTTAAATATTTATTTCCCATAATAAGTTCAACAGGGTAGATGTACTTAAGGAACATGAGACTTTTTCAGATAAATAAAGGCAAATATTGCAAACTACACAAAAGGCAGCCGCTAAAGCGTTTAAGTTTCAAAATAGAACAAATGAAACAGACTAAATTGTCAATTCCACTTAGAAACAAAATATTAATTCTAAAAATAAATCTTAGTTTGTTTTACAGAAGAACAGACAAAATTGACTAACTTTTGTCAATATCAAATAAACTGAGAACTAAAAGGAAATTCTCAATCTCTCCTTGTTGTATAGCTGAGCTTTTCAAACAGTTTTAACAGTTACTTTAGTCTGACAAAAGCCGAATGACGAATTAGCGCTTCCAGTCAGAGACTGAGGCTACGTCCACACGTACACGGGTATTTTTGAAAACGGAGATTTTCCGTTTTCGTTTTAAAAAATAATCCCGTCCACACATAAAGGCAGAAATGAAGGAAAACCCTGCTATGAACATGCCAAAGCAGCAGGTGGCGCTAGATTCCTAACCGTGCAGAAATGTTGGCCAATCAGAAGTCTAGAAGCCTCGGTGGGGAAAAGTAAACAAAGCTGGGGCATAGAAGCAGAACCGAGTCGTATGTGTGGACGGACAGTAACTGTGTGTATATGTAAGCATTTAAACACTGCAGAGAGTAGAATTAACAGTATTGTAGAAATTCATTTCACCGAAACAATAACGTGGCGCACAGTGTGACGCATGCACCAGTTTATTGTATTTCCAGACTTGCTTTCGGCACAATTTACAGTGCACGCTACTCTGTTTTTTGTCAGACTTGAAATAGCCGAAATACCTTCAAACTACGGAACTTCTATGGCTCTTCCGTTCGACAATCTCTCCGGCATTGGAACCATCATCTGTTTTCTCTTCGGTCACGCTCGGTTGATTTTTCTAGTCGGCACACTCATTTCCTCCATTATGCGCTGGCTCCATTACCCGCTGGCTGCTTCCCAAACAAACACACGTGCGGCTTGGCACTTGTGCTGTACGTAACAAGTCACGCGACGTGACGCTGCGGCTGTGATTGGTTCGGCTCTGCGCTACTGAATTTGGATCGGCTGACCTTTTTTTTTTTTTTTTAAGAGAACAAGAGCGGCGAGGTCTATCGCGATAGCTTAATTTCTCTATCGAGTAAAAGTTATATCGCGATACATATCGTTATCGTTCTATCGCCCAGCTCTATGTACAAGTCAGTGTACAGCTTGTACAACAGTGTAAATTTGCTGTCACCGTGCCTATTATGTGACTTTTGGGATTAATACATCTAAATAACTGAACTAAACAAAGCAGTTCTTATCATCCTTAATGTGGACATCTTAAACTGAAATATCAACCTTTAAGTTATGGATGAATTTTGTTGCACCTATTTTTTGGCTTGCCAGGAGATCTTTATGTATTTTTACAGTCTGTAATTTGCCAGAAGCACCGCGTACTGGAAATCCAATCCAATCCAATCCAATCCAATCCAATCCAAAAGAGACAGTATGAACAGTGTGACAGGTAAAGACTCGCCTACAAAGATATAACTTAGCAGATACTGAAGGAGAGATGAGTAGATCTCTAAGTATTTCTCTTGGCATAAACATCAACTGAAATGAGCTGATACTGTCAGACAGCAAGGAGTAAGTTCATTTCAACAACCTTAAAATAACAATAAAAGGATATGTGTGGAATGTATGCATCTACATTCTATTATTAAAATAAAATGTGAAATAACAAACATACATTTTTTTAAACTTTAAAAATTTTTCACCATTACATTCAAAAGTATGTACTTATTCTTATCTACATTTAATGAGTCTTATTAATGTTACACAGCTCCAGCCTTTTGTTTCCCTTCTTCTCACCTTTCGACTTTCAAGATAACTTTCATAACTTTTCCTTCTCTTACACTTTTTCTCTTTCCCTCCTCTTCCCTCCCTCCTGCTGGATGTATTCACTAATGGCATGCCAGCATGATCGTCCTTGGGAGACGAGCCTTTTATTCCAGTAAGCCTTTTTCATTTCATTAGGCCTGGATTTATAGTGGTGCACACTTGCGCTCACACTCTCGCACACACGCACAGAGGGTATATTTATAGAAGGCGATGGCACCATAAAAGCGTCCATCGGTTTCCAGGGGGAAGCCTAATGTCTGTGACACCACTTTTATTTATGCAGACAGGAGCTGTAGGGAAGACTATCAATGACACACACACACACACACACACACACACACACACACACACACTCTCTAATGACTTGTGTGTATGGAATAGATCTGGAAACAGTCACATTTAAAAAATTAAAAATCATACATGTGTGTATATAAAATATATAACTTATATTTAAGGTATAGACAAACAGGTATTCAATGAAAATCAGATATTCCACGTGTGTGCACCCCCGTCTCTGCCGCACATCTGGGTCTTCCTGCATATGTGACCTTGTAGTGTTACCCCCATTAGTTCAGTAGGGTCCATTAGCACTAATTGAATTAAGGTAAGTTCCAGGATCACTAAGACAGAATCTAAATGAACTGTCTATGCAGTGTAGCTTTATTCTGTTTCTCTTTCTTTCTTTCTCTCTCTCTCACACACACACTGCCTTCAAAATACAATTTTTCTTTATCCTGAAGCACACACGACTGCAGTGCAAAGTGTCACTTAGCTACCAGGTTCACCAGATTTCAACATGAATCCTCATATCTTTTACAAGTTACATGTAGTATTAGGCCATATTTTTCATGCTGAAATATTCAGATTTAAGCATCAGCGGTAATCAAGTTTTAAAAATCTATTAATCTTCTCAGTGGAGACGGATATACTACATGCTATAAGGCTATAGGACAATTTAATCCATTTAACTCTATGTTGCTCTATGTTTACTACACCACTCGTCAGCAGTGAAGCAGGTACTTTCAGCTACATCAGCATTTAGTAGGGTTTTAGCGTGTGTGCCACCACACGCTAAAACCGTAATAAAGGCAAACATGCATTTATTACGGCATGTTTGCCTCTTTCTTTCATTCTTTAGTTTGTGAAATAAAACGAACAAAAGCTGAAACAGAAAGAAACAGAAAGACTCCTTTGCCTCTTGCTATATTACATCACTTTTACTGCTTGTTAGGAAGCTTTTATTGTACCCCTGTTAACATAACTGTTTCTTTCAACTCAGTTGCTGTTATCTTCACATTACCAGTGTCTCATTAGCTCCATTTTTAATGTACGAGGTTGTGCACCCACAGAAAAACATGGAGCAAGACAGTAGCCCATGACAGTAGCATGCTATGCAGTAATGACTGTCACATCGCGCTGCAATTAAACACATGTAAATAAACTGGGGGAATAACATAAATGCACTTTTTGTCTTTCCTTTTGTCTATTCTGGTCCCACAGTAATTTATCATCTTAATAATAAATACCAATTCAGTAAATTTACAAACTGTATTTGAATGCAACATTCTAGCAAAGCAATCCTGAAGTCAAGTCTCGAGGTGCCTTGACGTAAATGCAGCTTATTAATTTCAAGCTATAATTATTGGACTGAAATAAAGGCAGTTCACTGGATCTCTAGCAGGCTGCTCATTAATTGCACAACCCTATACTATTTATCACCTGGATGGAAACAATATAACACTTTTCTGGCTTGCATCAGCTTCAGGAAGTCTTGGTGCCACTTTCATTTTCTCCAGTCTTGGGTAAAACACTCAAGACTAAAGGAGAATGTTTGTTTATTGGATCGTTGACTTCAACGGTTGGAAAATTTGGCCTGAAAATGTCATACCAGTAATGAAAAGGCAACTGATTATATTACAACTTCATTCCTTCCACAGTTCTCTTATCATGGGACAAATGACACAAAATGGTACTAGTCTTACCTTTTTCTTGTCCAGTTCAGCTTCTACAGTCTAGTTAATGACTGCCTAAAGGGCAATTCCTAATCGTCAACAGTCTCATAGACATTCTTTTGGCGAGAAACTACAATCAAAACCGTCTGATATCAAAAACAACGCTGCTCTAATCTGAACCTGACATCCAGCCGCAGTGCCATCATTAGTGTGATGGTAACTCTCTTCTTTGTTATTATGTCTCCACTGACGCATGTGACATCGTCAGGTCAAACTAAAATGACCAAATTTTCTTCTTTATCCAGCTTACTGTTATTTTCAAAAAGTAGTCATTACATAACTTAACTAGGAGAGACTGAGCTTTTTTACAATTAAAATATCCCTTAAATCAGGAGTGGGGAACTCCAGGCCTCAAGGGCCAGTGTCCTGCAGGTTTTAGATCTCACCCTGGGTCAACACACCTGAATCAAATGATTAGTTCATTACCAGGCCTCTGGAGAACTTCAAGACATGTTGAGGAGGTTACTTAGCCATTTAAATCAGCTGTGTTGGATCAAGGACACATCTAAAACTTGCAGGACACCGGCCCTCGAGGCCTGGGGTTGCCCCACCCCTGCCTTATATTGACAGCATAAAAGTTACACTGCAAGACAGTTTCAGGAATACTAAAAACCTCCAATGGTCTTCAGGATTTTAAGGGTCAATTGTGATCTTAATAAAGTGCATACTGTGTGAAATTCTAAAAGAAAAAAAAACTGCAATTATATCCACCAAACTCTTGAATGAACAGCTTTGCTTTAGGGCTAATTGTATGCTTGGTTTCATACATGAAGCAAACGTGACCTAGATATTACACTATTTGACTTCAGGGAGTGCTAAACCAGTCCAACTGCTCAAATGCTGCTGCTTAGTTCTCAAATGGAGCTACCCTTGCTCAGCAAATTTGCCCCTATCACCATCCATGTGTACACACCACACTGGATTTTCCACTGCTTTGAAATACTTGAAAACTGTTTGCTCCCTTTGAGGCTTTCTGCAATATTTTAATGTACAGTCAGATTTATTTAGAAAATGACACATAAAACAAAATAAGCTAGAAGTTCCTAGGAGTCTGGGGGCTATCAGTACAGCTGTATTTTGTCCAGTCAGCTAATGCAGAGAGATGAAACGGTTCTTATTAACTTGGTTGGGGTAATAAACCAGCAATTAAAATGAAGTGAAACAATTAAACCGTCAAAAACGTATTCTCTTGATGAAAACTGTTAATTTGATGACAATGCTGCACAAGGGATCATCCTCATTTATTAACAATACAGCCTTTTTTACATTTTTGAAACAATTTAAACGCAACTGTTAATCAACATTGTCGAAAACGTTGTAGAGTGTGTCGTTCAGTAAACAGAAAGGGACAAGAGACACTAACCTCGATGACACGTGAATCGAAATCCTCGTAGGTTTCTGTGGACAGAGGAAAGAAAGACAAAGAAAGAAAGAAGTTCAGATAACAAAGCTTTAACACGCAAATGCATTTAAGCGCACACATCCGTACACACATACACTATAAACCGATTAACCAGGCGAGCGTAACAAATACCCAGAAGCCCTTGCAGCAGCGTAACGGGTCTGCACTTTTCATTGTCAGTGACCTTTGAAGGATGTTACTCTCCCAAATGCACCCCGTTCACTTCTAACCAATTAACAACAAACAAAGGAGAGCTGACTCAAAGGCTCCAAGGGGAGGACACACACACGCACACACACCCCCACCACAGCTGGTATATTGACCCAACATCTGTAGGAGACCAAAGCTGATCAGAGAGAAGTAATCAATTTCCAGCTCCCTTCACATCACATTCACCAAACCCCGAGTGTATCCTTGGAAGCGCGAGAACAACAACGTCAGGACAGCGCGTGAAAGAAGGTGTTCGGGCATGCAGGGGGGAAGGTGTGTATGTCAAGGTGTGAGAGGGCTTGTTAGCATAGAGGCAAGTGCAAAGGGAAGAGAGATATAAAACTAAGGAGGATGTGAACCAAGCAGAATCTTGTTCCCTCATCCTTTGTGGTTCGAGGTAAACAAGCTCAACTCCAGCAAAGACTAATGTTTAAAGATATAATGAGGCTGGGAACAGGAGGCTAGCTGCTTCATCAGTGAATCAGCCGGAATTAGCCAACAGTGTTCCTCAGAGTTTCAGATGAAGAGTTGACTGGGCAGGAGCCCAACACTACGGGCTTCAGAGCAAAGCTCTCTATATGCACCGGCATTTGGCCGAACAGCTGGTTACATTATCATATTAAGTTTTTACTCTAAAAATAGTTTTTGATCATTGGACTATGATGCATGACACATGTACATCGTATGGCCAGTGAAAAAGATTCATTTTCCAATGATTTTGGATTTTTTGTTAATCACTCGTGAAGCAAATAAAATCAGATGATCACAGACACAGGATAAGATACAAACTTAAGACATTCATACAAAAGATATAAATATATTTGTTTTCCCAACTTTCATCAGCGGTTTACTTTTTGAATTATCCTGTCACTGAGTTCTTTGGTTTAAAAATCTCCACAAAATTAGTTTATTTCTATTAAATAAGAGTGCATTTATGTTTCTAGCAAGAATACATCAACAGTCACTGTGGAATATATTGACCAAACTTTGTGTGAAAGATTTTAAATTACCTTTCATAAGTTTTAATTGATCATTAGTTGTCAATAATTAAAGTCTTATGGGCTCCACTGTAAAAGGGGTTGGAGATGGATTTTAAACCCACTAAATGATCAGCAAAAGCAAATTTGTTTCAAGAACAATCACAATAGGATGTTTTAAAGCTATCGGCAATTCATGACACTCATTATGCGATTTCTTTCTAGTAGGATAACTCCGAAGTCGGTACCAAGTCTACATAAAAATAATGTAAACGTTACAATAATCACTTTTCCTTTAGTTCAAAAAGCACCAGAGAGGCAACTGATTCGGGAGATAATGTGCAACAACAAAAACAACAGAATCCTAGGCAAAAATGTGTCAGGAGACTGACATCTGGATCTGTAAAAAGAATTAAAAATAACAAGTTTCATATACAAACTTTATACCAAGAAAATGTGATGAAAATACTGGTGCTTGTGTTAGCATTCTGAACAAGCTACATACAGTTACAGTCTGTTACATTTTGCTTCACAGAGACTTTATCCTTGTCCCAACCAATTATAAGGACCTATCATTGCTGTCATGGTCCACATGACTGTGATTTGTAGTCACATTTCTGGGAAGTGGCACATCAGGTTACAGGTTACAGCTGTGGTGTGCTGTAAATTGAGTTTTAAGGCTGTGGTTATAAGACATTCCATTCAAGGTGTGATGGACCAACAGCCCTGCATGGTTCATTGCAAAGTAACAGTGTGGTCATTTGGGTTTCTTGTACAGGAACAGGGGGGGGGAAAGGCAAACAGCGTGGGAGGAACGAGAGAAGCCGAGAGGGTGATGGAAAAGGAAATGGAAGAGAGAAAATAATGAATTGAGAAATGACTGGAAGACATGAGGAATGGGAATAGGAAAAGAAATCTGGGGTAAAAAGACAAAGAGTGAACAGGAAAGCCACAGAGAGCAAAAAAGAGAGGGATGTCTTTCTAAATTAGGAAATTGTCCCATTTGACACTTTTGTCAAATTCTCATTTTCATCTCTAGCAGTGAGCCTCCATGCTGACCTCCTTCTGCTCTCTCTCTATCGCACACATACACACCCAGCATGCCTCTTATTACACTTGTATTGCTTCATCCACCTCATCTCTCTCCATCACTATAGTCATCATAACGTCTCGCTGTGTCTTTCAGTGTATATCTAAGTGAGGTGCCCCTCTGAGACCTGCTGTGTCATGATCTAGACTCTCGTTACTCCATGAGAGTGAGGTGGAGATGTCTGCACTGTGACGGTCAGCTCAAGCTGGTTGTATTTTGTTCTGCTACTTTTCTGGATTCACTAAAGACTGTTGTAAATACAACAAGGAGCAAATTGAAGGACACTGTTACCTAAACCAAGTAGGTCATGTTTTTGAAAGCATTTACGGCTCATTTTACTTGTAAACGCAGTAGTTCGAAAGGTTCTGATAAAACTTTGTATGGGTGTAGAGCAATGAGTGGGGTCATATTAAAAATCCATTAAAATTTGGCTTGCATCCACCACGGTCTACAACTTAATGATTTAGAGTTGAAAATTGACAAAAAGCCTTAAAACTATATCTACATAATTAACTACAGTACTGTGGGACGATTTCAAATATCATTGACCTCTGACCTCTCCTTTGCTGTCAACAGATTGACCTGAGAGTCAAAGTGATAAATAGCTCTATATAGCATTATTAAGATGACAAAAGGTTTTCCGGTTGAAATACTTTTTGAGCATAGTTGATTAATTTTAACAGTGTAACGGTATAACAGCAAGACTTTGTGAGCATTTAGGTATGATTTACCTCCATTGGGTCCAGGGTCAGGCGGCCCCAGGCTGATTCCCCCCCAGGAGTTTCCTGTCCAACCTCTCTCCCTCTTCACCTTCATCTTCCTCCTTCTCTCCCACTCATCCCTCTGACGCACTGCAGAAAAACACAACAGACGAATTTTTGCAGAGGTCACAGCTGACTACAAGGAGCACAACACGATAAACATCAAAGGTGCTATCTGTCAATGTCAAATTAACTGTGTAATTACTATTAACAAATGAGATCACAGTGGAGACAAATTAGCGGCTTCTATGTCCCAACAGTGGCGCTTGTTTTTCAAGATTAAGACCTCATTTACCCCCACCGCTCCTTCTTGGTGGCTCGTGAAAAGTTAATTTATTTTTCCAGAAAAATGATTTTTCTTTGGCTTTTCTAACGCTCAGAAGCGGAATATAAGCTGACAACTGATGGACAGCTGTGATATTGGATAACATAGCTGGCAAAATGTCAGTGCATTCATAAAGTTGCACAGGTTTGTGATCATTTTGTGCTTCTGCGCAGATAACAGTGACATGTGATGGGATATTTGTGTGTCTTCACCTAGTTCAGCTTGAACCTCCTGCTGCTCAGCTTCGCCTCTTCGACTCATGCTCTGCAAAGCGCCATCCTTCAACACTGGACTGTTGAGTCCAGGCCACAGAAAACCGCCACGACCTGGAGGTTAAAAAGAGAAAAAAAGGAAATCAATTACAGGAATAAAGAATGAGAGGAAGAGAAATTAGTACTAATTATTTTGCAAACATTTGTATTTTCTTTGTATATATGGATCTAAGGCCATGATACTTGCAGTGTGTGGATAAAAACAGCTGTTGACAGCTGTGGACACCGAGTGAAAATAGTTGTTCCCATTATCTTCCATACCTGAGAGAGCTCTGCGGGATTCCAAAATGATGGATGCTCTCTTGCAGAGCATTAATAATTTAACACTAAGTAATGAATATTCTAGTTTGTCATCCTCATCAGCTGCTTCTTAGCTTCAGCGTGAGTGTCAGTGTGTGATTGGCAGCGCTTGTGTTAACAGCTGAGCAGGAGAAATTTATGCACTTCAGAACAAAGGAAATCATTTAGACAATTCAATTGTATTATTTAAAGAGAAAATTATAGGAATTAGATTTTCTGTGTTTTACCAGCTTTACTCTTCTGTCAAGAAGTGAATTAAAGAAAGGCACGCAGTGGAAGTCTCACCCTCTCCAATGGTCTGTCCTCGGTTCAGATCTCTCCTTAGTTTGCGTCTGGTACGCTTCCCTCGACCCTTTCTTGCTCCAGCACCGGACTCAGCCAACACACCTCTCCATAGCTCTTCAGCCGTTACTGTAAACACACACACTCACAGTTAAACACACACACATTAAACAAAAATGGTCATACCATGTTTGAGAATAAAGGTTATCTATGGTTGTGGATGGTTATTGAGTTATGACTGACAAGCCGTTAGGCAGTGAAGAAGCGGTTTCACAGTCCAAGCCACACCTCTTGTCACATCCGTCTTTTTATGACTAACATGGTGGTGAAAATCTAGAGACTTCAGAAACCAATGGTTAAAGTCCCGGTAGTTACAACCATCTTTCAGACTGTTTGTGATTTTACCTTTGTTTAGTTCTTATCACTCTTATCAAGGTCTTTTCTCAACATCTTTTATGGTTCACATATTTAAAAGTTTTATTTTTCTTACATGAAAATGTAAAAAAGGCTTTAAATGTTTGTTTTCTACAGATTAGCTGTATGAAACTAGCCTTTTTCTCCAAATGCATTAAAGGTTTTAGAATTTCACTGTCAGTAAATGACAGATTTGTTTTTCTGATTACTTGAGACCTAAAACAATTCATACACGAAAGATAAAACTAAATGATTAGTATTTGACAGCTGATAAATCACTTAAATGACTTTTGATTAAAAAATGAAAATATTAAATACGTTTTCAAATGTGAGAATTCACTGCTTTTCTTGGTCTCACATTGGGGTAAATTTGTATTTGGGGCTTCCTGTAATTGTTGGACAGACAAAACAAGACGATAGTTATTTTCAGCACCTCACTGAGTGAGCTAATACCAGAGGACTGTTAGCAGTGACAACAATTTGAAACAGATTAAAATATAAGACACACCTGAAACAGTCTTATTAAAACAAGTGTCTCTTCTGCTAGCAGGAAAAATGCTGCCAGCAGAGTAGATTTAACTACTCATCTGCCACACCTTCACCTTGACTTTCGCTCAACTCACCAAGTCAAAACACTTAAGAGTCAAAAGATCATAAACATTTCAGAATTTGGGTCCGTCCTCTCAGAGCTGACAAATAAAAATGTTAAACAGTAATCTCACAATGTAAGATCTAACTAATGTAATGTGAGAATGCTTGGAGCCTTGCCCCTTTAAAAGCCACAAATAAGGATGTTCAGTAAGTGACATAAGGGAGCACCAGGGACCGTAACTAAAAGCTAATAAATTTGCAGTGGCTATACAGCAATCACTGTAAAGTGGTAATTCATCACCAAAGGCCCAAGTAAGGATCTGCAGTACATCCACTGATTCAGACATATCTGAAAATCAGTAAGCAACATGCACAATAAAAAGTTAAATAGCCCAATTAAATATTTATAAGCGAATACTTAAAGAGTCTTCCTGGAGAAATACAAGCCAGGGACAGAGTCAATGTAACGCGACAGGCTGTTTGACAGTGTGTTTTTCATGTAATCACAATTCAAACTGAAAGTGTGACGTGTTGACAGGCACAACATTTTCTTAATTACACGAGAAATGCTGAGGCATTGACTGTAAATGATTAAGACTGAAAAAAGGAGTAGTTATGAAGCGGGTGATGAAGCATGGCAGAGAAAGCAGGAGATAAAAAGAGATGTTTTGACAGCTTCATATATGCCCACTTCAAACACTGTCATCAGTCCTGACATGAATTCCAAACAAGCTCTGCTAACGTGCATTTACCAGTGAGAACATCCCTTTGAACATGGCCAGATGAATCCGGACACTATAATAATATGCACCCATTTAGAGCAGGGCGATATGACCAAAAATATTTATCACAATATACATTTGAAAATTTGCGATAACGATATAACTGACGATGTAATTGACACTAGACAAAATTAGAGATGGCACGATACCACTTTTTTATGTCCGATACCGATATCATAAATTTGGATATCTGCCGATACCGATATGAATCCGATATAGTGTTTTTTAATCAACAAAACTGTTTTTTAAAATATCTTGCTGCATTTTGTATAAGTTCATACTCAAGTTTAAAACAACAACTACACTAAAGCTATTCTGTTATACCTGTATGCAAAAAAAATATTTCATAGTTCAGCAATACTGATCAATCTAATAAACTTAAACCTACACCATCCTCCCTATTCTGGTATTTTAAAGAGTACTTAGCGTAAATATTAAGCAACCAAACTAATAGGGTTCCAACTCCCAGCAACAACAAAAATAAATAAATAAAAAATAGGGAACCACCCCTCACGCTCCACCTCATGATGCTTAATTGACGTAATCAACCTTAATTTGATGCAGTGTGAAAAAAAATGCACAGAAATCAATTATTTTTCAAGAAATATTAAATAGATTCAACATCTTTCTTCAACAAAATTGCAGACTGCACAGATGGTACCTTCCCAAAGGAAAAAGTACTATAGCTTACTAGGGTATATATATTAGACTTAATAGTTACTATATACAGTAATGGACTTCTATTCATTTTACATCAAATTAAAACTTTGGGTGTCAGATAATTATTTATTAAAAGCTAGACATTTTAAATGAGAATAAGAAAGAAAAGTATGTCTTTGTGCCCCCTTTTCCCTGTTCATGCCCTATCGGCCCCCCTGGCTAAACTTTGCTAGATCCGCCCCTGCACAGTTACCAGCCGTCAGCTACGTAGAAAAAGATAATTTAGGTCAGTATCGGACCGATACCGATACGTAATATCGGATCGGTCCATCTCTAGACAAAATACTTTACAACTCCACAATTTTATTAGGGCAAAAAAACCCATCAATGTATTTTCACTTAAACAAGGAGCTGTTTTTTTTATGTGCATTAAAGTTATATAAAAATTTAACAGTGCAAATGCAAATTCCTTGCTGACAGTTTAACCAAAAGGCATTTCCAGTGGAAATTGGCCGACATATCCTCAGCATAACCATGTATAATATCCACAAAACTGAAAAAGAGGTTATACACACGCAATACGGTAATATTATGTTGAAGCACAGTACGTATCACTCCGCGAGGCTCCTGCCTACGATAGCCATAATGCTCCGACAATCCATCAAGTGGTGCAGGTTCGTAGCTTAGCAAAGTCGTACTAAAACATTGGACAGATTTTCGAGCGCCGTGTACGACATAAAATCGTTTCGAGGTCAGTAAACAAAACCAGAATTAATATATAAGGCACACGGGATTATAAGGGGCACTGTCGATTTTCAGAAAAATCAAAGGATTGGAAAATACGGCACACTTAAAATCAAACAACACAGTAATAACGATGGTCCGCTAGCATGCTCTACCAAAAATAGTGCTTTGTTGTGTATCTGACGGACGAAAGCTAAACTAGTTCCACACCACTGAAGCTGCAGCATTATTACAAACCCATTCTGGTTCATCCGCTTCATTTAACGATCCACTTTCGCTCTTCTCATTCTGCGTTGCAGCCATGTGCGTATGTAAACACAGGCACTGCGTATGCGCGTTTTACCCACATTCTATCGCGATATTTCATTTTCTTGTCGTTGCCCAACATTATACCGGTATTACCGTGAACGGTATGATATGGCCCAGCCCTACACCCATTAACATTTGGTTTCAAGAAATCACCTGTAACTGTCTCGATTGTTGTACAGGCTTTAAGCAAAGCCTGAAGAACATCACTGCTGAGATTTTCTCCCATTCAGACTGACCATGAGTAAGTGTTAATAATGTTAATATGTTCCACTGATCCAATTAATTCACAACACTTAAGGAAAATACATTTTATGAACTGTTGTGTTTTTCATTTTTGTTGTTTTGGGATTTGTTATACTTGTGCTTTGCTACTGTTTTCATTTTTGAAATGGAGTAGTTGATAAGTTTTGAAACTCAGGGCCATCCCTGTTATAACCTGTGTTATATAAGGAGACAACTTAAAACATTCTAAACAGCTATGCTTTTGCAAGTCATGCTATGGTGTACTTTTAATATTATAGTGGGAGGATGATGGCTGGAGAGAAGAGTTTTCAAAATCATAATTTCATAAACTTACGCTTGTTGAAGAAGCTGCCGTGTCTTGTTTGCTGCGATGTTGTTGGAGGGAGCGGTGAAAGTGCAGGGTGTCTTTGCAGAGACGCAGCTGAGGCTCGACTTGCCAAGAGAGACGCCTGTACAACTCCTCCTACAGCACGGAGAGATGCTGCACCTGTAGACCAAAGACACCAAAGAAAAGGCAGATCTTATTAAAACTGCATTACTTGCATGATGACAACATGCAAAGATAAAGTCATGAAAGTATGTCCACTCAAGTCAACAGCTGGGCTAATAACCAAAGAGAATACATTAAATGAGGATATATAAACCACCAAGTTGTTGTAGAATTTCACTAGGTACATTTTCACATGATATAAAAAATATGATGCTAAGGGTTTACTTCCCTAGCATACACAGCAAAGTCACAAGTCCAGGCATATCTTAGATCATCAGCCTCCACAATTTTTTAGTAAAAAGGGAGCTACTTCAGCAAAACACAATACTTTACAAACATACGAGACAACTGTTTCTGCTGAAAGTGAAAACAGCAGACATGTTCTGCCACTCGTGGCAAAAGCGGACCATTGAGCACAATCAGGTTATGAAGGCACACAACAAATACTCAACACTCAACTCAAGCATCTTTGGAGCACTTGCTAGTTAAATGCCATATAACAGTAAGAGCAAAAGGTGTAACCGATGCAGTCGCACAGCGGAAAAGGTGAACTGTAAGCAGATGGTTAAAAAGAAAAAAAATTTTTTTTTTTCAGTTTTTATATGTGACAATACTGTGCAGACTCCTGAAGAGCTACAAGGTGAAGTTACTTTGGTTATTGTTAAGCAGTTACACTCTACTTTCACGTAGGATTTCCAGAGAAAACACTACCTGGGCTACGTTTCTGCTCATATTTGTCCTATGCTGTGTCACTGGATATAATGTTGCTGCCACTTTGTGGCAAGAGATTGACACTTTCTTTCTTTTTTGTCATCAATGACACTTGTTAAAACAGCAATGGCAATCACTGATAAAATGTTATTTATCACATTTTGTTCTTTTTTAATCGTCAGAAATTATTATAATAAATAATAACAATAAAACATTTTATTTGTAGGCGCCTTTCAAGACCCCCAAGAACAGTAAAATACCAAAGTTGAAGTATGCATAAAAATAACAGCTGGAAAACACCATACAATTAAACGTACGGTAAAGAATTATAGAATAAGCAGTGCAGAATCAAACAGGCTTAGAAATAAGTGCTTTAAGGCTACAAACACTAGATTATACACCTGAAAGGTGTACCTAACAAAGGCGACACTTTATGAAGCACACAGCTATTCTTTCAAGTCTATTTCGCAGAAATAATTCTCAGAACAACCAGTTTCACATTTAAACCATTACATTCTGTTACTTGATCAATATTTAGGGCATAGCAAAATCGATTAGGGAGCAATGGTGGAGTACGTGTAACCCGAAACTTGCAACACAGACACAGTACCACCCAAAAATGAACACAATTTGCTGAATATGTCTTCAATTTAACTCCCTGGATGCTGCTGTTAGTGAATGCAGTTCAGGTTTTTGGCTGAAGTGAGCAATTTTCACGATGTGAGTGATGATGACAGGCTCTTCCGGGTCAACTAAGCAAACCGGAGCAAAACAGTAACAATTCAAAAACATCAAGACAATAAATACACTGCACTTTATAAAATGGGCTATGTTTAAAAAGCTGTGAAACAGAAAAAAGGGAGAAATAATTCACCTCCAAGTGTGATGCGGAGGGCACAGCACACCCCGATGGATGCCGCCATCTTGGAATTCTGAAGGACCTCTTACAGGACAACTGGGGGTGTCTTACGATGCCTGTTGAAAAATCGTAAAATACAGCGAATTTCCATTTCATAGTGATTGAGTATAATTTTCTTCCTGTAATGATCTTTGATCTTGTTTCTTTATATTTTGCTTACAAGGAGTCAGACTTTTATATATATATATATATATTTTTAAAGTGGGATATCACCTCTGCATGAAGCTCAGAATAGTTATGAAATGTCCTTGCTACAAATATTCCACTGTCAACTTTTAGTTACATGAGGCACATAGTGCACAGAGGTTGCCAACTTTTTGCAGAGTCAATCACTAGAGACCTTCAAATTATGTGACCTTCAGATTCGCTCAAGAACAGTACATACAGAGATTCATAGTATGGGTTTCCATGGCTGAGCATCCAAGCCTTACATCACCAAGCATAATAAAACATGCCGGATCAAGTAGTGTAAAGTACTTTGGACTCTAAAGCAGTGGAGACGTGTTTTCTGGAGTGATGAATCGTGCTTCACAGTCTGGAAAATGGTTCTTGTCTGTCTTTATTGTGCCATGTGTAAAGTTTGGTGGAAAAGAGAATTATGGTGTGTTGGTGTATGTGTGTGGTGGGCTGGAATCATATTAAATCCTATGGATAAAGAATGGGGTCGCATATGTTAGCAAAGGTAGGTGAGCAAAAGCCTTTGGCAATATAGGGTGTCATCTTGAAAGCATCTGATTGGCAACAGCTTCATTTTTCAACATAACAATAAAGCCAAACACACTGAAATATAAAAATACTATCACTCATGAATTGTCCTCTCCAGAGCCTGGAGTTCACCATTGAAGCAGTGTGGGATTGTATTAGTAGAGAGCCAAAGAAATGGCATCCAAAATCTAAAGAAGAATTCTGGAATGTCCTTCAAGAAGTATTCCTTAAGGCTGCTTGAAGAAATTTAAAGACAGTTTCCCTAAGAGAGGTAAGGTGTTAAAGAATAAACATGATGACACCAGATATTGACTTTGAGGTTTGTTCAAACCCTACATTCTGTTTTTCCCTTGTATACCAAATTGCCATAATTGCATTTTTCATTGAATTGGTGCACCAATTTTTCTTAGCAAAATATAAACTGTGTTGGCTCACGAGTTTTGCACAGCTCTCTATTTGTAAATAACGTAATCATATCTTTGATTCCTTTATTTACCAAAAAGACTATGCTCTCTTTATAACTGTGTGTGTAAGTCTAACAAGCAATCTCACTCAGTTTCAAAAAGACACTCAGTGAAGAGTTTGAACATTAATGATATGTTTGTGGCTTTCTGGTAAGCTCTTATGTCTGAAAGAAGAAGGAGAAAACAAACAAGATTTTTTTTCCAATGAGGATGTCTGCTGGCTGCACATGAAACTCAACAAAGTCTTAGTTTTTCCTCTTTTGATATTAATTTTCACATTGAGAGGAGAGAAAACACGGTAATTATAATGTTGAGAAGCTGAGAAAAAGATGCAGGAGAGAGCTGAAGTAGCTGTGGATAGAAAGACAGGAGGAAGGCATGAGAACAAACTGTGATGAGAGGGAGGAATGAAATGCTGTCTACAGAACAGGAAAAAGGAGGTGGATGTCGATGATGCACACAGCATGAATTGCAATGGCAATCTGAAGGACTCTCCTGGGAAGAAATGCATAGTTTAACATTCTGACAGTCAGAAAATATCTAGACATGGTTTAAAAAAATATCGGTCACTGGAAAAAGAATATCAAAACTTCATGACTCTGTATATTACTGTATATATAATGGCATCTTATGAGTGGTTGTAAATCGTACCTTAATACCCATATTATGTCAGTATGCACTGTAATTTTGTTGTCGTTAACCCAAACCTTTCCCATTTCTTTGAAGTGTATTTGTGCAAATCATTCAACAAGTATGTGAGCATCTAGAAACAGAAACTGAGCAGTGATGCTTGATCCATTTGAACATGCAAGCATGCCATTTGTATAATGATGCAAGCATGTGGCGAGCACCTACAGCGCACACACACACAGCTGTCGCTAAGCATGTGCAGCAGGCCACCAATCAGTGCCTCGTGCCTTTGGCCATGATTGCCATGCAGCAGAGTGATTGATAATTATCCTGTATGCATCTCAATTTCACCTTATTCAACATAATTTCCTCAGTATTACAGCCCTTTCCCCCGTAGATCTGCAATCAAAAAGCTGCTGAAGAAAGGACAGCCGTCCAGCTGTGTGTCAGCAGGAGATGGGAGCTCCCTGCTGTTGAAAGGATCAATGGCTTTCATACAGTAAGTTTTTCTATAATAATTGCCCCATAATGACAGCTTCATCCAGGGTTTTATGTAAAAGAGTGAGTCACTTTTCTTGGCTTTGTACAAGAGAGCGGAGGAGTGAAGAGTGGGAATATATATATATATTTGAGGTAAACACAGTGCTGCTGGAGTTCAGCGCAACTTCAGTCAAAGTAAGAGAAGTTTGTCATGCACAAGCTCTGCTAAATGTTGGTAATGTAATTTGGTTCCTGTCAGAGCAGAAGGGTCAGCATCGTCTTCTATATGGAGCAGGCTATTAGACTGAACTGAACAGTCACTTCAAACTGGCTGCAAAAACAAGTCAAACCTCACAGGCTGCTATGTTAACGTGTTCAAAATTAAAGATAAAATTATTATGTTTATAGCCTTGTAGTTTTTCATACCTATTATACCTATTTATATTCTGTTAAAGCTTAAAGCAGTGTGCGCCTGCATTTGACTGACAGTTATGCATGCACATAAAGAGTCTATCTTTGTCTGCTAGGTTTTACTTCTGGTAACTAATAAGGCTCATCTGGACCTCTACAATGTTTTGAAGCATTTTTAATGGAATGTTACGGATTCAAATATTGGGGATGGATACAAGAGGAAAAACCACAATAACAACACTGGTCCGGCCGGGTTGAGTCAAACGCTGATTTTAATGATCACACGCGTGGGAGATGGACACCGTACGCAGACAGCATCAGATCTCAAAATGGTGGAGCATTGATCAAACTCTTATAGCCTCTAGTGGCCCCCACCTTATCATAAAAGCCTAAACATTCACATGCTTTCTCTCACACAGCGTCTAAGCTACGACCTTGGCTCCCTGTTTATCTGCTCCTGCTGAGATGGGGCAGAAAACTCCAGTATGTTCTGTTCTCTTCTAATCAGACAAATAAGGCGATGACTTTCTGCGAACAGTATTTCTTATAACTCAGCAGTATAATGCATCATAAAACAATATCATTCATTCACAATAAATCAGCAGTCTAATGTAATGCAAATCAGTTTAACAATTGCAATAGTTACCACCTTCTAATTCAGGAGAATAATGCAAACTAAAACTACATAATAATTCACAAACTTTAATTAGGGGTCTAACATGGCATAAAATAATATTATAATCTCACAGGAATTAGGTGAAAAAGGTGCTCATATAGTAGAGCTCTGAATGTAGCCTCTCATTCATTTCTTCTTCATAGCAGCAACAGAAGGTTATATATTACATCATGTTTACCTTTATTTACTGAGACGAATCAAACTGAATTGAAATACAGTATGAAAAGCAAAAGCAGTACAATTTTAACAAGCTCCCAAAATTGTTTCTGTTCTTTCCCTTCCTTAAGAATAGCTTCTTGACAGCCATACTTCCACTGAGACCATTCCTAATGAGGCTTCATTGAACAGCTGATGGATCAACCGAAGGGCAAGATGTATCTCTCAGGACTTGTGCCAGGTCTTTGGTGGATTATTTTTCTATTATTTAAGGACATTAATTTCAGATGCTATTCTCTGCTGCAGATACACAGAACAAACTGCACGCCATCACATGACATACTAAGTTTTTGGCTGATAGCTCTTTGCAAATTACCTTGTTGGATCAAAACTACCTTTTTATCCCTGTGCTAATGTATCTTTGACATTTTTCATATTCAACTGGAAAAAAATAGCAACAAATGATATGTTTCTGCAACAGGCTGTTAGAAAGAAAGTGCCCAAACATACAATTTAAAATTGGTTATTTAATAATATATGCGTAATATATGTGTTTTATATGCGTAAACACAACACTGGCTTGTGCTTTCAGTTAGGTGCCTCCAGAAAGCATTAAGAACTATTTCTTAAGATGACTTTAAAATGTACAAGATAGTCATGAACCACCCTTGCATATGTCATTTTGAACTCAGCACAGTCTATAGCTTAAGATTGCAAACAGGTGCAACAGGAGAAAGACCAATTTGTACATGCCCACACAGCCTCTAAAAGGAGCCTAATCAAACCAATCAAGTGAAAACACATGCGGGTGTGTATAAAATATCTCAGAGTGCATGCATGTTTGTACTGGCTACCAAATTTCTTTAAAACATTTTAAAACTGGTTTTACCTGAGAGGAAAATCAATATTCAAATCAAGTTTTACTATTTTTTAAATTCAGAATACATTATTTACAAACAGAATCGAGAGGAAAAACTTTAAGGGTTTTCAGAGTCTGTGCACTGTTAAGTTAGGCTTAGTTTTTTTTAACTGGGAGTCTTCAATGCTCCTGTCATTTTTTCCTCTTGAGACGATTAAAATCTGTGTTGAGCTGTGTGGCAACAAATATTATCCTTAAACACAGAGTACTGACTGGCACTGGCTATATCTAGAAATCTGTTACTGTAACTTAGCCAGTACGTTACACCTATTTAGCCTACAAAGCGTGTTTGCCACGCTTTTAATATATACAAAGCACAGTAGAATTGTTTTTTTTAGAAAGCTCTTTAGTAATTGGCCTTTAAAATGTCAATGAACAGACTTTCATCTAAAGACCTCTAAGGTGTACTGGTGACACACACAACATGCTCACACACATTGACTTGAAACACTGAGTACAAACAGCCTGAGGAAGGAGGAGCATGGCGGTCAAAGACAGAAGCACAAAGACACAGCGAGAGAGGAAAGAAAAAAGTATCATCCATCTTTCCCAGGTTGGCTTTGGAGATTAGACATATATAACATTGCCTGTCAAAGACTCCCGTCTCCCTCTGGCAGGGAGTCAGAAGTTGGGATGCCTGTGTGTGAGAATAATGATTTTAGTCTGCTTGTGTGTGTCAGAAAAAGTAAATTCCCAACAAAACTTTATTTATAACCCCTTTTACACTGTAGTGTAAGAAACAGTAGTGCAGCCAAGTATTAAATCCTTAACTGCAAAAAAAAAATAAAACAATGCAAGCAAAAATATAACAATATCGAAGTCAATGTTTGAAAGTTAAGCATTACTCTGGGAGTCCTGCGGTTGATGTTTCTCCGTAATCCTGCAGCTAAAACAAACAGTCTCATTCCAAAGTCTTTAAATGATTTGTGAGGGTCTGTTACATTTTAAAGCACTTTTTGTTTTGACTTCAAGTTTTGACATGAAGGCTATTGTTCCAGAATCCCATTCATCTGGATTAAAAGAGTGATAGCAAAGAAAAGTCTGCAAAAGGATGATGAGGTGAGGATGGGCAGTCAATGAGAATGATGGCTGGTTCATGTCTGCTGAATGTTCCGCGTGCTCTCAGGATGTTACATAGTGCTGTCTTGTCAAGTGTCAATCCCACAAAAAAAGGGGGAAAATGGTGGTTGCTTGGTGATTGCATGGAGTTTTTCATATTCAGTGACCCTCAATCTCAAATTGGGACACTGTGTACACTTAGAACGCAAATAAAACAGAATGCAAAGACTTGTAAACCTCAGCAAACCACATTTTATTCACAATAGAACATAAAAACCACATCAAATGTTTAAAATGAGAAAATCCACCATTTCAATAAAAATATTAGCTCATGTGAGAGCAACACAAAAGGCTGGAAAATTCAGTGGTACTGAAGAGAAACAGCTGGAGGAACATTATGCAAACCAATTTAGGTTAATTAAAGCTCCACCGTGAAAAGTGAACATGATTCAGAATATTTGGAAAACATGGTTCTCTGGACTAAAGAGGAGACGGGCCATTAGACTTGTTATCAGTACTCAGCACTGGTTCTGTGATTGCATGGGTGTGCAGTGGAACTGGCCACTTGCACATGTGGAAATGGACAATCAGTGCTGAAAGGTATATATGGTAACACCTGCTCCCATCTAGGCAGTACCTTCTTCAGGGAAGGCCTTGCATATTTTAGCAAGACAATGCTACGCCCTGTTTGAAACAAGCAGCTAGTGTTAGCAATCCCTTCATATGTTAGTCATGTCAGTGTTAAGATCAAATTTTTTTAACTACGACTAGCAAAAATTCTACAGTTTGCCATGTTGCAACATCATGTTTCTACAATAGTACAGAACTAATAAACCATTGCAAACGGCGAAGGTCCTGAATAGCTGAACAAATACATTTATTTATAGTTTGGACTCACACTTTAGGAAATTCAAAAGAGCCTTGAATTTACCCCAAGAAAGGAGTCAGAGACCGGTAGAGAGAGCAAAAGCCCAAACTAGCAGCAAACAGGAAGAGAAGGCATATACTTAGACAGTGAGCTGACAGCTTCTCCCAGCGGAGTTGTCTGTAGGTCATCTTAACGTGACGTGGATCGATACTCCAGCTCCCTGCTGTCCCCTCTCTGACACCTCCTCTTCCTTGCCTTTTGCTCCTCCTGCTCCTTTCCTCTCACAGACAGGAGGTGACATCGCACCTGGCTTTAACAGTACAAACCAATTAACAACTGTCAGTAAATCCTTCCTGGCTTTCTTCTAATCTTCTTCTTAGTGCAGGGAATCTCTCACAAAACATATGAAAAGCACCTTATATTCAGATCTGGCTGTAGATGTTTTTGTTCACTCATTTGGTTTAAGTGAACTTTGGATGCAAGATGGGCTGCAATCCAGAGGCGCAGCAATTTCCTAATGTTGTAAACCTGCTCAACATTTGGCAATAAACCCCTTTCTGATTCTGATTCTGATTCTAATAGAGATAAATAGCATGGAGTAGTGTTGTAAGAAAAAGTCTTTGACTGAACATTTAATATTTTAATTAAATTTAATTATTTTAATTATTTAATTTAAATATGTGAACTAAGAAGCAATTTGCTTAATTCTTAAAATATTTTGTTTCCCTTGCCTCTACCAGTTCCCTGGTAGCCTTTCATAGAAAGCTTTTGCTCCTAGCTCTTATTGTTGTTCTTTTTAAATGTGTTGTCATTTTAAATTGAGGTCAAATTGAAAATCATTTCTATTCAGGACAAAGCGAAGGTATTGTGGTGGACCACTAGAGGGCTCCACTCACACTCAGTGTTGAGGAAGTGTGTTGCTGTGTTTTGTGGCGCGATGTGTTCAGTTGATGTGTGGAGAGGAATAAAGAAGGAGCGAGAACTAAGAGCTCCTTTTCGCCAGTTCCATCTGCGCCAGGTTTTCCAGCGTTTGGCAGCGCACGGCCTGATCATCAACCCTTCCAGTTGATGTGCCAGTTTGGGTTGCCTGTTCTGGATTTCCTCGGGCACCGCATTTCTGCTGAGGGTGTGGTTCCGTTGCCCGACAGAGTCCAGGCCGTTTTGGTTTTTCCGTGTCCCACGTCAGTTAAAGCGTTGCAGGAGTTCTGGGTGATGATCAATTTCTACAACTGCTTTCTCCCCAGAGCTGCCCACCTGCTACAGCCGCTCTATGCTGCCTTATAAGGTAAAACAGCCAAAGATCCTGTTGACTGGCTGCCGGAACGCATCCAGGCGTTTTCCGCAGCCAAATCTGCGCTGGCTGACACTACCCTGCTGGCCCACCCGTTTCCATCGGCGGAGATCGTGTTGACCACCGACACATCCGACGTGGCAGTGAGTGATCAAGATGGCGCCGAGTATGGCAGCCTCGTCGCGAGCTCCCCCAAGCAACGGCTTTCTTCTGTGTTTAATTTTACTTTTCCTTTATTTTTTCACGAGCAGCACTTGTCTCCTTGTGTACGACCGACAAACCTTACTGGACATAAAAGACGGTCTTTCTTATAACTTTCCGGAGTTCAAGTTTTGCAACACGGACGCTCCGTTTGCAGACCCCCCATTCATCTCACCTGAGACGCCTTTGTTCTCTGGCCCTGGAGGCCGCAAACGCCGACGCAGAGGGAGAAGATCTGGCGTTCTGGTTCGACTGAGACGGCGCACTTACAGACCACCGTTACCCAGTTTATTACTGGCTAATATGCAGTCTCTGGAGAACAAGCTGTGCGAGCTTCGGGCACGGATCTCATTCCAGCGAGAGATGCGGGACTGCTGCGTGATCTGCCTCACAGAAACCTGGCTATCGGACAAAGTACCGGACTCCGCAATACAACTGCCGGGGTTCTCTGTGCACCGCGCGGACAGGTCACAGGATCTTACTGGGAAAAGCAGAGGCGGTGGTGTGTGTTTCATGATCAACAACAGCTGGTGTGATTATGCGAACGTGCACCCGGTCAAATCCTTCTGCTCACCGGACCTGGAGTACCTGATGATTAAGTGCCGGCCATTCTGGCTACCGAGGGAATTTACAGCAGTGATTATTACGGCTGTTTACATTCCCCCACAAGCCGACACTGACCGTGCACTCAGGGAACTGTACAGCGCGATCAGCAGCGAGGAAACCGCACACCCAGAGGCAGCGTTTATCACAGCCGGAGACTTTAATAAGGGAAACCTGAAGAAAGTCTCACCAAAACTCCATCAACACATCCTTTTCAACACGCGTGGAAACCGGCAACTCGACCACTGTTACACCTCTTTCCGGGATGCGTACAAAGCCCTCCCCCGCGCCCCATTCGGCCAATCAGATCACTGCTCCATCCTGCTCCTGCCCGCCTACAGGCAGAAGCTGAAACAGGAAGCTCCAACCCGGAGGGCGGTGCACTGTTGGACGGACCAATCGGAGTCTGCGCTGCGGGACTGTTTTGATCACGCGGACTGGGAAATGTTTCACGTGGCCGCCAGAGACATTGATGAATACACAGACTCAGTCTGTGGATTTATCAGGAAATGCGTGGAAGATGTCGTCCCATCCAGAACAGTCAAATCCTTCCCAAATCAAAAACCCTGGATTAACGGAGATGTTCGCGCGGCACGGAACACCGCCTTTGCCTCCGCGAACACATCGGACTACAAACACGCACATTACCAACTCCGGAAGACGATCAAAGCAGCCAAACGTGAGTACAGGGACAGGGTGGAGCAACAGTTTGACAACCCTCGGAGTATGTGGCAGGGACTAAACACGATCACAGACTTTAGAGGGAAAACCAGCACACCGCAGACCACGGCCTCTCTGTGTGAGGATCTAAACGTATTCTACGCTAGATTCGACACAGCGAACACCATGAGACCGGACAGTGTGCGCACCGCGGATGACGTCAGTGCGCACACTGTGTCTGAGGAGGATGTGCGGAAGTGCTTCAGGAAGGTGAACGCACGCAAAGCTACTGGTCCGGACGGGATTCCCGGCCGCGTCCTCAGGTCATGCGCGGCTCAGCTGGCTGGAGTGTTCACGCACATCTTCAACCTTTCCCTCTCTCTGTCTGTAGTCCCAGCCTGCTTCAAAATGGCCACCATCGTCCCTGTACCCAAATCCTCCACCATCTCCTCATTGAACGACTGGCGACCTGTAGCCCTGACCCCCATCGTAAGCAAATGCTTCGAGAAGCTGGTCAGGGACTTCATCTGCTCTGCACTACCCGACTCACTGGACCCTCTACAGTTTGCATACCGCCACAACAGGTCCACTGATGATGCCATAGCCCTGACACTACACACTGCCCTGTCACACCTGGAGAAGAGAGACACGTATGTGAGGATGCTGTTTGTAGATTACAGCTCAGCATTCAATACCATCATTCCCTCGAAGCTGGACAGGAAACTGCAGGATCTAGGACTGAGCAGCTCCCTCTGCAGCTGGATCCTTAGCTTCCTGTCTGACAGACGCCAGGTGGTCAGACTGGGCAGCATCACCTCATCCCCTATCACACTGAACACTGGTGCTCCACAGGGGTGTGTACTGAGCCCTCTCCTGTACTCACTCTACACCTACGACTGCACAGCCACTAACAGCTCCAACATCATTGTGAAGTTTGCGGACGACACTACAGTGGTGGGTCTTATCACCAACGGTGATGAGACGGCTTACAGGGAGGAGGTCAGCGCCCTGACCCACTGGTGTCAAGACAACCATCTCACCCTCAACGTCGCAAAGACAAAGGAGTTGATAGTGGACTTCCGGAGGTGCAGAGAAGTACACACCCCCATCACCATCAACGGCGCTGCTGTGGAGAGAGTGAGCAGCTTCCGGTTCCTTGGCGTACACCTGGCTGAGGATCTTACGTGGTCAGTACACACAAACAAAACAGTGAAGAAGGCGCAGCAGCGCCTCTTCTTTCTCAGGAGACTGAAAAGATTCGGCATGAGCCCCCGCATCCTCAGGACCTTCTATCACTGTGCCATTGAAAGCATCCTCACTGGATGCATCACCACCTGGTATGGCAACAGCACCGCCTACAACTGCAAAGCTCTCCAGCGAGTAGTGCGGTGCTCTGAACGGATAATTGGAGGTGAGCTTCCCTCCCTCCAAGACATCTACAGGAAGCGCTGCCTGAGGAAAGCGGGGAGGATCATCAAGGACTCCAGTCACCCCAGCCATAAACTATTCAGACTACTTCCATCAGGAAGGAGGTTCTGCAGCATCCGGTCCCGAACCAGCAGACTGAGAGACAGCTTTTTCCATCAGGCCATCAGACTGCTGAACACGTCATAGACACCTCAGCTTCACTACTGGAACTTCAACATTATGCACTCCACACTGTATATAAATGCCACTTGTTTTGCACATATTCAACTCTGTATATTTTATATATTTTATTATTATTATTATTATTATTATTATTTTATTTTATTTTTTTACTATTTAATTTATAAAAATGTGTATACACACACACACACACACACACACACACACACACACACACACGTAGGAAAATATTTAGTATACACATCCAGAAATGCATACACTATTATATATTGTACATATATTTATTAGTTTCAGGTTGGCCATTCTTGTATTTTGCTCGTTTGTGTTGTTGTGTTTGCACATCTCTGTTGCTTGTGGGGCTCGCACACAAGAATTTCACTCGCATGTGCTGTGCCAGTGTGCTTGCACATGTGATGTGACAATAAAAAGTGATTTGATTTGATTTGGGTGCCATGTTGGAACAGCGGGTTTCAGGTCTCTAGCAACCGCTTGCCTTTTTCAGTCGTACGCTCCGGGATGCCGAACACAAGTACAGTGTTTTCGACAGGGAGTTGCTGGCCCTGAACCTCGCGACACAACATTTTTGTTTTTTCCTCGAGGGTGGCAACTGTACTGCGTACGCTGACCACAAGCCTTTGACGTTTGCCATGTCCAAGGTCTCTGACCCATGGAGTGCACGCCAGCAGCGCCAGTTGCCGGCCATTTCGGAGTTTACCACAGACATTCAGCATGTGGCTGGTAAGTCCAATCACGTCGCTGACTGTCTCTCACGCGTGTTGGTTTCTCCAGTGTATGTCGGCGTCAACTATGCTGCCATGGCCACTGAGCAATGTGCTGTCCCGGACGTCCATGCCCTTCAGTCAACGAAAAAGGGGCCTCGTGCTGGAGGACACCCCCGTGTGGGACGGCGGTCCGCGCCTGCTTTGCAACGTTTCCACCGGCTGCCACCGCCTGGTGGTTCCCCTTTAGTGGCGTCGTCGTATTTTTGACTCAGTGCATGCCCTCTCTCATCCAGGCGTCCGGGCCTCGGTCAAGCTGGTTAGCGCCAGGTCTGTTTGGCCGGGCCTTTGCAAAACAGTGAAAGACTGGGCTGCGGCTTGTATCTCATGCCAACGCTCGAAAATCCACCGGCACACGCAGGCACCCCTTGAACATTTCTGCGTCCCCGGTAGGCGTTTCGATCACATTCATGTGGACCTGGTTGGTCCCTTGCGACAGTCGCAGGCTTTCACGCATCTTTTGACTGTGGTGGACCGCACGACCAGGTGGCCAGAGGCGGTACCCCTGGCGTCCACGACAGCGGTGACGGTGGCCAGAGCATTTTTTGTCAACGTGGGTTTCGCGTTTCGGTCCCCCTGCTGACATTACCTCGGACAGGGGCCCCCAGTTTGTTTCTGAGCTTTGTTCTGCCATGGCTGACGGCCTGGGGGTCAAGGTCCACCGCACCACAGCAAGCTAACAGGATGACGACTGGGTCGACCGTCTTTCGTGGGTTTTGCTGGTATTGTGTAGCGCGGTTAAAGAAGACCTCGGGGATTCCCCGGCTGAACTGGTGCTCGGCCAGCCCCTCCGGTTCCCCGGAGAATTCTTACCTGAGAGCCCCCACCCCGTGTTTCGATATCATCTGTGCTGCCTTTTTGCCCCCCAAAGGACTCAGGACTTTGCTGTTCCTGGCACCACTGCCTGCCTGACACTTTTGTTCTGAGGTCGTTGGACTCTGCTCGTTTTGTTTTCGTCAGGCACGATGCCCAAAGGACTCCGCTGCATCCACCATATGATGGGCCATACAGGGTTCTTAAACCGTGGGTTCTTAAAACTGTGGTGGACCACTAGAGGGCTCCACTCACACCCAGTGTTGAGGAAGTGTGTTGCTGTGTTTTGCGGCGCGATGTGTTCAGTTGATGTGTGGGGAAGAATAAAGAAGGAGTGAGAACTAAGAGCTCCGTGTCGTCCATTCTTATCTCCACAGTATATCCAATAATTCTTCTTTTATCTTGATATGAATAGAAAAAAACAACAACTTTATATTTGGTTGTAAATTAAATTAAGATGTTTTCACTAATTAACTACGTATTAAATGACTATTCAGTGTATTTGTCAGTATTCTGCTCTATATGTTAGTTTTTTATACTATTGCTGCAATAGTGTTACAATATTACAACATTTGTAATGGAAACATTCCCTTCCTTGCTAGAAAAGAAGTAAATGAATAGTTAGACTGCTCCTCAGTTCTTATTCTTAGTACAGAAAATGTCACACTTACAGTACATGACATAATATGCTATACTTGTATAAAATTAAACCGCAACTGGAAATAATTATCCACTAGCCTCTTTATTAGGCACTGCTTTGTAGGAAACGGATGATCTACTGGAATTTTCCTGCACAACCATATAGGATTTATTGAGAATGGTCAGAACATATCCAGTGAGTGGCAGTTCTCAGATCAAAAATGTCTTATTGATGCCAGGGGTGAGAGAAAAATAGCCAGACTGCTTCAAACTCATAGGAAGGAGGCAAAAACTTACATAACCACTCATTACAACTAAGTGCAGAATAGCATCTCTGAATGGATAACATATTGAACTTTAGGCTAAAGATTGACTACTACAGCGGAAGACCACAAACACTCTTAGCTATGGTCAGCTAAGAACAGTAAACTAAGGCTACAGTTCACATGGGCACATCAAAATCAGACAATAGGAGAATAATTTCATTCATCTTATTGGGTTACACTTTGGATATCTATGTAGAATAAAGTTGCAAACTAAGGGATATATTCAACTACGGGTAATTTATTAACACGACAGGAGCAGCTTCTAATCAGAAAAGCACATCTCATGAGATCTGCATTTGCTATCAGCTATCAAGCCAATTAAAACATCAGGATGAATGAAGAGCTAATATTGAGACCTGTGCCTGATGTCCATTAAAGGCCAGATTATTTTCCAGATAGGGTCTAAAGTCAGTGTAGTCATCCCTCTGCCCTAAGCCATTTCACTTCATTTCACTGTGGACCCCACTGCGAAGGCTGTGAAATTCCAGCCACAGTTGTTGAAAAGAACCTAACACTGAAAATTGAATTGTTACTGCTCATATTATGTGACTCCATTTGGTTGGAGGTTCCAGGTAAAGCAAATCTAAGATGAGGTGCCTTGGTAATTTGTATGTTTTCGTCACATCTTAGTGTAATATCCCAAATAAACTGACAAGTGTACCATTGAATCTATTGATTCTTATTCTTTTCTGTATTCTATATTTCTATACTTTTATTCAAATGCAATACTATTGTACTTTATTTTATTTTTATTTCTTATACATTGATATATTTTACACCTTTAGAGAGGAAATCTGAAAAATGCATATGCAAGCGGGTCGGTTGCAAAAATCTCTGAGGTCCCACCTTTTACATGCAATCTTGTCACTGTGCTCTCTTTGTAAATACCAACAGTAGTTTTTTTTTAAAATCACCAACAATGTGTTGTAAGAAACTGAATGAATATACTCCCCATAGTGCTTGTTTGCCTCTAAGAAAGTCATATGCTGTGTCATGGTTTTAAAGAGACGAGACCCAAGGAGCAGGCTCACAGAGTCTTATTTACACCAGGATTAAGATGAATAGAGGACAGGTGGTTACCCTAACGATTGCTAAGAAGTGTTCAAGGAGAGTCTGCGAAGACGGAGAGAGGTAGTTAACAAATGACAGTGAAGAGGAAGGCTGTAATTGCTCAATCAATTTAAACTTTGAGTCCTTAATTGTCAGTGAAGTGTGTTGAAGCATGAGAGTGATAGCTAGTGAGCAGGCTGGGGCTCAGAGGTGAAAGAAAGAGATTCGGTTCCAGGTAAGTCTTTGTGTGTACTTAAATACACCTTACCAATGAACGCAATGAGTCACAGGTGTGAGAGAGCAGACCAAGGATTAGGCAGCTCTGCCTGTGGATGGAGGCTCAGGTAATCTGCCCACCTCTCTCTAAGAAAAGTGTGTGTGTGTGTGTGTGTGTGTGTGTGTGTGTGTGTGTGTGTGTGTGTGTGTGAGTGTGTGTGAGAGAGAGAGAGAGAGAGAGAGAGAGAGAGCGAGAGCGAGAGAACAAGGGAGGGGAAAATTAAACAGACAAAGATTTCCCAGATCTGCCCCAAATCCTAACACTATGTTAATTGAAGAGCAAATAAATGCATTGTACTCTCTGCTCTAAGTGATTTTTGGAATGCCAGATTTAACAGTAAGCTACTTTCAGGGTCGCTTTGCATATTTGATTTTATTTGAATTGATAATTATTTACCATAATTCCTACTGTGAAAACTGAATGTTTTTTTTTTTAACATCTGCAGTTTTTCATAGTTTTTACTTTATCCTGCCCGGCAACTGGCTTGGTCCATGGTGGTTTTTTTTAAATGCAGTTAAAAGGGCCTGATGTAAGCAACTTGACCTTTTACCGATATCTCCAGAAGCAACAATTGTAGTAGCTTTGTTTTTCCTAAATCCATAACATGGTGTTTTTGTTTAGTGACTAACTTCTATTTCCAAAAGTATCCTAAAATGTATTGCAGACTCAAATCTATTATGACTATCTGATTCAACCTAATAAGCCCAGAGCTAAATTGTTCTAATATCAGAAGCTATTTTGTGAAATGAAGGCAATCAGAAGCTCACAGAGGACCTCTCCTGCAAGATGTAACATTTCATCTGAAAAGCCCTCAGTGAAAGCAAGTGATATCTAGCACTCAAAAACAACTGGAGAGAGGATATCTTTAAGTAAATTGTGTGAATATTCTTATTTGCTGCTGACAAGCTTGACAGGTTTTCTGATAAAGCTGTTATTTAGGAGGTGATTGGAACTGGAAGAGTCAGTGAGTAGGAAAAAGCATTACTGTTCCCAGAAAGAGGAAATGAGGAAAAGAGAGGCTTAGTAAGAGGTGGTGGAGGAGAGGAGGAATCTGATGAAATTCACTGCACTTCAACATTTGTCTTCAAGGAGTGGAGAAGGAAAAGATACATGTACTGTAAAAACTATAATGGAGACTCAATTTGGGAGAGTTGGAGTGAGCAAAGATGGAAAGGAGTAAACAGAGTGAGTGGGAAATGGGGAAAAATGCAGAAAGTTACCAAGTGAGAAGTTAGAGTAAGCGAACTGAAAGGCAGAGAAAATGTGGGAGGAAAATCAATGTGAGCAAAATAAACTGGAAAGGAGTTTATTTATTTGTAAGGAAGAAGTCACAATCACGGGGAAGAGATAATGCAGGAGAAATTAATAGACTTATAAAAGAACATAGGGATTATAAAGACATAAATAGGGAGGAAATGTTGAAAAAAGAAAAAAGAAGGAGGCAGGTGGCAGTCATGAGTGAAGGAAACAAAAACTCTTTGATGGGGCAGTAAGGCAGAAAAGCTCTATAAATGTCAGTCCATGGTCATGTCCAAAATGGCAAGGGCAGTATAAAAGACAGGATGAAGCAAAGGAAGTAAAGAGGATAGGGCAGTTTCAGATAATACAGTAAATGAAAAGAAATTTGTAAGAACGAAGGAAGCGAGGGGCAGTGGTGAAGGTAGTGATTCATAAAATGAGGATGACGATGTCAAAAAAGAAAAGAAATAAAGAGGTTGAACAATTTAAGCGCAACAGAAATGAAAGAAGCAGGAGGGAAAGAAGGAAAGGGCATAGGAGAAAAGCAAGCACATGCTAGCTGGAAAGGTAGCCAGCATATATTTTCAGGCAGATATGGTCTGCACACCTGAAAAAAAAAACAGAGAGATTAAAAAAATGAAAATAATTTAAGACCATATAAAAAAGAAGAGGAAAAGCCAGAGAAGCAGAAAAGCAACACAAAGGTAATGAGACATAAAGTGCTGAAGACAAAGGGGTTGAATATATAAGCTGAAAATCATATAGGCACTGAGTAAAGAATGAGAGATAAATGGGAATTATTCAGTTTTTAAAATGCATGAAACAAAAGACAACGTTTAGGAAAGAGAAACTACAGAGCAGTAAACACACACATCAGCGGCTCTCCACTTTTGTGTGATGAGATGTATTAGTTTTCAGTTTTTTTATGGTTAAGAGTCCCCCCTGTTTAAAGCCCAAGGACTCATAGTGTCTCTTACAGTTATATAACATTCATCCCCGTCTGAACAAATGAATCATAGGCTAAGTCAAAAAATTAGAAAAAAGATGGTGAAGACAGGAGACAAAAGTGAGTGTCACCTCTGTCAAAAAATATGCTAAAGAGGGGAACTTAAAGTTACAAGCCTTCTCTTGTTGAATTTGTTTTGTTCACTTTTCAGGGTCCATCCTCTTCTTTTTTTTTTTTTTTTGAAGAGAAACAAGTGCTTTGGCAACATCTGTGTTGGAGCTTATTAGATTCTACATCACGCTGCTGACAGTCGATCTCTCGCAGTTCTTTGTGGAGCAGAAAACCTCTGCTGCTTTACTTATTTTGGTCTGGTGTTGTGGATACTGCAGCTAATGCATGATTTAACTGCTGTATAACTTTAGTAAGATCATCTCATCATCATCTAATTTGTGTTGTACAGTTATTTCATTTTTAACCTTAATTTATATTCTATTCCTTCCTAGTTAAATTTACCCTTTTTAATTTTTCATATTTATTTCCTATCTTATTCATAGCCTTTTCCTTTTTTGTTTTCTTTAGGTCACGAGCAGTTGTCCAAGCATTTCACTACATATCGTACTGTGTATGACTGTGTACGTGACAAATAAAATTTGAATTTGAATTTCATCAGCTGAGAATTGTACTACTTACACACCGTATACTTAAGCATTGGTTCAGTCTTTATGTCATCTAGATCCTGATAAACATTTTGAAGAGTTTGAACAGCTTAACATTGTACTTTGGCTTTGCTTATATTAGCTGCAGTTGTCCTGTTCTTCAGATAAGTGCTTTTCATTTACCGCACGACATCTTACTGCTTGACATCCAAATATATTCAACATTTAACCTAATCTGAACCTCACTCTGCCACAGTACCCTCCCTGTGGGCATCTGTTCATCATCTACTATTTGTCTCTTTCTGCCGACTTATCTTAATGTCAGACACACTGTGTCATCGCACAGAGTGGTAAAAGGAGCAGGGCCAAGCAGCCAAAACTGGAGACTGTCACATTTTCACCTGCAGTGATGATGAGCTGGCCATGGCCAGGACTATTCATAATTACTCATTCTGTCTGACACTGGGATGACATAGCCAGACACTGTTTGGGCTCATCTGAAAAGATCTTACTTATTACAGTTACATCACAGTCAGCTAAGTTTAGCTTACTTGCAGATTAGAAAAGGCACAAAGGCTTTTTATTTTTGTGTAAAGTTATTGTTTGTGGGCTATTCTGCACCCTTTGTTGTCATAAACATATAAAATAAGCAGATTCTGGAGATAAGCCAATGGAACAACAGTAGTTACCTTACAAGGGAAAAAGATCAGGATCAGCATCTAACTGATGCTATTTTAAAGTGTATCTAAAAATGCCCAGAATATTAAAACATAAACTTTCTCGCTGTTTTTCTTTTCTTTCTTTTTTATCTTAAAACATTATGTACCAATTTTCTGGCATCTGGTAGTTGATAGTTTCATATTTAGCAGGCAAATAAAATACCTGTGGTGTCATTTTTGTGAATATTTTAACTCAGGGAATGTGTCTGTCATTATTTTCAAATGACACAGAAAGAAGATCCAAAATGTACATATTCTATACTCCACACTTGTGCAAAGGAGTTAATTGTGAGCTTTAGCAGAGAATACATCGATATCATTATAGTGAGTAATGCAGCATCAAGTAGAACACAAACAGCACGGCTCGAGCGAGCAGCCTAAATGCCCTGCAGTCATGCAAAGTTAGACCAGTTAGACAGGAGAGAGAGAGAGATGTGCTCTTTTTAATGATTGCCATTCAATTATTAATTTAACCAGTATTTTGCACTTATTACACTTGTTGAATAATGTAAGCTGATGAATTATTTACTATGAGATAAAAATGGCTCGTGTTATAATTGCTGGCTCACAATTAGCTGACAGTCAGAGAGGACTGCAACAAGAGAAAGAAATTAACTTTAGAATGAACTTAACCCCTTCAAATTCTAAGGATGTTTAAACATACTGTCACTTGGGCTAATATCCTTTCATGTCTTGCTGTTGCAAGCATAATTATTTTGTGAAGTCGGTGGCTGTTTAGGATAAAATAAGCGCGGCAGTGTGTGTAAAATCTTTAATTAGCCCCACCATTAAAGCTTGTGATCTCATATTCTAAATGCAACAGATTTCATTAGCTAATTAATGCTACCATACACCAGACCATCTTTGATTATGGGTGCTCTTGTGCAAATTTTCTCCTCACAACAATCGCCTCCGTAGGTAATTTGTGCAACCTGTTTTTACAACGTATAGTCAGATTTCAAATTAAGAGGCTTTAGTAGCAATAAGTCCATGAAAACGTTTGCTGGTGTTTTTCAGTAAAGCTAATTGTGTAATTATAAAACTGTCACTGTGCTGTTTAAATGTGTTCATGGCTGTAGAGAAACATTGTGCTTAAAAATGGCAGTTATTGTATGAAGCAACATTTATTTGGGCAACTCAGTCTCAGGCTTTTTCAGCGGTTTTGTTGGAGTGGCCAGAACAGATTTTAAATGTGGACACTCTACTGTATATATCGTTTCAGTCAGTAGGAACAAACAACAAACGTGGTCACAAAAAATGGTTCCAACGTCAGATTACATGCATAATACCGTTTTAAAATCCGACAGCAAAAAAGCAGCAATGGTGAGGGGAAAAAAGCATACAAACCCTATCAACACACAGCAACCAGAGATATTTTTAATCTGGTCACGGTGAAACCGGATCAATACTAAACACAGAATTCACATCATGTTTCTCTATCCATCCAGAATGAGTCATGCCGCATACACCAACGGTCTTTTCAAGCATCCTGTTCATAGAACATGGACTGAATCCAACACTTAATAGCCGCTGCGCTACAGGAGAGGATGTTTTACAGCAGTCATAATTTCCCTTAAGTAGAAACGCTTTCTACATCCAGTCCGAGTGCTTTGTCCTCTGCAGACATACTTCTTCTTAGCACAATCCTTTCAGATAAAATATGATCTTTTTCTCCAGTAACAGCATCTATTTTGAACTCTCTGAAAGTGGCAATAGGCTTTCAAAGATGAGGATGTAAATTAAGAATTTTTGGAGAAGCTTTCTATCTTCATAGCATTACAGTTTGTAATTCTGTGTATTCAAAACCAAACACTTCTACCTGCAGCTTGAATAATGGACTTATCAAGCTCGTATTTCAATAATAACATTGAAATAAACAGTTATAAATGGAGGTTGATTGGCAAATATAAATTGGCCATGTTTGATTGACTCTCCAGCCCCTCACAAGCACATCTAAATGCATGGGTGCAATCCCAAGCCCAATTTTAATGCACAAGTGTTTTGCTGGAGAGCTAAGCAATTCTTACCACCTTTTTCCATTTTAGGATGCTTCCATTTAAATTTGTATTTGTATGAAGTGAAAACTTTATAATTGTTTCTTTTATAATCTATTGCTTTACTGCCTCAGTCAATCTAAGATGCTTTGTTTCTGTTAAGTTTTACATTATACATTATAGCCAAATCAGCAAATCAGGATCTATCTCAACCATAGCAGACAGATTAATAGATATATGATAAACTTGGGTCTTGGGAAAAACCTGGACAACAATTCCTTTTTTTCCTGATTAAGTGTCAGATATGGATAGTTGTTTCTCATCCATAGTCAGATCTAGTGTAAAATGTAAACCTAAATTAATTTTTGTACCCTAAATGTATCCGTGATTGGATGTGGCTCTTTGTTTGGTCACATCTGCACTATCTTCAACACAAGCATTAATCTAATACTGCAGTTTTCTTTATTTCAAAACAAAGGTGCAACCCTCAGGGCTAAAATATAAAGGTAATGTGGGAGTGTGAAAAACATTCCTTATGTGGCCACTTGAGAGTTAGCTAGAATCACCAGTGTCAAAATGCAGGGCTTTGTGGATAAAGAAACTCCCCATGAATTACTTTGATGAACACAAAACTCACCGTATGGTACTGGCTCCAAACCCAGAGGGCTAGAATACCAAATCTGAGAATTCAAAATGGTTGTCAACAAATTACTGGGTGATTCTTGCATGGTAACTTCATGCAAATTGGCAGAACAAAGGAGTTCCTAAGTAGAGCCTATTTAAAAATCTCACACATGGCATGATTATGCACAAATTATTCCCATTGTTGTTGCCAATTGTTCTGTGATTTCAGGTAATATCGAAGCAGTGGGAGCTGTGCGGCATATTGTATCTCTTTGTAACAGGTTTAACCAAACTGTCAGCATCTTCACTTATTAGATAAGAATGAACTAATGCCTCACATGAAAAATTCTGTCATCTCTGCAAGAGCAGAATGATCCTCAATAGCTTGTAATGTCAGCATGAAACTGACAGAAACACCCCTTAAGTGTTGCCACTGGGCAAACTTTATGGGAATGCTCCACTTGTGATGTCACGTTTCATGAAATCCCTTCCTAACGCCATTTTCTCTCCTCTGCAGCTTGACCAATTTTAACCCTCAAGCGATTCCACAACACTCACAACTCATTGTATTATATCTATTTTTAATTAAAGCACCTTGGGACAACAGTTGTTGTGATTTGGTGCTTTATAAATTGAATTGAATCGAATTGAATTAGGTTTATATTAGCCACACATATCCATCCATTCATCACGCTTGTCCTATTCAGGGTCGTGGGGTTGCTGGAGCTTGTGCCAGATGCTACAGGGCGAGAGGCAGGGCACAACTTGCATAAGTTGCCACTCTATCTCAGTGCTAACACAAAGAGAGACAAACAACCATTCACGCACACAACTGCAGAAAACAATTACCAGTTAACCTGACATGCATATCTTTGAATTATGAGAGGAAGCTGGAGTAACCGAACCTACAAAAATATAGGGACACATGCAGGGAAAGGCATGGGAAAGGGAAAGGCCCAGCAGAGGCGCATACATACACACATGCATATCTATGTACGTACATATGCATTATCAGAGTTTCTGTTTTCTCCTGATTTTCTTTAATTTGAGTCCTTTCTGCATCAAGCCTTTAATTGAGCTTTTCCAATGAAACAGGTGGAAGGTCAGTGCTATGCTTATGGGCACAAGTGCCCCTAAACATAAGAAAATGTTTTCTAAATATGTTTGCCCTGCTCAGTAAACAGTGTAATGAGTAAACTGTGGCCTGCTGTGGAATCCATGCAGACTGAGAAGAGTTAGCAGGCAGATAAAAGTGGAACCATGTGGAGCTGAGGGCACTGCAGATGAACATTAAAGTTACTTTGAACTCCTGTAACTTTAATTCTCATTGACATGGAGCAATGTAGCTGTGAGCCACACCATGTACACTACAATTAAGATCAGTGAACCACATCCACCATAAAATAATCCTGTTACGCTGTCTCTGTCCATCTGTCTGTTAGCCTGGCTGGAAGCGCTTGTTTCCCCTACTGAGGGTCAGGGACAGTGAAGGGTCATGGACCGCCAGCAACATTTTCAGACATCAGATCCCAGGATTGTGTTCTTACGAAGAAGAAAGACTATATAAATATACTGGGAATGATTCGCTTGTTTAATAATGGTGAAAAAATGCACATGTTGGCTGAATAACCTCGCTGTGCTTAAAAAAAATCATTCCTATTTATTTGGCAGTGGATACCACATCATAGTGTTATTCAGCATACATTTCCCCTTGTATCTGGTTTATGACAATCTAAAAAGAACAGAAGTCTTCAAACAAACTGGATTAGGAGGACGCATGCGTGAGCTAGTGAAGGCTGAGGGTTCGAGCTCTGCAGCACCCCTGGGTGGATCTCCAAAGTCATGTAGGTCTAAAAAATCATATAAAAGTTTTGATTTTTAGATTTTATGAAAGTTTAGGTTATTTTCGTATTCTATGACATTATTATTTTTTTATTTTAGAGAAATCTAAGCTTTGGTTGCTGAGATTTAGTCACATTCTTGATGATAGTGTAGTCACTTTTGAGAGACATGCAAGCATGCAGGAAAATTGTGCGTGAGTGGTAGAAGTCTCAATGATTCCACCAAAAATATGACTATGCTGTTGATTCTGATGATTCAGAATCAAAAGCTGGGAGTCTGCACTTTCAATTTTATCCCTCAACAAAGAAGAAGTGGGGCGCCAGCTGCTAATTTTAGCCTTCATTTGCCTCCTTTTTAGCTTGCAGATCCATGCTTGCACACTATATCTTGAATCAAACACATTCTACTTACTACTGTAGGACTGCAAGATACGTAAAAACCTTTTTTTTAATCCTTTTGGTACATTTAGGACTGTGTCTCTTCTACTTATTAACTTAAACCACTAAAAGAGAAGCTAACAGTAGGTTAGCAGCTAATGTCAGCTTGGCTAATAATACTCGCAGTAGTTGTGAAAATTAGGGTTGCATAAAAGTAAGGTTGTCTTGAAATAAGCTGCCCATTATTATTGTAAATATGGATAGAGAACTAGATATAGTTAGTTATACTTCAAAATAAGATATGTGGCTAATGATATTTAGAGTATTTGCCTCCAAATTAAGCGCTTTACTTTCAACAATTTAGCTTAGGGTGTTGGAGATGTGGTGTACTCAGAATATAGCTATACGACCCCCTGTGAATTTTGTAGTGATAATGATAGACATTAAATATTTCAATATGTTATTTTGGACAGAAATGGAAAAAGATTAATTAATTATTTTAATTTATACATAAATTACAATAGTGCATGTTGTTGTTTATTTTTGATAGGACAGTTTGTAAAAGTGAAATTGTTGCTCAAAGAACTTCCAGTTATCATGCTGGCTTTAACATTGTTTTTCTTTTAAAACTTTATTTTGAAAAACTTTAAACATTTTCAGTATGCAAGGCTTGCTACTTTCTGCAGGAGAGGCTGGATCTTTGGATGGTTAGAGGTCAATCAGTGATGAAGGCAGCACAGGATGATGGTCGACAAGCGGGAGAATATGGATGGTATCTTATTTTTTTACTGGATATTTTAAACATGTGTTCCATGACAGCTTTTTTTCCCACCTGACATATTTTTACCATATTATTCTTTTAAACTTCATTAGCATTTTCATGCCAGATTCTGATGCTTGTTTTAATCACTTATCATTACCATGGTTTTAAATTCATGTTTGTTTTTTGTTTTGTTATTTTTTAGAAACTTTCCTTGTAATCATCACTAATCTTTGAGCCCAGGGAATGATTTTTATTAAGTGGCAGGTCATTTCAAACACAGCATTTCTGTTCTCAGCTCAACAAACATCAGCAAACACACAGCCTATGTCTACAATTTGTCGCACAGTGTGTTGCTAGCTTAAAGGTCCAGCTGCTGTATTTCACAGGGAGAGAAAATAAAAAACAGCTAACTTCACTCAGAGATGGAGAAAGAAGGAGGAAGAAGACAGGTTGTATTAAAAGGTGAGAACGGCTCAGTGGTGTTTGATAAACTGGAAATTTAAAGCTTATATGTAAGTCCTCATGTTTTTAAATGAGATATTGGGTCTTTACATGTGACATTACATTTTTTTCATACTGTGAAACATGCTGCAAAATCAATCAATCTGGACAACTTACAAACATCTGCTTAAATCTAATTTAACTAAGCAGTGTAAATCCAGAAATTAGTAAATTGTGTGTGCATATTTGAAATCTATTTGCCATTAAAAGAACATATGCAGTGCTCATAATGCTGTTTACAAAGAGGAACAATAGTATAAGCTTCTACCTGAATATCTCTTCCATCTCAGCTGGGTTTCTCTCTTTCTGTGTTTCAATTTTCTTCTCATTCCCCGGTTTGCTTTGTTCTACATAAATGACAAGTGTTGTAATTATAGTCACGTTTTGTATCTATCTACACTTTCACAGAGGAGCTCTGACAGCCGAGCAGAACTTTGACACCCTTGGCGCTAATGCTTCACAGCCTATCATTAAAACAGACACTGGGGTGGGGACAAAGCAAGTGAGAGCAAGTGTCATGTAACTTCTGACATTGCGGTTTTGAATTTGGCTTGTAGTGATATATTCCCATTACAAAACTATATTTGCACAGGGAAAGTCAGCGTCTGTGTGTTACTGGCACAGGGGGTGCTTCAGGCGGGGTTTTAACAGCAACAGTTTTATCAACCTTTAAAATTAGCACTGACAATGGGACAACTGCTGAGGGACGTTTCTGCTCCCTACTTAAACTGAGCTTTATGTTTAACTTTGATTGGCTTAAGTTGGACTGATTGACAAAGTTCATCCCTGAAACAGACATTGAAAAACAAGACTACATAGTGAAATTAATTGCTGAATTGGTGCTTTTGATTATAGCACTTAAGCTTCTTCAAAGTTTCAGGCTACAAAAACTAGATTGTTACTCAGCATATATATGTAATGTTTAAGAGGTCTACTTTATCTTTTGCTCTGGATTTCTTAGTGGCCAAGGCCTTACACTATGAAACAAGCTTACATAGCAAGGGTATCTTTCAATTATCTGCATTCAGTGAGCCTACCATCAGCAGTCAGAGTCACACCAAGCTGGTTATCAATTAAATTATCCCAGGGCTTCCTCCACACATTCACATGCAAGGAGTTGTGTTAGCATGAGAGATGGGCACTACTGTAATCCGATTACTTTTTTTGCAATAGTAATCCCTTACTTTACTCGTTACTTGAAAAAAATAATTTGATTACTGTTGCTTTCCCACAAGCACGCTGTGCTACTGCATTTCTAAACCATTATTTTGTTTGTTAGTCTCATGACAATGATGGAAGTGCGTGTGACGTCCATTGCAGCAACAGACGTGTGTAGATCAACAATGGATCATATGGATAATATGGAGTGCAACCATGCAGAGTTTGATTCTCTAAAAAGTTACAAAAACATTAGCGTCCGCTGTACTCAGCATGGGAGGAAAACTTCTTTCTACAGCAAAAAATGTAACTTCAAATCTGAGCAAGCATCTAGCAAACTGGCACGGCAATGTGAAATTCACTGACATGACTGCTGCGGCACCGGGCAAACCTCCACTTGCCCCACTCCTGTTAAACAGGTGAAAATAGATTTAAGAGCAACAAGACTCAGTGCAGCTGAGTGTTTGATTTTATTTATTTTTTGCTGTGTTTTACTTGCATCAATCTGAAAGAGCGAGATAAACACAAAAAATTATTTTATTGAATATGCTGGAATATGCAGAAAATAGGTTTAAATGTTAAACAAATTTCTTCTTCCATATAATTTAATTTTTGCTAGATGCAATGTGCATAAAGTTAAAAGATTAAAACTAATAAAACAATTTTTAAAAAGAGACTTTTTCATTTGATTACATTTTATATGATGGATTATGCAGAAAAAATAGAATTGGGCTGAAAGCTCTATTGCTCTATTAGGTATTCAAGTTGTGTATCATGTTTTTAAAAAGTTACTAAGTAATAAAGTATCTAATTAAGTAATCAGTAAAGTAACAGGATTCGTTTTTTGGATAAGTAATCATTAATTAGTAACTAATTACTTTTTTTCATGTAACTTGACCAATACTGGTTAGCATCATCTGATTAATTACATTTTTTGATGTCAACTGGCAGCAGAGTGTCTAATTTTACAAAGGCAGGTAAAAAACATAATATGAAGATATAAAGACTGAATAAAGACTGTAAGCAACACATCTGCAAAGCAGCAGTGTGATTGTAGTTTAGTATTAGAGAGATCTGAGGGCTCTTCCAGGAATGGTGACACTACTCTTTGGGGAATTGATTGGCCAGCAGGGAGTGATTTCATACCAGCTGATCTCTAATCTGGAACATAGCTTGCTCCAGAGCTACAAAGCCTACAGCATAAAACATTATGGCAATATGGTGCCTTTATAGGACAAGGAGGGAACCACCTTTAACCCTAAAGTTGCCTGAATAAAGTGGAGTCCTACTTTGTAGCACTGGTGTTCAACATATAGAAATAATCTCTCAAGACAATAATCAGAACACAGGAAAATAATCTTTCATATGTTGGGTTTGTCTTGTTCAACAAATCAAAGAAAAGATCAGAGCCTTGTGAGTGGGAAGATGTTCGTCATATGCATTCTATTCTGAAATCTTTTTCTTTTTTTGTGGATGGCAAAGTGGCAGTCTGCTTCACAATGGTGTCTGATTGGGAAACGATGGTAAATGATTTAACAATCATCTTATACAACCTGTTATAGATTAAAGATAGAGGATTAAACCAGTTGTACTGATGAGAGCAGGCACTCTCATGTACCTTTAATATCATTAATTACAAATATTATTATTGTTTTGCATGATGCAATGCAGCATAATCATTATTGTATTTAATAACGCTTAAAGTTACTACTAAGGAAGCTTAGGCCTCTTTTAGGGGTGCTAAGATTCCTTTGACTTCTCCAAAATGTCAATACTGTCTCTTGATTTTCAAACCACACTGTTACATATTGCCTTTCTACTGGATTCACTGTCTTTCTGCACTGATTTTTGAATTAAAGCTGTTGCTTTGCATAACCTTCTCTAAACTCCTCTCACAGGTACTGAACTCTGACTGTGTTGTCAAGGAAACATCCTGAAATGCATTTGTACCAACTAAAGCTTTTTGTTCACCCAAACCCATAATTCAGATAGACAGTGAAATCGGCTTTCAAAGTGGTCTCCAACTGGGGCTGTAGTCCCTGTATAAAGACTGAAAAACATGCTTTCATCTCTCATTTTTAAGGGTGGATGTAACTACAGCCACAACTGAATAAACTCAATGAAACATATATTTTACTTTAATCCCATATAGACCTACACATATATATTGAAAGTCATGCCTCATCAGTCTCTTGATGAGGAACACAGTCTTCTATAACCTTTTAAGAGACACAAACACAAAAATGATGTTTCGTCATCGGTCCAGGGAATCAGTTTTGGATGTTCTTGTCTAGCTGAGGGCAAATGATGTCATAATGCTGAAACTGTGCCCAGCAGCTCATTCACTTAACTAAGCAAATATCCACACATGTAAGCACACACACAGATATGCAGCCATCATCATTAGTCATTTATGGTTTAAGCCATTTTAACCAACAGGACAGTAAACAGTGAACTGCAGGGGAAGAGGCCATCATGCCATCTGCTGACGCTTTATGGATGCCATAAAACATCTTGAATTAACACTGAGGTGATAAAGATTCTTGGTTCCCTTACAAACACACACATGCACACACACACACGCACACGCGCGCACACACACTAACAAAAAGCCCAAACAGCTTTTCTCATTCCTTATTATTTTCAAATGGAACTAATTTGACCTTTGAGCAATTTTGGGCACAGCCACGGTTCAGTGCAGCATGATAATGGCAAGATGTCCTTTACTTTCATCTAACACACGGAGACACACACACACACACACACACACATACACTTAAATAGTAAGCAATGTATACGAGACCTACAAATTCATGTTCACTACACCGTAATAATATCAAGATTTAGTGGACCACAACACATCGTGTTGCTCTATATATGCGCATGACGGGGTATGTGCTTGCCATATATGGGTAAATTTAGAAGAAGTGTAGAATTGCAAACCTTTAATGTCCTAATAAAATGCACATTATAATTTAACCCTCTCCTTTCTTTCCCCCCAAAGGTTTTCTAAATCTAAAAACATTTAGATACACATGCACTTGTATACATTCATTGCATTTGCATTTGAACATTTTGAAACCTTGTTCCTTTGATGGCATACACGATCTTTCCCCCTTGATTTTATGGCTCTTATGGCTCTCTGTAGCATGTCTGAGTTATCACGCAAACATCCAAACAATCAATGGGGACAGCGATTTATACAGTTTATCACTAAGAGGATCCACAGACACTCATACACACACAGATTGGCACAGAGACAAAGACAGAAGTATAGAAGTATATGCATGATAAAACTAATAAAATGTTAGAAATATTTTAGAAACATCTCTGTGGACATGCTGCTAGGACAAAAGAATATGAAAAAAAATGACCTACCCACCCAAAAAAGGGCAGAAATAGGCTCGCTAACCAGTTAAAAATATACAAAAGATAACTAAATGGCAAAATTCTGAATTTACAGAGAGGCCAGTTTTTCCTCTTTTGATAGAGATCTGCTGCTTCCATCCAACTTTATCCCCTGAAGTCTAGTTCAGTCACAGAATTCCCGCTAATGAATATTTAGAGAACATGCTAATATCAAATATTCGAACTCCTGGTGAGTCTGCATTAACAAAGAGCTCTGAATAGGACTGTTTTCTATCACTTTGTTCTCTCTTTTGTGCCTTTCTCTTGTTTTGTATATATATCACTCTTGATTTTATATATTTCTCCAACAAGAAAGTCCTACTGTCTGAACCAATCCCAGCTATCATACTGTAGAAAATCTTGTAAGATAGCTAGTTGTATTGTTTACCTACCAGCTGTATTCACATCAGCACAACAGGACAACAGGAGTCTTTTATACATACTGTGTTGATTTAGAAAAATATGTGCAAGCTTAATGGTATGTACAGTATAATGAGCTTATTGTCAAATCGTAAAATTGGATAATACAACTTATAATGACAACTTCAGTTTTCAGTATTTTTGTGGTTCACAGTAAGAATCAAATTTTAAAATTCCCTTCAAGAGACCTCCAGTGAGCTGTGACAGTGTGACACAGCAACAGTATTCAAAACAGCAGCCAAATGGAAATCAGCAATCAAATCAAGAGCGTTTCTAATGTGTCATCATGTCCTGGGTTCAGTGCAACCTTTGAAGCCAGTACCTTTGCATGACAACTAACAAGCCCAGCTGCTTTTTGGAAGTACCAGTGCTCATAAATGGGTTCTGGCATTAAAAGGCAGCATGGTGATTGATGTGTTAAGATACTCGGTTCTGTATGGAAAACATCTGATTGCAGTTAACTACCACTAAGTAGCCTGACCTTTTTCCTTTTCATGCCATCGATCGAGCACATTGACTTTATGAATGATAAAAGCCACATTATGCATTGTACATTTACATGCATCACATTCAAAGGTTTCTTTGATAAAAGGCATTTTTAGCCCATCCAACTGAAGGACCATGTAGCGGATGTTTGTCATCCACCCCTTCATCCATCATTCAGAACACAGTACCGTTGGAATTTATTCAAACTTACATTGACTGCCACAGCTCTTTGCTCCATTCCAGCGATATGTTGCAAACTAACTAATGTAACGCTACACTTTGTACCATCATGTAACCTTTAGATAGCAAAAAAGTCAGTAAACCCTTTCCTCTCCTTTCTTTCTTACATCTGTCTCCATCTCTGAGTTATCTAAATTATCTCACATTATCTTCTCCCTCTGGGAAATAAAGCAGCTGTACCTTTTGCTAGCAGACACATTATGTGACACACTGTACAGAAATAATTTGTGTGTTTGATTATATTTATTGAGCTGTTACAGACTTATTTTAAATTACCTGCCACTTAAAAAACATTTCTCCCTTTATCCTTGCTCCTCTTCTGCAGCTCTGGCTGGATGTTGAAGTACTATATTCCAAAACTTGAGGACATTTGAACCATAAATGGTATTCCAGATAGTTCTGCCCATCTTTAACCTGAGTATAGCACAATTAATACACGGGTCATGTGTTTTTGCCTCTTTTATCTCTTTGTGTGCAATAAGCACCAACAATGGATACACCAATGGGATTGTCTTTTATTTGTTATTTTCCCCCAGTTTAGGTTGGCTTTGGTTTGGTGTTTGAAGAGCTACAGTGCCAGGAAATAACTCCCCTCAAATGTCTTAAATCAAAACTTGGAAGCTTGTTTTGAAAATGTAAGATTAGAAAGTAGTAGAGAGAACATTTGTGTTAACATTTAGGGAGTAAAGTAAAATAAAAGGAAAAATAAACATTCTACTTAAGAACTGCACTGAAGTATTTCTGCTATGTTACCTCTCAGTTCTGACGATCTTGTAATGGGTTTTTACCCCAAAAAGTCCAAGTCAAATCACATTAGTTTTTTTATGAGCAATAATTTGTGAACTGTGATGTATCATGATCTAGATGAACTACTAAATCACTGACATTCTGGATAGTGTGCAAAGAGAACACGTCACTGACAACTTATATAAGTTTCCATGATTGAAAGGGTGCATTGGAACTGTGTTGCAACAAGATAACTATGCAATTTAAGTACCTGTGCCTGGAAACTGTAGTTCAAGCTCCATGAAGTAGCTCACAGTCTTTGCTTCAGTTAATTATTTTCTCCATGTCATCTCTTTTGCTCTAGACTGTAATGCAGCAGCTTTTTCCTTGTTGGTGTTGTGACTGGTAGCATTTTCAGCTCTTTTCCCTTTGTGCACTTTATTGGTGTATAAAGCTAATTTTCCTCCATGGCAGACAGTACTTTCTATTCTATTCTATTCTATTCCCCTCTTTGTATACAGTAGCAGCAAATTCTTTCTGAATTGATAGATTCAGGGTCTGTTCATACTTAGCAGAAAGTGGCTTTGTGCTCAATCTCTGACTCACCTTAGAACTTGCCAGAAATGCCAGTTTTTTTAAATAATTTCCCTGCAGTTTCTCTTTTTTGTCCTTCTCTCACTGTCGCTTTCATAAACCTCAGGCACAGTTTCCGTTCTGTCTGAATAAATAGTCTTTTCATTTTCTCATTCGATCCTAATGTCTCACAGCTTATAAAAATGTGTGAAATTTTGACTTAAGGAAGAAGCTTTTGAGTTCTTTAGAAAAATGTCTGTCACATTGATGTGAACAATATTGATTCAGAAGATTTTTGTTCTTGTAGTTTGCTGCTTTTGTTAGGTAGCAGCATAGTGAGTAGTAAGTAAAGTTTATTTATATGGCAAATTTCACAGACATGTGTCACAAAGTGCTTTACAAGGTAAAAACACAATACAGTCATAAATACATCATATGAACATACTATGAGCAGTATGTTCATAAACAAAGCTTTTCACTGATCAAATGATTTTTAGAGCATATCTGTAGCTCAAGCACAGAAAAGCTTTCTGCTTAATCGATAACTAAAGGCAAAGAAGTGATGCCACCACCAAAATTCTTTAACTACTATTTCTTAATGCTGCCAAAGATCCTGAAATTCTTATATCATTTTAAAGTGGTCTTGTGGAATCTAGGTTTTCTCAAGGTCTTTCAAATTATTTCTTTGGACATTGGATTTTGCACTCTAGAGATTTCAGTTTGCTTGAAGGAGGAGGAGGAAAATTGTGGAGTGGTCTACAACGTCTGAGTGGTGGATATGAGCAAGAAAGAACATGTAAAATGCCACCAGGGCAGAATGAGTCTGGTGATCATTTTGTCTCTTTGGGGTGATTTTTGTGTTAGAATAGGATTTGTGTTGTTGTGCAGAACTGTAGTGAAATGTTTATATAGTGGTAAATAGTAATTATTGATCATTTTTTTTAAGGACATTCTATTTGTATCAAGTCAACATGAAAGTAATGTAATGAGTAGTGTAACGAATGATGTTCTCCAATAAGTAATTGGCTAATTTACTGCATTACCTTTAAGAATAGTAATGAGAAATATACAATACAATGCAATACAGCTTTATTTATATAGCACATATAAAACCAAAAGGTACATCAAAGTGCTTTACATCAAAACAACAGGTTAAAACATAACAGATATAAGACCATAACAGAGTATAAATAAAGTAACATTAAGAAACGCTATGAAGACAAGCAATAGAGGTAAAAGACGAAATAAAACATCTGAGTGTAATTGGGAGATCAAATCACTGAGTATTCATACCTATAAGGTGGGGGAATTTATACAGTGTAACATCAATAAAAGGTAAATGACATAGGGATAAAATATAGGGAATATGCACTAATTAACCAAAAACGCTCGGTCAAACAGGTACGTTTTTAATCGTGATTTAAATGAAAGAATGGAATCAGAGGCGCGAATAGCAGCAGGAGGATTGTTATTAGGGGCTGCCAGGACAAAAGCACGGTCAATATGTAATACATTATTTGACGTAATGACTTCAACACCAATCTTTTTATTGTGCAGTGTGTCCTTAAAAAGTAGTGGACAAAACAAGCCTAAAAAACAATTTAGCAGAGGAACAGTATATAAATGTCACATCTTTAAGAAACAGAAAAGAAATCGAGCAAATGTCTTTCACAGGACCTGAAAGATGCATCTGACCCTTCAGCTGATCCATCTACAGGAAAGAAAGGCCAATGCATGCCAAATTGCAAAAGAACTGGACTGAAAATCAGTGGCAACAGGTGTTATGTAGTGATGAAACCAAATGTTTGGCTCAAATCATCATCAGCATGTAACAGCTGGCAGCCAACATTGAAAGAATAGCTTCGGAATGTTTTCGAGAAGCTTGGGCAACTATTCCCCAAGACTTTCTGGCTCCTTAGAACTGTACAAATTCAGTTTTTGTCATACATACTGAGAGCACAAACCTCTGCCTTTTCTTACCTTTTCTTCATTCTGTTTAAATGTATGTTATAAATTTTATAGATCAGTAAAAATCTGACAAGGATAGCATGGCAGATGTTTACTTTGGTTACACAAACATCATCTTGGAGTAGGTAATGGATAAGAGATAGCGATTGATGCATAAATTGAACTTATAAATGTATAATATTACACTGCAGTATATTTCTAAATAGCCTGGCAGATCATTCTTTTTCTCTTGAATTTGCATTGCCTTTGCATATTGGAGTTAACTTGAAAGACAGGAAGATATTCAATTTAAAAGTGAGATCAGAGATGTCAATTGTGACATGACATTTGGATGCAACATTGTTTTAAATACGTTCACATAGCATTATTATCACCTTAACCTTAAGATCAATCTCATGGCCTTGGCGGAGAGGTCAGAGTTTATAAATGATATGATATTTAAAATCTTATATGGTACTTTATATATGTTGACGGTACACACGACAGATACGTGCATGCAACCGCACAAACACTAGCAAAACTCCTTGGCGGAGGTAACTAGGTGTAACTCAGGACTTTTGCACATGTGTGTGGATAAAGTTGAAGGAATCACTTTGGAATAATGGTAAAATCTATTATCAATCCTGGAATGAAGTCTTCAGAGGGTAAATTAGAGATCAAAGTGAGTTACAAGCTTTAGACTTGATGAAAAGATAGGTTGAGGGAATATGGAATCATTGAAAGGTGTTGAAAAATAAATCAATTTGTTTTTGTTCCATTTTTTTAAGCTTCCAGATCAGTTGTTGTTAAAAAATTGAGTTCAATATGTTTTTTCTAAGTTCTAAGTACAGTTTGACTTACAGTCTTATTAATTATCAAGATAATTAATAAAATTTCACAAAACGCACACACACAATCATTTTTCAAGTAGCTGGCCCAACTGTAAGACTGCCTTTAAGATTGCAAAACCTTATATTTCAACAGAATGCCGCCATAGCCTCTAAAACGCAACCCCCCGAGAGACTATATCTGCTCTAAGACCACCTAAAAATAAATGAATTATCATCAAAATATTTTAATCATGGAAAATCACAAAGATAGGGGGAAAAATAACTTTTTCAGTTTTAACTAAGATCAAAATAATTAAATGTGGACTATTAAACATTAGGTGACTCTCTTCTAAGTCCTGGTTAGCACACAATTTAATAATTCATCAAAAGTATTGATTCATTTTGCATTAACACATCTGGCTGCAACAGAATTAATTTAAATGAATCAACACCCTCAAGCTGTGCTAACTGTGAGAATGCTCATAGCACAGGCCGAGGAGGAGTGGTAGTAATCTTTCATTCTAGCTTAGTAATAAAAACAGATCTAGACAGAGTTATAATTCATCTGAAAGCCTCACTCTTACCTTTGTTCGCCTTAACTGAAAAAAAATGTGTTTTCTTTGTTATCTATCACCTAGTTCTTAGACTGTTTATTTTCTTTAGTGTTCGGTTCTGATAAAATAAATATAGTGGATGATTTTACCATTCATATATATGTTAAAAATGACAGCCTCGACATTGCATTTACCTTATCATTAGACTCTATTGGTCTGCTGTTTTAATCACTCTCTGCATGTTGTCCTGACATATAGCATAGAAACTGATCATATAACAGTCTTCCTGAAAGGTCTCTTTTGCCTGACCATTTCTTACTGGCAGAGAACTCATAAGCCATCTACAAAGTTTGGACATTTTACTGTTTATTACTGAAAAACAGAAAAACAAAGCTATTTGAACATTTCAGTCATGAATTAGAGTGCATTTTAACGCAGAAACAGCATTAGTGAAAGCTCTTATGGCCCATGACACTGCATTCATCTCTGTGTGCTTGTCCTTTACAATGTCATTACAATATTTTGCTACACAGAATAGAAAATACTGTTGTTATTAAAGGAAATGTACCTCAGTGGTTTAAAATGTATCTTTTTGATAGACTGCAATTTGTGAACATAAATGGGGAGTCTTTTTCCACACATGAAAGTTAGCCACGGACTTCCACAGTGTTCTGTGCTGGGACCAATATTTTTGTATTTTATACATACATTTTTATCAATATGCAGATGATGCCCAACTATATCTATCTATGACGTTGGATGACACAAACCAGTGAATTAAACTGCACACATGTCCTGAAAAAAATACATCAGCGTCTTCAGGGTATGAGGATGATGTATCATAAGTGTGGAGGCAGGATAAGTTTACCAACAAGCAAGCTTTATTAGGCTGAATGCAGAAATGTGAAAAATAAGGTGCAAAAAGAAACCAAAAACTATAACCTGCAGAAACCTAAACACATTTGTTTTTCTCTTTGCCCCTGCCCCACCTCAATTGGATAGATAGCTGCTGCTCCCTATGCCTGGTTTTCCTGGAGTTTTTCTTCTGTTCAAAGGCAGATTGTCCTTTTTTTCTCCAGGATACTGCAGTGTCTTTACCTTAAAGTCTAAAGCCCCTTTGTGGCAACTGCTGTTGTGATTTGGTCTTATATATTGATGAACCTGAATTGAATGCTATTTGGTATTTGGAACTTCTGCCTGTGGCTTTTCAGTCCACTTGCAAACATTATAGATCTTTGGCAGCAACACATGATAACATATTACAAACAATTTATTTTTAAATTAAGTATATCGGATATAACAAAACTCTGTAATCCCCATCTATATCATCTACTTGTGTTAGAATTATTAGTGGTACAGCTCTGGGAAAAATAAAAACTAAAAAAAAAAATAAAAATAAACAGAATAAAATAAAATGTAAATTTTAAAAAGCAACACAATCAGTATAGACACTAGATTTAAATTACAGTTGTTACCTGCACAACAAATTACAAATCTATGCGCTTATGAAAATATATCTGACAGCAAACAAAAGCATAAAACTAATTTTGTAAAGGTTTTAGCTGGAGGGTAAGAAAAAGTCCATCTACACTGACGCAAGTCATTACCCCTGAATCATTGCCTTTGTTGGATGTATTATCCCATCATGTTTGAGAAGGAGGAGGGCAGGAGTTACATAGTCAGAGAAATACATTTTAAGCCCTGAGTGTGTGGGAGCCATTAGCCATACAGCCATGTTATTATGTGCCTGTCACCTCAATGATAAGTGGAGCTATTGTAGGCTGTGCTGCACAGTATATGTGGCTTTTATACAGAACTATTTCAAATGAGGAAGAACATTATGTTTGCAGCCTTGTAATATTAAAAACTGATCTTTTCATTGTGAGTCTGAAAGATCTATTTAGTGTCTATCAGAGCTTTTCTTTCTATGAAAATACATCCAGCCCAGGTCTATATAAATTACACAATTAACTGCAGCTACAGAATAAAAAGCTAATGATCTATTTTCTTAGGTGTGGTTGTGCACACAGGATCATGGATATATCTTACTCATCTGAATAACCTCCAGTCTTAATTTAAATCTAATGGTTTCAGACTGGCAGTGGAACACATTTGGCTTATTTGTTGTATAATCTTGCATATTAACTACTTTCTGCTTTCAGATATGTTACATACTGAGAAATGTCATGAAATGTAAAGTTTGAAATTTACCTATACATACATCGTTATTTTGTTGTGACAACTTCAGAACATTTATTTCGGTTTGTGATTAGATATCCTTTGAATGCTGATAGAAGTGCTGACAAAAAAGAAGAAAAAACCCCCCATGAAAATCTGCTGTCAGTCTTTATAGCCAGTAGAATCACTTATCATCTCACTTTGTACAACCAGGACATTTTGAGTGGTTATTAATCATGACAGCTTGAGAAATGCTGTAATTCTGAAAGATTAGGTTATGTGATCTATTGCAGTTTGCTACCGCTCTTTTGTCTTCATATACTATAAAACCATGTAAATGTACTTCTGTGGTAAGCATGGAGCTATGTGAGAGCTCATTGCTGCTAATGAATGTATTCTGGTCAGACCAAGGGAAAAATATCTCTATTGTAATTATACATGAAATCTCAATCAGCTGTCATGCTTCACTAAATGGTTGTCAAGTATGATAACAGAGGATAAACTAATGAGTAGTGCAGGGAAGAATATTTGGTAGGGACTTAGGGACATAGTGACTAAAGTGATTTAAGTGCTGTAGTCTTATCTACCAGTTTGGTACTTTAGTGCAGACTGTAATATTTTTACTATATTTCCTCCAGTATAGGATGGAATCCCTTTAAAATTTGTATAGATTTTGTTTAGGGTCAATAAAAGATAAGCTCAGTCAACTTCATGTTTAATATCACTAAAAGGTTTATTTGTGAACTGTAGTGAAATTAATTTTCCTCTAGTGCCAATATGAGATTCTCATTTATAACCTTGAGGAAAATGTCTCCATAACTTTGGGAATTGGATGGGTTTGCATGAAATTTGGTTTGGACATTCATGTGCACCCAGAGGATATTGCAATTCTGCAAGAATAAATAAACCAAGGTGATGAAGCAGCCATTTTCAGGATGTATTTTTACATACTCGAGCAGACTTACTTGTTTCCTGTCCCTAAAGCCACATTTCAGTGCATGTAAGACTGACTGAAAGAATGAAATTCCCTTCTGAACAATGTAATACTCACAAATTGATTGTAATTATCTTATTTAATGGAATTAACCAATTTATTGCCTTGGATTTTATTTTAAAGTATTTTTATTCCTGGGATTGTGTTGTTGTTCCCAGTTGCTTTTCTAGATTTAATAGTCACCATCCCCTGCAGGGGTGAAAATTTAATCTCGTAGACAGACAAACTGTGAAATATTCATTTCTCCCTCCCTAATATTGGTTCACAGTATTGATGCAGAGGAAACAATGACATGAGAGATAAGTTTTAGCCTCTGAATGTCAACTATTGCAGGTTTTTCACTTCAAGATTAATTAAATAATGCCTCTTATGAAAATAGACCAATTCTTTTTCTTTTTTAGGCTCGAAAGCTACATTTATGCTAAACCTGATATCTTCTAGACGTAGTAGAAGTATATAAATAACACATTTAAAATTTATGAAACAAAGAGGAGATATAAAACTCAACCCTCAAGTAAATCAGACTAAGTAATAATCAGACACAATAATAATCAGACTAAATAATAATCAGACTAAATAATAAATCCTAAATTATATTCTCAGTGGGCTGAGTTGCCAAAAAATGAGACAAAAAATGTCTATCTGTATTATAGAAATCATGTTTCCCAACAACCACACTGCATTATTCTTAACCTCATCACAACTTCAGTTTTCCCAGTGCTAATGGTTTACATTATGGTGTCTTATTTTATATCCCCAAAGGTGAGGAAGCTCCTCACCATATGTGTACATATGTACACAGTACTGTGAGAACTTTTGAGACAACTGTTTTTTCTTTATATTTTGCTCAGAAAATTCAAAATGGTAATTCACTAAAAGACTGAACTTTAACAAGCAACTCTTAAGAAATAGTTCTCCAGGCTTCTTGAAGGACATTTAAAACTCTTTGGATGTTGACCACCTTTTGTTTTTTGCTTTATCAATATGATCCCGCACTTTAACAATGCTGGGCTCTGGGGAGTAGCTTAATTTTTCTATGAAGGTATACATTTACTGCATTGACAGTGCGTTCGGTTTCATCTCATTTTGAAAATTAAATCTGTTGTATTCATAATTTCATCAGTTTTGACAAGCTTTGACCAGCACTGGTTGAAATGTGGCCCAAAATCCTCCACCATGTTGTAAAGGTGGCTGTAGACATTAACTGTTGTGCTTTCATGTCCTTTTCTATATTTTGGCTGCCTTTTCCACACATACTGACGATGATTCAAATCAGATATTTCAAATTTGTCTTCATCACTCCATAAGACCTTTTGCCACCGATTTTCATTCCAGTTCCTCTGTAATTTGGAATACCTCAGCCCTCTCTTCCTGTTTCCCTACAGTATGAATAGCTTTTGACAGCACCCCTTCAACTGAGACCGTTTCTGATAAGGCTTTGCCAATCAGCAGATGTTTTCTTTGTATTATTGTATGGTCTTGACCTTATAACATGTGTTGTTGTGATTTGACAGTATATAAATAAAACTGAATTGAATTGAATCAACTGAAGGCCAGGATGTACATTTTTAGTCCAAAAAACCTGGTTCATCTTGATTTAGGTGCCCTTTTATACTGTCATCAAAATCTTTCTCCCCGGAAGCAAACTATACAGTAATGAGAGTGGCTCAGTGATTTTACACAGTACTTTATGTTCCCCACAACATGGGAAATGAAAAAAGCACATTAATAATTTTATAAGACCTTAGGATTAGTAGTAGGCCAATCTTGGCTCTCTGAATAGGCTATGGTGTCACAGGGGAATGAAAAGTTTCATGCAGAGTGATTTAATTCTACAAACATGCTTACAGTAACACACTTTGACCCAGTCACATGGCATCCATGTTCTCCATACATGCATCAAAAGATACACCTGAAAACACAAATAATTACACATTCATAACTGATCTTGGTTAAGCCTGTGTACTTTAAGAGGATTATCATAAAGTTAATTAGCATAAAGGTGATTAGCATAATGTGAATTTTCTACAGTGACTGATTGACATTCTAGTGACCTATCCATTATAAAACCTGCTCTGGGTCCCCTTTGTTCACAAAGTTCCCTCCAAGGGAAAAAAAGAAACACTGCCAAAACAAGATTTGCCTGAAACAGTTGTCAAGATACATTAATGACATTCATTATTTATACAAATGAAAATATATTGGTAGGAAGTAATGAAAGGTTAATTCCCCCCTCATTCATCATGTACAGCTGAAGAATAATGCTGAGGGAGAGAAAAGAGTATGGGGTTTTGTTTAGATTTACCATCTACAAGTTTCAAATTAGGATCAATTATCAATGATAAATGGTAAAGATCTGATATATATGAGATCCACTTTTTACCTATTGTTTCAATAGTTTAATTTAAAGGTTGACCTGCTACCATCATGAAATAGATTAAACCTGCTTTCTTGCACAATTCACATCATAACTTCTGTGTAAACAATAAATTTCATGCCATTAATTTCTATTTTTGGTTTAACAGATGGCTTTTCTGTTAAACAAGGCTGAACTTAATGAACAGTACGTGTGCTGTCGATCATCATGCGAGCAGACAGAGCATGAAAATAGATAAAACAGAACATCCTTCCACTCTTATTCTTTGGCTCTTTATTGTAGTCAAGTATCTTTGAGCCAGTCCAGTAAATTTGCTAACTGTGAAAGTTGCTGTGGCATGGTAAGAAAGTTTGTGGCTTGGGTGGTTTAAATGAATTTGAATATCTCTTATGAAACATTAAAAAAAGGGTTTCTGTGAACTACATGTCTCTTTAGAAATCTGTGCATGCAGACATAGTTACTGTATGACCCAATAAAAGCAAGACTGAGAGTTTCACAATTTCTAGTGTAAATATAGGTGTAAAAACTATAATTAAGCACACATTTTGCTGTGTACACAACTCTTGTGTGGCTAATACTTAAACAAAAGCCTTTACATGAATGCTTTCTGGCAGGCTGGGTCATTCTCAGGCATGTCACAGATTAATGTCTAATCGTAAAATGTTCTGCATTTAACCTTAAGATCTTCAACATTTTGTGACCTCTGTGTTGTTGTACCTAACAAACATATATTGTAATTTTGCTCTGTGTGACTGGATGAATGCAAAATAAATGTCAAGTAAAATCCTTTGAATAGTCTGTAACCTGTCTTAGAGACTGTTCAAAGAATTGCACTTAACATGAAAAAGTACTATACAAATCCAGTCCATTTATGCTTTAAGGCCTTCACCTCCTTCTACAAATAACTGTTAGGGTGTTAAAAATACAGTAAGCGACATCTTGCTATAGAGGAGAAAAAATGCTCAAAGGTCTTATGATTTCCATCTGCCAACACAGGATAACCAGGTCCAGGGGCGGAGCGTGAGGGTGGCTTACTGGGCTTAAGCCCGGGTTGTTTTGTCAGAAGCCCGGGGTCTTTTGGAGTGCAATTTTTTCATAGTTAGATGCCTGGCTGACAACTGTATAAAACAAAAAGTACACACAATATTCGAAGCACATAGTGCACACTGAGGGAATTTACGACTGTGCGTGAATCCCCCCTGATATTGGTATGATCCGAGCTCAGGCACTAAGCGACTGAGCGAGAGGGCGGGGCAGCTGCTGCCCGTCAGTGCGCTGTTGGAGAAACGGAGCTAGCCATACTAAGGAGAGCTTAAGTTTGACCAGGTACCAAAGCAAATCATTCGTACCGTACAAATAATGTAAATATGACGGTGAACCACGAAAGATTGATATCAAACTGATCACTTGACCAATATTACGTTACTTGCTCTTCAAGTGAATCAACAAATGGCGAAATGAAAAGCAGAACAAATGCTATTTTTTTAGAGTCTTAGCTTACGTGTGTTTATTTCATATTTTCAGTTCTTACCCTCCCCGACTAAATCGGTTTCAGTTATGTACTGAAATATAAGAATGGACATTAGAGGGTTCTTTCAAAGAAAAAAACTCAGGTAAATGTTATTTTATATATTATGCTTACTATGTTGTTCAGTATATTTCTATGCAAAACAAGAGGAATTTCAATACACAGCAGTATATTCACAGTTTAAACCAGATATTTACATACACTTTATGGAAAACACAAGAACATTTTTTTACTGTACAACATCAATTTAGAGTAAACTTGTTTTGTTTTGGATAAATATTGAAATATCTTTTGAATTAGTTAAATGTCAGAATAAAGAGAGACAGAGCTGTCTATTTTTTATCACTTTCATCAAATTTAGGAGTACATATACACTAAGTTTATTGTTAATTAATAAGAAAACTCCAGACGATTCCATTCTGAGCTGAAGAAGCTTCTGATAGGTTAGCAGAGTCCATGTGAGTAAATTGGTGGCACACCTGTGGATGCATATAAGGCAAAACACAGAGCCTGTTTCTTTGAAATGGGAAAATCAAGAGATGTCAACCAAAACACCAGGAAAAGAACTGTGGAGCTCCATAAGTGTGGCTCAATTTTGAATACAATTTGGTGCCATTTGCAATTAAGAAATACAGACAGTTTATCTCTTTACTCTTAAAATTAACAAATGTTTTTTATATTTATCAATCTAAAAAAATAAACATTTAGTCTGATTTGATGTTACAATTAAAAAAGTGTTTTTATCTGAAGAATGTGTAAATATCTGGTTTCAACTGTATATTTGATGATTGTCAGCACAAAGAGGGAGAGAGAGGAGCAGAGAGGGAGATGGAGGAGAATGAGGACAGAACAGAGATGGAACAAGAGCAGGTGAGACACACATGTTAGTCAAATGGTTGTTTACCAAAAGTATCACCGTATCATAGGTACTCATGTATCTTGTACCTAGTGTTTCTTTTTAGGTTTGTTATTTTTCAAATTCTATATTAAGTTATGCAGGCTTGTTTGCACAACAAGGCTAAATAATTACATAAACTTTTCTCAGTCTAAATAGTGGACTTTGGTAGAATTAAAAAATAAGTGTAGTGCAGGTCTATGATGATTTTTAGTGCTACTATCATCTAGTTCTGATTCTGGTTCTGTCTTGGTTAAGTCCTCAGTAGTCCTGATTTTGAACTGTTGTAGTCCTGTTTTAATTCCAGATCAGTTCTTGGTCTGGTTGAATTGGGGTTTAGTCCTCGTGTCTTGATACAGGCCCGACTTTGTTCTGCCTTGCTGCTTAATTAAAAAACTAGTTTATGGTGTCCTGCATATGTGATAGATTTTTTTCCTATATGAAGTCATTCTTTTTTGAACAAAACTCAAAACAGAGCCTATTAATCTTTCAGTCTTTCAGTCATTTCTAAAATAATAATCCCACATGCATACTACCCTTTAGGGCTAAGCCCCGGGTGTTTCAAATGTCTGGCTCCGCCTCTGACCAGGTCAATGAGGGGAAAGGGCAATAGCAGCAAAAGAGAAGAGAAATAAACGAGAAAATGCCATATGATCTTTGTGTTCTGTAAAACAGTCTAGTCTTAGTTAAATTAAATGCAGTGAATCACATATTAGAAATTATAAATGTTAATATAAATGACAAACAACACCATTACAATCTAATCTTATGTACCAACATCATCACATTTGGTATTGTGCAACATCAGAACTTGGTCTTTGTTAGTTTAATACAAACTCAACTCCAATTCATTGTTTTTAATCTTAAGATACACACAGAGACCTTAAGGATAAACCACATCAGCAAGTATTTTGAAAATCCACTCACTGAAAAACAGAGTGAAGTGTTGAGTGAAGCGTAAGAATGCCAAGAAAAAATATCTGCACCATTTCACAGGCTTATAATACTGACATCAGGGGTAATGGCTGTTACAGTCCAGACACATGAAATGTACCATGCAAAAGAAGACACAGAATTTACATGTATATAAGCATAAATAGCTAAAAATGGTTCTTATATGAATAAACATAGTCTGGTAGTACTAATCTATGTGGAAAGGAAGGTGACTATTTGTTTATTTGATAAATTACTATGATTTATTAACTAAATTAGTTCTCAATTAAATGTCATATTTTTGAAAAACAAAAATGCATACATTCAGTTTCTTCATTGCAATAAACTCATTAATATTCCTTGCTTGTGGTCTGACTGGATCTCTAACCTTTGTGGTGCAGTTTTTGCCATCATGTCGTGATAGATAGCGTCACTCTTTCAACCAGTTTGAATTGTTCTAACATGCCTACATACAATAAGATCACCTCTTAAAAACAAAAAACAAAAAAAACGGCAGATTTTGGCTACTTTTCATGCAGTGTCGTTATCTATATTTTGCTGAGAAATGTGACACCTTAAAAACTGGGTTGCTATTTAATATTTAATCTGAACAAGCCAGATTTACTTGACAGCCACTGAGGCAGCTAACAATCTAGAAGAACACATCTGGCCTGAAGAAAGCACTTAAATTTGATTTTGACTAAAGGAGATTACAAGATTACAAGTTTTTTTTTAAACTGAATGATGCAAAGGTACTGTCTGGAGGCTAGTGCCCCTCTAAATTAACTCAACAGTGGATCTAACCAAAGTTTATTACTATTATATTCTGTGATTTGTGGCATTGTGCCTAAGCTTGAGTCATATTATTTGGCCAATAAATCATCAACAGGCAGAAACTCCAATATCTTCTTTAACAAGTCATCATATTTTTGGGGCTATATGCTCCAACAATAGTGGCCCTATTCCTATTTTAGCATTTCCAAGCCATTGTTAGTCAAAGTGCTTTCAATATTAACTGTTTTTTCATGTGACAGAATCACAATCATGTTAAGGTCCTTGTAGGACTTTATGTGTGATTTCTACACAAGTCATTTAGTGGGACAGTGTCACTGAGCTTCTGTATGTTCTCTACTTAAGATTTTCTTTTGCACAGAACAGAAGCTAGAACAAGAAGCAAACAAACAAACAAAATAAATCCTTACTTTTGCGAATAGTGTAATAACATGTGAATACGTATGTATTGTACACTTAAAAACATTGTATGGCAGCATGATCAAAAATGTGAAAATAAATCAAACCAACATGTGAAGCTTTAGAGGCATGTCTAAAAGTTGCAACAAAAACATATACAGAGTGACACTTTTAACTACTGAATGCTTAAGTCCTGCTTGTTGAATTTAAGCCCATGCCATTAGCAGAAATGCATCTTATAATCTTTAAATTTAACCTGACTTGAGAATAAGTTTTTAGTTTCCTTGGATGAAGTGAATCAACTGCCACAATGGTTGAGCTCATCCTTCTTTATCTGCCTTTCTCTCTCAGTCTTCATTTTTTGTCCTTGTCTTCCTCTTTATGTCATGCGTGCGTCACCTAACTCGAGCACTATTGTTCACCTCCTGCTGGCAGAACCATTTTTATCTCGATCCTATCTTCACTCCAACTTGTGACTTCACTTGTTTCTTTAACATTTTTGCTCAATTATTATGCTCCATCACTTCTTCATTCACCTTTTTCTTCTTTTGGCTTCCCCTTTGTTCCATCTCTCTGTGAAGATTCTGCTTCATCTTTCTGTCCTTCTTTGATTTTTCACCTCTTCCTCCTCCTTCTTCTGTCTCATTATCTCTGCCCCTGCTTTCCTGTCTGTTGCTTTTTCACTACATCCATCCTCATCTCCCTCCATCCTTCTCTCCAAGGGTGTAAACAGACCCATCTATCATCTACCTGGTTGCATATGGATGAAGGGATCTGCATTTTATGTTTTTCTTTTTTCCTCAGCATTTTTGGAGTCATTTGTCTAAAAAGATGGCAGCTCAGCCACATAGCTCTGACAGACAAATGGAAAACAGACCTGCTGTTTCCCTGATGACATCAACTATAATATGTATAATCTACAGTATGTGCCAAGCGATGGCTTTATATGCCGGTTTGTTGTGTTTGTGCAGATCTGACAGTTTGGACACCAAAATGAATACAATAAAACGGACCAAGATAATGAATGTAGCAGGAATCAGATGTGCAACAATAGGAATAAGAAATACCAGTTTTGCATTACTGACTGACGGTAATAAAAAGTGTTTTATCTCCAGAAAATGTTATTTCACTAATGGCTTCCAATCTTACAGAGGGTTGAATACATTTTAAAATTTGATGAAACACCCATGAGTTTTCATGTATCATGTTTATATGTTTTGATGGAAGACCTTCCCAAGACATGGTGTTACTTCAAGTATGGCATACTAATGATTGCAGGATTGGTGTTAAAAACACATCCACTGAAAAAATTTGGTTCCCCTGTCACTATCTTGTCGAAAGGTTGACAGCTGGGGTGCCCTAATGGGTAATGTGTATTTAAGTACAAACTGTTGTTTGGGATAATTAAGGATGGAGACCAGCAGAATTTGTTTAACTGACTTTTTAAAGAATTTGTGAAAGCTTACAGCTGGACAGACATCTGTACCAGGGAGGAAGAACAAAACAAAATGCAGAGTGTTAATGATGCAATGATCTGGACTCGGAAGGCTGGAGAGTGGCAGGAGACCAGGGCAGACTGGCAAAAAATAAAAAGAACTGGCACAGAAACTGTGACAGATGGCTTGAAAACAAATGTTCATGGTGTTAATCCAGTGCTTTATTATTTACAGATTTACAAGCGTATTGGACAGTTATGCTCTCCACAACTTATGTCCATTGCCAATAGCAATGCAATGCAGGCTCGTTCATGAGTTTAATGAGGGTGACCTTAACTTTTGCATCTCATCACCAAAACCAGTTACAAAGTCAAGCTTAGCCTGCAATCCTGATAACAGTTGATCTGAATGGAAGCTCAAGTAATTACTCTGGTGGCCATGCATTTCAAATTGCTTTTGCTTGTCTACAGTTGCTGCTACCTCTGGAGGTTGATTTGCAACTCCTCTCCACCTCCAATCAAGTTCCTTTTTTCCTTGCTGTGATTTAATTAATATTATGTGTGTTGTCATTCCCTGTCACACGCTGTCCTGTAATGTGATCACAACATACCTCTAATGAGGGACTTTTGTTTGTTAATTATAAGAAAGATATCTGCCTTCACTAGCCTTGTCTTCATTATTGTAGCAGCACATTTGGTAAAAAAAAAAAAGCAGAAATGAAATATACTGTGAGGCTGCTGCTTTAAAAGTTTAAATTTGAGTTTTCTGAACAGAACCTGTAAGTCTCTTTTTGGCTGTCAAGAGCTAATGTGGACCTGTGATGTAGTAGCTCTGTAGCTCATCTAGGGTTTAACAGGTTGCACATTTTTAAGTCGCTCAAGTTTCTGAGTTGTGAGTGAGAATTTTTTCTTTTTGTAAATAAAATTTGAAACCGTATTGCAGCAATAGCCATTTTTACTTGGGTACAACTATAGCTTTGGGTGCACCCATTGACCCTTTAATATAACCGCCTGTGTTCTTGTCTTGCAACGTGATGCACATGTAGAGAAATAAAAACCCTGCTTTTGCTTTGCTGAGGTTGTTACATCGATTTGCTATAATGTGAAGCATAAACAACTCTAAACAACTCTGCTCAGGTGTACTTTGTTCTGTCACTGTTCAAAATAAGGTTCCTGTTTCTTGTTGAGCTTTGTGAAGCTTCTCTGTGGTTTGTGGTCGTTAATGACTGATCCAGCTCATACTATTTTGTCTGTGACACCTTAGATGATTATTTTCTAAACTTTGGAAGATGGGTCAGAAGAATGTGCAACTTCCTGTAACTGTACATCACATACACACTTGGTATCATGAGTATTATCAAGGCATGATGGGGAGTCATCTGCTAAGTTTTAACTCAGGAAGCTGTGTGAATGTTTAATCAGAAAGGCAAAAATGTGAGGGTAAGGCTATTTGTTAATGGTTTGGTCCATTAACAAATAGCAGTTGATCAAAATTTGTTGCTTTTTCATATGGTTTGGTTTCTTTTCACACAAGCAAAACTCTAAGCCAACCAAAATGTGTCTCTAGATCATCAGTCTGCTTAATGAAGCTTGTGCATAAGTTCAGTAACGAAGATCTGTGGTAACACATCTGTCTTCTTTCCGGGTTTTTGGTGGCTAATTTAAGCTTTACATCACATCCACTTTCTTTTTTTTTTTTTTTTTTTTTTTTTTTTTGTGTCCTGTCTGGCACTGTAGCAATCAGAATTATTGTCTGAAGGCCAAGAAAAATGCCCAACAGATTTACTTTCCCAAGTGGGCCTTTTGCTATACTGGTCCACTTGATTGTCATAGTTTATTTGATCTTTATTAGTTATTTTATTCTATTGTAATCATTCCAGACTGGACTCGGGGACGGCACATCCACTTTCTCACGCTGTCAAGCTGATTGCGACATCACTGGACTAGTCCAATCATCTTTCTGTCTGCCTTCTTCAGGGCAATCAACCTCCACTTAGCGTACTTTAAATCTCATCTGTCATTCTCCCTTTAAACCCACCTCCTGCTGATCTCAGCCTCTTCTATGTTACTCGAGCTCCATCCAAGCCTCTTCGTCTCCACCACCAGTATCTAGACTCTGAAGGGTCAGCGAATTGCCCCATTTCCTATCCCCACTGGGATTTGGTTCTGCTGTGATGTGCCATGACAGTCTAATCGCCAAATAGCTTAATTGAATTCTGTATTCTTTCTAATGATCTCTCCTTATTTTATTGCTCAGATGTATCTGCAACAGGAGGAGCTAGAGTAAATATAGGAAGAAGGTGCCGTGCTCTGGGGTAGTGAATATCATGAAGAATTTACTCCTTACATTTGTTAGGACACAGTAGGTGCTATAGTTTTTGTACTCTATACATCTACGGTGCTTTGCTGCATAGTAGAATGCAAATAATGCTCGGCTACGTGAAGGCATATACTTAAACTTGCGCCATTAGTCACTTGGTAGTTGAGTTGGATCAAGTCCTTATCATGTTCTTATCATAAATTAACCACTCTGAGTTCATTTGGAACTGGGCCATTTATCCAAAGGGTCACATTGTGGCTTTTTTGATCTGCATCCGAATGCAATTACATTTACAGAAACAAGCCATAACAAAAAAACAACAACAAAAACCCCACATCAAAGTTCAATTTTAACAGACTAAACTGCACAGGTGTGAAAAGATCCTAAATGAAAAGTCTAATTAATCATCAATCACCAAAAAGCAGATGCACTGTTCGTTAATGATCTTTCCCTTCTCACTGTCCCTTTGGCTCAGATCAGAGGTTCCGCCTGCTTTCACACATTTTCATTTATGTATATACTTCTACTGTTTTTGTGGAGCCACCACTGTCAGTCATCTCACTCTTTGACAAGACTGGGGAAGTGCGCTGCAATCAGTAGAGGGCAGAAGGAAGCTGTGCAAAGCCCACACAGGACACGCACACGCATCTGCAGTATACAAAAGTACATGCACTCCCACCTAGTTAAACAATCCCACTGCAGCTCTGACCCCCACCCACACACATCTCACTCACTGTCTTTTTTGTTCAGACACAAAGAATTGGTGAGTCTACACAGTTCAGTATATACACGCAAGCAGGTAGCTGGAGTGGCAGAGATTCGGTTTACCATGTGACTTTCAGCAGAAAAAAATGAAAGAGAGTCAACCTTCCAAAGCCTGATGGGCTTGCTTCAGTCACAGTGGATTCAACTCATTTCACAGTCAGCATCTCTGACTGAGTGCATGTGTATTAGGTGAGGTGTGCAGGATCACCTCCTCTGTGCAATCAGAATCTCAATAAATGATTCTAACATGTTCACTGACATTTTGAAATTCTTACTGCTATTTTTTTCTGATAGTTATTTGATAATATTTGAGGCTGAAAGCTGTAAGTACTAGTAACGTTTTACTTTTCCCAAATAACTTTGCCAAATCTTCAGAAGAACTTTAGTAATGGATAGTATATGATCTTTTTGTCCAGAGCTACTTTGTCATTCAACATAACTAGACACAAAAGCTACGTGTAATTTGACAAACACACAACTAAAATCATGTACAGCAATGTAACATGACTGTTTAGATTTTCTTCGTATCATAAAAATGATGTGCTTTCATGTCCTGTGTTATTTTTAGGTACAGGGAAGAATAATGAATGGAATGAAAGTAAAAACAGAATGTACCCACAGTCTGTTGAATTGGATTAGACCCCCCAAAAGGCAGTATTTAGAATAGTGTGATTCATCAGTTAAATGTATAAGCAGTGTGAAAAGGTTTGCTCTCATGCTAATAGGAAAGTTAAGAGAGCCCTGCTTTGCTGACTTAGCTGGCCAGTTTATCTCTCCACTGTGAACAGGATGGAGAACCAGTGGAAAAGAAGCAGAGTAGTCAGAATGGAAGAATGGATTGATCCCATTGGATGTAAAGGTGTTTTCAGTCACACCTTACCTACCAATGCTACTGCTGTCAATGGTAAACTATAATGATGTGGGGAAATTATAGGCAGAGGTGGTAGCAGTTGAATAAGAATTGAAAAATGTGACAATATCTGACCTTGTCTCTTTACAGAGGGAGGAAAAATAATCCCAGCACTGAGTCTTTTGAAATTCCTGTTGCCATGCTACATGGCTCAGTCACCATCTCTCCACGTCAAGTTATAACTGAGATGGACTTGTTGAATATTCTAGATAGATTCAATAATGATCAAACAAGATAGCTGAATAAAATGGAATTTTAATATTTTGGAGTAACAGGGTAGTAGCAGCTGGGATTATGTGACAATGCAATTTTATGCCTGTATATGTACATGTGCACATGTGTGAGTCAGGTGTTAGAATGATTTGACCATGTGTCTATATGTTTTGTCCATGTGTACTTGTGCATGTAACTTCACTTAGTATATTCATGCATGGACACATTAGGTTTAAATGTATATGTACTCATATGAATTCCAAAGCAAGCAAGGGAGTGTGTGTGCATTAGTTATGGTGACCTAGTTTGTTAACATGCCTATTGTGGGTATACTAAGAGTTAAATGTCAAGTGTTCCTTTCATTGTTGATGTATATAGTTGATATTGATAATAAGTTTTTGTCATAAAAACTCATAAGAATACTAGATATATTTGTAATATGCTGAAATGATGCTACTATATTTGTTTCTGTTTTCTGTTTTGTTTCTGTTTATTTAAAGTTCTACACTTTATACTTATTTATGATGCTTTATTTGTTCATTCTTCCACCCAGCAAAATGATTTTGGTGCAACATAGGGATGATGCAACAAATAGTAAACTCCTCATTCTTTTTTCTCTTTGATATTTATATTAAAAGAAATCAATTCAACATATCCAAAGTCTGTGTAACGTTACCTGTTTTGAGAACAAGAGATCATACCACTTTTTATTATGGGTTTAAATACCTTTATATTCCTGATGGAGCACAAGTTTATTCAACAAGGAGATTGGCCATCAGAACTGCCAGTGAACCGGGATACTACTGTTCCAATCAAAGCACAATGTCAGGCTAATACCATAATTTTGATATTTCTTCCACTGAAAAGAATTACTTGTACAGCTTTTCAAAATTAGCCACTATAATATATGTGGTCATTGGATATAGTCTGAAGCAATGTTTAATTTCATTAGTCCTTTCATCTGATTTCTCTGATTGCCACTTATCACCAACAGATTTTAATCCGCGAAGGCCAAAGGAAAATGGTCAGAGATGCGGGAAGGTGAGTAAAAATTAATCCATCATGCAATGTTCATCTCTGGAACAATTAGAGAGCACAGTGTAGAATATTCACACTTAACATCAAATACCGGCTGAAGCAATGAACCGGATCACCTCTCAAGGTTCAGCTCTGTTTGTGAGGATATTTGCCTGCAGAATTAGATATTGATTTTCTCTCTTGCTCTTTCTCTCTTGTGTTTTCTCTGTCATTTATTGTCTTTCCTTAGCAACTCTCTCCCTTGCTCTTATTCCACCTGTCTTTTCTTCTTCTTATTTATTTATTTGCAAATGTATCTTTACTAATATCTAGTAATCATGGGGAAAAAAAAGGTAATTTCTGTGCTACGTTTCCCTGTTTCCCTACATTTCAATGTTGCATTATATAATTTACTTACATCTCATGGCCACCATGTTCAGCTTATATAATTTTTTTAGGCATGTTGCCCTGATTTGAGGACACTATATAAACGGGCAACCCCACCACTCCTATTATGACTGCTTGACATTCCTGAGGGTTTTGAGTCTGTCAAAAAATCAGCATCCAGGAGATAAATAATTTCACTGAGCAGTTTGTCCTTGTTGTAGTTGCTAGTTGATAGTCGACAAATTGATGCTGCTTGGTGGAAATCCTGCATCCTTTTATCCTTTCAGGGGCTTTGCATTAATACATCTTTGAAGTATATCGTGTGTAAAGCTTTGAAATCAACCATTATGAACATGTATGGTAATGTAATGGAAAATCATGTGTCTGTTAAGAGATAAACCTGCATACATTAAGTCTTTTCATGCAGTCCAAAATGTTGTTTATTCTCTTGTCCTGTCATTAGAAACTTTCTAAATCTATATTTTTCACATGATCTTTTTTCCTCTTTAATCTGATTTCTTTCTCCCCTCCTCTGAACAACTTGATCGCTACATTTTTTCTCTTTTTCATTAATTTTTTCAATATCTACTGTTCTGCTTTATACACCATGTCTTCATAACACATCTGTTCCATCTACAATGTTGTCTTCAGCCAGCCTCAAACCTTACTTTCATCTATAAATGCATGAGCAGCTTGCCTGGTCTGAGTGCATGTGTAAGATAGCAGTAACTAAAGGTGTTGTGCCAGTGTTCTCCTCATGCATGTCAAGCATGCTCCCTCTCTCACACACACAGACTTACATGCATGCACATCCACACGTTAACCGCTGCAGAGTGCATATATATTTACACATGTGGACCCACACATAAATGAGCATAAACCTGTGTTGAAGCAAATTATCATGTTAATATACACCCACTGCCTGACAGCTATAAAATGGAAGCCAAGTGTATCTCAGTAAATACATATACTGTATATATATATAGACTGCTTTAATCTATCACGCAAGTCTGACAGGCCTATTTCCCCTGATTCAGAGATGCTGATGGTTTAAGGAATTCAAAAGCAGCCTCAATTTGTCATGGCCGCATTGGTCTCCAGCCTGCATTACTCAATACTTCGCTATAGCAAAGCCATGCGGGGGCTTTACATTACAGCCTCACTTCCTTGAATTTTAGCATTGCATATTACCCCAATGCGACACCTATCTGTTACCTTTGAGAAATTACAATTTAGAGAAAAAACGACATGTACTTTGATTAAATTTTGCACTGAAAACCTTCACTTTACAAGCAGGAGTGGAATACAGGAAGTGTAGTGATAGTGAGTAAAACAAAAACACCATAAAAGGAGTCCACACATTGTTGCACTGAAGCATTAATAATATGATTTAAAGTGAATTAATAATATGGTTTAAAAAGCTGTGTTTATTCAGCTGTATCCAATAAATTCTACCTTGGAAAAATAGCCCAGCTTTGGCAAACATGTGCACACAGTAAATTGCCAAAATAAATACCTTTGCCTGGTCTCTTGGCAATTCAGCAGCTCAGGTGTAAGTTCCATGTTCCAGGACAATCATGGCTGTTTGATTTAAAGTGGCAAATAATATATATTTTCAAATATATAATGCACCACTTAGACACACTAGAATTGCATTAAAAAACAGCTCACCGCTTTATTCCAGTAGAGACGTCAGTTCAGATGATAAACACTACAGTGCTGGTTGATGAACAAGTTGAAACGGGTTCATGGTTTTTGAGTGCAATATCATCCAAAAAGGATGATGAAGAGATAACTCTGTAATACAGCTGCTGTGATAACAGATACAGACAAGGTTGCTTGAGAGCTTCAGGTCATGCAACCACCCCTCAAATCCAACAAACAAACAAAACAAAGAAGCACAGAGATTGTTAGATGCTTAACCAGTTATCTTATACTTAACCAATTATCCACTTCAGGATCATAGGTAGGCCAGACTCTCTCCTAGCTGGGCCTGCATACAGTAGTTACACCCGTACTAGTGCAATGTGCTTGTAAGAATAGATTTCTAAATGTGGCTGTGCATTATTACCTTAACAAGCCTTCAGTGTTTGCTACAGTTTCCTTTCACCTTTGTGGACTCAATTTGATGGTGTGCTTAGTAGCCACTCATCATTTATTCTTGCATTAATGCAACATCATAACCATTACATAAGCTTGTGGTGCTCTAATGAAGCCAACAGTGCAAACCAACATTTAATTATAGCTAATGGCCCCTTATTAAAACTCGTTCTGGCCATTTACTTTTCAACTTTGCTTGTTAGAGTTAAATTCAAATAAGGCTTTTGTCTTAGCCCTTAAATATAGCCTTAAATCAAGTCAATCAGACAGAATAGAGTTGCTAGATAAAAAGACATGCAGACAGATAGATGGCCCAGACCCAGCCACTTTATAACTGGTGCCCTATCTCTACTCTTTCTTGTCTATGTCGCTCTCTTGCCATCAGGACATTATGAAGTTGAAATACAAGCTTCACTGGCGCAGCCTTAGAGGACGAGCATTCCTACTGCTGCTGTCTCCGAGGCCAAATGTATAAAATGCTGACGGATAGTGACAAGCAATGTCCCGTGTCCTCCGAAATTGGATTTCCCTCCAACCTCCCCTCAGTTCTGTGTCTTTTTGTGGTTTATCCATCAATTGTGTCAAATGCAATTCAGCTCTAAAGCACATAACATCATAGAGAACAACTTTTGCAGTTCATTCCTTATATGACTTGGAAACATTCTGTATAGAGACAAAGGATCCCCTCAGGCAGTACTCAAGGGTAATCAGCAATCGATGTTGAAAACAGCATTCTATCTACAGAAGTACACCACATTAGCAGAAATAAAGTGTTATTAATTCTTTGTTGATGGAGAAATCAATAAAGAATTAGTAACTACCTGAAGGCTTAGACACTGCAGACTTTTTGCACTGTAAAATCTTTTTTTTTGTTAACAGTGCCTGGGGTATTTCTGTGTGGAGTTTGCATGTCCTTCCTGTGCCTGAGTGGGTTCTCTCTGGGTATTCTAACTAACAACAATATGCACGTTACAGTAATTGGTGATTCTAAATTGACTGTCGGTGTGAATGTGAACATGAATGGTGGTCTGCCTAACACACAAACATGTCTGAATCATGCATGTGTGTTTTTTTTCTTCTTTAAATTAAGAAAGAATTGTCAAAATATGGTGATGTGGTCTGTCCCTGGGCAGCGTGTGATATTGTTAATGACAGGACTGGACTGTCTTCATTTCAGCTTGTATTACCACATAGATGAATAGAGATAGAATAAAGGAAAGTAAAAACAAATGACTGCATGTGTTTGGTTAAAGTTTAACTTTGTAGATATCTGCTGTGTCATGTGTTCCATAATGCGGGCATCTACTGTATGACATAGTGTGCAGTATATTGTTTCTGTGTGTGTGTGTGTGTGTGGGTGGGTGGAAGAGAGTAAATGTCCCACAGGATGGACCTATCTAATTACACCAGCCTATATAATGGGGTTGTGTGCAGAGCAAATTTTGCAAGGTCAAGTGTGTGAACGTGTGAGAAAGAGAGATTATCATTTCCTGGTGCATTCAGTCGACATCTTTTTCATCTACTTTTTATTTATGAAACTCTGACACAGACATGACTCATGTGCCTTTTCTTTTTCAGTGTCAAAACTTGCGTGCATGTACATGTCATGTAGCTCTTTCCATCCTATATGCATCACCCTCCATATAATGCCTACAGAGACAATTTAGAGTAATGCTAATATGTGCAAATGTCAGAGAAAGGTCACCAGATTATTAAGGGCTCCAATACACGAAGGGAAGAAAGCTCATCATCTGAGGATGACTGGTCATGATCTCGCACTCATACTGCCAGACGTCATCAGATTTACTGTTTTGACTTGGTCTTGCAAATCCTAACTGTCAGCAGACAAGGGAAAATGGTATAAGGACATTTTTATTGTGTAGAACTTGTGTAAACTATGAAAGTCTTTTAGCAGAAAGTTGAAATGAATATGCGGCTTGGTCAATTTGATCAGAAATTCAGTGCACACATGTAACTGTGTTAAAATTAGGGCTGTCAGTGTTGTTCGCGTTAAAATGATGTTAATGCCAAAACCGCTTTAACGCAGCATATCTCCGTTAACGAGTTAACTCGGATCACTCTGTGTGTGGGGCTGGATGGCGCTAATGCGTTAATCGAGCTACCCGCGCTAACGCGTTGACGCCGTCCAGCCCCATGCAAAGGGTGATCCGTGTTAACTCGTTAGCAGAGATATGCCGCGTCATTGTAACTAATGCCGACAGCCCTGGTTAAAATCCTTTTTTTTATGTGATTTTCTGTGGCCAAAAGCCAGTTATGAAAACGTGTTTTTCATATATATTCCAATTAGATTGCCCAGAGTGTGAGTGTGGTGTCCAGCTGAAAAGTTTAACAGCTCCGAGAGTCTTTGTCCACATGGATCTGGGAGATCTGGAAAATGGTGATACCACATTGATTAAAAATCTATCAGGTTTAATAATGACATGATATTAACAATATCTATTTGTGTAGGCTAGTCTTATTAAAAGCCCCCCAGAAGTGCTTTGAAACTAAGAGATTCTCTAGTCTCAGTGGGGGGGGGGGGATTGAAGTCGTCATTTTGGGTGAGAGACTAAACGTTTCTCCCAATGAAAAGGTCACATCCAGATAAACATAATCAACTTTTTGGGATTTCCTTACATGGACTATTGAGCATGCATCAAGAGATGTTCTATAAGTAGTTTGCGGTTTCAGTTAATGGGTTTTGGTAAATGGCACATTAGTAATTTGTTCTCCAATTACAAACTAACTCAACTGTACACATCAAAATTGGTTCGATTTACTGCATTACTGCAACATAAATTTCAGTGTATGCATAACAGTGTCATCAGTGCCATGACTGATTGTAGCTGACTGAGGCATACTGGCATGCTGGATGTTGGATGTGTGTCCAAGCTTTTGCTGTAGCCTTGCATGTTCATGGGAGCACAATTTCTGATCTGATTGTTCTTGAATGTGGGCCTCAACCTTGCCAAAGTAGTGCAGGTCTTTCTGGATGAGAAGCATATGTAGACATGTCATTGGCAGACATTTAGTCCCAATATGTCTAGTATTGAACATGTCTGGAACATGCTGGGTTGACATTTTCATCAGAGGCAGCCACAACTAATGAACACTGCACATCTGCGCTCATCCAGGAGCAATTGCTCAACAAGACTTGTGCTGTACAGGCAAAAGACTGTTTGCATCATGTTCAGAGGAGGCAACATTTCATATGAAACACATTTTATACATACAAATGGGTTGGTCCATACACCTGGTCTATAAAATCTATTTAAAACATAAACTTGCATTTCTTTTTTATTTCTTTATTAGAGAAGATTAATTGATTATTGATTATTTTAGTGGTTTTTTCAAGTGTAAATATAGAAAATGCGAAAGGGTTTGGTTGTCACAAGGTTCGTTTTAATTTTTGAACACCACTTTAGGAATAAAAAGATAAATTTGATTAACATCAGTAAATAAATTTACCTAATGACATATGGAGAATCTCTGGTGTGATTAACTGGTTTAGAAAATGGCTGTAACTGGCCTTGTGTTCTCCCTTCTCATCTGTGTTCCATCAGGCAACCAGCAGATTTACACTGTCAGCAGTGCGGTTTTTGCCAAGGTCAAACAGTGACTCATAGGTGTGTGTGTTGTGTGATTTAAGCCTCCCGTGGGTGGCCACTTAAGTGTTGAGGATTGAGTTGGTGTCTCTGAGATTGTGCGTGTGAGTGTTTGTATATGTATGAGGCCTCTAGGTGATTACAAGTGTCATATTAAAACACTGAAATTTCACCTCCCACTCAGATAAATGTGATTGCTGGAATTCACGGCCAGCTGTATCAGTTGTTTCCATGCCCTACAGGTTAGAGATGTAAATGTTGGCTAAAACATTCAAATATTCATATGTTATTCATTCTTTCATTCATCTTTTATTTACACTTTTGATATCTGGGTTTAAGACAGTTCAGATTTTTCATGACTATATCCTACCATACTCTATATAATCAAGGTGTTTTGTTATAATATGGTAGATTAGTATGATCTGCATACTAATTAATTTGTGGTAATAAAACTTATGTCCATTTTGGTCATACTATATTTCAAATTGGAGGATTTTGACCAAGCATGCAATGACCAGTGACTTATGATTAAGTTGTTTAAGAGCAGTTTAATAGTCAGACCTGTGACTCTAGTGCCATAAGTGGTATTTTGAAACTAAGACGGTGAAAATGCAAATGTTGAGTTTTTAATGGTCACTATGTTCCTGTTTGTGTATCCCTGTTTTTCTTGGATCTCCTGACTTTGATGTTACTGTTTGAATTTCTGTTTGTACAGCCTGTTTGATTTTTCTTTCTTTGAATAGTTTACATTGTCCAGTAAAAGTTTGCTTTCAGGTCATTCATTGCTTTCTTGCATCTGCATTTTGATCCTCACTTCACCCTTGCGACAGCATGATACTCTAGTCTTTTAAAACTGTTCAAGGTAAAACTCAACAAGAGCAAACCTTTCCCCTAGAATAATAAATCAATAAATTTTCATTTGTAATTTAGCTGCTGCCTACATATTGCCTGGCAATTATTTTTTCAGTATGAAAAACATTATATACCATATGCACTGAATGAGTACAACATGTGGTCGGTTTAGGCAACAGATTTTGTCCTGTTTTGCTGTGGGTAAGACCAGAATTTATTAAGAATTTATTTGTGTTAACGATATGAATATTAGTGAATATTACTAATTTATATATATATGTATATATTATATTAATTATGTCAAATTTGCATGCACACTTCGTCAACCTAAAGGGCTTGACTTGGTGGTGTCCTATTCATCACTGTCAGTACAATACATGTCAGTTTTCTGCATGTTACAGTGCATCTACACAGCACAGCAAATATCTACCCTAAAATAATCCCTTTAGTTGAGCTTCCTAACAGTCAGTAAAATTCATCTGGTTTTCACAGCAAAGTGAGTGCTACAGATATTCTTTGTGGGTGTCTTGTCTGCCCATTTGGATATTCTTATGGGGAAGTTAATGTCCATTTAAGCTGCTGTATGATGCTTGTGAAGGCAGGAGACATCTGCATTGCTTAATTTGCCTTAGGCCTTCGCCTCTCTTTGTACATTAGAAAATATATTCAGATGCATTTTTCACATAACATTGTCTAACAGTAATGTGTCATCATTATAGCAGACGTATCTAATACGCTGCTTCGTAAGCGCTTACTTCATTTTTCACATTTATTTATTTTTCCTCAAGCATGCATACTACTTTGCAATTTTCTTAGAAGATAATGGGCAGTGTAAAAGCTGGAGATCCTTTGACAGTAGTCTTCGCTGTGAGGGTCATTTAGTGATGATTACTACACATGGCACAGCCACTGCTTTTTTCTGCAATTAGACTTAGATGGGCAAAGTATTGCTTGTGCCGTATATTGTCATGATGAAAAGTTTCAGAGGAAAAAAATACATCATTCTTTACTCCTTCTACCTGCAGCTCAATGAAATAAGTGTATATGTCTCAGTGTCAAGTCTATGTTTATGTGAATGTCTCTTGGTTCCTGTTTGATTTTGATAGTTTCTTGTCCTGTGCTAAGTGTATTCAGTTTTCCTTGCTCCCTGTCTCGTTATATCAGATTATTCCTAGCAGTGCTCTCCTCCTGTGTCTCATTCCCTCATTACTCCCTTGTACATTTAATCCCTGTGTTTTCTGTTGTCATGTGTATTTTTGCAGTGGTCCTTGTGTCACCTCGTGATTCCGAGCACCTCATGTTATTGTTTTCTAGTTGTTTAATTCTGAGTTCCTAGCTTCCCACTTTAGGTATTGTTTTTTCCCATTTGTAATGTTCGAGATTTTGCCACAGCCAATAAAGCTGCCTCTCTCAGTTTAGCCCTCTTGTGTTCCGAGTCCTGCATTTGGGTCCTTATCCTGCCTGCCACAGCACCTCACGTGACAGGAATATTTATTGTCCTGCAGAGAAAGCCAGTACCAACTGAGAGTGCCACTACAGCTAAAGGTAAGAAAGGCAGCAGTACTTGCCCAGTTAAATCTAAAAACAATGAGCAGTTAAAATGTATCAAAGTGAAAGTATTCTCCCTCTCCTTACATCTCAAACATATTCAGTCCCATAATGTATCAAATGCTGAAAATGTTATAACCATAGTTGGCTATTGACACTCGAATTTTTGCAATTGCTAAGAACGACTCTCACCAGCTGTTGTTAATATACACTACTAACAGTGAAAGGATATATATATTTTTAAAATACTAAAAGATAGATTTTCCCAGTTTCCTTATTTTCCTTCCTTCTGGGATTTTTTTGACACAAATAAAATGAAATAATCTTAAATCCATTCAGCTCTTTGGCCAAAGAAAAGATTAAATCATGAGCTGCGATGACCATTGTGAATCAAATTAATGACCATCAGCGGGGTAGTATTTTTTAATGATTCCACTCAATTTGTCTTTCATAAAGTCTCTCTGCACATTGACTGCATAAAATGATCTCAGCGGGTCTAAGTGTGACTCAGCTGATAGTGAGTCAGAAGTGTTAAGGCATATTTCAGTCCTGTTTATCTCAAAGATGATAAGTTTTAATAGAGCAAAATGCAGTTTAAATAATTGCGACTTCATTAAATTTCACGTGACTTGAAGATAAATGTAAAGTATGTTTGAAAGCATTAGCTGCTTGTTGGTGCTGTTTTTTTTTTTTTTAAATTTCATTACTGTTTGTAAACTGTAAGTATAATGTGCCATATGTCTCATACTGCGGGGAGGAGAATCACATGCTTGACATTTTATCTAACTGCAGAGATGGTGGGAAGAACTCTTACTGTGATGTATGCCTATGTGTGTACTGATGTCCCTGATTGTATCCTGCTGTGAGTACAGTACATGCAATTTATTGCCGGTGGTGTGATTATTTCTGCATGTGTTCTTGTTGCGTGTGTGTATGATGTGTCTTTGAGGCGTGCTTTCTATCTCTATGGTTGGTCTCTATTGTTTGATATTTAAAAAATGGGCCAGCAGAAAGTAAACACACACGCACACAACAACATGTAATGCGTTATTACACACATCTGGCCAATTAGCAGGAAGTCTCCCATCTGTCTGCTGTCAAAACAACAGACATCACAGGTATTCATCTGCACCTCTGCAGTTGTTGGATACACAGTGTGATTCCCATCAAAGTTCTGCAACTTTTCTTTGACTTTTAGTTCCCTCTCTTTCATCTGTATCTGTACTCTAAAGTTGATCTAATGGCTAAAGTCAACAAAGGATCACTGCATTTGCCTGGTTTCAGTGTTTTGGTCTGTTTTGAGTATGAGCAGTGTTGAGAAGGTTACTTTTAAAATGTATTCTACTACAGATTACAGAATACATGGCCCAAAATGTAGTTTGTAACATATTCTGTTAAGTTACTCAATGTGAGTAACATTCTGAATACTTTGGACTACTTAATATATTTTCATGTGTGTTTTTATTTATTTATTTATTTTTTACAACTACATGAATGCAATCACATCCTGCAAATTCTTGTATGTTTTTTCTCTACCAATTGCCTGTTAAGCCCGAATCTCCCTGAATAGACATCTTAACATAAGATGTTAGCTTGGTGGCGAGTAGCTTTCAGTAATGGTAATAAATCACACAGCAATAGTACATCGAAGATACTGAAGTGGCACATAACCCAGGTAGCTACCACAACTATAACAAGGTACTTGCACTAGGCTAACGTTAGTTCTTTTTTTTTTTTTTTTTTACAGTCATTATAGAGCTTTCATTGTGTTAAAGAGAATACTTGTTTTTGGACGTCTCTCATCCTAGTAGGGCCAATTAATCTTAACCTAACATGCATGTCCTTGATATGTGGGAGGAAGCACCCACAAGAAACTCATCTATGTAAATCGAAAACATGCAAAGTCCAACACAAAGGCCTTAGCTGTTATTTGAATGACTTTAACGACAGTGATAATTACTGGTAACATAATCTTTTCCTGTAAATATTGTAAATGATTTAACCTACATAATATTTCATACCACTGGCTGTGGTACTGTTTTTAGGTTTTCCGGTCCTTGGTTCAGCCATCTGTATCTACATTCAACTCTTATGATGCAATGTCTCTCGAATGCCTTCAAATGTGTCACCTTAACTCAGGGATGTATTTATGCAGCTCTAAATGCAAATTTTGGATTCACTGATTGGTCAAGGTATATGATCATGAGAACAGCGTTCATAGTGTAGGCATCGATTCATACTGGTACCTTATCTGCAATGTATAGTCACGTGACAGAATGCGTATTTGAATATAGAGTGTTTAGTCCCATAAAATGTGACAAAAAACATGTAATAGAGGCAGAAAGGAAGAAATCTTAAGCAGACGCTTGATTGAAGACTCTTATCTGTCTCCTCACACACATCAGCTTCGCAGTAATGTGTCACAGAGCAACATAAAAAAACAGTTCCAGTATTTTCACAGAAGAAAGGTAAAGTCTTAGTGGAGTCCCGGATAAGAGCTTTCAAACTCAACACTATTCACACAATATTTATCAGCTGAAAATGGACAGCATTTGGCCTTAGACATTACTGCCTCCATTACACATCTAAAAACGGATGACTGGCTGTCATAATAGAATGTTTTTAAGTTCATGGGCATTCTCTGACTTGCATTTACAATGTCTGTGAAAATCTAAATCGCTAAAGATTTACTTTAAACAAGTATTGAGCTATTCTGAATAAGAGAAATGGTATTAAGTATGATGTACTTGTTGAACACAAAATCATAATTGACACGTGATTTTGCTGATAGTTAATCATGGTTAACTGCTTAATATTGTTCAGAATATTATCTAGAGTTAATTTGATATAATGGATAAAAGACTATAATAATGATTCTAAACAGTCCTCTCGCTGAGAGTCTGGCCTTGGAGGCTGTGAGTGAAAGTTGTATTCAGTGTTTACATGGAATGGAATTTTCTTTCTTAAGAATAACACGGAAAAGAAGAAAATGTAATGAAGGGATTTCAAAGTTTGTTTGAAATCATGCATTTAGAAAAGTCCCGATACTGAGAGTATGATAATGTCCTGTGTTTTAAGTTTTGCTTTGCCTGGTCTTCTTAGTTGTGATTGCTCCCAACTGTGCTCTCCTCTTGTGCCTTATTACCTTGTTATCCCTCTGTATTTAAGCCCTGTGTCTTTCTGTTTGTTGTTGGTTTATCTGCTTTCTATCCACTGCTAACCTCCCATGTCGCAGGCATTCGTGTTGTTTGTGTTGTTTTTTTTTTCAGAATGTGAAAGGTAGCAAACATAGCTAATAAAACTTCAAGATTAATATAATCATGAAGTAATAGCCACTACAGAAAGAATACAAAACTGAAAAGGAATTCAAATATTAATACAAAAAAAATAGTACTCGCGCACCCAACCATGGCATTTTGATTCAGCAGCCAAGCATTTCGTAACCTTTCCCACCAAAATGTTTGCCTTGTTCTTCTGAATGCTGCTGCTGATTTGCTGAACATCAGCACAATAAATAATAATAAAAAAAAGAAATATCCCCCACTATCAGTGGGTGGTGCTCAGAGAATAGGACTGGTATAATCTTACCTCTGCAGTCATACCTTTCAGAGTCTTTGAACTCTGATGGAAAAAAACAAATTTAGAGCAGTATATTACTTCAGGCTATGTAGCAATGAAGCAAATCAACATGTTCAGATTAACAATTAACTGAATTAAAACATCACACAAACACATTTTGTGATAGCAGTTTCAGAACAGAACAAGCCCAGAGTCGCTACTGCTTTGTATTCTCTGAGTCTCCCAAACACACACAGACCTTCAAGACTGCTACAATCATGACATGTTATTACTTTTACTGAAGCGAGGAAAAATAATGCATATTAAATTGTACAGTGGGGCAAAAAAGTATTTAGTCAGCCACCGATTGTGCAAGTTCCCCCACCTAAAATGATGACAGAGGTCAGTAATTTGCACCAGAGGTACACTTCAACTGTGAGAGACAGAATGTGAAAAAAAAAAATCCATGAATCCACATGGTAGGATTTGTAAAGAATTTATTCGTAAATCAGGGTGGAAAATAAGTATTTGGTCAATAACAAAAATACAACTCAATACTTTGTAACATAACCTTTGTTGGCAATAACAGAGGTCAAACGTTTACTATAGGTCTTTACCAGGTTTGCACACACAGTAGCTGGTATTTTGGCCCATTCCTCCACGCAGATCTTCTCGAGAGCAGTGATGTTTTGGGGCTGTCGCCGAGCAACACGGACTTTCAACTCCCGCCACAGATTTTCTATGGGGTTGAGGTCTGGAGACTGGCTAGGCCACTCCAGGACTTTCAAATGCTTCTTACGGAGCCACTCCTTTGTTGCCCGAGCGGTGTGTTTTGGATCATTGTCATGTTGGAAGACCCAGCCTCGTTTCATCTTCAAAGTTCTCACTGATGGAAGGAGGTTTTGGCTCAAAATCTCACGATACATGGCCCCATTCATTCTGTCCTTAACACGGATCAGTCGTCCTGTCCCCTTGGCAGAAAAACAGCCCCATAGCATGATGTTTCCACCCCCATGCTTCACAGTAGGTATGGTGTTCTTGGGATGCAACTCAGTATTCTTCTTCCTCCAAACACGACGAGTTGAGTTTATACCAAAAAGTTCTACTTTGGTTTCATCTGACCACATAACATTCTCCCAATCCTCTGCTGTATCATCCATGTGCTCTCTGGCAAACTTCAGACGGGCCTGGACATGCACTGGCTTCAGCAGCGGAACACGTCTGGCACTGCGGGATTTGATTCCCTGCCGTTGTAGTGTGTTACTGATGGTGACCTTTGTTACTTTGGTCCCAGCTCTCTGCAGGTCATTCACCAGGTCCCCCCGTGTGGTTCTGGGATCTTTGCTCACCGTTCTCATGATCATTTTGACCCCACGGGATGAGATCTTGCGTGGAGCCCCAGATCGAGGGAGATTATCAGTGGTCTTGTATGTCTTCCATTTTCTGATGATTGCTCCCACAGTTGATTTTTTCACACCAAGCTGCTTGCCTATTGTAGATTCACTCTTCCCAGTCTGGTGCAGGTCTACAATACTTTTCCTGGTGTCCTTCGAAAGCTCTTTGGTCTTGGCCATGGCGGAGTTTGGAGTCTGACTGTTTGAGGCTTTGGACAGGTGTCTTTTATACAGATGATGAGTTCAAACAGGTGCCATTCATACAGGTAACGAGTGGGGGACAGAAAAGCTTCTTACAGAAGACGTTACAGGTCTGTGAGAGCCAGAGATTTTCCTTGTTTGAGGTGACCAAATACTTATTTTCCACCCTGATTTACGAATAAATTCTTTACAAATCCTACCATGTGGATTCATGGATTTTTTTTTTCACATTCTGTCTCTCACAGTTGAAGTGTACCTCTGGTGCAAATTACTGACCTCTGTCATCATTTTAAGTGGGGGAACTTGCACAATCGGTGGCTGACTAAATACTTTTTTGCCCCACTGTATGTGGTTCCTTATTAGACTATATGCATCTTTCTAATGTTAAACTGTATCTGTCAAGGCCAGAACATGATGTGGACCCAAAAGCAGAGTCAAAGTGGAGGCTCAGAATGATGTGAACAAGAACTTTACTTTTACGTACTTTACTGTGACGAGGTGAATACAAGGGTTACAAATCTTAAAGCTAGAAATGAGACTATAGCAAATGAGTATGAAATGTACAATGTCAAGCTAGGCGAGTATGATGCTGTGAAACACTGAACATGAACTGTGACAGGCGAAGCTCAGCAAGGGGAACAGTGGTACAAGAGCCGGTGGTGGAAAGGCACTTAAACAGAGGAAGAGCTGAGTCAGAACTGGCGTGGAGAAATGACAAGGTAGATCCACAGTAGTCTGAAGCAGCCTTACTTGTTCCCAGGTGGAGTTATACAGGAGGTACAAGCATGGAAAAGAGACCTGGGTGAGTCCAGTGGAGCAATGATCCGAGATTGTAGACAGAGGGGGCAGGGAGGCAGGCAGGTGAGACTGGAGAGAACAGACTGAGAAGATACTGGCTGCAGAGAAGCGAAAGGAGATTAGCGTCCAAGTGAGTGAGGTTATTGCAATGATGAATGAGTTTCCGAGGAACCACTGAGAACACAAGAGAGCAGAGGTAAGTACAAGAGCTATGAGTAAGGTGAGAGTCACGAAGCCACAAACTAATGTAGGTTTGCAGACAATCTGGCAAAGGCTGGTTATGAACGCTGGTCTTAAATACAGCATTGATTAATCTCAAGTAGTGATCCTGGGAGGAGTGATGAAGACTCTGCCCAGAGGAGGAGAGCAGGCACTGTGGAAAATTACTGTGACTCACCCAGATATTGACAGTATCTTTGCAAAAATGTAAGACATATTGGACTATTAAGTCCAAATATGTCTTCAGTTTGCATAGCATGCTTCCTTTGTTAATCTTTGAGTATATCCTTATTTTTATATCCCTCTTTCGTTTGTCTGTTTTCCACTTTATTTTTTACATTTTCTTTCTTTCTCATGCTTCTGTTTCAGTTATTATCTTCTTCCAGTCCTAAATTTGTGGGGAGTCAGTGCCTCATTACTTTTCAAATTGTGGCTGTCTTGCTTTGAAGCAACAAATCTTCCTTCCTTCTGAACCATTTCATGTCACTCTGAATATGTGAAGTCAATAATCTTTAGACTCATGAATGCTTCATGATTTAGTTTGTGTTAGCTTGATGTGCGTCAGGGGACAGCATGATTAAAAGGCAGCTCAGAAAGTTGAATAATTTATAGTGTAAATAACCATTTATGTCAGTTGTCGTTACGTTTCTTGACTACAACTTACGCCTTTTATGTTTTCCATGCATTTTACTGGTTCCTTGACATTTTCTACATATTTGACCTCTTGGCATAAAAAATATCTGTCTGTGACCACACAGTTCAGCAGCTTGGATTTCAATCAGCACATTTTCAGGGGTTGATATTATAATATAGTTTTGATATCAGATGTGGATGCTAAGAACATAATTAAACTGTCATAATACAGAACTTTACACTCATTAAAAGTAATAAAAATATTATTGATGATGATGGTGATTGTTATTATTTAAAAATTAATATATAACTGCCGTTGCATTTGGGCATGCAAGGCTAACCATGCTTGTCCCATCAAATCTAAAAATATCTCTTAAAACAAACCAAAGCAAAGTGAAAGAAATCTCACCTCTTATTCGTGAGTTTTGTGTCCTATAGTGTTTCCCGTACTGCCATCCTGTGGCTGCAGCTGGCTATTCTCTGGAAGCTAGTCGTAAACACAACCTTGATGATGGAAAAGGAATCGTAACTTCTGCCATGTCAAGTTAAACGAGTGCAGGCTCAACCATCATTTTCAGATTAAAATGTCAGACAAAAATCCCTTTTTACCAAGTTTAATCAATGCTTTTGGTATTACTACTTACTGCTACTTATTACTACTCATTACTTATGGCATCTGAAATTTTCATTAATATTTTTAATCTCCCTGCAGATGCTTTCAATTAACCACGTCACACTATTTGAGCCTTTTGATTCAGTTGTCTGTCTATTAATCTTTTACTTGAATGAGGGATTAAATGTTTCTCCTGCTGAAAAGTCAACATCCACAAGAACAGATGCAACATTCTGGGAACTGTCTAGAGAATTATTTGGAGTGGCTACATATTATAACGGTGTTGCCATTCATTTTTCAGAGCAAAAACAACATACACTTGTAAAGACATCAGATGTGACAAGTGGGTGGGCAGTGATGTATGCTGGCAATGCTGTAGTGGCCTTGGGCTGGATCCACTCTTTTATGAATGGCAGTGGAACAGCGGTCAGTAGTCTGTTAAAGGTTATACATGTCTTGCATCTGTTAGAGGTAATTGTGCCACTCGATTCATCAAGGCTGAATATATAATTTATCTGAAACATTACGGGATGCACTTGAGAACAAAGGTGTAAGCTTAATGATGGGAAAATGGTATGTAAGCAGGGATTACAGGGAATGTTTCTTCTACCTGAGAAAAAGAGGTGTGAAAACTTTACTCAAAATACAACCAGATGTTATATTAATTATTGATCCACCTTATTATTGTTTCTTTACAATACTTTCCTTGCATGTATTATTGCTGAAGAGCAGTTGCTTAAAATGAAATAAACATTTTTAAAATCTACTTTGATCATTTGAAACTGACATCAAAAAGTCAGTGATGTTTTGATTCAATAAAACGTTTTTCCTTATTAAAATACAGAAACATCGTGATATCACATGTCACTCCTGACATGTTTATATTTCTGTGTCAACCTGAATTTTCTTTCTTTGTTTTTTTTTTTTTCTTTTAAATCTTTCTGTATGGGAGTACATATGTATGTGTGTCTGTCCTAGTTCCAAAAATTGCACGCGTATAAGATGGAGAAAATTAATCAAATTCTCCTGGCTCATCCAGACTTCACTGTCATTTTGATTAAGTTTGAACACACACAGAATATACTTATCTAAGTAAACCTGGCTGCATATTAAAAAAATATTGAATAGTAGGCGCAACCACAGACTTGCAGACACACCCCCTCCTACTTTTTAATTACCTGCAGATCTAAAGTTATGTTTCACTTAGCTTTTTCAGTCTTCTGTACACAGTAAATTCTCCCTTAGATTCTACATTATATTAATTTATGTTTTTATTTTTCTTTCTTTTAACATTAAAGTTTTATAATGTACATTTCAACACTATTGCTTTGCGTGCTTTATTATTTCATGTTTATTAAATAATTATTTAGGATCTTCAAAATTACAGTGCATATTTTTGCCAGTAAAAGCATTTTTAGGTACATCAGTTTTCCCATGATTCTAAGATAATGTTATTAAAGTCCAGAAAAAGCACAGAGAATTATAATGGTTTTGTTGTTGACAGACTACTGTACTGTAGTTTGTTGCTCTGGACTTAAATGCCTCATACGATCAATTCTTTTTCATCAATCCTTATCCTTTTTACCTTCCTTGATTTGTTTTGTTTTTGTCTCCCTTTTTCATCTTTACCCACTTTCACTTATTTCCTGCTAAGATTCTTTGTTTCTGATTCTTCCTTTCACCCATTATTCCCTGCTATCTTGCCACTTTAATCATTCCCTCTCCTTTTTCCTCCCATTCACCTGTATAGAATATAACGTTTGATTCATAAAATGGCTTCACTTGTGTGTGAATCTGTGTGTGTGCCTGTTTTCTTACATGGATGTGCATGGCCAAACAGCATGTGTGTGCATAAGTGAAATGGCTTCAAGTGGCATTGAATTCGTGTGGCAGCATTCTCTCGCCAGCGTCCTCACCTTCTACAATGTGTGTGTGTGTATACTTGTGCATTTTAATTTAGCCTTTTCTGAAAAATGCACTTTACCGATGCAAAAGTAGGAGGAGACTTGGAGTGAAGGGTCCATTAGTTTGTTTGGTGTCGTATCTGTGTAAATGTACTCAGACAGGGGGTCTCTGTGTTTCCTTCCAGTGCACTGAGGTGTGTTTTATGATCTGACAAGTATTTTTAGGGCAACTTTTGGTACCCTCGGTTCCTTTTAAAATCACTTCCTGAACAAACAACATGAAATCCAGATTTTTAGACATGTGGGCAAGTAACAACATGTGTGAAGAGCCACACTAGACCATATGGTAATTGAATAATAATTAAAAAGGGGAGATTTGCCTAAATAAAATAAGAGGAAAGTGAGACACCAAAGGTTCTTTGTTTGATTACATTTTTTTTAAAAGATGACTTGCTTGTCTTTTACTTTTTCATGTATTTTCTGCGTGCTGATTTGCAGATGTGTGATAAAAGGGCATTGCTGAATCTGAATCATTGATGTAAATTAAGGATATCTTTATTTGTCGGTTACAGTTTGTTGTACAGTCACCAGAAATCTGTTATCAAGCAACCAGTTATGAATAAACAACAAATATAACAATGACACACAACATTTAAAAATACAGAATATAATGGCAACATTAAAAACATATCGAGTTATTTAAAAGACCAGTGGCAGCTGGGACAAATTAGTTTGAGTCTGTTTGCCCTGCATGTTGGCATACTGTGTGTCTGTGGCCAGATGGAAGCAATTTGAGCTACTTAGACAAGAAAGAAAGTAAGTGTACTTTATTGATCCCCATGGGGAAATTCTTCTCTGCATTTAACCCATTCACTCAGTGAAGCAGTGGGCAGCCATTGGGTGCCCAGGGAGCAGTGTGTAGGGATGGTACCTTGCTCAGGGGTACCTCAGGGTTAGCTGTTCAGGGGAATTGAACCCTTGACCTTCTGATCATGGGGCCACCACTCTACCTACTGAGCTATAGCCCTGGTGGGCAAGCCCTGCTTGACAAGCAGGGCTTGGGCAGGGATAGCTCAATCCTATCCAGAGATAGGATGACTGTGCCTTCGTCAACGTCCTAACTTCATACAGTTGAGGAAGGTCAAATAATGTCACACCTGTAACTTCACTGCACTCTTTGGCTATACCTTTCGTAATAAGATATCCCTTTTAAAAGAATGGGTTTCAGGGATGAGGAAAACAGTAAGCATCACAGTGAGTCAACTTTTCACGTTCATCCACGTTCAAGCATGTCACATGTCTTGGGCAGCTTGTGTTGCAGATGTGAAAGACTGCTAATTTCAGAACTGAGGTTGAAATGCATTCTTGCAAGGTGATGAAAGTGGGTAGATGCATTAATTTCTTTAAGATGGCTACCTAGTGTTATGTTCTCAGGTGTATGGTAGGTTTCCGAATAATCTGTAGAGCCATTTACACAGTCTGTCACCTCTGATATAGAAAATGAACTAACAGATCTTATGTTATATTACCAATTTTTCCCTAGCAAACATAAAGCAACAAGCAAAAAAAACCCAAACAAACAAGAAAACAAAACAAGTTTTAAGTGAAAGATCGGTATAGATAATAAAGAGTTTTTTAGTTCTGCATGTATTTCAGATAATTTATTCATAGGTTCTACAATGATTCTGGTGCACCTCTTTAAAAATGTGTCAGGGATCTGTTGGTTATAAAGATGCCACATAAGGTGTGTTTTGACTTATTATAATCTGGAATTCAGCCAAAAATAATATTGGTCATATAAGGCTTTTAATACATGAAGTCACCAGGTTTTGTTATAAAACAGGAATAACAAGCTAATAAATAAAACTTGTTCGTAAAATTTAACAGCCCACCTATTAAATCAGAAAAAAATCATATGTGCACGTTTAACAAAAAAAAAAAAAAAAGGGGGGGGGGCACATATTCTGTAATGGCTTTCTCACCTTGTGTTGTTTTAAAACCATCGATTCATTCTTTTGCTCAATTCTGCTCATCCTTATCAGAGTCGTGGTGGGGCTGAAGCCTATCCCAGCTCTATCACAGGTGGAGAGGCGGATACACCCTGGACAGGTCGCCAGTCTGTCACAGGGCTAACATTCTCCTTTACTGACCAATTAAACTTGATTTACCAGACCTCTAAGGCCTGCTGCATGTGGAGTTGTGGTGCTTCTGTGCAGATATGAAGAGAGGAATAAAAACAGAGACTTAGTGTGCAGGTGTAATCTGTTAAATGTAATGGAAAAGTGGAACTAGTATCACTGGGTGGTTTGATAACAGCTTGGGAAGTCACAGCAGCACTGAGTTGGCAACTTGAACATCATGGCAACTGTAAAGTAATTGAATGTGCATTTCACCAGTTTATCATTTAACATTTTGGAAAATTTTACTTTGATATGGGAAAAGTGGCTAGATTAAAGAAAAGTATTACTTATGAGTGAAAGACTGATATGTTTAACAATTTTACATGGCTACATAAGTGCTCCACTAAATTTTCTTTCATATTTTTTTTTAAATAAGAGGTCACATAACAGCAGTGTTGGGGAGTAACAGAATACATGTACCGGCGTTATGTATATAAATATGAGTAACTGTATTCTGTTACAGTTACTGTTTAAATAGGCGATAATTAGAACAGTTACTTTGTTGAAATAAATGGAAATAAATGACACTTCAGTATCTTCGATGTACTATTGCTGTGTAATTTATTACGATTACTGAAGGCTACTAAATAGTACATTCATGTAGTTGTAAAAAGCATGATAATATATTAAGTAATCCAAAGTATTCAGAATCTGTTACTCACATTGAGTAACTTAATGGGATACGTTACAAACTACATTTTGGGGCATGTATTCTATAATCTGTAGTGGAATACATTTTAAAAGTAACCTTCCCAACACTGCATAACAGAGTACTGCACCAAACACACCGGACAGATTTTACACTCACTCTGTTCAGGTTGACGTGTGCCTTGAATGAATCAGTTAGAATGACAGAGCTCTACTTCAGAGTGTGGCTGGGGGAGCTCATAGATTGGTTTTGCTCAAGGCTTTTAAATCACTGAAACCCACCACAAAGAGTCTGACTTAGACGCTGTAGATTTGTCTTCTTTTGGCCGCTCCCTTTAAGGGTCACTACCTCCTTCTTACCCTATCCCTGGCATCCTCTTCTGTCACGTCAACCCTCTGCGTGCCCTTCTTAAACGACTTCCATAAACCTCCATAAACCTTCCTGTTTTCCACTTCCTCCTGTCAGGTAGCTCCATTTTTAATATCATTGGCCTAGTATATCCACTATCCCTGCTCTGCACATTTCGAAACCATTTCTTCCTTGCGTCTCTAACATTGTCTTCAAGTTGCTCAACCTGAGCTGTCCCTCTGATATACTCATTGCTAATCCTGTCCCTGCTGGCCCCTTCAGCTTTGTCATGTGTCTTTTTATTAGTGCCAGTCTCTCAAAACCATATATCATAGCAGCTCTCACTACCATCTTGTAGACCTTTCCTTTCACTCATGCTGTTATCCTTCTGTCATAAATCATCTCTGACAATTTTCTCCACCTGCTCCACTCTGCCTGCACTCTCATCTTGCCCTCTCTTTTTCTTCATTTATAGAATCCTCAAAGTACTCCTTCCACCTCCTCAGCACACTCTCTTCAGTCACTTGTGCATTTCCTTATATATCATAACCTGCTGCACATCCTTTCTACCTTGAACTATCTTTCAGTCCTTTCCTCCTTCCTTAGGTCCTTCAAGGCTGACATAAGCCTTTGCCTTTGCTCTTTTTCATACACCTAGCCTCCCACTAGTCCTGTCTACGTTCATCTCCCTTTTCTTTCAAATACTTTCCTACACTTCTTCATTCCACCACAAAGCCCTCTTCGTGTTCTTTCCTCTGTCCAGAACACAAGCCAAACACCATTTTCCCACAGTGTCAGCTATAATTTGTAGATTTGTAGTTTGCATTAATAATATTCTGTTTTGAACACACACAGTAAAAAGTGGTATTTATCCTATAAGTTATTTTGAACCCTTTGTATATGCAACAGTTTATATATAATACCCAACCTGAGAGTGCTGGACAGAAAAGCCTGATTATAGTTTTGATCTTTGATGTGTGGTGTGAGTGTAGCCATCTGCATTTAGTTTTAATGAACAATAATCATCACACGATAAAGAAAATATTAAGGGGAAAAAAGAAAACATAAAATATTTTCGACTGTGTTACTAAACCCGATTCATAAAGTACCCTCCACAGTTGTAGAGGTGTGTCATTTTCTAAACCCTCACCGTTCCTATCTTCAAGTTCATTCAACTGAAATATGAGGACATGCTGACTTTTTGGGCTCCAAGAATACTCACACACGCCCTGTCTGTCCAAATTCATTTGGCACAAAGTAATGCTTTCTTCAGGCCAGGTGCCTTGTTGTTTGAGCAAATGTAAAGCAGTTTTGTCAGACAAAAAAGATGACGCACACACAAATATTTGCTACCAGTGACAGTGCATGAACTGCAGAAGACTTGTGTCTGCTTTGTGTCTGTTCTGGTTTGACTGATGTGACAAACGGTTAGATGACAGTTACATGGCTGCAAACATAATCAAAAGGAAAAGTGTATGTTTTGAGAGTGTCCTTTGTTAATTGGTTAATAAAATACAAATAAGATACTCGGCACATTGAATTTTGAACCAACACAAGGAGAATGAACCCTGTGTGGGTTCCCTGGCTTCCTCTCACTGTCCAGAGCCATGAATGTTAGGTTATTTGGGTTATTTAGGTTATTTGGAGATTTCAACAAGCACCTGTCTCATTTTCCTATAAAATATTTTTTTAAAATGATAGATGATGCAAGACTTTTACACAACACTGAATGGAAAGATGGATTATTGATCCCTAACTCCCACCAAGCGTAGAAATAAGAAAGCCAAAAGCTCCATCTTCACTGAGCCTGAACACAAATACCATTAAAACAGCCGAGGTACAGATTCCCTAAACCCAGATTTATTTGTTTTTTTATGCTTTCAGCAATTTGTGATTCTTTCCTGAAATAATGTGTAAAGAAAGGAGCAAATAAATGAGAAAGTTGTCAGAATGTCAACAATGTCACATTCAGTGCTCCAGTATAACATTTACCCTAATCAGGTAACATAAGAAAGCTTCATAGCTCTTGAGTGGCTGTTTAAGAAAAATAATAAAAAAATAATAATAATGATCCTTTACTAAATATTGAATTTCACTGCCCTTTGTACCTCTTTATTTGTATTTCTACCTGTCTCATTCTTTTCCACTAGCCGCAGCTCACAGTTTTCTCATATTCCCTGGGTGCAGAAAGAAGCAAACTTCATTTTTGCTTGTGGCCACCTCTCCATGTCCATCCCCTCCTCTCTGCAGCCATACATGAATTCATTTTTGGGATTCAATCTTTTACATTTGATTTATTTCTACTTGCCTTTTTTTTTCTTTCCTCTATACCTTTCCCCCAAAATTCACATATCCTTCCCTGCTGACGATAAATCTATTTTTCCTTACTGGAAACCCTAATTTGTCATCAATCTGTTAAACTACTGTTAGTCTGCAAAGCACCCAAGAATTCAGTCCTTATCTCTTTCTAATTAATCTCCTTTCCTTTGTTTTACTCCATCCTCCTTTACTACCAATGAATACGGGGGCTATTCTTTCTCACATCTCACTTTTCAAACTTTGCAAAACTTTCACTTGCTAAGAAAAAAACTGCTTATACTCAAACAAACCCAAAGCCAATCTTTTGCAGAAGTAAACACTAATTAATTTACCAAAAGTAGCAAAATAGTGTCCCCTCGGGCGTACAACTAAAGCAATGTTCTAACTGAACGTTCTAAAGAAGAGTTAATGTCCAGTAAAGAGGTTGTAGACTTTCTTTATTTTTTCTTCTATATTTTGGCCAATTGAAGTGATGACTATTCTGTCTTTCAGCCTCAGTTTCGCTGACAAAGGTGGCAAGCCGAGCAATGACTGGCCTTGTTGTGTAAACACATCGATTTCCTCTGAATATAACCACCGACCAGGAGCTCTTATGAAAAGACTAATCTAATGGAAGCCAAGGGATTTCCTTAAAGTAATTACACTTTGCAGATGCAAAAGCAGCTGCTTGCTGTTTATTCATGAAGCTTTTGGTTCAGCTGAAAAAGACTTTCATTTGAAGTACATATTCAAAAACAATGTTTAACACATGTTCCTGGTTTTCTCAAGTGCTTTGTGCAATGATTCTGTTTATCAGTTTTTTTGCTACTTCAAATCTTCAACCTTGAATCCAAATGGGAATTAATTGTAAAGGGATTATGATTCTACGTGAAGCAAGAGGAAGCACATGCCAGGCCTGGATTTGTAAGTCTTTTTGTAGCTTAAGAATTTATTTATTTTTTTATAATAAAGTAAAGTAGAGCAAAATACTAATCCTTTAAGTGATAACTTAAAATTTAATAGATTTTTTTTATCTTTATTTTTATTTATTTTTATCCAATGACATGAATATCATCAACTCCTCTTCCATTCACTACACTAAACTCCTACATTGTTGCAGTACAAACTACAGCTTTGTAGTTGTCCTTGAGTGACTGTTTTTATGTCTCCATGTTCCCAAATAATTCCTGAGAAAGAAAAGAATTATGACCACTAAGAAACAAGAACCGTGAATTCTGACTTCACAGAAGAAAAACTGATTATTTGTACTAAAAACAATTTTTAAGAAGTCAGTTATTCCCTGGATGTTTCATTGTATACTTTCAGATAACCTTGGCTTTGATGTTAAAGAATGCAAACTCAGCATGTTTGTTTCATGCTGCTCACAATGCATGTGACAACACTAACAGAACTTTATTGCACCAGCAATAACTGAGTGTGCCAAAATATTTTGTCTCTGCTCTTCACATAAACAGGAGATAACTGAATCCCTCATCTATTTCTATTCCATACTTAGTGTGAAAAGAAAAATCTATGAAAAATGTCCATAAAGGTCATATTGGGTTTGTATTTTGTTTTCTTTTTTTCCCCCCGTGTTTCTCTTTAAAGACAACATCTACTTTAGCTGGCATTTGCTCCACATTGTGATGATCCATATAATCCCAGCATGATCAGGTAGTGACCAAAGTTTGGAATACTATCAATATCAAGGAATACTTGATTCTGGAGTTCTCAAGAGGTCATTAATTATCTTGCTCCAGTATGAAATCTTTAAAATTATGTCTGCCTCTGAAGGATGGAGTGTCCAAACCCAAGTAGCATCCAGAGACTTGAATAGTCCCTGAGTTAAAATTATTCCTCTGGTGTTTATGCCCATCTATTGACTGAATAGGAAATTAAACAGTATATTACTTTCTCCAGTCATGGACTTTGTGTTATGCATTAACAAAGCATTTAGTTTGCTCAGGGTCTTTGGAGATGAAGCATTCAGGATGTGGAATACCAGAGCAAAATGAGCAGAGCATGCAGGAAGACAAATGGCAAAGGCATAGTGAGGGTGGTGTGTCAGGTGAATGCTGCTGAGCTTTAGCTGAACAGTAGAAGCTTGACTGGGCAGGCTGGTAATGAGTTGGCTGGTCTGCACACAAGAGAGCTGAACTGGTGCAGAGGAAAAGACAAGATGAGCAAACTTAACCTTCCTGCCTTCTTGGGACCTTTTTGTGCCACTGCTATGTGTTAAATGGCTGCCATTTCCACTGTGTTCAGTGGAATATAACCAAACTTGCCACAGGATAGTTTTTACCTGTCAATGTTAATATTCCAGTGTGAATTCCTTAAATCAGCCTAAAATGGCTGAGCAGCAGAAATCCCCACACCCATCACCCTGGGGACCATTTTCTGCCCATTGACTTCCATTATAAACGCTATTTTTCAACCCCAAATTATCATCATATGATTTTATTTTTTCTTCTTTTCTTGGATGTCAATGAAGACTCAGGGCCTTGAAGTTTTAATTTTTAAATTGCAAAAAAAATGCAAAAAAAATAATGGCAGGTCAAAATGTATGTTGGTGCCAATCTTTGGTCCATCTAAAGGCCTACTTATAATGACAATCACATATTACTTCAACTGGTTTTTTGTGGAAATATTTAGTTTCGTTTTTTGGTTTTTGGGGCTTATAACACAGGGCGCTCATGTAATAACACTGGGATTTGAAGGGTTAAAACAACGAAAATATAATTAAAACTTTACATGAATATTTCAGGGAGAAGTAGTTTTACAAGGTTGGCTAATTTAAAGTGGAATAAAATATGGATATATGGTCTTTTTATGGCGTGGCTGAGAATGGTCCCTAGGGTGATGGGTGTGAGTTTTTTAAAGGATGGCAGGAGGGTTAAACTATGCAAAAATATAAGTTGTAAGCATAACCACCATGGTAGCGGGCAGAACAGCGTTGCAAAGAATGACAGAAAAATACCAGGTAGATGTGCTGCTGGAGATAAAAATCATTAGGCACAGGTGTGCAAACTGGTTGGAACGGTGATAAAGACCCAGTGAATACCACGTATTAACAATGGGACAAAAAACAGACAGCGGAAGCAAGAAACAAGAAAGCAGAAAGAGAATACAATGAAACACAGGGAGAGTAGAGGGCACAGCCAGGGTGAGAAAATATGAGTTTTTCCTCATTTCTCTATTTTATGTCTACTGTGTCCTCTGACAGAGAAATCAATCTCAGTGTGCCATCTTGAAGGATATCTCAATTCTTAAATCTTAAAAATGCATCTAAAGGAGAGCGGAAGCTTGCAAAAGTCTTGCAAAAGTGCTTTTACCTGTGACACAAAAGTTACAAGTAGGCATTTCTTTGTTTTTCTTTTTTTATTAAATCAGCTAAAATGTCTTGTCCCTCCGTGCCTCATTTCCTACAAAAGGAATGGATGACACAAGAAATTAGATATTACTTTGTTTCTGGACTATTTCTCTTTCTGTTCTTTTTTTTTTTTACATTTGTGTAAACAGATTTTAGTCTATTAAATTTGTCAATTAGTGCTGCTCCATCAGGACAAGCAAAGGAAGCAGTGCTTGCCTTGTCAAATCTAAAAATAGACATAAATTAAAACCTACTGAAGTAAAACAATCTGTCCTTTCCTATCTGGTGGTATGCGCATTGTGGATAAATCTCTGGTTTTGACAGTAAACTGACTGGAGATAACTTTATTTAAACTCAATATATTCTATATAATATATTCAGTTCTCAAATATAAAATATCATCATTTATTACTTTCCCCATTTGCTTGTTTGTGCAGTCAGACTGAGGAACAATTATGAAAAGTTCCCTAAAAATGGAATTTTTACACACCTCAAGAGAAAAGATCAAGATCAAGATTTAAAATATTTAAATGGGAATATTTCAAGAAGGCTTCATCCTTTGCCTTACAACAGTCCAAATACAAATAGAGAAGGGCATAGCTCCCAAGGTCACCCACAAAATACACACAGTATGGAGCATTTTGACCAATGACAACTCCACTGGGAATACATGTGACCTCGTTGTCTTTCTTTCCATCTCTCTCTATTGGTCTAGCGTCCTCCCAGCAACCACCACAACCACCCCCCACTTCCACCATCAACTCTCTCTCTCCTTCTCTCTCTCACTTTTATTTTGCAAGGCTGTCTTCAAGGCTGTGTGTGTCAGGCTCTACTAAGCGGACTGCCACCAAGCAGCGCTCCCCTGTCACTGGAGCTTACCGTGATGAATGAGAGAGATACAGTGGGGAGAGAGAGAGAGGGAAGAAGGGCAAGGGGGGTTGTTGGCTTGCTGAAAAAATGAGCGAGATAAGAGGGCAACGAGTCAGTGTGAGAGAAAGATGTTAATGGAATAGAATGAATGGTAGGATGAATGAAACTCACACATTCACAAACGTCGGCTTAGTGTTGCGGGCTGCAGATTCTCCTTAAGGGGGAGCTGTTGGCAGCCAGCTAGCTTTCCTTTACATACATTATTCACAAGGGCATGGCTGAACTAATAAAACAAATGCAGGGTTTAGAGTTAATGCATTATGCAGATATGAGCATATACTAAAGAAGGGGGGGAACCATCAGAAATGTTTGCATTAATAAGTGGTATTACAAGTTCAAGGTATCCATCATCTTAAAAGTGCATGCTAAGGTAATAAAGGTGAAAGGACTGTATTTGAACTTTATAAATAATGTTTTTATCTCATTTTATTTGGCCGGCTCTTACTTCATGCATAAGTCTAGGTAGAAAGGGATGTTTCATTTGATTTGATGAAGATTAAAACGTATTGTTATACTTCAACTCAGCACTTTGGAGCAAAAACAGCAGTGGGATAAGTCAAAAAACCTCTGTTAGATGGATGGGTTCATATAACACTTGACTGAATGCTTTGCTTTCCCTTTGTCTTTGTGGTAGTGTTTTGAGGGAAGGGACATCATCCTTTATCATTTTTCTGGTTAGAAAGCATTCTTCCCTGATGTCAGTAACAATAAGTGGTAACTTAAATCAGATTTGCAGCTCAGTTTTGGCTGTATTGTACATTGTATGTGCAGATGCTTCTGCACAGACTTACAACTGCAATCACACATCCACTCTCTCTTGCCCTTTTAAGACATGGGTGACATAACAGTATGTACATATTGGAGTGAGTGCATTCTTCCAGATGTACAGGCATCAAGCTGACACATTCAGAAGCTGCCAGGTTAAGGTAGCATCTCATGTGAAACTGATTTCTAACAAGTCATGCATGCATCTAGCACTACACATAGGTCATTGCATGCACAGGCAGGTCCATAAGCGTTTCCACAATGGCAGTTTTTGATGATTTTGCTTCTGTACACTACCACAGATTGTTAACCAGACAATTAGAGTTGAGTCTTTAATTCAGGCATGAATTAAAGGTTTACGCATTGGCCGTGTAGAAAAACGAGTAGATAATCATGAGGTCTATGCTCTTATTTTATGTTAAGTTGAACTTGTATTTGGTTGATTGAACTCTCAATACGAGATCATAAATATGCCAGCACAAGTAACAAGGGCATCATTAGACCAAAATTTGTGGCAAATTATTCCCTTGTTATGAAAAACCTCTTTACAGCTGGTAGCTATGTCAAGAACATCATCAATAAATTTGTTATCAAAGTCTACAATCAAGAGGTCCCTTCTTAAACAGAAATACTGATTGTTTACAAAAGGGTTCAAACCACAGGTTACACTTAAGAACAGAAAGGCCACATTGGACTGTACCAAATTACATCTAAAATATTCTGTCTAGATTCTGAAATACACAAAACAAGGACAGAGGAAACCAATATTAACTTGTACTAAAATTATAGGAGGTGGAAGCAATGTTATGGCATGAGTTTGTAACGGAACAGTAGACAGACCCACAGACAAGTAAATGAAGTGTTCAGTATTAAATGCCTGCCAGATCATCTCAGCATTTGGTGAGGTTCTAGACTTCGTCCATGAATGCCACATTTTTGTCCAAATGATTAAAATCAATCTTTAAATTACTTCAGTTACCTTTGAACTTCTGGAAATGGTATGTATAAAACTGTAATTCTTCTACAGATAATACATTACTTTTGTTGCCCCCTCTTGAATTAAAGCTGAAACTCTGCTCTTCAATTTCATCTTGAATACTTAAGTTTTTCTGATACTGTGCAGAATCAAAATTGCACAAAAAGGTGTCACGATTCCAAAAAAAACCTTATAGACCTAAGTGTACTTTCGGTATAATGAACTCTGCCCTTCTCTCTTTGCTCTCTCTTTTCCCTGCTGTGATCTCAGTTGGAGAGAGAAATAGATTCATTAAAACCACCCACACAGCATCAAATATAATTGGCTTCCCAGTTTCCTATTACTCTGACCTCATCAGCAAAGGCTTCAATCGGAAAGCACTTACACCCCATGCTGAACATCACTCACTTGGTTTCTTCTTACCATGTCTCCTCTTGTTTTTATCTTGGAGGCAACTAAAACTAACCCACCAAGCATCCATGGACATGTGGGCTAATGGAACTTATACAAAATGCAAACTTTTTTTTTTTTTAAAGTTTTCTTTTGAAAAAGAAAACTTTTCATTGGTTGTGGAATAGTTTTGATTAGCCAGCCACCAACATTCACTTCAAGTACACAGACAAAAGACATGCAATGTGGTGAAGCATCATGGATGTGCAGCCGACAAATCTGCAACAACTGTGAGATCCTGTCATGTTGCTGTGGACATATTTCCAGCACCTTGCTTAATCTAATTCACAAAGAATTAAGGCAGTTCTGAAGGTTAAATTAGGTCCAGGCTACATTATGCTACTCATGGAGTTATTTTTTATTGTATTTCACGAGGTATTTGTACTGATTTCTTGGTAGTCAAAACATAATTTTGACAGATTCTAAGGGGGCACAATCCTTTCCTGAGAGTCTTTTTTTCATGTCTGGCTCAAAAATGGAGGTTGCATTTTGCAACTTACAGGACTTAAAGGATTTGCTTGTTTTGGTACATGATACCAAAGGACAACTTCAGAGGTCTCATGGAGTCCATGCCTCAGTGTCCAAAAGCTGTTTTGGAAGTAAGAGGTAGGGGGCCTTCACACTATTAGGTAGATGATAATGTTGCTGCTGATTGTGTGAGTGAGTGTATCTATATAAAAATGCCCATTATAATGCCACAGCAGGGATGTCAGTAATACACAACACACATAAACGAATCAGTATTGTCCTCTCTGGTGATCCACTTGTATTTATCATTTAATAAATGCTGTCATCATTACGTCTTTCAGCAGAATCGTTTGTTTCTCCTGTTGTGCTGATCTGATTATTTTGTTCAATAAAGACACCTTGAATTCTTGATGTTCGTTGTGAATGAGATGTACCGTGTGACTGTTTGGGTTTTTATGTGCCAAAGCTGTGAAAAAAAACATTTCCCCTTGAGGACAATTAGCTAAGTAGAATGCAAATGGGAAATTTGCATGTGCAAACACACACACACACACACACACACACGACACACGCAATTTATAAATAAAAGTGCCATTGTAGCTTTACAGAGCTAATTATAGCATGTTTTGATTGCTTTCAAGCTTAAATAGTGACTTCCCTGCCAATCTGTTCCGTTTCTGGCTACTGCTTCACAGCTGCAATACTAAGCCAATAGTTGCTTGTGTTCACTTATTTGGTTAAATCAGTAAATGTGTGTTTAAAAAAAACAAAAAAAAAAAAACCCCTGAAAGGATGTATTGGTGTGGATTCCAAATTTTAGTTCAGTGTTAAATGCTTTAAATTACCAAAGACAAATATACCCGTGCTTTGTTCACCCCTTGATCTACTTTCCCGTACGTCTCTTTCTTTGTCTCTTTACCACTTCATATATTTATTTATTTATTTTCTTTAACTTTTGCTACCAATTGTGACAACCTGTATTTCACTCCACACTTGCCCATTTCCCTTTCCAGCTCTTATTTTTTCCCCCTGTTAGCTGTCCTCCACTTGCTCTAAATCTCCATTCTCATCTCTGTCTATCTGTTTCTCTCTGGGGAAAACAGCAGGAAACAGCAACATATGGGATCCTTGTAAACGGATGACAATTTTTGAATCAGATGGGGAAAACAGCAAGGGGATAAAGAATAAAGATTCACCAAATCTCTTTCATAGCAATCATCTTTTATATAGACACTGACTAAATGCATCATGTGATTTTTGTTTTCTCCTGCATGAATTAGGCTTTTGTTGCCATATGTTCTTTGTTACACAATGAGTAAATGTATATTTTGTTCAATTTCCGCTTCAGTTGTCAGTGTTATATATCAACAAATCTTTTGGAACCAAGATTATAATCAAACTTTGGTGTTATTCTTCTGTCAAAGTGTAACACCAACCATGAATGATTTTAATTTTCATATCACTCACAAACCTGATTTGTTTTGTGATTGTATCATATGATACTATTTGTGTGATTAAAATCTCTCCAAAAACAAATAAAAGGTTGACATATTTATCTTCACTAGCCATTTTATTAGGCATTTCTCACTAGTTCAAGGTTGAACACCTTTTGCCTCCAGAACTGCTTTCATTCTTTGTGGCACAGATTCAGCTGGGTGCTCAGAGATTTTGATCCCTACTGACATGATAATTTTCACATGTGCTGCAGATTTGTTGCCTACATATATATGATGTAAATTTTACCATTTCCCCCACCTCCCAGTGATGCTTTATTGGATTAACTCACTGTCATGTTCAAGAAACCAGTTAGAGATGATTTGGGCTTCGTACCATGGTTTGGTATCCTGCTCGAAGCAGCCATCAGTGGACTGTGGTCATAAATGGATGGACATGGTAGCAGCGATTCTCAGGAGGGTTGCGGCATTCAAACAATGATCAGCTGGTACTAAGGGGGCACTCTGTGCCAAGAAAACATAAGTAGACCACCACCAGCTGCCTGAACTGTAGGATCCATGGATGAATACATGCTTTTTGCCATATTCTGATGATACCATCAGAGCAGCTTTCCTGTTCTTAGCTGACAGGAATGGTACCCAGTGTGGTCTTGTGTTACTTTAGCCCATGTGCATCAAGGTTTGGTATGTTATGCTTTCAGAGATGCTCTTCTGCAGTATTTGGTTGTAAAGAGTGGTTATTTGAGTTATTGATCTTCTTACAAAGCCGTCTGGCTATTCTCCTCTAACCCCTGGAATCAATGAAACGTTTTCACCCTGTACCTGCTGAGGAAAATGGAAAAAAATGAACCATGAATAAATCTAGATTAGCAGTTTCTTGATTTCTAAATCTGCTTTTTTCCCCATTCTGATGCTCAGTTTAAGCATCACAATGGGGGTCATTTTGACCATATCTACATGCCTAAATGCATTGAGTTGCTGCCATGTTCTTGGTTGATTAGATATTTGGGTCAACAAACCCACTACCCCCTGCACCCACTATAGCTGGTATCTCTGGGAAAGGCATCTGGGATCACTGGTTGCCATAATAATGCACCCACACAGAATCATAAGGTGAAAACAAAATCACTTTCATTCTGTTCATCTAGTTTTCTATCATAGAGTTGAACAAAGGCCCTCTCTGTGCGTTGTTGCTGTATTGTCTTTACTAAAAAATGTTAAACTATTGCACTTCATTATTATTCTGAAGAGCACAAATTCTGATTAAGTCAAAGGGAGGATTCGCCAATAGATTCAATTACTGCCACTGGATTGATGCAGAATGCCTCACGCAATGGAAATCTCAACCCCAAAATGCAAACCCAACCAATATATCTCTCAGACTATTCTGAAGCAAAGTAATACCAAAGGTTTTTTAATTAACAAGCTTTTAGACTGTAATGGACATGCTGTGGGCCAAATTATTTTATGTGAACATGTTGTTCATGAGCTGCAGTCTTTATGTAGAGGTTACCCCTACACTGGCATTCTGATTAAGCAGCTAAACGGACACAAAAAATCTGTACATTTCCATTATTTTGCAATAAATTTTCCTGTGACACAATTAACTTGATCTTCAACTTATTATTATTATTATTATTATTATTATTATTATTATTATTATTATTATTATTATTATGATTCTTGCAACAATAACTCTGATAACCTCAATAATACTTATTCTAATTACTTTTTACTATCAGCTTCACTGTCTTGCTTTTTTTCCCACTTGCTTTTTTTTCTTTCTTTTTTTCCCCCACTCCCAGAAGGATAACGGTTCCTCATTTTTGATGAGTAGTTTTTGTTGTTGTCATTAGATTTGTTTAAACAGAATTATGCATGTCACTTGCTACTGAAGTGAGTGAAGTCCAGTCAGGCCTCCTGAGGGAGGTTGTCACACTGCCACTGTTTTAGCACAAAGTTTGTCAGACCTCGGGGGGGGGGGGGTCTGAGGCCCCAAGCAGATGCCAGCATTGCCCGGCACCAAAGGGCACCTTATTTTGTAACTCTGTGATCCAAAAGAACTCTGACAAAACACATGTTGCTTTATGCGGTGGCAGGGTTAAAGATGAAACAGAAGAAAACATATCGAGGGAGGGAGAAGCACACATTGGAGTTCAAACGTACTGAACCAAAAAGTCTGACAATAATTACATAGCAGATGCAGTAAAGTGCGACATATTAGTGGCATTTTAAAATGTCATTGTAGACGTCATCCTGACTGACAGTCATCCTGACGTGGCATTTTACTGTAGAACCTGATTTGGCATGACAGTTAAAAGAAGAGACTCTTCTTCTTGAAACTAAAGAACAGAAGGAATTATTGAATGAGGATGTCTGACTCTGCATTTTCACAACAACTTGATCTGATCCCACCTTCATGTATTACATGATTTAATGTTGCCCTCACAGCTGCAATAAAAGAGAAAAAAAATAACTTTGGGATGCACTCCCTTTCTTTAGGACTTGTAGCCCTGGGATAGTGGGAGCAAGTGAATGACCTTTAAACGCCTGCATTTAGGTTTAGTGTTGAAGTGTTTTATGGTTTACTTAAACTGACTTGTGAAAATCTAAAAACATTGTACATACACTGGAATCTGGAACCTTATATTTAATATATGTACATGTAATGGTAAAATGGTAAATGGCCTGTATTTGTATAGCGCTTTGCTAGTCCCTAAGGACCCCAAAGCGCTTTACTTATCCAGTCATCCACCCATTCACACACACATTCACACACTGGTGATGGCAAGCTACATTGTAGCCACAGCCACCCTGGGGCGCACTGAGGGTGGCGCACTAAGGTTTATGTTACATACATGTAATGTACACAGCAAAATCTCCAGTGTTAAATTAACACTGGAGAGTGTCTATATGGGTCCGCACCTCTGAGTGTTAAATACAACACTGTTGAGTGTTAAATTAACACTTTTGACAGTGTTATATGTTTAAAAGTAACCTAGTCAGTTTTGAAGATTAACAAAGACTAACACTGAGCAGTGCTGATTTTCTAACACTGGAATATTTCTAACATTTTGAGTTATTTTCCAGTGTTAGAAAATCAGCACTGCTCAGTGTTAGCCATTGTTACATCTCACATACAAATGTCCTTCTGAACTGGGGAAGATTCGTCTGTGTTTGACTATTACGCTTTTATCGTTTTAGCTATGGAAAATTGTGTATGTATGTTTGTAAATAAAAGGGTAACAGTGAAGACACTTTGACTCAACAATCTGAACATAGAGAGGTTCTTTTGAAGAAAGGGAAAACATACTTGTAAAATATGGATAATAAAGTAAAACCAGATGGTCGTTTTTTTTCATCACTGTGTGCTAGTGAAGTTCTGTGTTTTATTTGATCTTATTTGTTTTAGTTTACAGACTCTTTTGCATATACAGTTCTTGGGACACTTCAGGTCAAATGCATCCAATTTTCTCTAAACTGACAGAAAACTAACCTGACAGAAAACTTCTCACTACAGCCATAAATCTACTCTGTGGTATTCGTCTTTTCCTTTTGATGTCCAAACCATCTCAGGATAACTTTGTAACTTTGTCTCCAAACCACTTAACCAGAGTTGTCCCTCTGATATCCATCCGTGCATCATGGGAGGGCTGGAGCTCATACAAGCTAACATGGGGTGAGAGACGGGTTACACCCTGAACAGGTTGCCAGACTATTGCAAAGGTTTCATTGAATTGTAAATTGGCGGTTTACATTATTGATCGATGGGTAAATTTCCATAAATACAATCTGTATTCTTCTCCTTCTGCCTTGTTAGGCTTCAGATGAGAAAGTGGTGTCCAGAAAGTACCACTTAGTGGAATTGGATGTCTTAGATTTCTCACACACATTCCTGTGTGCACATGCACACACCAGCCTCTGCTCCCCACCTTACAGACCTTTACACTCTGTCTTGTGTTAATGCATCTTTTTCCCAGAGCTCTAATGTTACATTCTACATTTTTACATTTTGTGTGCTCTGCTATTTGTCTAAAAACAGAAATTTGAATAACATGATATATGTATATCTCAACAGTTATATCTCAAATGAAAATATCTGGTAATTCTAAGCACAGATTTTTTTTTTTTTTTTTAGAACAGGTGGATCACTTTTTATTCTTGTGTGTGTTTGTCACCCTGGAGGGGTTGTGTATTTTGTGTGTTCGCATAATCTGTGTCTTTGTTTTGTTTTTGTGTTTTTTTTTTAATTCACTTCAAGAAATTAGTTAATTCACATTTATGGTCTTGGAATTTTCAATTTCATCCCATCACTCATAAAGAAAAGACAAAGTACCCTTCATCTTGGGCAGCAGCCTTTCTAAGTGGCACAAAGTTCATTATATTATGCTGAACTCATAGTACATGAACAGTAGGTTGAATCTGTGTGAAAATGCAAACGGGTTTAGAATTGACCGAAATTCAAAAATTAGCCAAGAAAAAAATGACATCTTTCACATTCAGGATTCATGTTTTCCCCTGTTTTCAACATCTTCAGTCATTCATATTTACTAATACACCTCAAAAAGTGAGAATATGTTGACAAACTTTTTTTTCATAATTTAATTAGGGGCGCGGTGATTAGCACTGTTGCCTCACAGCAAGATGGTCCTGAGTTCAATTCCATCACCTGACCGGGACCCTTCTGTGTGTAGTTTGCATGTTCTCCCTGTGTTTGTATAGGATCTCTCCGGGTACTCCGGCTTCCTCCCACTGTCCAAGGATGTGCAGTTATTCCAGTTTTGGTGTGAATTGTAGAATCAATTTCCTATTCTTAGCTGATAGGAATCACACCTGGCGTGGTGTTTTGTATCTGTAGTCCATTTGCTTAAAGCTTCGATATTTTATGTAATCAGAGATGATCTTCTTTCTATATACCTTGGTTGTCACAATTGGTTGTGTAAGTTACTATTGCCTTAACCCTCCTGCCATCCTTTAAAAAACTCACACCCATCACCCTAGGGACCATTCTCAGCCACGCCATAAAAAGACCATATATCCATATCTTATTCCACTTTAAATTAGCCAACCTTGTAAAACTACTTCTCCCTGAAATATTCATGTAAAGTTTTAATTATATTTTCGTTGTTTTAACCCTTCAAATCCCAGTGTTATTACATGAGCGCCCTGTGTTATAAGCCCCAAAAACCAAAAAATGAAACTAAATATTTCCACAAAAAACCAGTTGAAGTAATATGTGATTGTCATTATAAGTAGGCCTTTAGATGGACCAAAGATTGGCACCAACATACATTTTGACCTGCCATTATTTTTTTGCATTTTTTTTGCAATTTAAAAATTAAAACTTCAAGGCCCTGAGTCTTCATTGACATCCAAGAAAAGAAGAAAAAATAAAATCATATGATGATAATTTGGGGTTGAAAAATAGCATTTATAATGGAAGTCAATGGGCAGAAAATGGTCCCCAGGGTGATGGGTGTGGGGATTTCTGCTGCTCAGCCATTTTAGGCTGATTTAAGGAATTCACACTGGAATATTAACATTGACAGGTAAAAACTATCCTGTGGCAAGTTTGGTTATATTCCACTGAACACAGTGGAAATGGCAGCCATTTAACACATAGCAGTGGCACAAAAAGGTCCCAAGAAGGCAGGAAGGTTAATATCAGCCCGAAGGAGTCTGGCTGCTCTCCTGTGGCACCAGAAAACTGCCTCTCACTGGATATTTTCTCGCTTTTCTCTCTCTTTTTTTTTCTTCTCTCTAAACCCTACAGATGGTTGTGTAGCAACATAATAGGAGACCTGCAGTGTCAAAGATCTCGAACCAGCCTACCTGGCGCTAACAACCCCATTTAAAGTTACTTGGATCACCTTTCGTTAATGCTTGGTTTAAACTTCAGCAGATCATCTTTACCATTTCTACATGCCTAAATGCAATGAGATGTGGCCAACAAGTTTGCTTAAATATTAAGTCTAGCAGACATTCCCATTCATTTTGGTTTGAGAGGCACAGGCTGGTGAAGCCAGAGAGAAGGGATTAAAGAATATAACAAGACAAAGGTTTAATTAATTTAATGAATGGGGTGTACTTGTTGGAAATGAGGTCTGTGCATGATGGAGAGGCATGATATAAACGCTGATCTCTGTCAACAACAAAAGAGTTCTGAAATTAGATTGTGTATCATTTAAGAACTTAGTCAATTTTTGAAAAATACCAGTGTTTTGCTTTTTGTGAAAAGAAGATGCACTGAAAGAAAGGCGCATCCAGTTATTACACGCTCCTAATTTACCATTAAATCATTTAGGACAGGACTCACCAACTGTTCCCTAGGAGCCAACATGTCCAAGTCCTCACCTAAAATATATACATTTGTATTTATACAGATTTGTGATAAGAAAACAAATAATCTGAATAGGCTTGGTTAACATAAGGATGTTTGTTAGGGGCGTTAATAAACTGTATCATGACTTATCATGATATGTGACATAGCTATATTATATCAAGGTTCAAGGTTCTTTATTTGTCACATGCATAGTTATACAAGTACAACACACAGTGAAATGTAGCCTGACATGCTCCTCGACATGTGCAAAAATAGGGGGGGGTGTCTGTAGAGGAAGAACATTATATATATATATATATATAATATACATATATATAATGTATATATAATATACATTATATATATATATATATAAATATATATATATTTTTTTTTTTTTAGTATGTGAGTGAATGTATTATGGACAGTTATAAACATCTGACCTACTAGCATTGTAAACATATGTCATTGTGAGCAGGGTGGCATGCCTTTTTGTTTAAATCTGTTACATCTAAAGTATTTTAGCACATTATTCTGTATTAATATTGCCTTTCCTCCCCAGAAATGGTGTAAAAGCTAAATTTGAAGTCATAAGTGAGCTTTCACTGGAGGCCACGAAACAGACCATCTTCAATCATTGTAGGAGGGTTTCCCAAAAACCCTATTTAAAGCACTCTATAATGACTTTTTTTTGTTTAAATGTTGTTTTTGCTGCTTTGCCTCCATTTCTCAAGCAGCCTTCCAGCTAATAGTTTTCCCCATCTGCCATTATCTCATAATGCTTCCCACCATGAATGGTTCATCAACAGAAAGGCCTGAAATGCCAAACAAAACACATTTTCGCACATCCAAGCTACAAGAGTAAATTACTGAGTTTATATGGGGATGCATATTAATTAATTTAGCGCTCATTTAAGGTCATCAAGAGTAATGAAAGGCACTGTTAGTTTTATGACTGCACAGTCTATGACAATTGATGTCGTTATTTTAATTTCCCACAGATACACAGCATACTGACACGATGTGCATACACAAAGCAATGTTAAGAGAATGAAGACGAAACATTATTAAATGACTCCACTTTCTTTTTTCTTTTTCTTTTTAAACAAAACTGCAACTAACAAAAGACAAAAAAAAACTTAATCTTCATTTACTAATTAGTTATAGGATTTGGAACATGTTAGTTAATTTTTAATTTTTAATTTTTTTGCCACAGTCACTTTACCCGGCATCATCTGGTGAATAATTGTAAGTCAATATCAAAATCCACAGATACATTGCATGATTCTGTTTTTAAAGAAGCAGAAGTGGTGCATATAGTGCTTCTAAATTAAGTATCAGGACTTTTTTGCTGGTTGGTGTGTTGGCTGATGGGTGGGGTTCTTCATTTGGAAAAGTGGCATCAGCTTTGCCAAGTCTTAAAAGCCTAGTTTACCCTGAGGTCCAGGCTATTTTTCCCCCCAACATTTAGTCTTACTTTTCAAGTGTTCAGAGTGCAACAGAGTTCATATGTCTTATTTTGATCAAAAATGACCACAGTGAACAAGAATATATGATTAGGTAGGATAAAACACAGAGAAGCTCTCTAACCTGAAACACGAGCTGTCAATATATTGAAATGAATGCTCTATATAGGAGAATAAGGAGGATTATACTTCAAGGATGTTTCTACAAAAGTATGCCTTCAGCAGAATTTCTTCTTCTTTACTTTAGAAGCTTAACTTGCAAACAGTTTGCCCTTCTGAACTTTTAAATGAGGCACTTGGGAACTTAAACAGAGCTCATTTACAACCTGTTTGATTAATTAAAGTTAAGCTTTGACAAAATGACTGAAAGCTTAGTTCAGTTGGTAACCTCATTATCCCAGAGCACACACAGGAGGCAGTGGGTGTATAGGTGAGCAGACAGAATTACACAAAGGGAAATGGGGAGACAATAGAAACAAATAAGACAGACAGAGGCAAATAATTAGATGGAAAATGTAAATGAGAAGGAGAGAGGAACATTCAAGGGTATAAACTTTGGTACAGTACAAGCATTTTGGCTTCGTCTTGCTTTAGAAAAACTTGAATGGTTAGATAAAGAATGTAATATAAGTGATGAGCAATCTGAAAATTTGTGGTCAAAATTACTGTTTTTTTTTCTGTTGTTGTTATTATTGTTGTTGTTTTTTAGCAAATACAAAGCGTGAAAATAATAAACTACAAGTTTGAGGGTGAAAAATGAAAATTGGACATTGTTGAGATAGGTTGTTCTCTTTTCACCTAAGAAATTAACTTCACCAACCAAACCATTCAGTGATGCAGCAAATTCTGGATTTGAAAGCCTACTAACAAGATAAGTTTATAAAATCTATAAATAAGACAGATATAATATTTTGTGGCATACTGAAGAAATCATAAGGGATGGAAGTAAATATGAAAATCTATTAATTGTGTAACTTACGACATCTTTATATATAAATATAAAACTGCTGTTCGAATGGCACCTAATTAAAGTCATGTTTACAAAAAAGTATATCTAAAGTGCTGAAACTAGACAGTCTATTTTTCCATAAGCTGTAGAGAGAACAGTGTTTGTAGTCTGAGAGCAGCTGTTTATTCATTTATTTTCTTCCCTGCTCACCTCTACTTGCACCAAGATGTTATCGCTGCAGAATCTCATTACTAATTCTACAGCAGCACGAGAAAATCATTACTTTGTGAATTTGGGTGTTGTGCATCCTTGTTTGTGTTCTTATTTGCCCCATAAAAATATCTTGTGTGCCTATGCAGCACTCTGTGTGTTTACAGTGAAAACAGCTTGCAGGTCTCATAAAAACCCTACTACCTGTACTTTGTTGTCTTTGCTTTCCAGAAAAAAAAACACCTTCAGTGTTAATTGGCTACTGCTTTTATTGAGATGGTCATAAACTGTACATAGTATATAATAATAAGAAAAAACAATGTTTCTATGAACAAATCCATTCATTTTTCACTTTCCAGTGTTAATGTAATGTTAAGCATGTTAGCAAGATATCGATGCAGGCACTGCAGTGCCTTCTTTGTCACTAACCCCACCCACTTAGGGTTTAAATGTATTTTAGGAAAAGTCAGATTCATGTAAATGCGTTAGCTTGAGATATTGTTCATTTTTTGCACTTTGGAGAACTTTAGTCTAACACCAGACCTTGTGTTTTGAAAACCCAGCCAGTGCCGTTATGTGAAGGCTTAATTGGATATATTAAATAAAAAGGCAGCAATCTACCCATGTGACTAAAATGAGTGAACCTTTTTAGGCTACATTTCTATTGCATCAGATTTGTTTGGGAATTTTTAGAACAGCCTCAATAACATCCGCTGCACAAATTATTGTCTAATTTAAGCATTTTAATTAAAATTTCATTGTTGACAGTTTTGCAGGACATGTTTTGCCTGTTTAATCAAATGGATAAAATGTTTTCGATCTCAGAGTGGAGTGATGCCAAAACCATTAACATAGATCCAGAAAAATACTTTAAATCCACTACACACTCATAAAATAAATTACACCTTCAAGAAAGCACAAGAAGACACCTTCCCCAAGCCAAACTAGAACACAGCACTTCACAGTTTTGATATATTAAAGGTGAACATGGCACTGATGATGAGTTGGATAACTGCCTCATGGTTGAATACACTGTAGGTGTGGATTACATCAAACTTTAAAACTAGAAACAAGAAACTTTATCAAGATCCAGCACTGTTTATAGCCGACTGAATAACTATGACACCCCACACCAGTATCCACCCTTCTCTTAAACAGGCACTGAATGTCATCACTCTGAAAGTCTGAACGTATAAGAAAACACACTCTCCCTAATCCAAATAAAACCCATGTAATATAGATTAGCTCGTGTGGGTGGATTTATTGTGACTCTGTGTAGTGTGTCTACAGGGCAGCAATTCTAAATTTACTCGCAATTTTCTTCTTGGCAGCTTCAGTTATTAGTTGAAGCAATGTCCACTCACTGAAGTCCTCTCTCCTTTCCCCACTCCAGCATTTTGATATGAGCCTGTCTTCTTTCCCTTGCCAACTTCTGTCAAAAAAAACAACCTTGGACTGAGATCCTGTAAGAAAAAAAGTCTGAAAGTAAATTGTGCAAGCAGCTTATGAGAACCCATTAGTGATAGTGGCCTTTAGTGGCTTCTAACACGAGAAAGAGGAGTTTGGGGTTGCAGTGGACAAAACACTGCCACTATTCAATTGTTGTGTCGCATTGAAATGCTGCTTATAACTGTGTCTTTTAACAGATTTCCCGTAAACCTAATAAAGTTGCATTTGTGCCTTAATCAGTGTAAGGACAAACTGCCCACTGTTGGGGGAAAAAACTCACTATTTTGCAAGTAGATTTCTATTGAGAAAAAAAGGAGATTGAACTGAAATTTGCTGTGAAGACTTCAAAAATGCCAAAAACTAGATGAATTATGTTAGAAATGAAAAGTAGGCATGCATTTTCTTTTAAACTAGTAAAAATAGAGGAGAAATTGACAAAAAAAACTTTGAGAAGTCAATTTTAAACTTGAAAGTGAAAAATATAAAAATAATGTAACATTTTGCATTGATATAATGAGCAACATGTACTGTAAATCATCTCATGTATTTAAAACTGTAATAAACAAATACTTAACTTCCCCCCTTATATGGCTTATTGTAGTCTTTTGATGAATATTTACACTTTTAAATGATCTCAGTGTCTTGCTTGTGTGTTACTGCAACGGCTAGAAGAAAGATTTGTATTTTGCTAGTTCCTATAAACCACAAAATTATCCAACAGGAAAGCAAGCCATTGATTTATACAAAAGCATCTTACATTAGAGTTCATTTGAGCCTATTGGGACGAATGTGACAGCCTTTCCTGCCTTCCACTTCTCAACATAGTTCTGTTTCTAGTGTCCATATATGGTGTTGGGTTTTAAGAAAGAAAAATGGTCAAAAAATAGCCAAGCTATTATTTTTCAAGTTATGTTAATTTTAAAATTAAAATGCAATTTAAAAAAAAATGTAAATGTGAGATTATATGAACTGGAAAGAAGACTTTCCCCTCTGAAATAAGAAGCCCCAGTCTGAATCACTACTATAGTGATACTATTGCCAAAGTATATCAGTAGCAGAATTTGACAGAAATGAAAGAATATCAGCAGCAACTTGACAACTCTGGCAGATGAGTGTTCATAGCTGCTGGAAAGCAGAGCCCCTACAGACAGAAGTAGCACAAGCTCTAAGGAGTGCTTTAGCCAGAGGGACAAGCATGGGACATTTTTTCTTCTTCACGAGAAAGAAAGGTGTTTCTTGTCTGCACGTCAGTCTTTTTCCTGTCACTTAGACTGACCTGGATCCACAGCAGTGGAGTGATTTTCACTATTGTCATTTTCTTTGCAGTAAGTTTGTGCAGTTCAGCTTCAATTGTAGCACCCAGGCTGAAGATTCTTGATTTTCCGACGAATTTTTTACCTGCAATATCGGCTGCGCTCACCTCTGTTTCCATCACAGTGACACAGAATCACTGTAGGCAATCATGGCTCTGCTGCTCTGATGTTTGCTCTCCAGAGGTTTCACAGTGTGTCAAGTCATGATGTCGAGACGTGCTGGCTGTTGCTTGGAAACTGCAAGTTTTTGAGATCCTTGGTCTGAGTCTGTAACAGCATTCTGACACTGGATAGGTTTGCTGTTCATCTGACATTAATAATAATAATAATAATTATTATTATTATTATTATTATTATTATTATTATTATTATTATTATTATTATTATTATTATTATTATTATTGTTATTATTATTATTATTTATGAGCGCCTTTCAAGTCACCCAAGGACACTTTACAATAGGATAAAACACTTAGTAAAACAATGGCAGAATAAGAACAATAAAACAAAAGCACAAGATAAAATTAACAAACAGTGGATTCACAGTGAATATGCAGATTTGAACAGATGAGTTTTGAGTTGGGATTTAAACTGGGGGAAAGAACCAAAGTTTCTTATTTCTGGGGGCAGAGAGTTCCACAGCCTGGGAGCAGAGCAGCTGAAAGCTCTGCTTCCCATGGTGGTGAGGCGGAAGGAAGGTACAGCAAGCTGGATAGAAGAAGATCGGAGTGAATGGGCAGAACAGGTAGTGGTTAACAGGTCAGAAAGGTAAGGAGGAGCGAGGTTATGAATGGCCTTGAAGGTGAGCAGAAGAAGTTTGAATATTATCCGGAATTTCACAGTGAAGTTCCTGAAGAACAGGGGTGATGTGTTGGTAGGAGGGGGTTCTGGTGATAATGCGAGCAGCAGAGTTCTGAACCAGTTGAAGCTTATGGAGGGATTTTTGGGGGAGACCATGCAGAAGAGAATTGCAGTAGTCAATACAGGAGGTAACAAGACTGTGGACAAGAATGGAGGTAGACTGGGTGGAAAGAGAAGGAAGCAATCTGTTAATGTTACGTAGATGGAAGTAGGCAGAACGGGTGAGATTATTGTGAGATTTATAGGAAAGTGAACTGACATTCTCAGACATTTGCATAACTCTGAGCTAAAAGGAAACAGAGACATGGTCCAGGGTGGAGATATGGAAAAGAGAAGAGAAGACAGTTGTATACTTTAAAATATTTGGGGGCATGTACCTTCTGCATTTTACCCGCATCTGCATGTGTTGATTGGAGTAAAATTATTAGTGACAGATCTAGTAAATGCTTTGGGTGAATATTTCTTTACGCCTGGGCATTCATCATGCCTGCCATGTCTCTATTCTCATACCTTCCCACACACAAACTGTTACACACTCCACATGCTGTGTGGCCTACACCTAGAACAAGACGTTGTTGTATACAACAACGTCAACAACAACAATATAGCAGAGCAAAAAACATACATAAAATGGAGAGCCCATTTAGCCTGTGCATACTTTAATCTCCATAGTGAATACATATGGTCAAAACAAATCATGCTGCCTGTAACAGTGATGGCACTGATTTGAAAGCAGGCAACATCAGAGAAGATGATTAGAAATGACAATGATGAGAGGACGGGGAACAAAGGACACAAGAGGAGAACGAGAAGAAGAGGAAACGTTGATAAGCAAAACAAGCCTTATGTGTGTGTGTGTGTGTGTGTGTGTGTGTGTGTGTGGGTGGATAAAGAAGAAGAGGGCTTCTGGTTGTGAGAACTAATATAACTTGAGAAATTGGCAGTAATTCAGTTATACTGTATTTATTTAGCACACATTTATTTAGCACACATTTAGCACACATTTTCAAATTTACAAGAATTTCCTGAAGGCATTTTATATTGTAAAAAAGACCCTTTAGTATTAGAGTGCAAACAATCACACGGCCCCCTGCGAGAAGTGGTGGTAAAGAAAAACAGCCATAAAGATGGATGAGACCTGCAGCAGAAATTGTTAAGGACATGTATGCAGTTCATGCTCCTTTAAAGCATTTCAGTGAGGATTTCAATATATATAAAAGTTTGTCAGTGCATTTCTGCATCTACTCAAAGATTATAACACCAAGATTTCCACAGAACAACTGAAGCAGAATGTCTACATCTGGAACTGGAGGCCTCTTCTTCCCACAGTTTAATCGATCTGGCTAAATGTAACCTTCTGATTGTGGGCTCGCCTTTGCCTGTTTGATTATTTGTGTATGAATGCAGTATGTATACTGACATTGTTATGAAGCGGAAGAGGTCCTGAATACAAGCTTGCCAAGTTGAAGATGAATGTAATTGTGGTCAGTTCTTATCAAAGAGGGTCCCAAGTAAAAGTAATTGCCATTAAGATGGCAGCTCTGGTTATGTTTTAAATGATAGATAGATAGATAGATAGATAGATAGATAGATAGATAGATAGATAGATAGATAGATAGATAGATAGATAGATAGATAGATATAGAATTTTCATCCAATTATCTATCAAGTATTTTTTTAAGTTGTCAACCCTTTTCCAAACTTTTTCTAGCTTTCCAGATGGTTTAGTATAACAAACCATCTGAATTGTCAGGTTGCGTGTGCACATGTCCTCATTACTGTACCTTTTCAGGATTATAGCTGTATATTTAACAGTTTCCCCTCTTTTTGTCTGTCATAAGCTCTCTGAATGTGTTTCACTAGCTCATTGTCGCAGCCTTCATGTCCTGATGCTTCTACATTCACCATCATGCTCATCTGCCTTCTGTGCGTGACAGCTTAAACACGGACCATTTCCCTTACACCTTTAAATTCCTAATCTTTCCTTGTGATGTGTTAAATAAAACATTTAAAAACTACAGCGTAGTATTATTACAGGGCAGGCCACCTAATAGCTACAGTTTTTTGTGCATACAAATGTTGCCCATTAAATTGGGCTTTGTTTGGTTACCTACACATGTAATGAAATTACACTTATCATAATATGCATAGCAGTAAGCTCACTGTGACCAAGTATAATTACTTTTTTCTCTCTCTCTTTTGCTTCTTTTGTTAATATTAATTTCTTTTTGTTTATCACATTTATTCTGGCTTCTGTTAGTCTGAGTTTTTCCTCATTATTTGACTCTTACATAACTTGAGTCTTAGTTCTGTTACTTTTATTGGGTTACTTTTGTTTGATTTTTGGTTTCAAGATTTAGATTTTGTGTTTTGGGGATTATTAACATTTGATTCCATGTAATTAGTGTATTCTTGCCTCCCTTGTACCTTCATGCATTACCTCGTCAAGTCTTCGTCTCTGTCAGTGATTCTATGTGTAGTTGTTTCCTGTTTTTATTTTAACAGTCATTTGTCTCTATTGTCTTGTATTTAGTTTAGCTTTTTTTGTCTTTTTTTTTTATTAGTTTCAGCTGTTCTTAGTTTCCCACCTGTTTCTTTTTCCCTTGATTGCCTTCGATGTATCTTCAGGTTTAGTGTAGCCTCAGTTTGCCTTTGTCTCTTGTTAGAGAGTCTGTTTGATGTCTTTTTGTGTTTGTTCCCTTGTGTGCTACATGTTTCTGCCCAAGAGTTTGGATTTTGCCATTTGTATGCCTGTGTGCCTTTTCCCGTCTTTGTTCATGGAATTTTGACCTAATTAAGTCCTGGGCCCTTCTTTTCTATCCCTGATACCTTGAGCTATTTCTTTTCATTAAAAAATCATAGCAAAAAATAGAGATAACTGAAAAATGAGCAGGGTTTTAAAGTAACTCAGTTGTTTGGGGCGTTCGTGGCTCAAGAGTTGGCAGTTCGTCTTGTAATCGGAAGGTTGCCGGTTCGAGCCCTGGCTCCGACAGTCTCGGTCGTTGTGTCCTTGGGCAAGACACTTCACCTACTTTGCCTACTGGTGGTGGTCAGAGGGCCTGATGGCACCAGTGTCCAGCAGCCTCGCCTCTGTCAGTGCGCCCCAGGGTAGCTGTGGGTCTAACGTAGGTTGCCATCACCAGTGTGTGAATGGGTGAATGACTGAATGTAGTGTAAAGCGCTTTGGGGTCTATACGGACTAAGTAAAGTGCTATATAAATACAGGCCATTTACCATAAAAAAATACCCCCACAGTGATAATTCTTTATAAATTATATTCACCTTAATGCTGACAAGTTTTACCAGTTATGGGGGGAAAAAAGGTAATCTATGTAGTACCCTGTGTTGATAGTTTTTAACTATTATCTGCTGAACTGGTTGTACCCTGCCTCTTGTTATACGTCAGTCCAACACCATTCTGTAAATCTACAACAAAATGGTACTTCACCTAGCAAAACCATTAAAAAAAAATTCCACTTCTTAAATGTATTTGCCTATGATATGTCACACCATACTTTCTGCACCATTCTGCTTTTTTTAAGTATAACACACAGATGCACTGCAGAATTCCTCAACCCTTGGAACAAAAAGTGATTACACAGTACTTATAACCCATTTCAAGCCTCCATACCTGTCCTAATTTTCAGTTTTAAGTCTAATTTTCCAAACTTTACTCCAGTGTTAAGATACAATAAAAAGGAGTACGGCTTAGAAAAGCCAGGGAAAAATGATGGCTCTGTGAAATGCCTAACCAACCCTGCCACATAAACATGAGCTAACATGAGCTAAACTCATCACAGGGAAGGAATCCCACTGTTTTACATTTAATATAGACTTGTAGTACTGTAGGAAATAATCCTATCTAAGCTGTTGGCTTCTAAGGTTGTCATCACTACTTCTTTAGTGACTGAGTGTACTCAGAGATTTGTATACACTTATCACAAATCCCTGGTATTCGTTTTCTACCTGTCATCACACAGACAATGCAAAATGATGCACACATGCACAGTAATATGAAGTATGCAGTAGACACAAGTAATTTTGCTGTATATAATGTATAATACGTTCCACATTATACAATGCATGCACTACATACACACTGCAGAGCACACAAACATAGACCACAGCGGCCGATTTTGTTGTTTATGCACGATAGGACCAACAGCACAAACATATACATTTATTTTCACAGCTGACAGAGTCGGTCTCATTCTCATACATCACAGCAATATGCTTAGCCTGTCAGCGTCTTTGATCAATGTGCACATTCACAGAAAACACATCAGAAACACACAAGCCATTTTCTTTAAAAGATATCTTCACAGATGCAAAAGAATACTGCACTAGCTTCTGCCACGTTTTGTTAGCGAGAATGCAGGTCCCTGTAGAGCAATGTGATCCTTACTATATTATGCTGGATTCTGCATTACAAGGCACAAATACCCCTGTATTTCTGTCACTTTGCACAAACTGAATCTACTGAAAACTTGGCGTCTCTTATTCCATACCTTGGTTTTATATGGGTCACCTTATTAAGGTTGTATGTCTCTTACCATTCACGGTGCAGTTTTTCCTGCTTATTATAAAGAAACCAGAACAACCAGATGACTTTATCCTCAGAATATGGTCATCAATCTGTCAGAAAATACATGACTATCTGTCTTTAGCCTGTGGCTAGTTTTACTCTTCTTAGACATGGATTTGGCCTCTGCTCTGTAGCGTTAATGCTACAGTTGACACTGATCTAAGCGAGATCATGATACCATAATATCCACTGTGATCATGATACTAA